>NC_134375.1:20796666-21426999 GCF_035582795.1 Mycteria americana | reverse complement strand
CTGCTGGGATGCCTGAACAGTGGTACCAGTTTTGTGTCTGGCTTCGCAATTTTTTCCGTCCTGGGCTTCATGGCACAAGAGCAAGGGGTGAACATTGCTGATGTGGCAGAGTCAGGTACGATGGTGTTGGTGGCAGTGGTGGTGGGCACTGCCGCCTAGCGTGTGAGCAAAGTTCTGCAGACTCGATCAGCTAACATCTACGCAATAAAAACAGAACCAGATTTCCCATAATCTCCAGAAAAATAAGCGCATTGTTGATTTGGGCTTTCATCTAGAGCAGTGAGGGTTAGCCGGGGTTGTAATGTTTACTCTCTCTTCATTAACAGGGCAGCGAACACATTTCCTAGAGTGTGCTAATCCATTTGAGTTGAGACTAGAGTTAAGATAACCACGCCATTATCTAGGGTCCAGAATGTCATTGCTTCAAAAATTTATTCCATCCTTCTTTTCAGACTACCTTTATTTTCATTCAAATGCAAATAGCCGGTGTCGATGTATTTGTCATAGCTTAGTTTTGCTTGCTCGCAGCAGAGCGCTGCAGTGGGAATGTCACCGTGGCCTTTGGAAGGGACGTACACGCATGTATTCCCAAGTCTCACCGAAAGGCAGGAGAAGTTGGAGAACTCCATCTCCTGGGTTCTGTGCACGATTTCATCCACAGGAACTCTAGCTGTTGCAGTCCTGCATTTGTCCTCTGTAGCTTCAGGGTGAGATTGACAGCCCTGTGAGAAGTCCATTCTGAAACTGGATGGACACTTAGGTCCCTCCCTTATTTCAGACGTGTTCTTCCCATTAACGTTCAGCTACGCGCTTGCAGCTGAAGAAGGCTAAATCCTCATAGCATGTGAACGTATCTCAGACAAAACAGATGACACTTTTTCCTCTGTGCACGTCTTGTCCACGAGGGCAGGTGTAACCATGTGTTTTCACGTAGAACAGACAGATTAGATGGGAATTACCGTTCAAAAATAATGCGTCAGGCCTTGACAGCCATGAGGCTTAAAGCTAATCAGATTCAAGTAATAACAATTTCACCTGAGTGCACTTTTGGCATTTCTTTCTGATTTTTCTTGAGCAATTTTAATTCAGCTGCATAGTATTTGAAAGCTTTCCTCTGCAAACATGCTACTAAAAAGAAAAAGTCAATATATCTCCTGATCACATGGCTCTGGGAGTTAGGTCTTTAAGAAAAATGTCTCACTTCACAAGGGCTAATGAAAAACTAATGACATTGGTGGCACCGCTGGATCCTTGGGTGGCTGCAATTGGCATACCTCTCGCCAGTGCAATTAGTTAACAGTCTTGGCCATAACGCTTATTTTGATCGGAGGTTGATTGCTTTGTTTGCAAACAGGAAGCAAGGGAATAATCCGATTGGATGAATCATAAATAGCCCCTTTTTTTTTTTAATATGTAGGTGGATCAATTCCAAGAGTAGCATTTTTAAGTATTTCCACGTTAGGTTTTTATCTGGTCAATATTTATTCTAATTTTTATTATTAAACCTCTGATAAACAGGCAGCTATATTCCTGTTGCTTGACATTTTTAGAACTAAACAATTTTATAGTAACACTGGATTGTTAAGTAATGTTTAAATACAAATTAACTAACAGACTTAGTGTTTACATAGCATTTTTTCATCAACAGCTCAGAAAGCATTTTTTTAGAGGAGGGATTTTATAGCTTATTACAGGGACAACCAGGGCACTGACTAGCTTCCAAACTTGGTTTTTAGTTCCTTGCATATTTTGTTTTCAATTCCTTCAGGTTTTCTACTTAATTTAAATTCAGCCCTAGTCGCTAACGGCCAGAGCCTGCAACCATCTCACCGTTCAGTGGGTTGCCCAGCATCACTGGCTGGTCTTCGGCTGAATCCTAAGGGGCATTTTTACATGACAGTAAACGTTACCAAAATTATCCAAAATTCACCCAACCGCTTCCCATGGGTTTCCTCGCTGCCTTTCTCAGCAGAGATCAAGTGCAGAGCCACTGGAGACCACTCGGTGCCCCGGGGATGAGCGTCCCAGGACCCGCGCGGGGCCGTGGGGGAGGCTCTCGCCTCCGCTGCTGCCCTGCTGCTGGCTTCTCGGCACAGAGACGTTCAGAGGCGCTTGAGCCTCTTTTTTCGGCCTTGCCTTTTTTGCTTTCTTACCTTTGCAAGGTCAGAACCACTCCCCTGGGTCAGGAAGTAGGTGAGCGGAGGCACTGCCGCTTGGCCGTAGCAGCGGGGAGAGGACATTGCCCACGGGGCCAAGACCTCCTGCTCCCCCCATCTCTGCCCAGCGAGTTAAATCCCTCCCGCCCTCTGCGTGACACCATTTGTTTCCTTGTTTGCCTTCCTGCCAGCCAGGGCAACATCAACAAATTTGCTGACAGCAGAATCTCATGGCCACATTTTTTACCTGTGCCAAATTCAGCCTTGGTGCAATGTTCCTGGGACACCCTCGCCAGCGCGGGGTGGCTCCCGCTTAAAGCACTGGTCGCTGCTGCCGGCCTTCCCTGGCTTAGACTTACACGACAGTTACATTAGACCCCTTGGACGTCCCAGTGAAAGGAGACTTTTAATAAATAGCACTTGGGTTTTTTTCAGAAATACTTTTAAAGGGAGAGAGGAAAGCAGTGGAGGCTCAACAAAGCCATAGTGAGTCCTGTCTAATCAATCTGTGCTACATCTCCGGCTGGAAGAAATATATTACCGCTTGTGCAATTTGTAGCAGTGTTAAAACAGCACAAGATCTGCCTTTTTTTTTTTTAAATCTAATTGCAAACAAACTCAGATTAAGCAAGCCTGGCCTTCCTAATGCCTGCCCGGTCTCTGCCTCCGCAGTGCTCTGCTCCCGGGCGCATCTCAAGCCGTGCCGCAGCGCTTTGCCGGCGAAGGGCCAGCGAGTGGGCTGGGATTGCGGCAGTCCTGATTAGCTCTTAAGAGCAGTCACAAGTGCTTCACTTTTGCAAAACACCCTTCAGAGCAACAGAGTTTCAAATTAAATATGATTTTAGCTTATTTATGTTCAGTCGAGGGGATGCCAGGAACGTTTTCTTTCACGTGGACTTTTCTCTTTATATTTCAACACTTAGTTTCAAAGGAAAATCAAAGCTAGCAGAGGGCTTAGGGCACTTGATATTAGACTGTAGCGCGGCGCAAGGACAGTTTCACTGGCCAAAGCATACAGAATTGCAGCGAGTTTTGAGGAGAGCAGTTTTACATCTGTCTCATCAATTGCACAGATCAGCTGCAAATGCCATGTGGTAGCAGTTCTCCCTCAGGGACAATCTACCATATCTGCTGGATTAGGGGGAAAAAAGCAAAGCCCCCCCAAATTCGAGGCATTCACCAATTTTTTGGTATCTTCTGTCATATAAAATCTTAGTTGTGTTTCATTTTAAATAAAATTAGTTGCTCAATTGTTGGCTAATTTGTATTTATTTCTGTTCAAATATTTTCAGTGACTTAAAGTTTTCTTTAGTTTGAAAAAAAGTAATTTTTTTTACGTCTTTCTCTTGCTTCTTTTTCCATCTTTCTTGTTGGAAAGGAAAAGTGGGAGGTAGGAAGAGCAGTGTTAGAGATTTTTCCTGTACAGATCAGAGATAAGATTCCTGTCCCTGCGCTGCAGCAGTTTAAAAAAATTCCCTTTCCTATTGAAAATTACTTGAATCCACTTCAAAATCCTGGAAAGTGCTGTTTTTTGAGGCTCCTTAAATCAAACAAGCAGATGAGCCAGGCATTGCCAGGTTTAATCTGAATTTAAATCTGCCCTCGGAATTTTTTTTCTCGGCTTCACAAAATTTCTACGGCCACTTCGATAGCCCGCAGTAGATGCCGGCTGGCCAGTGTTCCTGTCTCCCACTTGGAGAGGGCTCTTTCTCTCTCAGCAAAGGCTCTCGTAAGCGATAGCTGCTAGCGCCTGGCCCCAGGTGAGAGGATCAGCGTGCGAGAGCACTGCACGTATGCTCGGTGTGTGGGTATGAGTGAGATGTCGTCTGGGCCAGTCTAGTGACCGGCCCTGGCAAACGAGGCTGTGGTTTCCAGAGCAGGGAAGCCGGGCGCTTAGTCCCAGCCCCGCTGGTGCTCCCAGACCGTTGCGATCCGTCCTGCACTCGGGGCTGATGTTGGTCATATTCAGCGTCACCGTGGCAGGTCTGCCTAGGCTGGCCGGATAGGGGCAGATGATGTGACAGCACGGGGAAGCGATTTTACACAGAGCGATTTTACACACCAGCAATTCCTAACAGCAGGAAGCATTTTTTTCAGGGACCACAACTGATATAACTAGGAGTAGCCTGATCACTTCAGCGCAGCAGTGAGGGTTTGCAGAAGCGAAGGAGCAGGCTCCTGGAGCGCAAACCCCGCTCTAGAAAAGCCGCGATGGGTTTGGAGGGTGCATACAGAGGGAGGCAGTGGTTGCGTTAGCAAAGATCCTGAGGAATGTTCGGGGCAGAGTCCCTTCCCTGCATGCAAAAGAGTTTCATCATCATCATCTTCATCGTGACCATGTGGGCTAGCAGTGGGATTCTGCCATTCCCCTGGGTCACCCCTTCTCCCCCCGGCCCCAATACTGTCCTGTGTCCGAGCAGGGCAGCTGTAGGACCACCTCCATTATTGGCATGTTTGAGACAGATGTTAAAACCGGTGATCTGTTAGCAATGGCCTTGGGGGTTTGCCTGTGGTTTCTGCTGTAGTCATGCGTGCTTCGATTTCAGATAAAAGAGCCAAACTGTTTCACTTCTGGTATTTCCAGCCGCGTTTGGATTTATCTGAACGGAACCAGGCATTCCTGCATTTGAGTGTGGCTACCTTTACCAAAGAGCTGGTACTTACTATTTCTCTTCCCTTCCCTTCCCCCTTTCCTATTTTCTCTTTCTCTAGGTCCAGGCCTGGCCTTCATTGCCTACCCAAAAGCTGTGTCCATGATGCCGCTGCCCACCTTTTGGGCAATCCTTTTTTTTATTATGCTTCTGTTGCTTGGACTGGATAGCCAGGTTAGTACGATGGGTAAGAGATCTGTGGCTTCTTGTCTCGACACTGCTGACTGAGAAAAGCTGGTTTTACAGGCATGAGTGAAGAAGAGAATACCTCTAATGCTGCTTAAGAGGAATTCCTCTGGGTTGCTTTTTAGTGCAAGGGCTGCGTTTGATGAATCTCTTGGTTGGTAGCCAGCATGATGTTGCTCAGTAAGTCTGTCAGCAGGAGTTCATGGCAAGACTAGGGCACTACTCCCCAACCTAAACATCGGTCCCGGTCTGGCCACAAAAGACCACCACTTTGGTCGCGGTGCAGTATTTTCCTACTTCGAAGAAGAGCTTAATCATTTTAAAACAAAAGACTACAGCAAGTCTGTTCCACAGAGTCCTTTGTGCCATTGCGATCACCTGCAGGGTGTATACACCATCATTAAAACGCTTTGTAAGAATTAATAACTAGAAACACAGGCTTTGATAGTTGCCAAGTGCCAAAAAAGAAAAGCGAAGCCATCGCGAGGCACAAAAAGCACAAAATGTTTTGTACGGTGTATCCAGGGTGGCTTCATAAACAGAGGACAAAGCCCCAGCCTTTTTCGGTGGCCTTAGGCTCGGAGCTGCTGAGCAGCTTGGGATTCTGCTGACTTTCACGTCACCAGTGCACATTCAGTACCTCCAAACAGGCCAGAAAGCCTCTCGGGTTCCAGCTGTACTAATTTTATAGCACACACTGCTACTAATTAGCAAGCATGAAAAAATCAACAAGTTCAGTCCAAGAAGTTCGGTTATTTTTCCCAGTGGTTGCTTATAGGAATGTTGGACTAAATACTGCCAAAGAACCTATAAATCATTTCTAGATAGTCCACTTACAAGGAAACACGGGTCACCAGTTATGCAGTAACCACGCATTTAAAATTGCCGAAGTTTTCAGGGCAACAGGCAGTTTTCTGCACTCAAATGGAAAGTCACTAAGATTATAAAAACCCAATTGGTAAGGATGAAATGTTCACTTAGCCTAAATGCTCTCTCGTATGAGGAGAGATCTGTAAATGGATTTTTACCCAGTTGTTGTGTACTTAATCTCTTACGTTTTTGATATTCCATTTGCCCTAAATTGCTCTTTACGGCTTAATCTTTGAACTCTAGTGAGCAACTTTCAGTCGTTCCAAAGTAACTGTAGAAGTGCCCAATGCCGTGGTTCACCAACCCCGTGCTTATGCAAATTGGAAGCTGTCTAGTAATTTTAAAAAGCTCCTCACTGCGTAGAATGATTAAAACTAATTGGAGCGCTTAATTTCTCTCCTCCACCCCTCTGTTTTTTTGGAGTGCAGTCAAGCAGGTTTCTGGAATGCCAGAGCAGTTTAAGATCAAATCAGCCCAAAGGAAAGGGTTGCATTTAAAAAGAAAACCAGTTTTACTGAAGTCAAGGTAACAAGACAGGAGGCAACAAAATCTGGTGGAGTGTTTGCAGGACGGTCTGTATTTCCAAAATGGAGCTTCAGGTGATGGTCGAAGAGGGTAGAGTTCCTGCAGGGCACTTCTGGGCACTGTAAGAGCAATATAGATACTGGGTAGGAAAAGGTAGCTTTTCTTGAAATAATGCTATTTCATAGACTCCCCGTGGTAACTCAGTAGTTATAACTTGGTGTACCCACTTAGAGCGAAGATCATTTCTACAGAGGCAGCCTTGGTTCTCCATGGTAGCCTCACGTCTTCAGTGAACTCGGTGCTTTGGTACCTTGCCAGGCTGAAAGTACAGACCAGCTAAATGCTCCCTTCTTCGGATTTGTTTGGGCGCAGTTCAGTAATCGCTTTTCTCCATGGGTGAAATGCATCTGGTTTTCAATTAACTTTAAACTTTTATTCAAATCCAGTTTGGGTTATTTGGTTAACTCAAGTTACACATCTTGCATGCAGTTTTCCAATGGCGATACAGGCAATATAAATACAGTTATCATGAAGCTAGATAAAGTAAGAGTTTTAGCTCATCTATTCGGAGCTTCATTTTTGGTGTACACATGCAAATAGTTTACCAAATATTTGTATAGGGACTGGGTCAACAGCTCCATTACTGCTGCAGACGTAGCCCAGAGCCTCCGTCAGAGGTACTCGGCTCACAGGTTCCGAAAAGACAAGTTCGGTCACGAAGCGCTGCTATTTCACATCAAAGTCTGCTTTCCCTTGGCCGGATTTTCACTAGCAGACCCAAGAGTAGAATTATATCCAACTGTGGAACTAACGTAACTAGTACCTGTGAGGTTTTCTGGCACATCAAAAAAAGGCTGGGAGGTACTCTCCTAGCTTAGGCTTTTCTGAGTGTTTTCTCGCTGCCGCTTTTCTAGCGCGCATCTTGTATTCATCTGGAACAGCTACAACATAAAAGCTACATAAGTGCCTTCCTGTTATCAAATTAAGGTCCTTTATCCTTGCGGCTTGCGTTTACAGAGCCCCTTTGGTAGTTCGTAAGGCTGCTAGGAAATGAACGGCAATTCTGAAAGCTTGTTCCAACCTGCAGACTACCCCCACGCTTCAGCCGCTGGGTTACGGAGGAATGGCTTCCGATTTGTTTATTTATTCAGAGCAGCGTTTTGCCACAGAGTACAGTCAGGGTGTTGCTGTGGGACCTTCGTTCAAGTCTGAGCCCGGATAAAACGCATGGCGGGTAATTTTCAAGTCCCGTTTCTTTGTTGTTGTTTTTCCCCTGTAGTTTGTTGAAGTTGAAGGACAGATCACGTCATTAGTTGATCTGCACCCATCCTTCCTAAGGAAGGGTTACCGACGGGAAATCTTCATCGCTATAGTGTGTTTCCTTAGCTATCTTCTGGGACTAACTATGGTGACTGAGGTGAGTAGCACCGGTACTGGAAATGGCCTTCTTTTTAGGCAGTTTTTAGACCAGTTTTAGCTATGAATGAGACCGCCCGGAATTAGCCGCTCAGAGGAGCGGTGCTCTTTAGATCTACAGAGCATCTTTCATCCCTAGATCTGAAAGCATTTTGAAAGGGAGCTATATATTCCCCCCTTTTCAGTCAGAGGAACAGAGAAATGAAATTTCACGAAATTCAATCTGATCTCGGGTACTAATCAACATGAGTGTGAATATTAACATCTGGCTCCAAACGATGAAACGCATTGGGAGCCTTCAGCAGGGCGGATTAAGGATCCATCCAGTGCATGCAGGGAAAGAGATTTTTATCTTAGTTACACAGATTTGAATCAATTAAATAGCCCTGGATTTATTCTAGTATAAACAAGACGGGAATATGTTCCAGTGGTTGCACTGTTGTGATATTTATCTCCAAAATAAAATCCAAGCCAGATTTTAAAGACAACTGGAAGAGCATGACTGTGGGAATTAAAATAGCACCTGCAACAGAGGTGCCTAACAAACACAGGTTTTCCAGTAATAGTGCAGGTATATACAGTTCAGTGTAGTGAGAGCAGAGTCTTAACAGCATAGTATAAATAAAGAGAGTTAGAAAGAAAAAAAAACTAACTATCCTCGTTAAAGAAGTCCTCCCACTCAATTCATAAATGAAGACCCTGCTGATGAACTGATTTCCATTTTTAGTATGTTGGAGGCATTAATGTTAGGAGGCGACCTGTTATTTCTTTACGTCACGTGTTTCTATAAATGCCCATCCTGGAATAATTTTAAGAAGGAAAGATTTAAGTGTCTCAGTAGATTATAGTAAGTGGCTTGATTTTGTTTAATCGTCATCTTGTTTGGATGCATGTAGTAAACATGCATATTCCCTGGGGAAGGTAATGCCAAATATTTACCTTACCTACTCGCCTGGTATTTCTTCTTGTTAGACAGCGATCATTAAGATATGTCGGTAGATGTTGCTGGGAGCTGAGCATGAAATATTCAGGTTTTTTCCTGTTGGATCCTAATCCCTTGTGTCTCTCTTTTACAGGGTGGCATGTATGTTTTTCAACTCTTTGACTACTATGCAGCTAGTGGTGTATGCCTTTTGTGGGTTGCATTCTTTGAATGTATTGCTGTAGCCTGGGTTTATGGTAAGTGAGAAGCCTTTCATCTGATACCTTTTGACAAGTCAGTGACAATGTTGCTAGCCAAACTTTTAATCATCAGCCACCCCAGAATCTTCTTCCCAGCAGCAGACACATGCCATTAATATAAATTTGCGCTGACCTCTTGGAGACAAATTTGCATCTGGGATGAAGCCAACCTCCAGTGTTTTTCCACACAAAAATGAGTATTTTTGCATTGCTAATTAATAAAGACACAATTAAGCATTTACATGTGTTAAGTTTAGAGATGAGAGTTGAAAGCTTGGCCAGCCGTGAAAATTTCTGTTTGTCTCTCGGAGGATTTCCTTTCAAAGCCGCAATGTCTGCAAGGGGCAAGCCAGCCTAATAGGAAATACAAAAAGAAAGCTGACAGAAAAGTGTATTCTGTCCTGTATTTTTTAGGCGATGCTGAGTACCAAGGTCTGACAGTAGCCTGGGTAGCTGCCTGAGACGGTAGCTGAGGACTGATCAGATGTTTGCTGCTTAGGACTGGTCATTTCCCTGATTCTTCGTGTACTCCATCTCCTTAGGAAAGCAAAACACACAAAGCCTTCATTTGGCATCAGTCAGATTTCTGTAGAAGCGGGGTGTACCGTTTGCTGGTGTGTCCTTCCCACGGGGATCCCCCCGGCAAGGTCGGAGAGAGGCTGGGAGAGGAGTGGGCAGGAGGGATTAGCATTGCCCTGCTGCATCTGAATAATGCGGGGTGCGTAGGGCGAGAGAGTGCCCCAGCCTTTGAGCTTCCCAAGGAGAAAATCATCTTGAACTTCACAGCCGTGGGAAGCATTTGAACAATACAGCTGACACCCTCATCTTCCCTTTAAATACCCCTTGGGGGGCTAGGAAAGCAGCTGTAATCCTACAGTCCTTACGTGGCTGGCACGTGCTCAATTCTGATAATGCGCTCATTATCCGGCCGTTACAGGCGCTGATAATATTTATGATGCCATTGAGGATATGATTGGATACAGACCTGGTCCCTGGATGAAATGGAGCTGGATTGTGATCACACCAGTTCTTTGCGTGGTGAGTACTGACCCGGGCTCTTTCAAGTCTTCCACGTAGCAGCTCTGAGCCGCCTCTTACGGCTTCTCTTCGAGTGAAGGCTGTTACGTTCAGAGACCAATTTGCAAAGAGCTGCTGGAGGCTCGAACATACCCCTCAAAGACATCATCTTCTCAGCTGTTAGCTGTTAACGTGACAGCTCTCTGCTGTGCCTGCGCAAATTGCAGTTGTCTACATTCGAGCGGTTTTTTTCTTAGGATTGGCAAAATATTACATTCATGACACACAAAACTCACTCTCCAAAGAACGGTCCCTACGTTAAGTGATAGGACTACTAGGCCATTTTAACAAAAAGGCTTGAGCAGTCTGAGGCAGGTACTCAGCCTGAAGTATTCCATTAGCTGGGAAGACCACCCCAGTAAGCTCCTTGCAAGGTACAGCAAGTATTTGAGCCCTGAAGAAGAACAGGCAACGTACTGCAGCTCTTCAGCACCATTGCTTAACGCCCTATTGTCAAGCCACAGTTTACCTATAAGCAGATACGGATGCTCTTTCAGTAATTTAAATGGAAGAATAATTCCCCTATTGGTTTAAAATACATACGGTATCCATCAGCTGCCTTTCACTGCCTGTCTTCCCTGGGACCCATGGTAGCACCAGAGCCGTACTGCTTTCAGCGTTTTTTGAGCCTCACTTTGTTTTTCTTTCTGATCCACAGGGGTGCTTTATCTTTTCTTTGGCCAAGTACAAACCACTGACCTACAACAAGGTCTACACATACCCAGACTGGGCAATTGGCCTGGGCTGGGTTCTTGCCCTTTCCTCCATGATCTGCATCCCTATGGTGGTGGTCATCCGCATCATACAGTCGGATGGGTCGCTCATTGAGGTAAGAGCAACCGGTTGTCTGTCTAAAGGAGAAAGGGAGCTTTAGCTTGCTGTGTTTTGTACAAAATAAGCACAATGCTTGGAAAACTGCCACCTTGTCCAGGTGGGGCAAAACTGGGTGCCTCTCCTGCAGTGAATGCAAATAAGAGTGGTAAAGATCAGCTGTCCTTGGGGCAAACAGTAGAAACAGAACAAACACAAAGCCTTCTGTCCTCAGACAAACACCAGGTGATTTTACTTGCATCCCACTTCTGCGGTTTCTAGCTTGGCAAATCGTTGCCACCACGCGCAGACGAGGGCTCAAGGACTGGGGTGCTTCCCGGTGCCAGATCTCTCTTCTGCAGCCCACGGGGACGAGGAAGCACCATCCTACAAATCACTGAGCAAACAAGAGAGAGCGAGAGGGAGACTTGGGTCAAGCCCGGCTGTCTAAGGGCTCACTGAATTTCAGGGAAATTCGGATCCACCTGTGGATTGTGTGGCTCTCGGGCATGGCCTTCACTCTGGGGGACTGAATAAAAGTCAAACCCTCCTGCCAGTGGGCTTCACTTTTTAGCTTTCTTAAAATTTTTTTTATTCCTAATGAATCAAATCAAAATACTGGATCCAGATTGCCCTGATCTTTGGAAAACTTTGGGTCGGATTCAGACTTGACACTGCAGGTTCTCTCAGGTTTGGATTTGCAGACAATCTCTTGCCCTTTGCAGTTCAGCGCAGGTTCCCCTGGTTTGTTTTTCTTCCAGTGGAAAGTTTTGAGAGACTGTGCAAGCATGGAACTTAGCAATTCTCTTCTAAGGTTTCAGATTAGTTTTGTTTTTGCCTAATGAGACGGTCCTAAATGCAGCCCAGCGTATTCTTGGAGGAGAAAGTGGGACGCTTCGGGTTAGGAAAAAAGAGAGAATAGAATAAGAAAAGAACATTTCCCAGGGCACAAATGCTTGCATTTGTTTTCCTCCAAGTGTTAATGGTCTTTTTCAGCTGTGGCCAGAGCATTTTCATGAGTGTTTATTTTCCTGCCTACATTGTCACCATCTATTGAGAGACAAGTCTAAAAGTAGCCAAAACACTCCTCAAAGACCATGTTAGGAAAGGAAAGAGAGTAAACACTGGTCAGATGCCATTTAGTCCTTCCTTTGTGAACTGAGATGTAGGAGAGAAGTTGCCACTTGGCAGTGAACGGCCGGGCTGAAAGGCAGAGCTGTTTCTAAATGAGGAAGGAGAACGCACATAATTTGAGCCGCAGCTGCAGCGCTGAAAGCCCAACGTGCAGGATGCTGGATAACGCCGTGAATGCCCTCTCCTATCTGACTTGCCTGCGTCACGTCAGGCTCTGCAGCCTAGCAAAAGTTGAACCCGGTGCTCCACAGCCCGGGTCCCCACGTCCTTGCGGAGCCACGCGACATACGCGCGTCTCCGACAGCCGCCATCCCCGTCCTCGGGTTGCCACGTCCTCCATCCGGCGCGCGGAGACGCGGGGGCCGCTTGGTCTTCTCACCTTGGCTTTTCTTCTTTCTTTCAGAGGATAAAAGCGGTGGCTGCCCCCAAGGAAGTGAATCGGTGGTCCAAAGAAACGGAGAGTGGCACCCCCTTCTGCCCCAATGGAACTTCGAATGGCGGATTGATCAAGCCAACTCATATCATTGTGGAAACCATGATGTGAGCTCTCTCTGTGAGAGGATAAACCTGCTTTAACTGCCGTTTACTAACCATAGATTCTCATAGGACCAGGTTTACAGAGCTTTATATTTGCACTAGGATTTATTTTTATTTCTCACAGAGAAAGTTATTTTTTGTGTGTGTTTTTTTTTTAATATTTTGTAAGGTAATCACAGCAGATGTCTCTCTGTAGAGGGAGAGCTTTCATATCAGACTAGACATATTACAGGAATTTACTATCATTGGGTTTTTTTAAATATATATATATCTTTATCTCTAAATATTATACACCTTACCACTTGAATTGATTGTCTTGCCAGCAATACATTCAAGTCTCAGAAAGCAATTTTAGGTGCTGGTATGGTTGGGAGCAGGGTAAGCTACAGAGCACACAAAAGGAGCTCTGTTGAGAGATATGATTCAAAGAAAAAGACGCTGTTTCAAGAGCATTTTCAAAGGTGTAGTATTTCCACCCTCTGGTTCAATTGTGGTAAACGACAGGCTTCGGGGTCGCATTAGGGAACGGGTACAGTCATGTTTAGCACAGTCCCTGGATACAGATACAGCCGGGCAGCTGGAGCAGAGAGTTTGCGAGGGAGGCAGAGAAGTTGGGTGTGAAAAGCCTTGCAGCCATCCCGCCCAAGCGCGGCGCTGGGACCCTGGCACACAGACGAGAGGAGGACTTTAGGAAGGTGTTTGCAGGATTTGACATGGTTCACGTTTTTTTTTTCTTTTTTTTTTTCTTTTTTTTCTTTTTTTTTCTTTTTTTTCTTTTTTTTTCTTTTTTTTTCTTTTTTTTTTAGTTTTTTTTTTTTTTTTTTTTTTTCCCACTTAAGTGAAACACCTGCTATTTGTGCATGAGCGGGGAGGTTGAGTACCTGCTCCTGAGTTTTCCAGCAAAGTATATTTTAGTGTGGTGGCACTGGGGTAAACTTGAATTCTGCAAACAGGGAGGGGCAGCCAGGCCCCGGCGCAGCAGGGGCGAGGGCCCAGGAGCTGAGAGGGGAGAAGCAGCACCTGCCCTCGGGGTGCGTCAGACGCTCGCTCATTTGTTTGCCTGTTAATTATTGGACTTTGGTTTGGGGCAGCAAAATAAAAGAATCCCTTCTGGACTCTGACCGTCCAAAGGTGAACACAAACCGGGTCGTCCCCGCCAGGAGGAACAAAACCACTCACCTACACCTGGTGTAACCAGTATTTATAACAGACACGTTGTTAATAATAATAGTAATGAAGATAATAATATCACTCAGCAAACAGGTGCTTTTCATCCATGTATCTCAAAAATGCTTTGCCAAGTTCAGTAACCAGGATTTGCTTTATTTATTTATTGGGGGGGGGTTCATTGGGGGAACAGGCAAGAGGACTAAGTCCCTTGTCCCGTGTTACTGAATAGCAGCAGTGGACCTAGGGCCCCCGCTCTCCTTGCCCATCATTAGGTTAAACCCTAATTATTTTTATTTTTTTTTTTTACGAGGGGGGGTGGAGGGTGGCAGACATATTTATGAGGCTTATGAATCTTAGCTGCTGAAGAAACAAGGCTTTCAGGATTTTCAGTTAAAGCCAAGGGAACACGTAACACTGAAATGTTTTGTATTTGGGCAGAAGGAATTGCGTACCGTTCCGGGTTAGACGGGGGAGTGAAGAGAAACCACTACAAGGCGTGTAGGAACGGGGGTTCCGCTTCGTGTGGGCCAGGTGGATGGATGTTTCCGTGGGGAATTGCTCCCTGAAGACTGTCCAAAACATGGACAAAATCTTTTTTTCTTTTTTTTTTTTTTTTTTTTTTTTAAACTTGAGCAGGTTGTGCTGGGAACAGGTTCTCTGGCAAAACTCAGCCTTTTCTTGTGGGCATTGTATTAGAGGGAGAGGTTTCTTTCTTCTTATGATACCACAGTTAGGCTGTCCAAAGGTATTTAGAGGAAATGCTTGATAAAAGCAGAGCCTGTATCTGCTTATTCTGCTGTCAGCTTAGTCTGTCAGGGCAGAGTTTGTCATTTAAACAGGAACATATCCAGTTCTTAACATTCCTACACAGTAGTTTTATTTTATTTTTTCTTGTCCCGTGGGCTAACCGGCCGCAGCAGCACAAACACTTGTTGATTAGCTTGTTGGTTTTCCTATAACAGAAAAGGGGTGATTGAAGAGATGGACCAAAATAATTTTTTTTAAAAAAAGGAAAAAGTGGCTGCACCTATAACTTTCAAAATCTTTCTAGTTTGAATTTGGACACATTTTTACATCAGATAGCTGAGTTGCAGCAACAAAACCAGCCACGGCAGAATTGCTTTTGTTTTCTTTTTCTGGTTGCTGTATTATGAGAGTTATAAATGAAACTTTTCTACAGCTGGACATGGCAGACATCCCATGTCACCTGCTGGGCCAGTGGCAAGAGCCATTCGAAGGTCACTGGAGGAATTCTGTGCACCAGGGGCTGTCATCAAATGTGCCCAAAATAAAGAAACATGCATACGGCTTTTTTTGCCTTTTTTTTTAATGGCCTTTAACCATCAAAGGCAAGGAAATGTAATCAAAGATAACTCTCTTACGGGCTTCAGCTTGGACCCTCATTTTTGAATTACAATTAGTGTCCACAGTAAACAGGCACGCTTGCCTGGGTGAAGAGGCAGTAGCAGGTTGGGGGGGGGGGGGTCTAAATTAATGGTTTCAGTGAGTGCATATGAAACACTGATGCTGGATTTATTTTTTCTATATATACATTGTCATACAACTACGTTTGAGATAGAGTTTGCACATCACTTTCATGCTATAGAGCTGAGACAAGCTTTAGTTAGGGAAAAATAATGGTTTGGCTATATGAAAGATGTCCCTGGCAAGTCAGCTGGGTATTTAGCCATCTCCCGCATTGTGGAGAGCGTCTCGGCGTTAAGAACCAGAGGGCTAATGCTACACCTTTCAAAGTACAACTACTAGAGAACTAGAACCCAGCCCCGTTTCGATATAAACTGTGCCATTCAAATCAGTCGCTTCCATGTACCAAGTGAAAATGTCTCGCGCATATGCAACAACCTCGTTGAAGCGTTCTCTCTGTCACCTTCTCTGGCCCTGCTGTGCTCTTTAGCGTGACTGTAAGGGAGGGCTGGGACTCACGAAGAGCTAAGAAATTACTGTTTCTGGAAAACCGTTCCCCTCTCCCCTCCACAAAATATATATAATTAATTCTTCTTGGTTTGTCTGGGGTTTGCGTTCCAATGAGCACACTCACATTTATACAAGTTTGGGTTTTTACCTAACACTTTTATCAGGTTTCTGAACTTTTTCTTGGTGATAAAATTGCGTTTCAACATGATCCTCTGCCAAATTTATTAAAAAATAATTTTTAAAAAAGTCTGTGTTTTCTACCTGTTTCTAACTGCAAGTACAACTGATTTTTTTTTCCTAATTTACTTGTTTAAACACTTGTGACCTATTTTACCTGGTTTATGTAAATGAGGAACTCTATATTACAATATCATGACTAGTCATAGATGAACTGGTTTGGATCCAGGGAAAAGGTAGTGCAGTTTTGGCATGAGATCTTTAGAACCAGATCCCTGAGTTTAAAACCAAAATGAAACACGACGAAAACCCCACACCTTTTCATATTTCATGTACCTTTGTATTCATGGGTTCTTCTGGGCTTGCAAACGGCAGACTTTCAGCAGTATTTATTTCCAGCTGAACTGAAATCAAGAGATAGTAGAAACTTAAAGGGGAACATTTACCCCACGAGATTTTCCAACCTGATTCATATTTTTCTCGATTTTCCAAACTTTTTCAGTTCACCTGTCACTAGTTATGATCTCACGGAATGGGCATCGATTGTAAGGGACTTTACCAGTAGTCTGTATTTCGATATTTAAACAGAATGATTTCATAAATAGAACTGGTTTTTCTTATTGTGGTTGTTACTGTTCTCATTTTCCTTCTCATCCGTAGCTTTCCTTTTCATCTGGTCCAAACAGATCCACACACGTAGAAAAGTCCTCTTTAAAGTGTGAGATAGGAGGTCCGCAATGGATTTGTTCTTGTGTTGTAAATGAAAATACAAAAGCCTAGCAGCCGCCTGTGCCACCTAGAACTGATGGCCATCTAGACCGACGCTGGTGGCCACCCCGCCGCAGCAGGGCCGCTCCTGGAGCGGAGGGCACTTAGGAATGGTCTGCTGAACCAGCTCAGCAAAACTGATTTTCCCAACTGTTCTTGGGGAGAGGAGGAAAAGAGGAAAACAAAACGAAACAAAAAGGTGCAGCCTTACGGCGGCGGCTGTAACACAAAGAAAACCCCAACAACCGTCAGCAGAGCTTTAACGTCACCCTCAGGGTAGCATCTTCTGCAGCTGTTTTCAGTCCTGTGTGCATCCTCCTTTCTCAACTGCAGATACTCCTGGTTCCTCTTCTCTGTCTCAGCGTTAGACAAGTCGAGTAGATCTGAAGACACATGGACATTTCCATTCGATAGGCCTTTTGCAAGTCTCCTCCCAGTCTGGTTTTATTTGCTAAGGAGACTTACAGTTTCAGTGAGGTCGTGCTTGTCACACTTGGGTTCAAAGCTCCCACTTGTTGCGTCAATGGCAAAACTCCATCCGTGGGAGAAGGATTTGAACGTTTTCGAATAACTGATTATTAGCTTCCACGTCTTGTGGTCACTGCAGGATCACTCATGGAGGCGTAATGTATATAAGATGTTAATAAGCTGTGTATTGACTGGAGTGGACAAGTTAGTTAAGCAGCTCAAGTACACTTGGAAGAAAGATGACCCTGACATCATTTCCAGGAGATTCAATGGAAGTTGCTCTCTTTCAGTAAAAAAAAAAAAAAAATCTCTGTTTAAGTAGACTAGTAGGTGAAATCTTTCACCCTCATATGCACACACACAAGTGGGGACATTGCTTTTATTCCTCGGCTGCAAATCATGGGCGTAAGTCTTGCAGAGCTGTTCAGGATGAGGACTGAGAAGGTTTAGGCACCGCTTGCCTGCAAAGAGCCAGCCTGCCAAGGGTGCCCACGTGGCCTCTCCTAAATTGGGGGTGGTGAAAGAGGGAACGTAATGACAGAATCCTGGACTGTGGCCCCTCCAAGGAAGCCTTGAGGTTGGACTTGAAAACTCTCCTGGCTCCTTGTAAGCACCACGTGGCTCCTGGTATGGGCGGTTGGGTGCGGTGTGGCTTCAGGCAGCTGCCTTGGACTTGTTTTCTCCAAAAAATCAGCATCCAAAGCCTTGTTGTTAGGATTGACGTGTAGTTGTGTATTTGTATATTTGCATGAGCAAAGGTCAGGAACTGTCAGACCCCAGTAGCTCTTTTTATTTCTTGTAATCAAAGATAAGCTTAAGAAAGTATTCGGTCGATTCGGTGATACTTGAAACCCCCAAAAAACCCATGAGGCCCCCTGAGCTCCGTACTTTGATCACAAAAATTTTCTATTGGTATCAGTGGTCAGTTTGAGTTTGCTAGAAAGCTTGATCAAGAAAAACTTGAGCATAACCAGCACTAGCCCCAGCTGGAAACCTGCCCATTCCAGTGCTGCGCCCACCACTGGATCACGGCTCTTTTCTGCCAGCCCCAAATAAACCTGTACATGGATTAAAAAAAAAAATAAAATCTGAACTTGTTTGTTTCTATTTAAAAAAATAAACAGGAACAGTCAATTTTTGGTGTGTTTTTTCCAATTGTCATTGTGAATCGGTGATTTCCATTTACTCGTGTCCTAAAAGAAGCAGAAAAAGCTTCAGACACCATTTGACTGAAAAAAAAAGGCAAGCTCGAAATTTTGCAAATTGAAAACATTAAGAAAACTGATCACTCCCCCATCAAAGGTGGAAAACTTTAGCGACAGGGCTGGCAACTGGAAAAGAGCCTGACCCTGCTGGTATTGCTGGACTATTGAATGGCAGCGCAGACACCACCTTTTTGTATCGCTGCTGTGTCTTAATTTGAAATAATCGGTAACAGTGTCAGAACTCAATTGCCACAAGCTTTACACGGCCCTGAGCTTTAGGAGTAAAGCAAATTAAAGACATTTTAAAAAGGAGCGAGTTTCTGGAGGTTTCCTCCCCATGGTTTGGCTGTGCGGTGCCGAGCGGGACAGTGCTGCTCGCTTTCCCATTTGCAGCACAGGGAAAACGTGGCCCGACTTGAAAAATCGGAAGAAATAATGGGGAAAAATACAGTTTAGGAAAAAAAAAGTGAAACTTGAGTATGCTAAGGAGCTGTGCATGTGTGCTTTTGTGTGCGTGCATACGTGGGGGAAGGCTTCGGTCCTGTAGAGTAGTACATGTTAGCATGATACATATTGTTTCTAAATCTATCTGCTTCTGCAGTTGAGATGTTAAAGAGACTTGATTTTTTGTTTTCAATATATAAAGGAAAAAAAAAATGAGAACAGTGGCAAAATCATGTTGAGAGGCTGAAAAAAAAAAAAAATTAATATCCCTGGGGGCAAGTTGAGTTAGTTTGCCATCTGCTCCTGTTCTGGAAGCCAGCGACGGTCTCTCAGCATTGCAGCATCCCAGTCCTGTTCTGAAGTGCTCGTTGTTCAATAGGATGTTGTTTTTCTCCAGTGTAATGTTGTGATTGTTACCCGATAACGTTGCCAGGGACTTCAAGTTATAAGAGGTGGTCCATCTTGTTTGATGTATTTGGCTAAAAACCAGTGGTGGTTTTTTTATTATTTCAATTCCTAGCAACTGTGACTACAGTAACGTGATGAGTAGCACATAAGCGAGGAGGCGACATCGACGACGGCCTCCTTAAAAAAGTCATCTGAGCTTTTTTTAAAAAAAAAAAATCTTTAAAATATTTTTAAAACATTTTAAAACATTTTTTTGTGTGTTCCAAAACGGACTATTTGTATTTGAAAAAAATCCTGGAGTGTAATTTAATCCTAAAAACCCTAGCCTTTGTGTATATGGTAAATGTTTGTATTTTGCAGTTTCTGTTTTGCTTTTTAGATAAATAAAATGTATATGGATATTTTTAAGTCATCTTTGCTTTTTTAGATGAGTTTGTAATCACCTTGTAACTGATATGAAAATAAAACTTTCCTTTTTAAATCAGCTGTGCTCTTGGATGCTTTTTTTTTCTTGGGTCTTTGACTAGCTCAGTTCTTCCTTTAAACCTATTCTTTATTGTGGGGTTGTTGGTTTGGGGCTTTTTTTTAAATAAAATATTTTCCTTATAAAATATTTCATTATATATATAATGGAACTCTCTCTATATATAATGGAATATTTGTGTATATATATATGGAATTCCATATAATTCCATTATATATATATATGCGCCCAGCTCACTGAGCTGCTTGGCCCAGCTCACTATCTGACTCCATGTCTCGCGTGGTTTCACCCTGGGTGGCTGCTCAGCCCACCCAGCCGCTCGCTCACCCCTCACCCAGGAGGATGGGGAGAGAATTGGAAGGGTAAAAGTGCAAAAATTCATGGGTTGGGATACAGACAGTTTAATAATTAAAAAGGGAGGAAAACAATAACAAAAAAACCACACCAAAGAGGAAAAAATACCAAAACCAAGAAAAGCAAGTGATGCAAAAGAAAACAATTCCACGCCACTACCCAACCGATGCCCAGCCAGTCCCCGCGGAACGGCCACCCCTGCCCACCTCCGCCCTCCCCAGGTCATTGCCGAGCACACCACGGCAGGGTGCGGAACATCCCCTTGGTCATTGGGGTCAGCTGTCCCAGCCGTGTCCCCTCCCAGCTTCTTGTGCCCCCCCAGCCTCCTCGCTGGTGGGGTGGGGTGAGGAGCAGCAAAGGCCTTGGCTGTGTGTCAGCACTGCCCAGCAGGAACAAAAACACCCCTGGGTCATCAACAGCAGTCTGGCTTGTTGGGCTTTTTTTTTTTTTTTTTTTCCCCCCTCAGCGATCACTTCGGCCGAGCACGAAGAAGGGTCGGTGCTGGTCCCAACCCACCTCGGTTCACTCTTCACTTCACTGGTACTTTCTTTTCCCCAGCCCAACTCTTCATCAAGTGGAGTTGGGCATGTGCCAAGTCTTACAAAGCCATGGGAAAGTAGCCTTTTTTTTTCCCCCCCTCCATTTTCCCTCTTTTTTCTTTTCTTTCTTTGGAAATAGAGCGGCGATGTCCTCACAAGCCTGTCCCTGCAGACCCCAGCTGGGGTAGAGTTCATTTTGGCTGGGGTAGAGTTCATTTTCTCCATAGTAGCTAGTATGGGGCTGGGTTTTGGACTTGTGCTGGAAACAGGGTTGATGACCCAGGGGTGTTTTTGTTCCTGCTGGGCAGTGCTGACACAGAGCCAAGGCCTTTGCTGCTCCTCACCCCACCCCACCAGCGAGGAGGCTGGGGGGGCACAAGAAGCTGGGAGGGGACACGGCTGGGACAGCTGACCCCAACTGCCCAAAGGGACATCCCACACCATATGGTGTCATGCTCAGCATATAAAGCTGGGGAAGAAGAAGGAAGGGAGGGGAATGTTTGGAGTGATGGCGTTTGTCTTCCCAAGTCACCGTTACGCGTGATGGAGCCCTGCTGTCCTGGAGATGGCTGAACACCTGCCTGCCCACGGGAAGGAGCGAATGAATTCCTTGCTTCACTTCGCTTGTGTGCATGGCTTTTGCTTTCCCTATTAAACTGTCTTTATCACAACCCTCGAGTTTTCTCACTTTTCCTCTTCCGATTCTCCCCCCCATCCCACCGGGGGATGAGCGAGCGGCTGGGGGGGCTGAGTTGCCGGCTGGGGTGAAAGCACGACCGCTGCTGCTGAAGGGCTCCATGTACCTGCCATGGGCGGCCGTCCCCTGCCCATGGCTGCGGCCAGCTCCCTCGGCCGAGGTCCATGGGACACAAGGTGACATTAGCAGGAGGATACGCTGCCCACCGAGGCGACCGGCGGCACATCCCGGGGAGCAGCACCGTGCTAACCTTTTACCGGGTGTACACACCGAAACCCCATCGGTCACGTTGCACAGGCTCTCGTCAAACCTACCATCGCCCCAGCACCTCGGCTGGCTCCGCACGGCTTTGGCAAGTCCCCGGTGCCAAACGTGTGGAAGGCCTTGTTCTGAAGCCTGCACCCCAGGAGGACGGCCAGAGATGGCAGACAAGGCTCGTTTACATGGCAATGATTCCCCAGGTCTAACCAGGAGCGTTTCCATACCGTGCTCAGACCTCCAAAAATTCCTGCATTACCCACTGGGCCACGAAGGCTTGCAAAACCCAGCTCACCCTTTCCTTGCCAGTGAGCAGAGATTCCCTATGGCCTCACCTGGGGAGCATCCCAGCCTGCACTGCCCACGCCGGGAGCGCAGAGCTGCCCCAAACCCCTTTCTGAGCGCGAACAGAAGAAATCGTCAACGTAGGGACACAAGGAACCATGTTCTGGGTTCGTGGCAGTCGTCTCTTTGGACATCTGTTTTCAGAGGTGGGATGATTTGGCTACCACAGCGTGGCCCCCCCAAGGCACCCCACTGCAGCTGCAGGGTGCTGAGCACCGGACGGGCCACCTCCTGCCGGCACAGCATCCTGCAGCGGCTTTCCTAACCCATCCCCAGGGATTAACCGTAGCTTTGCAAACGCTGCCAGGGCCACGGCACGGCCCCCACATGCTTGCTGCATCGGTGTTTTGTCATGAAGTAGCCAAGGTTTAACCCAACAAGATTTCCGGCGTGGCCAAGTGAAGCTGCAAGCGATGGCATAACCACGTGCAGAGTCATCTCCAGCTCTTATCACCAAGAGCTATGGCAAAAGTGCCTCCGTGTCCACAGGGAGGGAAGCGCCTGGCCCCAGTCCCCACTGCTGGACAGTGGCAAGGGACAAGCCCAGCCCCATGCTGGTAGCCCTACGAGCAGTGGCCCCGCAGCAAACCCCCCTGCGTGCCCACCCCCTTGTCCTTCGAGTTCTCTCCTAACTGGGGGTCCTCTGGCAAGGTAAAATAGAGCTGGAAGCAGAGTGTTGCCTCGCTATCATCCTCCAGCAGGAAGAGACACAAACCCAAACAAACGCATTTCATTTGCTTTTATTTAATTTAAAAAAAAAAAAAAAGTCAAAGTCATTGCAATCCCATTTAAATACAGAGATTTACAAATAGGTCCAAAACAGGACTAAAATATTCTTTGAAATGCTGTACTTTTAAATATTGTGCTTTCATAGATACATAAGAAAATTAGCATATAAAAATACTTTACAAGGAATACACTCTAATATATGGATAAAAATACACATTTAAGTAATGCAGTTCATCTTCATATCATTCAAAATGCATAGGAAGGGATACAAGGACCAAGTTTTTCTTCCTTTTTGTTTTTTTTTAAAGCCTTTAATAAAAGTCTTCATTAAAAACCTATGAGAAGCCCCAGTGAGCTTCCACTGCTCATAATATTGCATATAAAAACACTTCTGGCTGCACTGTCAATGCTCCACAGTATCAGTTATGGCACATTATCTAGTTGTGGCAGCAATGGTATGGGATATTGCATACTCGAAGAGAAAATGGCTACAACAACAAATAGCTGGATGGGGCCGGACACGTGTCTCAAAGAAACACCCTGATACGTGGCACTATCGCGGAGGGACAGTCGCAAAGTGGCTCGGGGACGGACGGTGGGGGGACAAGTCCTGGCTCAGCAAAGCGACAAACGCGCGGCATACACCCGCCCGACACCCTGCGCGCACCACCGGCACGCCGGCGACGGAGGAACCAAAAGGGTGAGCGGGGAATGGGGGTGGTGGGTGCCGGGGCTGTGGGTCCCCAACCGAGCGAGCTCCTCATCTCCGTCGCGCCCGAGCCTTCCCAGGGAAAGCAATGCCAGGCTCACGCCGCCACCGGGACACGAACATCATCGTAAAGTGCTAATACGTGAAACGCGGCAGGCGGATGAGGAAAGCGATGCAAACATCGCAGCCCCTCTTCCCCGCGGGGCTGGGGGCTCTGGGGCGGGAGGGAAGCGACCGCGGGGCGTCATGCTTGCAAAGCCACGGAGAGGCCAGCGACAGGCGAAGGCAAGCGGACCAGGGGCGAGCAGGCGAACCCACGCGGGTGCACACACCGCCCAGCCCACGCGGGACACAGGACACACAACCTCCATCTACCCAGGGGCTTCTCACGCCACCGCCTGACAGGGGACGACAAGGCGTTATTGACTCAAAACACCAGGGACAGCCCTGGGAAGATTGCTATTCTGCTATTCACTTGCGGGCACAGGCCGGGTTTGCAAGCAAGGGATCTCCATAAAGCCCAGACGAACGAGGTGGCCGGGGATTTGGGCAGGTATTCAAGGCCTTTAGCCACGGCTACGGCCTTCTGCTCTGTAAGAACTGCTCCAGCACAGGTAACCACATTGCTCACGGGAACCGATGGCGAGACGGGGTGCCTCATCCCACCACAGGGCGAGCCGGCCCTGGCAGGAGAGCGTGGATGGGGCTGGCAGGAGGCAGCTGCAAATATCAATTTTTGAACAAGAATTGCATCTAGCCACTCTCAAGCACGCTTTGAAATGTCTTTTAAAGAGGGCTCTCCACGGCACTGCACCGGGAGTGCAAGGGGCTGCGGAAATCGATTTATCAGGCGTGTTTAAAGGATGGAGCTGGGCACAACAGAAAAGGAAAGGCATTTCAGTCTTGCTGTATGCGATTAACCGAGCAAATAAGAAACATAATAGCACCATGTGTGTTTATAGGATGGCCAAGGCCTTCAGGGTGAGGAGGGTGTCGGAGGCAGGACCCCGCGCACCCCGACAGCTGGGGCGCAGGGGGATGCCCTGCCACGGGGGATGGCTGTGGACGCTCCTTCCTCCCGCCGGCAGCTCGTCCCATCGCCGACGCTGCCCACGGCCCGAGATGGGCATCCAGCTCCGACCTTCCCAGCAATATTTGGCAGTCTACAGGCGGCAGTTCAACTGAAGACCCACCTCCCCACTTGCAGGTTATGGTACACACAGCATTTACAAATACCAGTGCAAAAAACAGGAAAAACACCCCAAATACCACAACGGCTCAGCAGAGGCCCCGGGCACCGTCTGCTCTGCTCCTGCTGCTCAGAGCGTCTGGACGCTCACCTTGACCTCGGAGCCACGGGCCACCTGTGCCGGCAACTCTCCGTTCCCCTCCAGGGGAGCGTTGGAAGCCAGTGCCAAGGGGTTTCGGCTGATCACCAGGTCCAGCTTATCTCCAGCCTCCGAAATCAGGGGAACAGCCAGACAGCAGTCAAAGTCCCTCGTTCGGATGCGGTTTACCTGCCAGGATGGAGTTAGGACATGCCATGGGGAGGAACAACAGAAAGACCATGTTTGTTAGTCAGAAAATGCAAGGCCGGTGCTAAACCCACACCTGTGAAAACACACAGCTCTTGGGGGTCCCTGATGCCAGGCTCACAGCGGAGCAGAGCAGGGGCACCCCTTCAAGCTGAGCGCACCCTTGCTTAGCTGAGAAACGATGCAGTAACTGGTATAGGAAGGGGAAAAAAAGTCTGGGTCAGGCATAAACCCTGACCCCCCGTGTCTGGGGCAGTATTACAAATATTAAACACTGCAGGGCCCCAAACCAATTCTCCAGTTCAAGCCTGTAGGAGAAAGGTTGCCATTTTCCATGATTTTTTTGCCATCATGGCTTTTACTGGCCTTAAATCTGTAATGTGGGGTACTCAGCACCTAGAAAACTGTCATGGTTTAACCCCAACCGTCAACTCAGCCCCACCCAGCCGCTCGCTCACTCCCCCACGGCAGGATGGGGGAGAGAATTGGAAGGGCAAAAGTAAGAAAACTTGTGGGTTGAGATAAGAACAGTTTAACAATTGAAATAAAATAATAAATAAATAATAATAATCATTTTAAAAATTGTAGTGAAAAGGAAAACAATAAAAGAGAGCGAGGAACAAAACCCAGGAAAACCAAGTGATGCAACCGCTCACCACCCGCTGACCGATGCCCAGCCCGTCCCCGAGCAGCGATCGCTGCCCCCCAGCCAGCTCCCCCCAGTTTCTATACTGAGCATGACGCCGTATGGTATGGAATAGCCCTTTGGGCAGTTGGGGTCAGCTGTCCTGGCTGTGCCCCCTCCCAGCTTCTTGTGCGCCCGGCAGAGCATGGGAAGCTGAAAAGTCCTTGACTAGCGTAAGCATTACTTAGCAACAGCCAAACCATCAGTGTGTTACCAACATTATTATACTAAATCCAAAACACAGCACTATAGCAGCTACTGGGAAGAAAATTAACTCCATCCCAGCTGAAACCAGGACAAAACCAAATACAGCTCAGACCCTGAGGCTTCTGCCAACAGTTTTCCAGCTCAGCCAGCAGTAAACTGAAACTATACCAAACAGTTTTTGCTTCTCCTCTCTCCATTTACATCTTTCATTTCAGAGAGGTCTGGATACATTTCACGTGGGCTCAGAAGGCGGCTGCAAATTCTCTCTGCAGGATTCAGCAGTGAAAGCACTTCTACTGCTGTCTCTTGCAGACCTGCAAGCGCGTTTCTAGGCCGGGTGACCTGCAAGAACCACCCCAGCTCTCTTGCCTACAGCTACCAGAGCACCTGGGCTTGGTGCCACAACAGCTTCGGGATGGAGGGGGCTGGCAAACGGCACGGGGAGGGGAAGCAGGGAAGGGAGAAAGGAATTTCCCACCCACCTTTGGAGCGAACATAACCCCTGGGGCCAGACGTTGCTTCCTTCTCTCGGTAAGGGCTGGATGAGTCCATGCAACCCTTCCATCCAAAACCCTTTCCCAGCATTAATGCATGCCCACGGAGCTGGGCTCTGTGACAGCAGCAGTGTCCCCCTGCCCCAGCTGGTGTCCACACAGTTGACCCCAATACTGCTCCTTACAGCGTAGTAACTAAGGGCAATTTCTAGACCACACATGGACAAGGAGAGATAAGCCAGGAGCTTGCTCTGCCTTTGCTCTACGCCAGCCAGGCAGTTCCCGTGCAGAAGTGCCATTAGCGCAACGCTGTGCTCCGGCTAATCCATCCAGCCGAGAGGCAGAGGGTCTGTTACGGCAGGGACGAGGTGTTTTGCTGGCCTTCAGGCACATCATCATGCCCATAATCAGCAGTGCTGTGAAGCATCCTCAGCGATGCATCTCTGTACTTCTTGCCGAGAGTTGCCCGTACGAGGCCTGCAACCCCTCATTCACAACTCCACGCGTCAACGCGACGGCAATCGCCTCGTCGTCTTGTAGGTGTAAAGCCATGCGGCGCAGCGTGTGGAAGGGGGGGTGTCGAAAGTCTCCACGCCGCTCTGTTTAGGATTTTGGGCACACCTCCCAGAGCACTTGGCACTCGCAAAAAGCGACACGTCCAACATTCAACAGAAAGGCAGCCCAGAGCCTAATTAGCTTCTTGTTCATTCTTGCACCATCTTTTATTTGAAGCCGAGAAGGAATAATTGTATAGCAGCCAACTGGCTAGAGACCGTAACAAGCTTAAACAAGGTTCCCCACAGCGCTGCCAGTTCTCCAGGTACCTGATGTACATAATATATTGGCTCTAATCCTACTGCTAACAACCCCCGCCTAGAAATTAGTAAAACTAAACATCTTTCTGAGTGTTTCCAAATATGGTCACAATATCTGCATTTCCAAATGGCGGCAATTTTTCCATTGGGGTTGCACTTCCTCAGTTGCTGTTTGAGTTGCCCCGAAGGTAAAGTAGTTGGGTTTCATTCATATAAAGCTCCTCTCCAATCTCCAAAACTCACCGTGCTCTTACTGTCCCTCTGGTAGTCCGATATACCCAGGTCACATTTATTACAGGCTGTGCTTTTGACCAGAGTTTTTACTCTGTTTCTGCATCAGCTATTTCAGATCAAGTATATTTCAAAGAAAAATATCGATGAAAAACACTTTGCTTGAGGGATGCATTTCCTAGAAAACTCTCTTAGTTGTCAAAGGCATGCACAGAACTTCATGAACACCGCTTAACTCCACATGGGGCTTTGCAGGAACATGTATTGGTCAACGCAATCTAGTTCATCCAAAAATCACCCTCTTACGTGACAGGAAAAGGGCTGAGGGTGAGAGGGGGAAGCAACACAGCTTTTTGGTTGTTTTGAGCTGCCCGAGCTCAAAAAGGCCAGTGCCAGGCTGGCTGTGTGCTGGAATAGGCGTAACCTAGGGGTACTACCTAGTGATTTCTCATTATAAAACACAGGTCTCATTGAGCGCTGGGTGGCTAAGTGCTCACCTAGTTGGCTAACTATTACCTTTCATTAAAGTTAGTGTTGCCATGGATGGGTCTCACTTCTCTCTTCCTCTCAGCCACTCATTCACTCCGTCCCAGCCTCCAGAACTGCATTTTGCATTTATTACCTGAAGCACTCTGTCATATGGCTTGAGGCCACACTGATCTGCTGGCCCATCCGGACGGACCATATTTACATAGACACCTTTTTCTAACAGGCCGTCTGACACACTGAATCCAAAGTCTTCGCTCTCCGGGTCTTTGTGGAGCGTCATCTGGAGGGGCAGAAACAGAACACACATTTTAATGCAGCAGAGGCAGGAGCTGTACAGGGTTGGCAGGACAGGAACAGCATAGGTCGTGTGCGTGGACCTACAGCAATTCTGCTCTGGGTCTCCTGGGCAGGTTTGTCTTAGCCTGGGCAGCTAATACAGATTGAGCTTTATTTACCAGACACCATCAGCTTAGGTAGCTCGCATGGACAAGTGCTTTGGTGACTGGCATATAACCAACCACACGACGGTCCCTCTCCCTTGGACGTGGAAGGAAACGCAAGCAGCGTGCCGTATTTCACCCAAAGAGCAACAAAGCAAGTGTTATTAATGGAGCATCGCTTTCCCAGGTTACGCTGTGCATCCTCTGTGTATGCCAGACCAGCACATGAAAAACCAACGTGTTCACAGGGAATTTTCAATGTAGTGTGTCAAATGTGAAGACAGCTCATTTTTAATACATCACTCAGCAGGAACATCTAAACTTCTCCATATTATTCACGAGTTCTTTTCAGAAAATTCATATCAATAAGTGCTGACGTACTGAGGACAAGAAATGGGTAACCTCATCACCCTTCCCTTCAGCACGTCATGCTTTGGCCTCCGCTAAAGGAGGGGTGCACTGCTGGAAGTGTATCTTGCCGTGGGAGCCAGGGACAACTGATTCCCCAACACCACCAAAATCTCCCCTTGCCTCCCATGAACTGGGAGGTGCATCTCTACCGTGAGGCTCTAACTCCATCACCTCATTCTTGGCTGGATGAGCTTCATGGATGTGTGGTCCTTGGGAAGAACAGTGCCCAGGATGACACACCTGGCCTCAACCTCATCTCCAAACACAGCCAACACCAGATGCTCCAGCAGAATGAAGAGTCACCCTATAACATACCTAATTACACAGCTCTCCTCCTTCAGGTACAAAGGAGTTTTATTTAAAAACACATTTGCCATGCCCTGAAGGACAAGAGCAGATCAAACGTGAAAAAGTTGTTTTTTCCAGCTACCGTAACTGCAGGTTTCGTTCTAAAGTCACACTAGGAAAGAAAAAGGCAATCAAATTTTTTGAAATCTCTCCAGCTCCCTTCCCTGCTTGCATTCTGCATCAGCAGCTTCTACAGTTAATTACTTCTTCTAATTACCTTTGCCTTGCACCATGCTTAAACTGGCTACATTCAGCTGGGTACTGAATTCAAACAAGCATCCCATCACCGAAGTCCTACCATTTGCACCCCTTCAGGAAAGGCTGGGGATAGAGCGGAAGGGGAGGGAAAATAAGTTGGTTTTAAGTTGTTATAAGTTATTTTTTATAAGAAAAGTGGCCTACTGAGTGGAGCATGCCACTGGAAAAGGGTTGATGGGTCTCCACGGGGCCGTACTTTGAGCTCTCTCGCCTGTATCTGTAGCACCAATTATTGAACTCCAGAACACAAGGACCTGGAAATCTCACAGAATAAAGGGAAACGGCAAAGCAGGGGTTTGAACCCCGCTGAAGCACGGCAGCTAAATCCCGTTACTCTTCTGAAGGGGCCCCTTCCTCCTCATCTGACCCTCTGGAAACCTCTGCTGCAGATCTTGGTGGGGGCCATCTTTAACAAGGAACATTTTCTGGGAGTCCCTCTGAACAAAGGAGATTTTCTACAAGGTTGCAAAGCTTCTACAGCTTTAACCATCGAGGTACCGCAGTGCCACAGCCAGACCAACCCTTGGCAACACAGACCTTGTGAAACTCAAGGGGGGTAGGGGACATGATTTCCTGCATCTCCTTCTCGATCTTCTTCATGTCCAGGTTCCTCTCGTTCTTCTTGGCAGGGGAGCTGCTGCCCTCGGTCTGTCCATCATCACAGCTGGAGTTTGCTTTCCTCAATGGACTCCGTCCCGATGGGTTGACGGAGTCCAGGAGCAGCTTGCTGCCCTCCAGGCCCAGGTTGTGCACGCTCCCCGTCATGATGGATGCCTGTAGGGTGAGGGCACAAAGTCACTCCGCTGAGCCGGCAGCAGGAAGAGATGGACCACACAGCAACAAAAGTGGCACAGGCAACAACAGGGGACACCATTGTTCTCATTAATCAGAAAAGTAACTACCAAGAAGCTCTTCCAGTTAGCTATAAAAGCCATTTCCAGACCTCAGGAGCCTGCTGCCAGGTCTATCACTGACCTGCTGCCTGCCCTCCCACCCCAACATGGAGCTTTATCTCAGAAGGAAGCGTTTGTGAAGCATCTCCTTATTTTTTGATGACCTCTTCTATACAAACAGGGCCAGGCAGGCCTCATCTTGTGCAGGAGCCTTCTTCATAGTCAAGAAGGATGAACGTCCCAGTCTCAGGGGGCTCCCAGAGGAACCGGTGTCTGCCGGGCTCTCCAGCCTACCCCTGCAGGCAGCTCACCATCAGCATTGCACAGTGCTGGCAATGGCCCAGGGAAGTCAATACCTGGGACTCCGCTTAGGCCAATTCAGCAGAGAAATTAGGATTTTATCTGTCAGAAAATGGGAGCCGTCACTGAGCAAAACTGAGTTAAAAATATGAAATTAAGTAGTATTTAAGCCTGGTCATCCTTGATAGCATCCATTAAAAGATGCCCCTAAGTAGATTCTACTCCATTTGGCAATGCTTTTCACTAATGAGATTACATTGATCAAAGCTAACGAAGGAGTCAAGAATCCAGTCTGTGGATCCTCAACCGGCTCCAGGTCATAGAATCCATTTAAATGGCGTAATGAAAACTGTCATTTTAAAGTTCAGGCTCCAAGGGTCTGCAGTCCCATTAAATGTCAAAAGGTAGAAGAAAGAAAAGGAAAGGTAGGGAGCAGATAGCAAAATTCAGCAATGCTAAACATGGCAAGTCAAAGAGCAATTGCTCCTGTGCACAGGGGAAATATCATCTGACTAAATCTCTAATCGAGGCCCTCCAGCTCTTTGCTCCAAACAGGAACAAAGGCAAACAAAGCAAATTCTGGTGGCAGTATGAAAATGCCAGCACTCCCCACGTTATCCCAAATAGGGATGGATAAAATACAGAAAACCTTTCCGCTTTGCACTTTTCACGTCTCCACATAAAAAATGAAGCTCGAGTTTGGACAAAACTCAAATACCTGCTACACGCTGGAAGGACGTTGAGTTACCACATACTTGAAACGCAGATTAACAAACAGCGGTACAGCCAACCGGGGTACGTTTGTTCACTGACCTCAGGCAACCTCCATACCCCCCCAGGACGCTGTGCCATCCTCTGCCGACACCAGCATCGCAGAGCCAGGGAGGAGAAGAGAAAGTCTGTGCACATCGTGCTCCTGTCCTCCCTCCTGCCCTCCCTCATACCTAAACCGGCCAGTACCCAACAGCGTGCTGTTCCTACAGCATTCCGCTCCTCCTCTATCTTCAAGGTATTTAAATACTCCTTGCAGCATCATAAGCAATTTGCTAGGTGCTTTGGGTTAAGTGCAAGCAGCAGAAAGGGCAATTCCGGACTTCCCCAGCCTGGGGCTGCCCCACATTGTTTTTCCCATGTCTTGGTTGCCCTCAAAGCAAAGCGGGGACACACGCTCCACTAGACATACTGGAAAAAGCCTGTTTCTACCCATACCGTGTAGTCTGGGAGGGGATTGCTACTGTGTGAGAACCCGCTTCCGGGCTATCTTGGGTCATCTTGCCTGACTTCCATGTGGAGCTTCAAATGTGGAGCATGACGGGTCAAATTTAAAAGAAAAAAAATAAAAAAAAAAAAAAGTATCTGTGACTGTCATGAAATCACAGGAAGGCAGGAGCTGGGGCTTAGAAAGCTGTGACACAGCAGAAGCCCCAGTGAGCACTGCACATGCCAGAGCACAGCCCAGGAAGGATGGGCACACGCAGAGGGAGGAACAGACCAGTGGCGCTTTGGATTCGATAAAAGGGGAGTTGAAACCCATCAGACTTCTGCTAAAAACACAGCACTTTCCTTTTGTCCCCAGAACTTTCCAAGATATTCTAGAAATGTGCTAAATACACCGAAACCCTAGAGGCCCTCAGCTTTTTGTAACATTTCTTTACATTTTTTAAAGCATTGCTATAACTCTCAAAGCTCCAAAGCCTTAAAACAGCATGAATCAAAAGCCCACGCATCCCTGCACCACAGATCCCTGGAAAAGGAAAAGGATTGGGCAGAAAGGTATTTTCTCTGTCCTGACATTTCACAGTAGCCCAACAAATCCCTTCTTTTACATTTAGATGCCAGCCATTATGCAGAAGAGAAGCATCTATGCATCATTTCAGAGGGGTACTTTTTCTTAAGTAGTCAACAACAGTTCAGAAAGGTTGACAGCGGCTGCCTAAGCTCATTTCTAAATACATTCAGGTCCAGGAGATAAGTGATCAAGGGAAGAAGTCACAGTTTGTGGGGGCTGGGGGAGGTTGGTTTTTGTGGGGGTTGTTTTGTTGTTTTTTTTTTTTAAGTCAGCATTTTCTTAAGGCGTTAAGATAATAAATACACCGTTTCGTGCTTCAGCACAATAAATTTAATTGAGACTTCCTCCCCTACTTACAGTTGCTAAGGGTCAAGGAGGAAAGAACAATTAGTGCCTTGTCACCAATATTTTCACATACAGACCAAAACAGGACTTTCCTTCTCCACCTCCAATTATTCAGAAATTGCCTTTTCTCTCTGAAGCCTAAGCTATATGCAACTGGGCATAAAACCAGTCCCACTGGGGGTGACGGAGGGCATGACCCAGCGAGCTCTCCCCAGTCCTCTGCACCCAGAAGGCAGGGGGAGAGGAGTTCGTGGGGTCCCGCTCCTCCTCTTGGGCTGCGGGAGCCGAATCGGGGAGGGGAGCAGCACGGGTCCCATCCTGCCGGGCAGGTTTGCTTCCCGCTGCTCGACGGTCTCGTGGGAGGCCTTTATTTGCATCCCACAGCTCAGAAATCCAGGCTCCCCATCCTATAACCGGACACAATAACATGACCTTCAAAGCATTTTGGATAAAGAAAAGAGAAAGTAGTTTGTGAAGAGAGGAAACACCTTTATTTCTGCAGGAAGCAATTACTTTCTCAGATTTTTCCATGGGGAAGGCTGGCTGAAAAGCTTCCAATTACCTATTTCACTGAAACAGTTTCCGGCAGAGTGACAGCTGAATGCAAGATATATGTTGGGCCCGTCTACGTTTGAAGTAAGCCAAGGCTTCAGTCCCAATGGGGTTATTGGGGGCTCCTTTTGCTTGGCCTTTAACTGCTTTGGACAGACAATGTCTTTCCAAGCAGAGAGTTTACCGTTTGATAGGGAAGGTTTGCCAACAGTCACGTGAAGATTGTTGGCCAGCAGCGGTTGGCAAAAAGAGCGTGGAGTTCCCGGTGGGTAAGTGATTGGGTCAGGGAAGAAGTGCACGCAAGCAACTGTCTTATTAGACACAGTTACCCATTAGCACAAACACTGACGTGGATTAAACTCAAACCCTTCTTCACACCACTGGCAGCACAGGGATGCTACGGGCAATTAACAGACCCGAGGAAATAGTCTAACATTTACGGCAAGAGCAAAACAGTCAGATCAGCAGCAAATTCGGAAAGGCATTTACCTCAATCTCCCTCAAAAGTTCAGACTGGCCGCATGTTTCCAAATCCTCCAAAGCTTCTCCAAAAACACGCCAAAAACTATCCTCGTGAGTGGTCTCAAGGCCATTTTGGCGGTTGGGGTATCTGTTGTAACGTAGGAACCAAACATTGTCAGCACTCTTCTGCAGCGGGATGAAAGCCGCGAGGCTACAGCAAGTGTCTCACCAGTAAAAGCAGAGACTTGAAGAGTCTTCATATACAAAAGCAAACAATATGAACTTTTCAGACAAGAGTCCGAATACGAGACCTCCATGCATTTACTAACGGGGCAAGTGTCCTTCAAAGGAAGAATTAAGTTGGTGTAGTAATGTCAAAGTTCAAAGGGTAAATTAAAAAGTGCCTGTAGGAAGATTGTAGGTTTAGGAAGACGTTTTGGTGAAATAGAGAAGTGAAAGAAAAAAGGATGCGTTATGGGTAAACCAGGAGCCTCAGAGACTGTTAGTACAAAGGCTGATGGGATAGAGCTCAGATCTGAGACACAGAACACCTGAGAAGAGAGAGAAAAACACAGAGGGTAACAGACATGGTGAGAAAATGATAAATACATTAGGTCTCTATGAGAGTAAATAATGCAAAGATGTATATAAAAATGATTGTCCTGGGCTGGACAAGCCAACGCACCCTACAGCCAGCAGTATCGACAGCGTCATGTATAACCCATACAAACCAAGTTTCATTTGCTTTGGGATGGCCAGGGAACTGAGCTGTTACTTTCAGGAGGTCTCTTTTTGGGTTGGTTTTTTTTTTTTTTTTGCTATATAACACTCATGGCACTTACAGCCATGTAAAGACGGCCACCAGTTCCATCTATAACAGAGACTAAGGATAGAGAGAACCTCTCTCAAGCTGGTAAAAACACACATTAACGGGAACACCATGTGCATCTTGCTGGGGGTTCTGCAATTTCCCACCTTGGCAGTTTCACCATCTCTTATCTCTGACCACAAGCCAGGTTCAATTCTTGGACTTCTAAAGCAAATAGCAATTAAATATGCTGAAGTCCTCTGAACGAGCCAGAGAAGTAGGTGACACCGGACACTGCTTACTGGACACCAGGCTCTGTGCAAAACTCAGACCGTCAGCGCTCAGTTTAACAGGAGCCTCTTGAAGGAAACTCTCTGCGGTATTAAATCAAGGTCACGATAAACCCACTAATGTGTCATGGGGAGGGACCCCAAGGGGACAGTGACATTAGAGCAGCCCTAATGCATCTTCTACGCATCTTATTAGGAGCTGCATGGACAAGGCTCCACCTCTGCAACATCTGGCAGCATCTCACATGGCTTAATGGTCATCAGCGTCGCAGACGGGAAGGGACGCTCATCCACCAGAGCCACTTAGCAAAGTCAAAACATTTTACTTGAGTACAAGTCAGAGAGAGGTTGGCCTCCCTTAAATTTATTAATGGAGGCCATTAAATGACCCCTTGGGCTATTAATAGAGCTTTTTCCAGATCTCTATTAACCGCAAAGTCTTTAGCTACACTTTGCTTTTCATCCAACCGGTTTAAATGGGTGTCTGTAGCAGGCAAAAACTCACACACACACACGCACGCTTTTGCTCCTTGTGGGATCGTGGCCTGCCTGGAGAGAGCAGTATCTGATACGGCTTATTGTATTTTAAATTTACCCCCTACCTTTCATCAGCTTTTAAAGGACACTAGCCTTTACACCAGGCAGAAAGGTCAAAAAACCACCCAGCAAGGCTTTACAAAAACAAACCAAGATTTCCCCCCAAAAGGAATTTTCAATTCTTTCCCCTTACTCATTTCCTTCCTCTGCTCCCAGGTTCCCAAAGAGGCAAACGTCCCTTCCAGTTACCAGTTTCTTGCCTCTCAGATCAGCAACATAACAAACACATCCAGGACGCGGACGAATCGGTGTGGGCTCTCACACCACGGGGTCAGCAGGTTGTTCCAGGCTAAAGGCAGCCGGGGTTAGAGACGTTTTGTTTTTCTCCCTAATAAAAAGGGTGCAGCGGCATGAACCGTTTCGCTCGCACTTTGACATCAGGGCTCGGAGCCCTCGTTAGGGACGCACGGGGCGTCGAGCGCTCAGATTTGCTAACTTCAGCTGCCAGCGGCCTCGCTGGCAGGGCCACGAGGGATCAATGACCTCTGAGAGCCGGCTCTCACTGAGAGGCAAAACAAGAACAAAGTCTCCGCCGCTGCCAGCCTTCCTGCCAGTTTGATCATCTTTAAATAGGTGGAAATGGCCATGAGATGTTCTAAGGGTTTTGTTTGGACAAACAAAAGTTAAGGAAAAAAATAAGAAAAAAAAAAAAAAAGAACCGACAGTAACAACACGACACACACAACTATGGGGACTCTGGAGGATGTCGAGGGGAGGGTTCGTTACGAAGCAACGAGGCTTCTCCACCGCGTATGGCTCAGCAAGCGGCAGCCCCTGGCCAGGGAAGATCCGGCAGGATTTTCACCCAAAGCGAGGGGCAGCTGCAGCCTCCCCCACAGGCTCGGGAGGTGTTGCAGGATTTCCCCCAGGCTGGCTGAGCTGGGGGATTAACTCGACCGTGCTCACTTGGTGTGGCTTTGACTGTGGGGCTGGAAGGGCCAAAGCGTGAGGGAGAGAGATGTCCAGCCACGGCTTTGGGAGATTTTAACTTGGACATGCAACCTCAATACTGGTCCTCCAAGAGCTTTGGTTGGCCTTTTTGGCTTCGTGGCATCAAGCTCTTGTGAAGCTGCATCCTCACTCAAAAGCGTCTGGCCAACACAAGAGGGGACAGCCCTGGCCGTGCCTATTTATTACACCTAAACTATGAAAATACTGCAGCCTTTACACGGCAGGAGTATGAGACGTGGGAAGAACCTGTGGTCCATGCAGCTGAGACCGCCCTAACTCCAGACACAAGTGTCACCTGGCCGCGGCAGAGGTGCCATAGAGCTACACCTGGGTAACCTGGCAATGTGGACGTGGTCTGACAGAACAGATCACCACCCCAGCACCCCTCCCCGTGGCTGCCCGATGCCGAGATGGGGACATCGCTGGCCACTCCATCACATTCCCATGCTCCCTTGTCCCTGTGCAGTGACACCCACATTTGCAGATGCGCCTCCTTGCCTCCTCCCACCCCTCCGTACCTGCTGGGCTTGTCCCAGTCATCTTCACTGAAGCTTCCATCCATGTAGGGGTAGTTTTTCCTGGGGTCCCCCGGAGGGGTGCTGCTCTTTTGCCTGCTGTGTCTCCATTCGTGTGGATGGAGGGCTATGCCCGCAGCCTGAGGTATGTACGTACCTAGGGAAGGCAAGAGGGGGTGGAGAGAGAGAGGGTAATACCTGGTCAGAAAACTCCAATGGAGTTAAGTCACGTTGAGCCAGGAGAGCCTCCTTCCTCAAGTCCCAAACCTGAGGCCCTCTGGATTGCATACTGCTTCCATTTCAGTCATGCAAAAGGAGTTGTTCTTCCCATCTCTTCTTGCTTTAACCAAAAAAGCGTCTCAGGACCTTGTTATGAGGTGCCCCATTTCTCCCTTGCTCTCCCCTTCTAAGTAGCTTTGTGGTGTGGGTCCAGGGTCCACAAACTTGGGGCTACACATACCCACAGATGCAGATCCTACCTCCAGTCAGCTCCAACCTTAGCTAATGGCTCCTGTTTCCACACTGAACCCAACAGAAATCATGCTGCTGAAAACAGAAAATTGTGCTGTTTAAATACAGTGAGTCCTTCAAAGGGTAAGGAGAAGATGCTGCCAAGCCTCCCTCAGCGTGCCCAACCCCGTTAATTTTGAAGGATTTGGAAGCCTGGTTTCTATTAGAAAAAAAAAATAATCTTCATTTAGATTCTTAACTGTCTTTAGGACTTAATGGATAGCACAAAAAAAATTAATAGGATATAGAAGGACAGCAGCAAAGAAACTGCATCCAGAGCAGCCTGACGCAACAGCCTGCCTTGAACAAGCGTGATGGTGCTGAGGGTACCTGGTGGTGGGCACCAGCTCCAGCGTGCTCAGCAGTGGTACATCAGGAAGAACCAGCCCTGATCTCAAGACCTGCCAGCCAGTTCCCACAGGTGGCAGAGCCCTTCCCTGCCTTCGGGATCAGCTGGTGCAGGTACAGAAAACTGCTTCAGAGACGTGTGCGAAAGGCAAGGAACTGGAGGAAAAACTCTGCTGGCTTGCGAGAAGGGGAGGCTCATCTGTATCACATTTGATAGGAGATCAATACGGACTGTCAGGATGAAATCAGACAAGTTTCGCTATGTCTGCCCTTAAGGACTCCCCTGTACTGTGGTTTCTTACTCCGGAGACACAAATCCAACATTACCATGTCACAAGATCCCCAGGTCTCACGAGGAGCTGCCTGGACAGAAACCTTCCAAAACAGAGCATTCCTCAGCGGTGTCAGTGCCATCTGCAGTGGAAATAAATCTCCCGGAGTCCCCTGCCCACCTCCTGCTGCCGATTCAACATTTCAGAGAAACCCTCACAGCCTTTCCAAGAAACATCGTACGCTTCCATCACACGCTGTGCCAAGCGAACAGGAAGAGGTAACAGAGAAACACATAATTAAGGGAGACTTGACCTCCCAAACAGCTAAGAGGACTGGAAATACCCACAGAGAACGCCAGCGCTTTCTTTGAAAATGCCAAGGCCTGTTAATTCACTTAGCTGAGCGTTTCCTCTGTGTGTTTTTAAAGGTTAGACTGGTCTGGAGAGAGCCCCAGAAAAGTGCTTGCCAACATCTTACAGCAGTCAGGAGCGCTCGCTGCCTGCCGGAGCAGAACAAGGTCCCTGGATGCAGGTCCCTGGTCAGAAAACTCCAATGGAGTTAAGTCACGTTGAGCCAGGAGAGCCTCCTTCCCCAGGTCCCAAACCTGAGACCCTCTGGATTGCATACCGCTTCCATTTCAGTCATGCAAAAGGAGTCGTTCTTCCCATCTCTTCTTGCTTTAACCAAAACAGCTTCTCAGGACCTCGTTATAAGCGGGTGGGCAGCAGGTCTGGGCTGGGCGCAGGGGGCCGGGGTCCGCAGGGCTGTGTCTGCAGGGCTGTCACTTGGGTGCCACCGGTTTCACCTCCTTCTTCCAGGGAGCTGGGCTGGATCCCTGGGCTTCAGAGCCACCTGGTGGCATGTTCCCACCAGGCCCAGCACAGCTCCCTCGCCCAACCCTTCCCTCAGAGGTTTCCTAAAGCTGTGGATGAACCTAAAACCTGCAAGGCTGCAGAGCCCAAGCTATGGTTTTCCATTTGGGGTGTAAACCCCCATCTCCAGGCTCTGAGTGCCCCAGGTCTCCCTGCATCCTGCCTTCCCTGCCCACCCCATGGGCAGCTCTGCGTGTCCTTCTCCCTACCCTCCAGCATCCCCCTTCCCAGCCAGCGCCAGCACACCACCGTGCAGCCAAATGCAATTACCAGGGAAGACGAGAGAGGCCCTGAAGCAAAGGTGCAGTCTATGGGTGTTGGGCAACTTGCCATCAGCCCCGCTCCCCAGGGCTCTGCGCTCAATTACTCGTTCTCAATTTACCGGTAAAAGCAATCGCTTCGCTAAATCCAGCGTCCAACTTGTGTTAACATTCAATTAGATGGAGAAGGACTGCAGCATTATGAAGGCCAGGGGATTCCTCCTTAACGAAGCCTCCAGACCCAACTGCGCTCCCAGGTTAAGACTTCAGACCAACGGAGGCTGAAGGAAGACACAGGCATGGTGGAAGAGACACCCGCGCGGTGCTGTCCTTTGAACTTTTCTAAGTCAAAGCGCAGTGAGCGCAGGCACGCACCCTGCTCCGCACACTGACGGTGCTTTGCAACAGCAGGCCGGCAGCATCCCTCCCCGTTTTCACATTCTGTTCAGGACAGCGGTCTTTTCACCAATTTCCTTTCGCGGAGGCGATTCAGGGTTTTGTTTTGTTTCAACATGGGCTGATACTAGCTCACGTCACCAAATCTGAACTAGAATAACTATTTTTCCAGTGCTTTCCTCCAAGTAAAAATCTATTCCCTTGACTAGAGCATCCTGCCTCCCAGTTCCATATGTCTGCCAGAAGCCACAGCTGAATAAACCTGGCCTCGAAGACACGTGTTCATCTGATCACTCACTGGAGAGTTTGAGATACTTTCTTGTAGTATTACCTTAATTATTTTGTTAAGTGAGTGCTTCTAGTCACAAGACATTTTTGTGGATTTTAAAACATCCTGAAGAGGATTAATATGTCCTGCATGGCCTCTCTGGAGAATTAAAAGTGAGCTATGGACCAAACACTCTGTAAGACATATGGCCCAGTGAATACTTCCTCTGATTATGTGAATTATAAAGTGCTGTAATGGTTTTGAAAATGCTGTGAACAGTATGATGCCATATAAGCCAGAACAAATGTGCCAATAAAAACCTAAAACAGATACATCAACTCAGACCACCACATGAGTGCATTTTAAAATACATTTTGTTCCTTGCCGGAAGCGAGAAGCCATGCAAACGCGGTCAGACCACAGGCTTTGGCTCACGTTCAGTCTCCAGACAGGTTCAGAGGCTCTGCCTATCTTCACCTTGGCCCAGAGACCCCTAAGAAAAGACAACCCTGGCTTACCTTGGCTTCCATACCCGGCATCAATGCCGGAGCCATCCCAGGACTCCATAGCACTGTCCACGCTAGGAATTGTGGTGGAGTATATCTCAGACAGCTTGCTAGTTTTCTGGGAGTCCGTCAGTTCATCTTCTGGGTCGCTCACTTCGTTTATACTCCCCGACTTCTTGGGATAGGATTCTGAAACCAGAACACGCTGCTTTAGCAGGCATGAAGAGCAAGCCTCAGGGAAAGGCTTATGCTGATGTGGAAGCAAGCCCAGGTACTGTAAGTCTTTTGAAGAACCTCTTCAGCTCTTCAAAAGTAGCTGAGAAAGGCCTGTGTAACGCAGTTGAAAGGATGTCATGCAGTACTCTTATCTCAAGCTGAATCAAGAAAAAATGCCATTCTGAGTTTTTAGCACATGGAATATAAGGAGCAACCACGGAGATCTGAGGATTCCCAAATATGACAGTTGGGACCTACTCTCAATTCACAGGCGCATCTGCTTGTGCCTTTGGAAGCTTCCTCTGAACAGCCCTGCCCAGAGAAGTGCTGGCCTCTGCAAGCAATAGCCCATAGCTTCTCTGGTCTCCGAGAGCCTTCGTTTTACTCAGATCAGCAGTGCTTCCAGCCAAATTGCCTCTGGCCTGATCTGCCTTTGGGGACAGGACCCAAACGGTGCCCGCACAGCACCTAGCCAGGGTGCTGGCTGCAAACTTTCTGTTACAAGCAGATGTTTCAATGAGACTGCAACGACAACGCAACCTGGTCCCAAACTACGGCAGATGAAGTGATAGCCTCCTTCCAAGATTGTACAGCCTCGTATCAATCAATTCAGGGCTAATCACCACCTCTCCAAGAGTCTCCCATGCAGTCTCATGACAACGATGGAATTCCTGGGCCTGGTATTTTGAGGCTGAATTTCCCCTGATTAGTGATTGGAAAATGGAAAGCTGAATGTGGATGATGAAGCTCAGACTTTCCCTTTCATTATGTTAGTAATAATAGGCCCTTATTATCATTATATCAAATTCCCTTTCAGGCAAAAGCTATGCAAGGAATGGTTTCTCGGCACAAGCATTTCTTTGTACTGAATATTTTAAAGTCCTCGTTGATTAGATATCCTGTTAGCCATCCACACCCTGGATCTCCGACTCGCAGAGGCCGGGATGAAAAGCCCTCTGAAAGTCTGCATTTGCCAATGAGGACAGATTATTTTACCAAACAAAGGCCAGTGTCCTCAAAGTCCCTATTTTCCAAGCATTCAGAAGATTGCTCACCATGATTAACTCAAGATTACCTTGAAATTTCAATTACACCTGCTTCATTCTCAGAATGATTAACGAGTCTCCAACTGGCACTTGCATGTCAATTATTTCAACGAGTGGCTGTGACAATGCTAAGTGTCAGGAGGGGAATAAAAAAAGAGTATTTCAGACCAAGGATCAAGACACTTGGCTGCAGGGAATAGACTGGGCTTTCTTGAAGAGGAATCAATTCCCCAGTTCTACCTCTGTTTGCTAAGTCACCACCCCCTGCCTGGGCTTTCTCCATTTGTAAAATAGGTGCACTGCCACACACTTGCAAACTGCTTTGAGGCCTACAGAAGTGCTACGTTTAAGAGCGATGCTACTTTTTCGGATGCAGGACAGACATCCCATGGGCCAGGCCTGCTTGGGAGAGCTTTATCACTTGATTTCTTCCAATTTCTGCAGCACCGTGGGCCATTGGCTGGGTAGGTCCAGCTAAATCTAGAGACTGCAGAAGCACGGCACAAAAAGATAGAAAATACCGGGTGTGGGGAGAGACAAAAATGCAGCCAGAATGCACCCGTTACTTTCTGAACTTGATCAAAAAGCCTCTGTTTGGCTGTGACTTCAAAGAAGTTGGGGAGAAAAGTTTGCATGTTCACTGGTTTCCCCAATCTCCCCTCTCCATCCCCTAAAAAAGTGGCCTGCCTGTACTAAATATGCTACCGCTCTTTGATACTGCGTCAAGAGGAACAGCTTCAAAGCCACGGGGAGCTCGGCAAGGAAATGAGAAGGGGATTTCTAGAGTGATGGTAGATGCTTTGAAAGATGATCTTAGGGCCCCGAGCCAGGAAAAGGGGCATAAAAGATTTATTGCCAATCGTTTTCAAAAAGTTGAATCAAAGGTGGGGTTTGGGTTTTTTTTCTCATGGATTCTACCAGCTCAGAGTCCCCTTGCTCATTTTGGGGGGTTATATTTAAAAAAAACCCTGCACTCTTCTACTTTTGAAAGCATCTTCTGCTTCACTTCTGTGTGAAACGCCCACACAGACAGGGAATGGCACCACCAGCACAAGGCGTCAATCTAAAAAAAAACCTACTATCGCCAATAAGCCTGCTGTCTCATCTCTTCCCAGTACCGCAGAGAGCCCCTGGGTTGCCTTTTTAAAAATCTGTGAGGCAGAAATCAAAAAAACGCCCATCTTTTCCCTCCGTCCCCAGCCATGCCCCTGACCACGCTGCCTCTTCTCACCTTCCACAACGCACGAAGGAAAACCCACAGCGCGGGGGTCCTGCTGGGGTGCGCCTTGGCCCTCCCACCCCAAACCAGGCTCCCCAACTCACTGTCCGTCTGCTTCTTGATCTTCAGAGTGACCGTCTCTCCCGCCATCTGCAGCAGGTGAATGGCTTCGCTCAGCGGTTTGCCCTTGAGGCTCACGTTATTAATCGCTAATATCCGGTCACCGATGTGGATGGCTCCAGTTCTGGAGAAAAAAGGTGCTGTTAGAAACTTCAGAGAAGCAATTTGCCTCTACGAGACAGGCCATTAAGTTGTCGCTTGAAGCAATAGCTTATTAACTCTCAGCACTTTCAAATATGTCTTGGTTTCCCCTTGGTATGCTGCATACCCGTGATTTCCTCTTCATCACCACCAGCAGGAATCTGGGTTCCCCCCCATCTTCCACCTGTGTATAGACGTACATATACGTGCAGGAATATGCCCTCCTCGGACCCCAGGCCCCTCGGGAACTGGGACTGCAGACCACCTTACAGTCAAAACTCTTCAACGCAAAGGGGTCTCTGTGCTCAAAGCACCAGCATTTCCAGTGATGTCCACTGGTCATCACACGTGGAACTGAAGGGCATGTTCACACCGGTGGAAAGAAACAAGACAAACCTAGAAACCCATTAAAAAAACCAAAACCAAACGGCCCAACACACACAGATCGTGTGTGCAAGCACGAGCTGACCCAGTTGCAGATCAGTCCGTGATATGTTTAAAGCTCACCCCTACGCAGCTACGCCACTGTGACTTTCTCCATCGAGACCACTGCACTAGAAGAGGTCGCTGTGTTTTATTGCACAGCCACGTTCCAGCACTGGCTTCTGCTCTCGGCTAAATAAATCCTCAGGCTTCAGGAACAGCCAGGAACAAACTAACAAGCCATGGCAATTCTCCCCCTTCTCCATCCTTCCCTCTGTGCCTGCCCACAGACAGGGGCTCGCTTTACCTCCCCCGGTGTTTGCGGCAGCTCCAGGAAGAGTGGGCAGGACAGGATGTGTCCATTGCCAGAGCCGGCAGCCAAGGCAGGAGCTTGTGCTCGCTGCTGGCTGGACCCAGCTCACCGCGCTCACGCTCCAGCTCCCTAACGCCAGCAAGCGAGAGCAGCAATCCTCTCCTCCTCCAGCAGTGCCGTGAGGTTTAGCTCTCAGGAACCTGTGCAATCGAGCCAGGAGGAGATGCAAATCTGCACCGCACTACCTTTTTGTCCATGGCAACGTGCCTCTCTCAGGTTACATCTCCAAATTGGACTGCCGCTCCTGCGGAACTGGGCTTTGATATACTACCGCGGGCAAAGCAGCTACTTGTCTTCCCCCAAAATACGAAACTTTTGTAGAGATGCTGCTGTGAAACATATACTATGAGTAAATCAAATTGGGAAGTGTAGTCAAACAGGAGGTAGGACTGGTCGATCTGCTGCTGAAGCTGTTGAGATGCTTGGACAGTGCCATGACAGCCCCAGCCAGCCACTAGATGTCCGTCTTGTCCCACCCAAATCAGCCTGAAAAAGCCCTCAGGGAAAACTTGTGCATTCAAATAAATTACAGATCAAACTGGAACGGGAGTATTTGTCTTAAAAGTTTCATTTACGTAGTCAAAAAAAAAAAATCAAGCTTAACTACTGGCAGTTTAAAGGCGATCCTTCGCTCGCTGCAGCGGTCCAGCATTTGAGGGCCTCCTGCCGTAGCACTGAACCCAGCATGGGGACGCATCTCCTATCCAAGACACCAGCCCAACCGCCCGCCTCTGAACAACACGACTGCTCTGCAGAAACTGTGAAAGTCCCTCAGCAGGGAAAAACACAGAAACAATTAACGAGAAAGGTCACGTTCAGCCAGGTGTTTTTCTTCAAGGGGGAAAAAGTAAATCAAAGTCCAGTCCTCTCATCTGTCCATCTCCAGGTACCCCTGCGAGGACAAGCAGACAGAAGCTGAGCGGGAGCAACAGAGAACGCTGTTTCTAGCTAACGACCCTTGTGCCTCTCCATCATCACCGACAGTCCTTAATTCACCTCAAACACAAACCAGCCCAAGGAGCTGCGTGCGCCGTGTCCCTTCTTGCTCAGAGAACACGTGCAAGAGCAGAATCGAGCAACAGGTAAGTTGCAAGGTGTAAAAGGGGCTGCAGGCACTTTCAGCAAGTGCTGGAGAAGAAGTGGCTGCGTGCACGTGGTAGGGATTTACCCGGCACGTGGGCAGGGCCACCATCCCTCCTCCCTCCTGCCAACATGGCTTGGTGCTGAGCACTCCTGGACAAAACCCTCCTGCAGCCACCCCCTTCCACTTGACCAGGTGGCACTAGAGGAGGCTGGTCAGGCACTTTAGAATGCCAGCAATAGGCCAAAATTGCTCTTGGGGAACCATTACACCTCGGTCAGAATTGAACAGTATGTTCAGGCACACTCCCTTCCCCAGGAAGAAGGAAAACAAGACCCATGGCCCAGGCTAAAGCCACCCGCACGTGCTGCAGGAGGGGAAACAGAGACTAACACGGGAGAGAGTCACCGCTCGACACCAACCCAACCGCCTGAGCTGCCTCTGTAGGGTTCCATAGGATCAGACACGTACAGGGAGAAAAATGTTCAAGGTCAAGATAAAACCCAAGTCATCCGAATCCAGAGCCTTTTCAGCTTAGACAGCCTGTCACCCGCTGTGACAGACGTGTGACAGATCCTAGAGGACACCCTGCCTTCCCCATCACCGAGCAAGCAGCCCGAGCCACAGCGCAGACCTTCACTCGTGCCTCTACGAGAGCGGCCAGCACGTCCCCGTTATCAGACGCTGGCATCTCGTCCGCCCTGTGCCAGGGCTGCTGAAACATCTCCTGTGCTCCAGCAAAAGCCAGGCACAGCTTTGGGTTTAAATCCCTGTCCTTCAGAAACCTGTCCCACCCTTCAGAGCCTGGCTAAGGGTGCCTGTGGCACAGGGAAGGGTAGTGACGGTAGGAAAGGGACAATTTAGGATAACACTAGGACCACTCCTCTTCCCTTGACAAGGTCAAGCCACTCCCTTCTGTTACTCCCAGGAGAAAAATATGCACCACCTCAGCAGAAAAACATGCACCTTTCCCGCAGGCAGCCTTCATCCCAGCACTCCTCACCCTCCCCGCAGGGTGCCAGGGTTACCCAAAGAAATCCCCACGCTGCTCCATCCCCGTGCCGCCCCTCTGCGCAGGCACCGCTATTTGTTAGTCTGCTACAGTGAACGTGCTGAACTGCTCCATCGCTCTTCTCAAAAGGCTTTTCATTCCTTACTGCCTGTCAGCTCCTGATCAAAATTCAATAGTACCGCAGCACTTGCCCGCACTACGTTTCTCCGTGGAGCAGTCACTGACGTGTATCCGAGTTCAAAGGAGGAACAGCCACGGCATTGCAAAGGGAACTGAGAGCAACGAGGGTACGAGACCGTCTTCTGACACCCGACAACATTTGGGCTTTCTGTCCTTAACCTCTCTCACGCTGGGCTGCAGGTACCGTGCAGAACTGCTATGCAGAAAAGCCTCGGATACTCTGTGGCTATGGCTTTCTAGGGAAAAAGACTGAATCCTACAGTGGCAGGCAGTAATGTAAGACCCCAAAGAGAAGAACCACTAATGACTAAGTCCATCCCTCTTCCTTACTTCTCGGGAGACCCTGACGTTCTGCTTTCTGTACCAAAGGAAAGCAACGGAAACGTGCCGCAGCGTGCGTGCTGAGAGCTCGAGGAACCCAATGCCGAAAGAGGCACTGAGCTGATTTACAGTCCAGCTAAGAGGGAGTGTGGCCTGGAAACAGAAAGAACCAAAAGGCCAGATCTGTAGTCAAAGGTCCCCAAGGTACAGCACTTCACACCTCTTTATTCAGGGGTTTTTTGCTGCTGTTCTGCCTGTCAGGCAGCACAGGGTAAAGCAACCCTATGAGAAGCGTGAGTCAGGGTTGCTGAAATGATCCATTTACAAGTCCCAGCTACCGTACAGACAGATTAATTAAGATACAGTGTATGAGTCAGTTCCACCTTATATTCTCAGCAATGTCCTGATCCTTTAAATCCCACGCATGCACATATATTCAGACACAGGCACACACACACAGTCAACCTCCCTGGTTGCCGAAGGTAAATCTTCACCTACGTTTATGCAGCATAAATGTCTGCTGCTTGAGGCACGCCACTCCTGCACTGAGATACCTCCATACCTAACAGACCAAGCACCCAGCAAGGATGGGCCAGAAGACCCCTGAGATCTGTGGTTGCAGCAGGACACACCGCTGCCGTGGCCATAAGCCAAAGTTTAGCAATAGCTCGGTCCTGGACAGGAGTCTGTGGTGGTTCTGTGGGCAGGCTGGGCACTCTTCCCATGCGAGATGTGGCGTGGGAAATCACAGACCAGGAAGCACCTCTGTGGAAAAGGGGCAGATAAACACGTTTTCCTGGTTGCTGCATTCAAGCGACACACTGGATCCGACTCTTCCGCGAGTGCCCTGCTTTGAGCCTCTCTCATTGCCCTGACAGCATAGTCCCCACCACCCCACATGTCCTGCACGTGGGTCTGCAGAGCCGGACCGGGCTGTCCCTGCTTCGCAGTGCTTGGCACCTTCATAGCACCTTTCCTTTTTAGCAGACTAGAACACCTAAGAAGAGTTTATGACAGCAGAGGAAACTTTGCAAACGTCAAGATCCCTTCCCACGTCAGTTGAACCTCTCTGCCCCAAAGCCTCACCTTTCTGCCAGCCCTCGTTTAGTCAAGCCCGAAATGACGATAGGATCGAAAGGTTCCTCCGTCCCGGAGATGGTTATTCCCAAGGGGCCACCATATCGCTTCAGTTCCACTGTGTAGATAATAGCACCAGTTGTCTCCTGCTCATCTGCAAGAGAAAACAGGAATGCTGAATTTTTTTAATTAGCCATACGAAAGAAGTCATGGGAAAGACTTGCAGCAGTTAGAAGCAAAAGCCTGAGGTCTTCAGCTATGCTCATACCAAATAGGGATTTTAACCTTCCAGACTCCATTTAAGGGCAAAATAACAAAAATAAGAGTATAATCAATTGGAAAGTGGTGACCGGACAGGCGGCAGCCCTTATCTTTATTGGTTTGTACTACCTATTGGGAAATGTCATTACAGTGGACAGGCACCAGTTTGCATCAGGATTTCTGTACCAGAGTTATCTTCATCCTTCCTAATCTTCAATTTGACCAGGTCTTCACACTGCCTTAAAATCTGCACAGCATCCTCCATTGAGCAATTGTCGAGTCGGATGTTATCAATGGCTAACAGCTTGTCTCCCGGCTCCAAGGTGCCAGTTCTATGCGAAAAGGAAAAGAAAACTAAAAGTACATTTGTATTTGCCTTTCAGATCCTGCCGACGCATTCAGTCCTGCAGTGGCAACGACAATATTAACTTTTTACTGTCCTTGATTTTTACTGGGAAACAACCACGAACGGAGTCTGGGACAATTATAACTTAAAGAGAAGTTTGTGTAGAGCATGCATCAACACAGAACAAGGCAGAAAGATTAGATACACAGCCTGGGTAACCTACAGCACTGAAAAATGCCTGATGTTTAACTGACAGATAGTCTACCTTTTATGGAAACTCCTGTATGAGCACTCTTAGAAACGAGCCCTCCAGCAGCACTAAATTCCTCTGAAAGCCTTGCTATGAGGTGTTGGGATCAGAGGTGAAGTCAATAAACGATGAGTTATTTGCACAGTTCTCCACCAGTGCCCACAATTCACTCACGCTGTTCCACTGAGCAGGAGCCGAGACATGGCAAACTACCTGATGAGCCATAGCACCTTACGGGATATATGAAGCCCTTTACCACATGCTTTTAAATGCTAAACATCCATCTCCTACAGGGTCAGCAGACCTCTGAATCAGTGCCCTGCCTACCTTCTCCATTAGCTCAACTCTACTTGCTTCAACACCGACAGTTTTTATTGCAAACCCTACTGTGCTCTAAGACAGACCTCTAGGGTTGACATCTCCTTGGCTGCTGGCAAAATCCAGACCCAAGGGCTGCTGCTTGGCCTTCATTCTACCTCTCATTACTGGGCCGGACATTTTGCAATGGGTTTGGGAGATGGGAAATTCTGCGCTCACCTATGTGCCACGCTCCCCTTCTTGATGTCAGAGATGATCAAAGGCTCCCCAGGCTTTCTGCTTGCAGCTGCAAAAGACACACATGGGTACAAAGCTCGGTATGGAGTCTGCTATCTTGGAAGGGATGGTTAATGGGGAGAAAGAGTTACAAAGAAAGGCAATTTATATTCCTTTGACCAAATGATGCTTCACACTTGAGCCCTGGAAGCCACAGCAGGAAAAAAAGTAGTGAATCCCTGCAAACATTTATTGGTTGCCCTTTGCCTGAATTAGCTAGCCACCACCTTCGGTCTCCTCCCGAAGAAGGGGAGGACACGTGGTGTCCAACAGCAAGAGGTGAGATTGCCCGATCCCAGCACTGTTAAACACCCGCTCAGCGACACCTCTGACGCGAGGCAGCGAGTGAGTCAACAGCAAAGCCAGCAGTCAGACATCAGCGCTGCGGCCTAGGGAGCACCTAGCTCAGCGCTGCCGCTAGTATAAGCGTTTCTGTGTTCCTGAAGGAAAGTGGGCTGGGAAATTTTCCGGGTGGAAAATAACCCAGGAAAAAAATTAGATAAAACATTGTTTTCCAGCTGGTTCAGCTCCCTAGGCCACTTCATCATGCAACCAGATAAATGAGGGCTGGTCTCAGTGCTGGAGCGGGAAGGGGTGGTTTCCAATCCTTCTCTCCCACCCCACCCCGATAACTTTTTCAGCCCACGAGAGACGCGAGTATGCATCTCTGGGAGCATTTGCATTTTCAGATTTGCCTGCAAGACCTTTTCTCTCTTGAGAAGCCCAAATGAGATTTACGACTCGAACCCCTCCTGACCTCTCTACCATCCACACACCAAACATGTGCCAAGAGCATCCTTTTCACCCCGCATCACTCCCTCCTGCCTTGCTACGGGAATTGCCTCGTCTCATCTAAAGCTGACGGAGCTTCTCAGCAAAAACTGCGTGGGAAGGAAGAAACTCACAGCATCTGAACATATCAGGTGCAGGTCAGAGATTAAAATATCTGTGAGGCACGTGGCATCAACCACACAGAGACCCACCTGCCTGAACAGCAGTTAGAGAGCACCCCAGAAAGTCAGACATAAAGGAGTAAGTGCTTCCTCTTACCGACCTCTCTGCTCTGGCTTTTTCTGTTGTTTACATTAATTTATGAGATTTAAAAACATGTGTGCTAACCCGTCACCTTTACGGATACCTTCTCCCAGATATGACTAAACCTTCTGTACTGAACAGAGCAAAGACGGCCAATCTCAGTTGTAGCAGGGCTGAGTATAAAAGTTAGGTCAGACAGCGAAGAGCAGACCGTGACTGATTTTATAATAGTCACGGCAATGCGACTGCTGAATGATACAGAGCCTGGAAGAATTATTTTCCCCGTTTCTTACTGGAGCGTGGTGCCAAGCAATTTTGGTCTGGACACTCATGTTCAGCTTGCGTCCACGGGTCGAAGAGAAGCAGATGGGTTGTGGAGATTCACCGAGGGCTCATGCCTATATTCGACCTGTCCACGGCACGGACCAGCCAGCAGATAGACCAACACACGCCGAGCAAAGCTGAGTGCTGGGAGGGAAGGACGGGGTGCAGCAGCTAAAATCAACGCAGAAATCCCCCCCTTCTTGAGAAGGCCACGCACCGTGGACTAACAGCACAGAAGACAGGGACGTATCGCCCTGTTATTACTATTGCTGTTCTCTTTTTCAATATAGGACATGTATTTGCTGCTGAGAGGTGCACAACGAGGTGGTCTGAGCCGGCAGTGATGGGAGACCCTGTTAGCACGCCCTGAGCCCTGGGTCGGGCTGGCATCGCTGCATGCTTAATCACTCCCTAGCCCGGTTCTGTCAAAACGATCCAGGTTAGCAAAAATACTTTTCACCGCGAGGTTTGTTTATTAGTTTCAAAGCAGAGGCAGCGTGACAGAAAGGGGTTAGGGAGGATCTCCACAGTCCTGGTGGCAGGCTGGGGATGGCCACCTCTAAACCTGACCCAGCCACAGCTGGAACCATGTGTCCGGAGACCGTGAACACTCACAAGAGCTAAGAGGGGGGGGAAGAAAAAAAGAAAAAAGCAAGTATAGACAACAACGTGCCTCAAGCTCTGCAGAAATTGTGTTTATCTCAGTGTCTGCCTTACAAGCCCTGCAACACACGGGAGGAGCCTGCCCACCGTCAGTCTCTGAGCAGAGAGCGAGACTCGTCCTTCTGCACCTCCGCAACTGGTGTCAGCACCGAACGCGGGACAAGCTTCCCCTATCAGAAGCAAGGGTGACAAACCAAGTGCTTTGCCCATTAGGGGAACAAAGCAAGTCTTAAGGAAAAGTCATTCTGGGTTTTGTTTGCAGTTTTTTTGGAAGTTGTGCTTTCCAAACAGATTTTCTTGAGACTTCAGTTAAATGGAAGAGCCGTGTACAACCACATACAACTGTCCCTACCATCAGAGTACTCAAACTTCAAGAAATGGCAGCCCTCTGTTTTAAATAATCACTTAGGATAAAACGGAAAGGCTTTATAAAACCATCGTTGTTAGTCGGCACCTACAAATCTGAAGGGTAAGTTCGAGAGACTTAATGAATGGTCATTCTCTCTCAAGAGGCATAAGATACAAAGTTAAGATAATGAAATCTCAAAGCACAGAACAGTCGCTTGCTGTTCGTTTTAAAAACCAGTAGTTACTAACTCCATTCATTCACCTTGGGCACCCCAAAGCCCTTCCCAGCGCCGCAGCGGAGCGCCCAGCTGGGCTTTCTGCCCGTGGGCTGGGACCAGGCTGCCCCTGGCCGCCCCAGCCACCCCGGCACCCACGTTTCTAGGAGTCCTGGGCTGTGCACGCAGGGTAACGACGTGCCTCTGCGTAACGGCCGCCCTGCCTGCCGACGGCAGAGCTGCAACGTCACCGAACTGGTGGCTCAGTCTAGGCCAGAGGCGTTAGATATGTACATCACTGGTGAGATTTTGGATAAACCATTTCCAATTTGTCTGCAATTAAAAAAAAAAAAAAAAAACCACCTTAAACTACATTATTATTTTATTAGGGCTGTGGTCTTTGGAGTTAAGACACTGGAAGAGATGAGCAAAGCCTATTCATCCATTCGTTTCTGCCATCAGGGTGGTTATTTCTCTTCAAAAGACATTGTCTTGGTAATTCTGTTCGCTGCAGGAAGACACAGTTCAGGTGCCCAGCCTCGCCTCTCTGGGTCTCGCTTTCCCGTCTGTAAAACGGAGCCGACAGTAAAGGCTCTCGAGGGAAAAGGCGGATGGAGAGAGAGAAGGAGAAGCCGGTGTGCAGAAACCCGTGCTCTCTCTTGGCAGGCGCCCTGGTTGTGGCCTCCATCCACCAGGGCAAACCACCTCAGGTGGAAGTGGGCTCTTTTTCAGATACATTTGTATTTTTGGCGGCTTTACCAGTACAAAAGATAGTTTTAAATCTGCTCCAGTGGCCCAGAGAAAGCTCTATAAATCTGGTGAAGGTAGAAGCGTGGGGTGGGGGAGAAACTCAAAATGAAAACACTGCTTGGCAGTGGTGACAGGGCAGTGATAAAAAGGTGAATTGATCAATACTGTTATTTACTTTTTATAAATTGCTTTCAGTCTCTCGTCACCTCTGCTGGGATTCTGGCTCACTCGGGGTGTACTTTGTGATGGATGACGAGGCCAGAAACACATGTCCAGTTTGTGTTTTTAATAGAATGCATAATGACCCATATTGGTAAATTATTCCCCTCCAAGGAGCACGAGCACATATTTCACACGCATCAACGCTTCAACCCATTATAAATGCCCTTCGTTATCGATCAAGCCAAAGCAGCACTCTGCCAATGTGTAATTAAAGAAACTGTAATAATGCCATAAGAATACATTTAAGAAAGCAAACATTTATAAAGGGGAAAAACCAAACAAAATCAGAAACCCAATCATCTCGGGATAGCTAAGGAATGAGAAGAGGAATAAAAGCAAATCAGAATCGATTACAAAAAGCAGCAGGGAAAATCAAATCCCCGGTACCCAACTTTTTCCTCTATCATTCATTAGTTTTAGCAGCAGGTGCATAAATTATCAGTGCCTCCAGCAGGATATTTACCCCGCCGCAGATCTATTTCCTTTCAAAATCTGCAGGTAGCAAAACCAGGACAGAATATCTCGCTTCAGTAAAAGCACCAGAGTCAATCAGCCGCAAATCTCAGCTGAAGCTGCAATGTTAGCAAGGGGGTAGGACAAGAGACTGCCGGGCACGCTGCTGCTCGCAGCCGCGCTCTGCCGGGCTGGCGGCAGGTCCCGGGTTAATCCAGCGCCGGCAAAGCTAGATTTGCTTGGCTCACAGATCCATCTTCTTGCTAGGACAGTGATTACGCTGCTTAAGCAACTTAATCGAAGTTATCTATCTATCCAAATTCCGGTTTTATCGCCCGCAAGCAGATATACTACCTACTCCTTATCTGCAGTACTTCACACCAAGGGCACAGGAATTGATTTGTTAAGATATATAAAGGTAATTTCATAAACATGCTGTATAAAGTATTAATGCATAGCTAAAATGAACCGTAATTTCAATATCTGTTTTAAACAGCAACAACAAGACACCTGTACCCTGCAGCAAATTTCACAACCAGCCCTTGGAGAGGATGTTGGAGACAGACAAAAAAAAAATTAAAAAAAAAAAAAAAAAAAGACCCCCACAAAAAGCAATCTTCTGTGTAATCAACTATCATTTTCCAGAGGCTAATAACAAATCCATATCTTATTTTAAGAGGCCAGGTATTGAACACACAAGAATACACGACTATTAGCTTCTCGCTGTTGGAGATTTTAATTTGCAAGAGATTTACAGAACACCTACAAAGGCATAACTGTATCATTAGAACTGAATGCAGCCAGCAAGGTCAGAGCACTTACGGCACGTGTTCTGCTAATGGAGATGAGTAGTTCCGGCTAACAAGAGCCAGATATTCACATCCCTGTGTCAAAAATCTCAGTTTGCACGTCTTTGCGTCCCCGCCATTCAGAGCACCTCAGAGGTCCCCGCAAAGAGCCGAGCTTCGCAGCCCACGCAGCTCTGAACCTCGCGGAGCGGGAAGGAGCGCGCGCGTCGCTCTCCAAGCACGGCGGCTCGTTCCAAACAAATGCAGCCTTCTCCCTGGGACAGAAACCGCGGCACTGGAGTATGGCGAAAACGAGACCGATTTTGCTGGCTTCTTGTCCCTTTGCCCCCGGACAAAGTGCAAGGAAGCAGTGCACACCAGGCTGCTTCAGTGGTTTACTTGGCTAATTTTCATTTAGCAAACGTAGGAGACTGAAATGAGGCTTGAGGGCACCGAGGTGCCACAGAAATAAAGCAGAGCCAGTGAAAGACTCACCCCTTGGATTTCCTATTCATCCTTTGGGGAACGGAAGGGGAAATAATGCTATATGCAAATATTTGCATCGTGCATCTTAATTTGCTGCATCCCTTTGCCAGGCTGTGTTTGAGCAGAGGGAAGAAACCCCTCTGCGTGCACGCAGCCATGCACCACGGGCCGCAGCCGGGGGCTCGCCCGGCCCAAGCCTCCTCTTTCTAGCAAACCCACAGACCTTGGAGAAGATGAGTGCCCTCGGCAAACATCTGCCCCTCACCAGGAGCAAGCACAGACCCTCTCTGTATGTTCATCCCAGAACCAGCAGCACCTGCCCTCCTCATACAAAAACCTCCTGGGCTTTCAGCCCTTTTATGAGGCTTTCCAGCAGATTTACGGTTCCTCCTGCAGCCAGCTCCATTACACGAACTCTTCCAATGCATCCATCAAGAATCCTGCTCTCCCCTTTACTTAGCCCATCTCCCAATTAGCTCTGAGAGCCACAGCACAGCAAGAACTTGATCGCTTTTATTTCTGTAGTGCTCCTCTGATGAGGTCGTAACACCTTCTGCCCGTGTGAAAAGGCAGCAGCAAACCTCCCTAGACAGAGGGATTAACTACAGATGAGCCTGCTGATGCCGAGAGGCAAAACTCAACGAAAGCAGCTCATCTTTCATCTATAGTGTAGCTGGACCACAAAGTTTATGAACAAACCCAATTCTGTGGCCACAACAGTGCAGGGGGTCTTCCACTGACCCCTCCAGCTTGTCAGCTATTTAACCCGCCCCAGTTTTACAGAGTAGGGAACAGGAATCCAATGTGGGAGGCCAGTAAACCGAGTCCCCTACTTTAAAACAGTAGTTATATGCTTTTCCTTGTCAGAAGAAAAGCTATAAAAGCTGTTTCTAGAGCTATACGAGCATTCAAATCAGCAGAACTGGGAGGAACTGAGCAAAACAGAGTTATTTTTACCTCTTTTCTCTTGCCGCTTGCATCGCACTCCTGCATGCACATCATGTCTCTGCAGGAGGTACTTACCATAAGGCTGCTTACTTTGGTTTTAATGTTTGAAACTGGTATATTTAGCTGCCTGGTCAGAGGCAGAGTGACAAAATGATGATCTAATTTGCTAAGGGTCATGTGGACATAGGCTTATACGGACTAATATATGAAAACAGAATTAGGATTCAACTAGCATTTCATCCTTGCCACCACATTTTCTGGATGGCTGTCTTTTGCTCCATTTGTAAATATAATTTTGGCTTTGACTCAGCAAAGGACTGAAATATATCTTTAAGTTTATGCATATGCATTACTTAAACAATGTCCTGCAAACAGGTTCAACAATCAAAAAGATCAAATCTATCGTATTGTTTTAAAACGGCTTTGTAGTTGGGTAACGGGTATCTATTTAAAACCCAGGGGTCAGTTTCTTTTTATTTAGCGGTGATTTCAAAAAAGTGTGTGAAATCAATTTTGTAAACAAATTTCAAATGAAAACATTTTCAACATAAAAATACGTTTGAAGTGTAAATGCACATCTGAAGCAGATCCCATTTAAGTGAGACTCCACAAATAAAATCTAATATTCTTGCCGGCAACTCCCAGGTTCATTTTGCTCTCCAGCCCCAGATACAGACTAAGCTTTGAAGCTTAAATGGGGTGAAACCCTGGCCATGCTCAAGCCAGAAGTTTTTTGCTACCAGCTCCATCGTCCTAGATTGCTACCTGAGATTGCAATGCCCAGCTCCCATGTCAGCGAAATGTCGTTCCGGGTACCCTGCTGCTTTCAGAAAGCACTTTGATGTCTTCAGACAGTAATTGCTACCAAGCCAAATGTTAAATACCGTGCTCTTATTTCTCAGGATCATCCTTCTGGCACAAATAGGGGAAGCTGGGAAGAGGGAGAAGAAATAACACAGGGTGCAAAGCCATCACCCTGTTGATGTTCAAGTTGCTCCCGAGAATCATCCCACTCAGACCAGAACACCTCCAATTAACTCACTGACTAATACTGTAAATGCCAAGAGGTAATTATAAATAGCGTATCTATTTTAATGAAACCTAGTTTTAAAGCGTCCCTAGCGACTCCATTCCCCAGACACAGCTGGGTCCACGCTCCTGCGGGCTTAGACTCAAGATCCCATTCATTACTGCAGTCTCACAGATTTCTTTCTTTCAGCCGAGAGGTGGTGGCAGCCTCCGGGCATGGCAAATCTGAGATGATTCAACTCAGTCTACCCAGCAGCGAAAGAGGGGTGAGTGACGTGAGACCTGCTGACGTTTGCCATAAAGGAAAAGTTCACTGATGCAAGGCATAACAAGACCCCTAGTTGGCCAGAAATTTGGGATGGATCTGCTTCTATCATCCCCTTACAGCATCCCCTCCAAAGAGGCCAAAAGGTCTTGAAATGAAAAATATGCCTCAGAAGAGAAACAAAGATAATTAATCAAGAGCGAGCAGAGAAGAGAGAAAAGAAAGAAAAAGGTTTATGTCTCATTCTCTCAGTGCCCACCAAGTCCTGGCACATGGATCTCCTCCTCCATGGCTGGGGTTAGTCAATGCAAGGACTCCCGGCAAACCCTGCCCAGCACCCTCCTGTCCCTAAAGTGCCTTCCCCCCATCTCTAATGCCAGCCACCCTCTTCATCCTCCTGTTCCTCTTGGCAGTTTCCCCTCTCTACCCTTCAAGCTGTGGGTTCACCTCACACTTGCTCTCCTCCCTCCACCTCTCCCTGCAAGGGTCCCACCAGACCCAGCCAATTCTTTTTTAAAAGGAACATAATACGACTGTGAGCAAGGAAATAAAAATAATATTACTAATAATATAATACAATATAATATTAGTCTGCGGCACAGACCAACTGATCAATTGAGATGCATCCTTTGCCCCAACGCTTCATGCAGCTGCTTTTCTCTGCGGCCACCAGCTCATGGAGGCAGGAACCATCCATCTAATTCAGCTTGGGACAAATCACAAGCACTGCGAGTGCTACCAGGAAACCCCACGTAATCTTCTCTCTCTCCACTGGGCCCCTCTGATGTGCCAGGCTGGAAAGCAGCGGCTCTTGCAACTGCTAGCGCAAGTCTGAGCAATACTTACAGCTGATTGTAATTCCAAGCTCTACACCCCTTTTCTTGGGCAATTTAACGTGGAAAGTACCGCTGCTGGGTATGACAGACTCTATAAACCCAAAAACAGACAAAAAAAGAAAACAGGAGAAAAGAGGTTTCAGTTGCATGGATGGTTTCTTTGGAAGCAAGAAAAACAAGCCCATAAAACTCAGCTTTATTGGTTCAAATAAGGTTGTTATTTGAGGCCCTGCGGACTTCAGGTTAAAATTTGGATTCTCATTAAAAATACATACTCTGAACATCAAGTGAAGTGCTCACATCACGCTGTATTTCAAGACTGAGGCAGCTCTGTCAATGTAAGAGGAAAAAACTTTTTTTTTTTTTTTAAATACAAAGCTGCACTTTAGCCCCAGCCAATAGCTTTGCCTCCCTCCTTGCTTCAAGGCCATAATATAATAGAAATATTCTTCATAATAATGGGCAAATATCTACAGTGCAGGTGGCCTCTTCATCTACTCCTTAGGCTTATCTCAGCCAAGTGGTGAGCACAAGGCTCTTATGAAAGGATCAGAAGAAGGACCCTCCATCTCCGTGCACATTAGAGAACAATGAGAAATGGAAAAGGTCCTCACAGGGTCTTCTCGCTCTTCCCTCTGAGCTCTAGCAAAAACCCCATGCGTTGTGTGAATACACTCCCTCCTACGAGTCAGCAAAGGCACTGGCAGAGTCCTGCAGGTCGCGAGGAGCAGCGATCCTTTGGCGACGTACCTGCGACATCAAATTCAATCTCGAGCACCACTTTGTTCGTAAGTGCGGCATCACGCAAAAGCTGATTAGCTTCCTCCATAGTCCCATCCTCAGTCGCAATGCCATTGATAGAAAGGACTCTGTCTCCTACTTGCAGCAGCCCACACCTGCAGTCCACATTGGGAAAAGAGGGAAAGGGGACAAGGAGGCAGGGAAAAAGAGAAAAGGAGAAAAAACAACCCCACAACCAGCCATAAGTTACTTTTGCCAGGCAAACCTGTTACAAGACACATAGAACAGAGACAAATCCTGCAGAAGTGGCTCCAAAGAGAAGATGACTCATTCTGCAATGCCTGTCCCAGTGCCAAGAGCCCCTGGCAGGTCCCAGGGCAGCAAACCCTTGTGATTTCCTTAAGTTCAGACATAGTTTGCTCCTAAATATCAATTTTTGGTCGTATTTCCTGCAACTTCCAGGAAGAAAAAAAAAAAAAAGTAACCCTCACCTTCCTAAAAGTCAACACCATGGCCAAGAGATGAGATTGATAAATGCAAGGGCACGTGCCCTCCTACCCTATATCTAACAGTATATGGCTCTTTCCATGTGCCTGTGCCCTCTGAAACTCAAACTAATGGCACTGAAAATTACATGGAGTCCTCTGCTTAATACATGGCTAATATTGAAGCTACAATCCAATGAACTCACTGAAATGTCTCAGCAAATTGGATAATCATTTATCCCTTGTAATTGCATTTCTGGAAGCCAAATGTACATTGATACTGTTTAACTGCCTTGAAAGGCCAATATTATTCTGATGCGATATCCCACCAATATAACCACAACTGGCACTGTGGGGTTTGGGGTTTAGACCCACTTTCTCCAAGAGCACAGATCAGCAGGATTTTTACTTTGGAAGAAAAACAATGATGGCAAGGCTATGTTGGAGATATACTGCTACAGCACTGTTTGTCTCTTGGGACCCCTCTGTATTTATAAGCAAGTTTTTTTTCACACATGAACCACTACATTCAATATTCATCCTCCCTTATTTCTTTCCCTCTTTTTTTTTTTTTTTTTAAATATACTGTAACACCAGCAAGACAATCCTCCACCTTACTAAGCTGGCCCGTGGCTCTACAAAATGAAGAGTGTGGTGTTCCCTGTGACTGGCCATGGGCAATTACTCATCTTCCTTCTCCTCCACACCTTTCATCAGTTGTTTGCTGTAACCACATCTTTTCAGATCTTCCACTCATCACCTGTCTATGAGGCTGTCCACTTGAGCAGAGCTTGGGAAACCATTCCTCCTCCATCGTTAACATAAGCTACAGAGCGGTCTCCAAAATAGGTTGAGGGTTATGGGAACAAGCCTAAGGTTCACCTCTACGTTTGGAGTTATTTTACCACAAAGATTTCCCAGAAGGCATCAGCTATCCTGTTTTGAGCCTTCTCCAGAGAATCTTTATTCCCCTGCTCTTTAATGATCAAGCACATCCTTTGCCCTCTCCTGTCTAGCTGTCAGCTTCCACTGATATTTCACAGAAGACAGCTTGTTTTTTACTAATCCTTCCAGCCACCCTCAGACCCGATTCCATTGTAAGAAAACATGGCACCACAGCTTCTGGGCACACGAAGGTAACGTCAAAGGCAATGGATGCTGGCTGTATTATTCACCTCCAAACAAGAGGACGTACGTGAAAGGCCAGGTTATCAAGGAAAACTGCACGCATCCAAATTAAAGAAAAATGCACAAGCACAACAGTTTTTGCCAGTGGCCCATCAAAAGCTGAGACATGAGCAAGTTTGGAGAGAGCCTAGGGAGGTTATTTCACTGGTAGGAAGGTATTAAACTTGCAGTGTATTTGCACTGCTGCCTGAGTTCATGCTACCCGTGGAAAAATGCTGGTTATTTTATGAGATGCAAATTCAGAAGTATTTGTTCAAGGAGACTTGGATTAGGACAGACAACTCCATGGCGTATAAATGAATCCACCCTTGCGAATAAATTACATCAAGTTTAATTACAGTCCTTTACCGGACTTGTGGATAGGCAGCCACATAGATGCGCGTGGAAATACCAGCTTATAAATACGAAGATGGCAAGGAGTACGACAGATACACCTCCTCCAGCACCGAGAGCTCTCTCGCTATGGCCAGAATGCACCTTTCGGAAAGGAAGGATCAACATCGGCATCGTACAGACATCGCTTTTGTCATTTCAAGGTCACACAAGGACACAATCCATTTTGGCACCGCTGTTCCAGCCACAAGGGCTGGGAGATCACAGGATACTTTTACTCAGCACCAAAGCAAACATTTGCCACCTTTCCCACCAGAGCTGCCTTCTCACAAAACAACCGTTTCTTGTGTTTCTTCACTCAAGGTAGATTTCCCTGGGTGTTTTACAGCCAATAGCTCTGTTAGGTCAGAAGTATTTTATTTCTTTTACCGTTAGCCTCAGTCAATCATGGTTGTTTAAGCCTCAGTCTTGCAGGTTTATAAAAGTTTGTGGAGTGAAGCCACAACCTTCTTCTGGCTCCCTCCACGAGGGCAAGGAGACCTGACGTGCTTTGTTAACCCTTCAGAATAATTCCAGAGACACCAGTTTCCAACTGTCTCGTGCTCTTGCGCTGGGAGCAGGGCCCTGGGAGCAAGGCTCCTGCACAGCTCTCCTTGGCTCTGCTGTGGGATCCTACACAAACCTTTTGGCTGGCTTTCCCAAAGAGATGGCATTTGTCTCAGAGATGCAGAGTCTAACATCAGAGCTCTCAAATCGCTTTGAGATCACGGGAGGTGAATTGCTTTAAAACCAGAAAGAACAAGAGTACAGCCATCTCCTGGAGTGAAAGACAGCCCTTTGGGTGTGTTGGAGTCCACGATGGGCATGTCTCCCTGGGGTTGCAGAGATTTGCATTTTGTCGTGACTCGTTCCTTGGGCTCAAAAGACAGCAACGGAGCAGCGGACGTGTCTTGCTAGATGCAGAGCAGCGCAAACTCAAGCCTCGGGCAGGACATGTGCTGAAGATCTCACTCAGCATCATCAGCATCTGCGTGGTCGCTCCAGATGTGGGGTGAGTAGCAGCAGCTGTGACCACGGCCACATCGCTGGCTGCAGAAACCGATCCGCCGTGCCCTTACACGCCCCCAGGTTGGCCTGCACAGGTCAGACGTGCACATCTGTGTACATCCGTACATCCGTGTCTGCACATCGGTGGATGGGTCCCAGCCCCCAAAAGATCAAAGCTTTGCCGACAGCTTCACCCAGCTGCTAAACTTTCCTTTTGCAAGCTATTCATACTCAAAAGCCAGAAACACAATGATCAAACAACTGTGTCTGAGCAGAGCTAGAAAACATGTAACTCAGCAGGAAGCATTGATTTTGGATACAGCGATGGAGAAGCCAGATACTCTCCCACTGCTGTCAATGACAGCTGGGAGAGAAAGGACACAAAAGCTGCCTGTTTCAAGGCAGCCAAGAGGGGACATCAGGCATCTTCCTAGTCCACACTCCCTGCTGATAACAGGGGCTGAATCACTGTCTCATTTGGAGCCCAAAGGCTCCATCTTGCACCCAGGAAACAAAACAACAGGTTGGCAGGGAGGTCTGTTAGAGGCTACTGGCTGTAAAACACATCCCAAGTCAGGGAGGTGAGAGCTTTTGCTTCAAACCGCCTGCCACAAGCTAGCACGAACCAGATAATAAACGTGAGGCAGCCCAACCTCCCTGAAAAGAGGGTGATGCCGTCCTCCTCCCTGGTAACGCTCAAATTTGCTAGACACCTAAGAGGCAGCTCCTCCACGGCAAGCCAGACGGACAAAGCGATTGCGGATCACGTCCCTGTGCAACAGCACGTTCAGATTCACAGGTCTTGCCCAGGAGCGCGTGAACATGCAGGACAGACCCAGGCTGCTGAGCCTGATCCCTGCATCCCCGCTGCTCACCCTCTTTCGCAAAGGGCAACAACCGCAGCACAAGAGAGAGCACAGCCCAGCCTCAGCAGAGAGCCTGGCTTGGTAAACGGGAGAAAAATGGCTCACGCCTTGGGCTGCAGTTACAGCAGAACCTCTCAAGGGCAGGGAATAAGGTATCTAGGAAGGACGGAGCGAACGAGCTCCGTGGGATAGCAAGAGACAAAAAGTGAAATGAAAACATAAAACCGCCTTTTTCACCTCGCTGCCAACCCAGTGCACTTATCGCTTCAACACGGAGAGGAAAGACTGTGTTTTCCTGCCAGCTAGGAAGAGCAGCACGGTCTAGGAGAGCAGAGATTTAATCCCCAAATCAAATCCAGGCTGCAAGCCCAGCGAGGATTGCTCCCTGTCACCAGAAAGCGGCAGCCAGGGGAGTGCAAATCCCGCCGGGTGGGCAGCCGAGAGGGAGAGCAGCGTGTGACACGTTAGAGCCACGCAAGACTGCGCCGCGAGTCTTTGCTTTCGCTCCAGGCTTGGCAAGAGGATAAAGCAAAGCCAGGCGGATTTCAGCACATCTCCCTCCTCCCCTGGGACAGCAGGCTTTGTTGCTGCCTGATTTATAAAAGGAGTTTGGTGCTTTGCAATGCGAGCCAAATTCGCTCCGGTAATAGAGGATAAAAAAACCCAAAACACCATCGCTTTCCTTTTCAAACCCTGTTTGGAAACAAACAAACAAACAAAAAGGCATAAGAGGCGTCTGAAATCTCTCTTAACCTGTATCACTCAGGACAACTCTTTTCCCTGTGCCAGCCCCTTGTCTCTGTCCTCCCCCAGACACACGCGCCAGGCGCTCGTGCTCCTCCCTGCCTCTGCATCGGCCACCTGGAGAAGCTACCAGAGACCGCTCTGCACGGCGAGGACCTGCGTTTCCTTTCGCAGATGCTTTCCCTGACACGTGACTCCCTCGTGGGCTCTTTTCCCAGGCTGGCCTGGGGACCCCAAACCATCAGCACACGCTGATGAGGCCCTTGGAGACTTCTCCTCCCCCGGAAGGGTCTGCAGCAGGCGCTGAGCACTGCCACGTCGTTGCACCCCAGGCACCCCTAGGCAGGACAGACCACTCGTGGAAATCACAGGCGGGAAGAGAAACCAGCACGTAAGTGCCAGCGCGCTCACCCCTCGCTGCTTCATCTGCCTAACAAAACCAGCTCTCCTTCCCCCCCCAGAAGAGCTCAAGCCACGCTGGGACCTGGTTTGTTTAGTACAAAAAACCTTGCTAGAGGGCATCTACATCGTGGTGCACAGACACTCGAGCAGACTTTAAATCCAGCCAAGGGTACTGGGAAAAGTTCAGCCAGAGCAGCCAGAGCTCCTGAGCTGAGGCTCGGCCGCCGGAGGAGTCCTTGCTCCCGGTCCCCCGGGGGTGCCACACAGCGGTTAATGCCGCTCCTCCCTTCTGCTCTTTTCCCAGCATTACAGAGCCAAAAGCAAGAGTGCTTCAACGCAGCACCTACCTGCTCCTCAACCAGAGCCCTCCTCTGCGGTTCAAAACCTTGCTTTTAGGACAATTCATATAGCTGGGCTCTGCTACAGTGAAGCCAGGCAGAAAACACTTTGCTGGGCCCACTTGTTTAGATCTTTCCCCTTTCTGCACCCAGACAAAAGCTTTATCTTTCAAAGAGAAAGGAAAAAAAAAAAAAACAAAAGGAATGGGAATGGCTCTCACACAGACACACGCTCCCTTCCTCCTCCTCCCAGAACAGCTGCAGCCCGGTGCCAAGACGTTCACCTGGGATGCGAGGGAGGCCGCGGTCAGCCGACGAGTGCAGAAATGGCAGTGACAGTAAACCATGCCCAGTGAAGAATGGGAGATATTACAAGGATGATAGTAAATATCTAAATGAGCCTCTGAGGAGAGAAAACAAACCAAACCATGAAATGTTCAGCGGCAGCACCATCAGCATCCAAGGGCAAGGTCTCTAACCTCTCTGCCGGGCTGTCAGGCTCAATAAAACGGACGAGAGGCGGGGAAGACAGGGTTTCAGTAGCAAAGATGCCTCCCTGGAGCTGAAGTCCGAAGCCGTTCAAAGGGTCTCCCCTGAGCACCACCTCTGTTGTCTCCGTGTGGACTATCTGCCCGCCAGGACCCACCGTGCTGGAGGCCAGCGACACTGAGAGGAGGAGAGAGGCAGAAGGTCAGGGTAGCCACGGTCAACGTAGCAGGTCTGGTCACAGACCTCGGTCTGGCAGTGGTGGGGACAGTGACCGAGGATGAGGGAGGCACTGACAGTGCCGAGATGAGCGGTCCTACCCCGGCTAATGGTCAACAGTAAGGACAGCAAGGCCAGCATGCACGCCCCGTCCAACCCAGCCCCAGCCCACCACCACTCTTACGTGAGCTCTTGTGCTCCTTCTTCTTCTGCCTCCTCCTCAGCATGGTGGTGCGGGGGCTCATGGGGTGGGAGCTGCGAGGTAGCGTGTTCGAGTTCTGGCAGGGGAAGCCCTGCGCGTTCATGGTGGGAGACGAGAAGTTGGCAGCCACCAGAGCTGGGGAAATACAGAGCGTGTTAAGGACGCGCGCAGAGAAGCGCGGCAGCGGGTTCATCTAACGGGTGTTCATCAAACACCTAATGTGTTTGGACTAACTCCTTCTTCCCAGCCCCAAGGCTCAAGATTGAGGTGAGAACCTTGTCCCGGGCTTGCAGCTCCAGGAGAGCTGTGAGAGCGGGCTTGGGCTCAAGATGGACATCGCTGCCTGCTATGCAGTGACTCCAGTGACTGGGCTGCCTGGCGCTGCAGCATCCAGGCCACCAGGGAAGTGCATCACGGATGCAGGGCAGCCACCAGCAGGTTGGCACAATGGCACTAACGAACCTTAAATACGTAGAAAGAGAAACCACAGCTTGAACTTGAGCTGCTGGGCAACTGGGCTGCCCTGTTTGCTTCCCAACACACAGTGTTACATTTCCTCCCTACCTTACTGTCATAAGACAAGAAACCTGGGGCTGAACAGAGCCTGCTTTCTGCAAGAGGTGGGCTGACAGGCCGATTTTGAAGCAGCCATAATCCTGCCGCTAACATGTTGTGTGGCACCAGGGCAGAGGTGGATGCGTTGATGTATCGCATTCCCACACGCCACCAGGGCTGCCCTCCTTGTCCCACAGCAACTCATTTTTGCCCTCACCCGTACGGAACCGGGCACTGGGGTGTGGGGTTAGAGGATGGGAGCACGGGTCTGCCCGGCACACCGCCCACTGCAGTTACCAGATCTGCACGTGCTGGGCTGCAGGTACTGATTTTGCACCTCAGCACTGGACCTGTGAAAACAGCCCCAGGTGACCAAGGAGGAAACGAGTGACGCTTGTGGCTACGGAGTTGAGTATTACGGAAACGGAGGGGCACAACATGAACGAACGTGCGCAGGGATGGGGGCAACGCCGTGCGCTGGGGTTACATTTGCAGTAATCCTGTCCAGACGTCTGGTTCCACGTGGGCGTCTTGCAGTGCCCGGGGTGGTGGGTGTGACAGTAGTTGACACAGGGGTCCCAGCAGTGGTGGTGGTCGCTCTTCTGCACCTTGACTGATGGCACCCAGGGGAGCGGAAATCACCACAGGCAGGGAGGAGAAGTGGGAGAAAGAAAAGGTAAGAAGCATAAGGAGATTGTAGAAAAGAGCCTCATACTGGCTCTGACCAAGTCAGGACCCAGCCACAGCGCGTCAAGCACCAGCAGCAAAAATGCATTCCCACGTAACCTCATGACACTTGATGCAAAGTGGCAGAAATCCACCCCTTCCCCATAAAACACTCCGCATCCTGAGCCAACGGCCTGACTAAGCCACGCTGGCAGCGCACAGATGTCATTACCATTTGCAGTCTGTTGTGCGACAAGCAGAAGCTCCCTCCAGCCACAAGTTTCCCGCAGAGGCCATCAGCGTTATCCGACGGCACCGGGGAAACCTCCTTGTGCTGCTTCCCACCTTGCTGCCGGAGCTGCCCTCCCGGGGACAAGGCACAACGCCTTCCACACGTGCCAAGGACTGCTTTAGGCACTTCGCTTGGCTTCAGCGTTTGGTTGTTTAGTGGCTGCGCTTGGCTGGGAATCCATCGCAGGGTGCACGTATGGATGAAAGAGAGGAGTAGCGGAGGGCTGCCTCCAGCTCACCAGAACAAAAGGGATTTTATATGCTGCTGCTTAAAGGCAACTACGGAGGGCCACCAACATAGGAAGAGATGCCAACGCTGTGGCAAACCGTAAATTAAAACATGGCACCAACGTGGCAGACTCTATTCAAGGCACACAACTGCTTTAGCTTCTAACTCTAACCCCAGCCCAGCACCTTGGCAGAAATCTGTGGCAGCGTGACGCCCACCATCTGGAAATCCCTTGTCCCAGGAGCTGTGGCTTTGCAACATCAGGTCACCATGCCCCAAGTCTCCTCTGAAGTCCCTCAAACGCTCCCCCCAGGCACAGGTCCCTTGTCTGTTCTCACTGACGCTTCTTTTGCCCCTGGGCACCGCAGGGTCAGTTTGGTTTTCCTTGCCCGACAGCACTAGCTTTTCTCTCCCGAATCTCTGCATCGTGCTGTCTGGACCTATTTTCTTCTGAGAGGAACTGCTGGCTAAGGAGCAAGATTGCAAGTGTCTCTTTTATTCAGCTAAGCATGAACGGCATCCCACGGCGGAGCATCACTGCAGCCACGACTTATCCCACAGCTCCTGACCTCGCAACCACTCGCACTGACTGGCAACCGCCTTTCCAGCACGAGATCTCCTCCAGGCTCCGTGGCCTCCAAGTCGGCAGAAACGCCGCCAGCGCTGGCGCTATCAGAGCTTTCTGAGGGTGCAAACCTGGCACGGGGACTCGGTTTATTTAGTGAGTCCACCCAGAGATCTCATCTAAAGATCCTCCGTTAGTGCCTTTAACAGTGGAAATCCATTTTGTGTGCGCGCATCACAGGCATCAAATCATTTAGGTCAGGTTTTCCAACCAGTATAGTGATTATATTTAGTCTTTGCTAAACATTTAGTGAGTTTAGTACTTAGTCTATCAAGCTCTTAAAAAAACCACTTCCAGCTCTGGAGTTTCTATTTTGTGGATTCAAAAGTAACTTCAGAGCCAGGCAGCTTCTAAAAACAAAAATCAAATTAATAAATGTAGCTATATCTAGACAAAAAGGAAAGTTCTTAATAAAATTAAACACTTTGAACATGAGGGACAGAGCTTATGGGCATATATACAAAATCATTTAATCCATTTATAGTAATTAAAACTCTCCCATTTGTCTCTAAATTCTTAGCTCATATCTGACAACAGAAAAAAGTGCCTTTGAAACTCAGCTGTCAGTACATTGGGAAGAGAAGAAATTTTGGACAATTCTGTGATAAAAACCTACAGCAGCCTTCCCCAAACTGTCGCACATCATCCCTGCCTGAGGAAACCCACCCATGCCAGCACCGCTCCTGGGCACCGTCCGCTCCCGCTGATCTTGTGAGCAGGGTGTAATCCTCCCCCAAACTCTCCAAATGCTCCCAGAGCCACGGAGAAAGCAAACACAGTTTGACAAAGCCCGTGCTTCAGCATTAGACCGTATTTTTGCATGGCAGCTGCAGCTTCAGATCCCTCTCCACCTCCTCAATAACCGGATTTTGATTGCACGAGAAGCCACATTTAAAAACCATAATGACAGCCCCCACACAGGCACACGCTGGAAGGACTCGGTAATGCAAGTGCTGAACAGGGACGCGTCTGCACCGTCTCCTCTCCTCGGCTGCTTTCCCCGGGCTTCACTCTCTTGCCAACCATGACAGTTTGCTTTTGCATGGCCCATTTTTCCTTACTGCCCCTGTTTGTTTCCCTAAACTCAGAAAAAGCAGCCGGTGGAGTTGGCGCTCGGCGTCTGGAGCAGAAGGCAGGTCCAAACGCACTTTGTCAGCTTTGGCGTGGTTCCTCAGCTGCTCACCATGGGCTGCACAGTGCCGTGGCTGGTTGCACCACGGAGGAGCACTGCTTTGTGAGCTGCTCCTCTTGCCCAAGGTGCTCTCCTTCCTGTCCCCACCACCTCCCTTCCCATCCCCATCAGCACCGGTGAAGGTTCAAACCCAAGCACTGGTCTCCAACCACACAACTCTGCCTCCTAACAGCCATGTGGATGAACAGCATCCTTCCCTATGACCCCTCACGTGTTAAAGAGTTTAATCAAAAGTGGGAACAATTGTTATATCCCTTATTGCTTATATTCACGTGTTGCAATTATTCTCCCAAGTTTGTGTTCTGTATTTCTGCCACAGCAAACTGATCTGATGTATGGAGGTTTGGGTAAAAAGGTTGTGAACATGTCGAGCTGTCCTTCCACAGATCCTCCTTCTCCTGAGCTGCTGCTGAATGCATATATTCTGAAAGGAGATTAGGACGAGGGCACTAATGGAAGGAGGAGAATAGTTCATTTTAACAGCCGTTGAAAAAGGATTATAGCTTTCCATTTTTTCTTGGACACAAAGGTTAAGTCATCCTTCCCCTTTGTTAAAATGCTTTAATTCTGCACAAATTGGACTGGACATGTAAGAGATTTATTCCTAGACACGGAGATGTTATTAGATTTTATGTTTCACCACATCATGTGGTGAAGACAACACAGATATTTTCTTCCTTTCCCCAAACCATCCTAGAAGAGAATGGAAAGAAGAGCTGCGCCCAGGGCTACTGTACACCAATATTATTAAAATGCATATTCCTGAGGGACAAGTGATTGAAAAGGGTTGCAAAAGGGGGCTGGTACTGAACAGTCACGCCTGAAACACCTGAATTACAAGACCACCAGTACGGACTGTAACAAAACTGGAGGCCAGAGTTGCAACAAATCTACTAGTACTGAGGCTATGTTCACACGAAGCCTATGTGAGGGCTGAGCCAGCCTCTCATGGGGAAGGAGAAACTACGGGTGGGCACAACAAGGATGCTCATCAGGGTGAATTCCTACCTAATGATGTTTACAGGCATTTGGGGTTTGATTTCACTGGAGACGGGATTTTTTCCCCATTATTTCTTTGGTGAGGGGTGGTGGAAAGCAGCACCTACGGATGCATTCACTCTACCCCTGGCTGCTCAGACACAGCGGCCATTCAAACAGGCTGGTCCAGAAGATGAACGCTTGTGTTACGGCTTTGTTTCCTAAGGAAGTCCAGCAGGATCCTACCTCGCTACTAACACGTCCTTTACAAAGCCTTACCAGGCACCAGCAAATGAAAGCTGAGCTTGAAAATACATTTGCCAGCACCAAGGTTGGTTTCCTCCCTCTCCATTAAAGTCTCTTATCTGAGGCACTAAGGAAGCGGCTTGCACAGCACTCAGCACTGCAAACCCCTGGGATTCCCAACTCCAGTTTCCCCATTCAAGCACAGATGTTACCTTTTTTCCTACTCACATCCTTGAAGAACGTCATCTAATCACATGCATTTCATCAAGACATCATTTTTTTTTTCCCCTCCACAGATGTCTCTCTTTGGAGTCTGTTGCCAGCATTCAAAAGCAGCAAGAACCCCAGCAGGGACCTCGAGTGAGTTTTGAGGGCAACCAACAGCGTTTGCACGGAGGACACACCTGTTTCTGGAGGCTTCAAAGGCAGCCTGCTTTGGTGAACAGGTAATATCTCCAGTTTGACATTTTCCGAAGTGGCAGCTAAAAGCTGAGTTGCCTCTAATAAGGAGCAGTGCTCTGTGCTCGTGCCATCAATGGAGAGAATATGGTCGCCAACATGCAACGCGCCACATCTGCAAAGGAAACGGCAAGAGAGGTAATTGTACACATAGCCAAAATCCATGTCCTCACAGTTGGGAGCAGAAACATACAAAATCCAACGGGGAATGACTGTGTGAATTCATGTGAATTTTTTTTCCTATCTCATTTTTTTACTTCCAATTTGAACCTTAGGTTCAAGCGTTGCCCAAAATACCTACTAAGATGCTTCGTGCTTGAGTCAGTGCTGCTGGTGGCTTGGGAAGCATCTTTTAAGTTTTCAATAGTGCCCACTCATTGCTAGTCTGGATGGCTGAGGGCTCACCCAGCAGTGTAGCCAAGTCCTACGAGCCAGCAGTTCACTTGAGCAACACGACTAACCGCAGCAAGGGCTGCATCACGGTCTGCCTTTCTGCATCCCCATGTAAAGGCTGACTAGCTGACTTGCCCATCAGGAAAATGCTCTAGCCAGAAGTCTCCAGAAGAGGTGTTTGCCATTCCACAGCTCCAGGGCAGTCAGATCTGAGGTTTTTAAAACAGAGTTCAGCTTTCACATGCACTGAGTTACATTCATTCCCAGTGAGGAGCGTCCACTGGTGTGGGGTCAGGTATTTTTAGCACACTTAGTGCTACGAACATGTGGACATGGCCATGTCAAGACAAGGCAGGGAAGAATGGTATATAACTAACAAGGGGACAAAAAAGCAGCGGAGAAAGGAAAAGCAGAGCTAAGAGCAGCCTGTTCAGATCTGTACCTGTCCACCACGCTGGCCGGCTTGATCTTGTCGATGACAATGACCTGCTTGTTCCGGTGCGTGCTTGTCGTCAGTGTGATTCCTAGCGTAGACCCCGGAGTCTTTGCTATTTCAACTAGTAAAGGACCTGAAGCATTTGCTACAGTATCTGCAAAACAAGAGAGCATCTGAAGACACTCCTCATACAGCCTTTTCCATCTCTAAATGCAGGGGGTTGGCCAATAGTGCTGACTTGCCCTGTGTATCAGCAAACCTGTAGTTTGGACATCCTACAGTCTGTATCACGCGGTAACTTAACAGAGAAGTAAACTCAAGGAGCAAAATTGCTTCTGCGCAAAATATATACGATAACGAAGTGAAGAGCTATTCCAACAATTCATTCATGGAAACAACCCCCCTGCCTCTTTTCTTGGGGTTAAATAGCAAGATCGAGGAAGAGACTGCTCAAAGGCTCTGCAGCAGTCACGTCAACGGTATTAAAAGCACAAAAAAGGAAGATCGGGAGGACATCACTGTTATCGGCTTCTTCCCAAGCAAACAAAAAAGGAAAGGCACAAAGAAACAGGATCCCACTTTCTGAAGTACTCGGAAGTCTTGTGTGCTGATGAGCAGCACAAGTCAGTCAACCCCTCTGTGCTTCAGCACCAGCTTCGAAATATCGCCCCAACTGCTCGTTCCAGCTCCTCCAGCATGACGGTGAGAGCAGAGGCAGAGCACTACCTACCTGCATGCTCACAAAAGCCTCCTCGCTCTCAGCAGACCACGCAGGGCTAACTCATGTTTAAAAGATGCATTTCTGCAATAAGCTCAATAGATGCTGTAAGTGAGACTATGAAACTCCTACGAAATGGCACCTGTTAGCATAAGCCTGCACCATACCTATTCATCTCTTCTGAGGAAGGGGGAGGAAAAAAAGAAAGCCTGTGTCTCTGGCTAATTAGACAGAAATTCCCTCCACCTCTATTAGACACGTTTGCTTCCAGATTACCTAAAGCCAGCGTAAAAAGGCTGGATTCACAAACGCGTTATCACCACCACACAACCCACAAGCAGCACCCCATGTGTAGTTTGACCCCCCCCACAAGAGCACTTCACGGAAACCCAGCCATCCGCTCCAAAGGAAAGGCCAGCAGAGTCCTCCGAGAGCCTGATGCCTCCTCAGCCCTTAATTATTCATAGTAAGGCTTTTCTCTCCCACAGCTATGCTCCGCTAAAAATGCTGATGCTACTTGGCTCCAAAACTTGATGCCTCATTCTTGCTCTCTGATAAACAGGAGCATTGATGCAAATCTCAGAAGCTAAGCCACAGCGAGGTCTTTCCTGAGATTTGTTGAAGATGCTGAGCCTCTGGAGATAGAGTTTTCCCTTGGAAATTTCCCCTGGGCATCAGCCAAGGGAATGTTCAGGCTCTGGTCTACTCACAGTGCCCTTTTTCCCAGGGGAGGGAGGAGGAGGAATGAGCCACGTTAAAGGTTATGCAGGCTTCAAATAAAACACTGTTTATTCTCAGCTGAAAAGGACCGCTGGGGAGACCTGCAGGCCCTGGCAAAAATCACAGCCCCATTCAATCAAAAGATACACAAAACACCCAGCTAAAGCCTGCGGAAGGTGGACTTAAGCCTTCGTTAGCAAGGCAAGCACCGAGAGACTGAGGATCTCTTTCAAGAGCAAACACCAGCTATATGTTGGTTTTGCAGCCCGTGTGTGTCCAGCACATATCCTCTGAAGAGGGACAGAAACTTATATTTATCCAGCTGAAGGGAAGGAGATAGGGGGGGAAAAAAAATCATGGAAAACAGCTTGCTGGAGTGGTAGACCTTTCTTTGCAAGGAAAATACCTACTCCTCTCAGTTTTACCCAGCATCCAAGCTTCTCGGCTTTGCCAAGTGTTTCCCAGAGCAGGTCTCAGTACGATGATGAGAGGAAAGGGCTTTGGGTACCTTCTCCCGTGCCAGGACCTACGTATCAATAAGACCGTAGGAAACCCCAGCCCTGCCTCCAGCCCACGGTCCCTCCTCCCACCGCACACAGCACGGGCCACCTCGCCATCCCTTCTAATTCTCATCTCCAGTGGCAGAGATGAGAATTGCTCCAAATCCATCTTATAGAGGCATTTATTGGGGAAATACAGCCAAGCCTCTATTAATTATTCTAGGGAAAGATTTGGCTCAAATCAAAGGTCAGGAGTCTGCAATTTAGCAATATTTGTGAGGCGTGATTAACATGGGGCTATTACACCAAAGCTAATTTAAAAAGAAGCACGGAGAGGCCGGGGCAGGCCGTGCAATAACCTTGCTGTAGGGAGTCAATTCGCGTCGCTGCTTTGGCACCACGAGGTGTTTTTGCACCATCATGCACAGCCGCAACCTCACCCAGCAGCTGTGGAAAAGGCATCCGCGGCTCTCCTGCATTTCACAGCAAATTTCACCTTACTTAAAGGAAGACGCTCTCTTGCAAGCCAAGAGGCTCTAAGCAGTTATTCTGGAGGCTCAGCATTCACAAGATACTGAACTCAAATGCTGTTCAGCGTGTACCAAGGGCCAAAAATCACACCGTTGCAGAACAAGCATCACTGAGACCGGTGACACCAAGTTTAATACGGATAAAGCAGCTTGCATCATTTCTCTAAGGTTTTGTTACCAAGGAACAGAAAAACCACGTATGCGTATGCTACCTTGCATGGCCACGCAGATTTTCACATAAGGGTTTGAAAGTGTTTTGCAAGCAAGGAATTGTGCTTCCCAGAGGAGGATGGTACCATTTTACAGATTGGGAAACTGAGGCACAGCTGTCATACAACTTGTCCATAGTACATGTTTGTTTAGTGGATAGTCAGGAAGGGTCCAGAAGAGGATCCCCAGAAGAGGATTCCGGGTTGCTGGATGAATGATGTTACACCTCCTGACATTGCTGGGGGAAAGCACGTATGCTATCTTCGTCCATCTTCAGAAACAATATTTTTAGTAACCAGATAAACCTTTAAGCCCTCCACCTTTTCGAAGACATCTGCTCTTTTTAGGTAGCATTGACTAAATGAATAGGATAAATAAATTGGATAGGACCCTGTGAAAATTCAGTATCAGCAGCTCTGGCCTGAATCAGTCCCGGGAGCCCAGTTAACATCTGCCCCCAAATCCTGCCTGCATTTTTCCTTCCAAACCCAAATTCCAGCCATTTCAAAAAGTTCACATGGAAATTCAGCAGCCACCAGGTCACTCACCATAGATCTAATCAACCCTCTAATCTTCTCCACCAAAACAGAAGGAGAAAAGCCTACCAAAACTTGCTCAAGTACAGCAAATCCCATCGCCCTGTCCACCCGGCTGACCCCAGGAGGACACAAAGGGCTGTGCAAAGCCCGCTCACACCCCTACGCCGGAGGGGTACGCACCAATGTCGTGAGGGATGCAAGGGAGACAGAGCCTGCTCCAGGCAGCCAGACACCCCAGTGCCGAAGGTACAGGAGGGCTGGTCACCCCACCACTCAAAGCTGGGGCTTGGCAGGTGTTTTCTTAAAGATCTTTCTCTCAACAGCTTATTTTGGAGGAAATGCTGTGGGTTTGGTTTTTTCCTTCTTGCACTAGATTTCCTCGAGCCCCACCTGGCTTTGCTCACCTCCCTAAGGAGGGATGGTCTTGTAAGCAGGCTGGAAAGTGTTCTGAGCACTTGCCTAGGGGATAAGTGAGGTGTGCCGGTAGGGGAGGTTTTTGTCCCTGCTGTAATGGCATTTTTGGGAAGAGGAGGAAAAAGAAAGGAAAAAGGAAAAAGGAAAAAAAGGCGAAAGGAAAAAAAAAGCAAAAGGAAAAAAAAGGCAAAAGGAAAAAAAAGGCAAAAGGAAAAAAAAGGCAAAAGGAAAAAAAGGCAAAAGGAAAAAAAGGCAAAAGGAAAAAAAAGGCAAAAGGAAACAAAGGCAAAAGGAAACAAAGGCAAAAGGAAAAAAAAGGCAAAAGGAAAAAAGGCAAAAGGAAAAAAAGGCAAAAGGAAAAAAGGCAAAAGGAAAAAAAAGGCAAAAGGAAAAAAAAGCAAAAGGAAAAAAAAGGCAAAAGGAAAAAAAGGCAAAAGGAAAAAAAGGCAAAAGGAAAAAAGGCAAAAGGAAAAAAAGGCAAAAGGAAAAAAGGCAAAAGGAAAAAAGGCAAAAGGAAACAAAGGCAAAAGGAAACAAAGGCAAAAGGAAACAAAGGCAAAAGGAAACAAAGGCAAAAGGAAAAAAAGGCAAAAGGAAAAAAGGCAAAAGGAAAAAAAGGCAAAAGGAAAAAAAGGCAAAAGGAAAAAAGGCAAAAGGAAAAAAAGGCAAAAGGAAAAAAAGGCAAAAGGAAAAAAAAGGCAAAAGGAAAAGAAAGCAAAAGGAAAAAAAAAGGCAAAAGGAAACAAAGGCAAAAGGAAAAAAAGGCAAAAGGAAAAAAGGCAAAAGGAAAAAAAAGGCAAAAGGAAAAAAAGGCAAAAGGAAAAAAAAGGCAAAAGGCGGCAACCCCCTTGCAAATGCAAACAAAATAAACCAAAAACTCCTAGAAGAACCAAACCAGGGAGCTGCCCCCTTCCTGACACAGCCCAGCGGCTCGCGACCCCTCCACCTTCATGGGCTCCATTTCCCCCCTGCCACCGCCCAGCAGGTACCAAGCGGTCGCCGGCTGTGGGCACTGCCAGCCCTCCGCTCCGTCAGCGGGAGAGCCCCGCAGGCCTGAAAACGTCCAGCCTAAACCCAAATGGGCGAGGGGCAGCCAGGGGAAGGGGGAGGAGGAGAAGGACACAGCAAACGGCTTTGCTCCTTCATCGTCTCTGGCAGAGAGCTTCCCCCCTCCACGGGTCAACCCTAAAGGCTTGCAGCCCCGTGCCTCGTGGCATGGCACGCACAGCTTATTTACAGAGTGACTATCCAAATGCCACCGGGTTCTGGCCGATCAGTTTATTTGTTGGGTTGGGGGTTTTTTCCTCCCTTCTTTAAAAGGCCCATAAGGTAGAGTGTCGCCACAGGAAAGCATCTGTTTACTGCAACGTTTATCTGGCATCAGGAAGGGGCAGAGATTTTCCTGATGCCCAGGGGAGGTGCATGCCCAGTTCCCACTCCTTTTAAATGGAAATGGCAGATTAATTTAATTCCTTGGGTGGCCTTGAGAAATCTCAGCCAATTTGATTAAAAGCCTGCCGCGGCCCCATCCTACGCCGGCCTCCCCAGTGAAAGCCCGGCAGCCGGGGGATGCTCGGTGGCGGTGGCAAGCGGCTGCCGCGTACCTCACGCCGAGAGCGGGGCTGGCCCCGTGCAGCTCATCCTCGGCGCACCATTTTGGCTGGGAAACCACGCAGCCAGCTGGGGAACGCCGTGATTCAACACTCCCCCGCAGCAGCCTTGGTCTCTCACCAAGGACAGATGCAGAAAAACAACTTTCCCTCCTCGAGGGTCAGCCCACACCAGCCCAGCGCATACAGTTGCAGCAGAGAGCGAGCGCGATGCAAAAAAACCTCTATTTTCCCCGAGGATAAACAGGCCGAGCACCGCTTCATGGTGGTATCCCCAGCTCTTAGAATGAATCAAGCGAACTGTATGGCCACGTGTCCCTCCAGGCCCTTCACCAAGTTTTCAAAACAGGCATTAGGAGTGCTGCCTTCAGCCTAATGACGTCCTCACACTGCTTCCAGCACCTGCTCTTCCCTTCCCTCATCGTCTTCCCGTGGCTGGTAAAGAGAATGGCTGTAACAGTCGTGATTTGGGAATGATGCATTCATCTCCTGTTGCAGTCATTAGCTGTTGCCTGGCAAAGCTGTCTGCAGAGATTGTTTTAAGCTGCATCATCTTGCCTTAAAAGAAAGCAGGGCAAGTATATCCCTTTACAGGGTTGGGGAGAAGCAGTCTCTGTGCAGAAATAATCTAAGGAAGAGGTTGTTTTTACATCTTGGGAAGTATCTGGCCGTGGTCCACTGTATAGCAACACAAGACGGAGAATCACTGCATAAAACCCTGCCATCGCTCTGTGTTCGCTCAACCCTAACAGTTTTAGGTGGGAGAGTTACTCAAGAAGAAATACCAAGACACCTTCATGGATGGCTATTTTTGCTCCAAGTCGGGTTTTAAAACAATCAACTTTCTGCAACGTAGGCACCACTGCGCAAACGACAAAAGCCCCCAAAAGCCCCTTTCCCACGCACCACTAATTGTTCGCTACCGTTCAGACTTGACAGCTCTGCGCAAAATCCCTCCTTAGTTCCGCCTGCCCCTCCCGGGCAGGGCTGCCAGCCCAGCCAGCCTGCGAGGAGAGGAACGGCCGTCCCCGACTGACCGCTGCAGAGTTACCGCAAGCACAAGCACGTAGAAAGGTACACAACAGGGTGCGGGTAGTTTCCGTTTCCCATCATCTAAGCGTTTCCTCTTTTTCATGAATACCAGACCATTTCTAAAGAGAAGCCACTCCTGTAGCCCGGCAGAAGCCAGGCAGCGTGCCAGCAACTGCTGAGGCATCGGGTTTTCCTTCCAGCTCTCTTCCAGCGCCTGCGTGGCACGCGGCTGCCCAGGTCCTGGCAGCCTCCTCCCCCCGAGGAGACCCCCAGTACGTCCACGCTTGTGGAGCTTCTGCTGAAAGGAAGGGGAAAGAGACTCAAGAGGAAGCAGAAAGCCCTCGGGGCTGGCACGAGGAGCTCCCTTATCCTGGTGCAACCCTCTTGCATGTTGCACGGAGCGAGTTCTGGCGTTCTCAGCTCTCTTTCCTTGGGGGTGGCGTGGTATTAAACTCCCGCAGCTGCAGATCCTTTTTATTTCCCTCCTCGCTGATAAATCAGAAAACAACCTGGTATCACGAATTCCTATTCCTCACTGGATCCTAGGCTCAGACGTGCTGGACTGGTTTGTGAGATTTGCGGAAAAGACTCCAACCTAGTCCAGCTTGTGGCTCCAGTGGAGGCAGAAACCCCTCTGGAGACGTATATGCAACATCAAAACCGAACACACAGCTCAAAGAGCTTCCAGAACCAGCACAGCTTCGGACTCTGTGGTAACCTTAAACTCATTAACGACACTCCCTGCAGTAACAGCTGTGTGTCACAAAGCCAGCTCAAAATGACTTTACAGTAGCTAATAATAAACCCTTTCCCAGGGCTTGAAACTGAAAATCAAATGAAAAAAAAAAACAAAAAAAACCCCAAAAAACCCCAAAAACCACCAGCCCTCCAAATCCTCTTAATATCTACTGTGTAGAACACTTTTTAGAAATACCCATCCTCTGCCCTCCAGTAAATTCTGTCTTATTTGGGGTCAATCAGTTGATCACCCCTCATTTATTTCAAAAGCAGATCTGAACTAACATTTCTAAGAAAGGGAATAGTTCCAGAATTAAGCAGGGTCAAAATTCAGAACCGAAGCCACAGCCACATCAAGTCTCTGCCTGCTTGCAGCTCCCTCCTCTGCACACATTTAATAGTGGTATTCGCAGTGCCGGCAGAGCGCTCCAGCCCCCTTTAACTCCGACTTCTCCTACGCCCTCTTTGCCTACATTAGAAAATCCCCTTTTTCCCCCCTCCTCTAAAACCAGTCATCATTCCCATCGAGACACATGCGATAAGGACATTTCAAATGCATTCAGCTAAGCCGGCTTTGAACTCTACCCCCTACACCCACGCTGGCAGCGCCTTGCTCAGCAAGTTTTCCACTGAAACCGAGTATCCCAGTTACTGTGTCTAGTCTCGCATACTTTCCAGGCGGTCAGAGAAAATGCCACCACAACCGTCTTGGCCTTACCCATGATGGTCACATCATACTCGATCTGGAAGAGTGCCTCCTGGCTGCACTGCCGCAGGATGTTGAGGGCATCGGCATGGGTCATGCTGTGCAGAGGGATCCCATCCACGCTCAGCAGCCTGTCCCCAATTTTCAAGGACCCTTCCCTGTAGGAAGCCACAGGCAAAAGGTTTTTTTGTGTATATGTACATGTATTTATTTATATTTAGATTTATTTTCTATATATATATTTATATACAATCTATATTTTGTATATATATTAAATATACTTATATATTTTGTGTGTGTGTACATATATATATATGTGTGTGTGTATATATATATAAAAAAAAATATATATAAAAAAGTCAATTACTTTGATCCTGTAGGAATTGAACACTCCTTGGGACAATAGTTTGGGTTATTTATAGTACCAGGCCCATCATACTAATTAGCGGCATGAGAACAGACAGACTGCCTCCTGCTTTCTAACACAGCATCAGCTCTTCATCTGCACTGGGTTAATTCAGCGGCCGCCTCTGGAAGAGGAGTTTCTGCTTGTAACTATAACATCTACACATGGGTCAGCCTACGAGCACCGGACCCATCCTCCCCACCCACCATAGGTCCCACACCACCCGTGTCGTTCCACATCACCCGCACGAGAAGCCTTGGGGAGGCACCAGCAAGGAGGACAAGAAGGACAAGAAGGACACGCATCCAAGAGCGCGGCGAGAGCTGCTGGCCCGTCTTGTGAAAGCAAACGTTGGAGGTGCAACACGAGCATTACCTGTCTGCTGGGCCACCCGGCCTCACGTAGGTGAGCACCAGCGGTCTGGACTTGTGCCAGTCTTCATGGGCTCCCCCTGTAATCAAACCGGGAAAGCCGTAAGTCACTGGAGGTTTGAAAGTCTGAATGAGAGTGCTGAGAAAGGAGAGACATTTATCACATAACAGCTGACACAGCCTGAAAGCAAAAAGACTGCCCTGGATTAAGCAGCTGGCAGTCCTTGAAGGCTGCACGACATGCTCTCCAGGACACACTTTCGGCTCTCAGCTGAGGTTTACTGACATTCATCTTCCTACTTTTCTCTTCCTGCTTCTTCCCAGACCACCTCTGCCAGTGCTTGTCCCTCTCTGTTTTCCACTGGAGAAGCTACTAACCTCTCAGCACGAAGCCAAAGCTGTTGCCTTCCTTGTAGAGGGACACCTCGATGGTCTTGGGAATAATGCCAGCACTGCTCTCTGGCACTAAAGGAAGAGAGGAAGACCCAGTTACCCCAGATAACCCTTTTCCACACCACCCTGCAAAATAATACCAAAACTCCTCCAAACGGCATTGAAATGAAAGTCCAGCCCAACATCCGTATTGTATCTTCCCTGTTTGGAGGCAGAAAGAGCCCAACCCAGACGCATGAACCTTCCTCAGAGCCAACCATCATGTTTTAGGATGGTTTCACCAGCTCAGTATCGTGCATCTCCCTTCAAATTTGTCTTGGTTAATGCTCTGACATTCAAGTAAAACCATCTCATTTATCAACTGGCTTTAATACATTCAGCATTACTCAAAAGCCAGAAGCTTCTGCCGCAGATGGAAACTTATTAAAAAAAAACAGTAGCAGCGTAAGGAATCAAGTCACTGGCTGACCTTAAAGAAAATGAAAATCCCAAATCCTCAGTGCAAAAGGTTGCGGGTTTTTTTTCCCTTACCTCTCATATTTTGACGTTAAAAAAAGATTAAGTCAATCCTTTAAACTGATCCTAGGGGCAATTCAGTAATTTTATGTTAAATACACAGTACTATTTAATGTACAAAAGTAAAGAGAAAAAGAAAGAAACTGTTTCTGTCCCCTGCCATCCCCTGCTATTTAATAATTTATTGAACTACTGCAGTGAATATGGGACAATTTCCCAGTCTTCTCCATCCAGAACCGCACACGGCATTTCAGCCTGGTCCACCCCGAAAAGATCCATTCCTAATCTTCAAACCAAGCGCAACGAACGGCCACGAGGATAATCAGAAAAAAGCCCGAGAGCTTGACTTCCACCTGGCAGATCGGAGGGGAAGGCTCCCCTGGGCACGTCCGCGCTCGCGTTTCCCCTTGGCTCGGGAGGGGAACGTCCCCGCTGCCCTCGCTGCCCACGGTGGTCCTCGCTGCCACCCACCCCGAGGGCTTGCAACCTGCACCCAAACGAGCCTTAAACTAACCCTGCAGCTAACCCAAAAGACGTACAGTGGAGGCACGGTACCGCCTTGCAGGCGGGCAGCCCTGGGGACCAGGCTACAGCGAGGCCAAATAAACCCCCCAAACGCCGTCCCCCACGCAGGCGCTTTGCTCCTGCTGCTGTGCACGGACTGCAGACAGGGGCACAGCCGCAAAATACTCCAGAAGGGAAAAGCTCAGGGCACAGGAAGGCTCCCAGCTAAGGGGTGATACTCGCATACCAAGAAAAGGGTATAAAGCATCCACAAATGAGTTCAGAAACCATCCGATTTCTGTCCTAAGCATCCAAGCATGAAGTTCTGCAACAGCCTTTTGTAAGATCAGTGGGGAGCGGGGAAACCTAAGCTAGTGTTAATGCAGGGCTTGGTTTATTTATGGAAGAGGTGATATGACACAGTGGCCTGAAAACTAGACCTGGACTTGCAAGGTCTCTTCCAAAGCAGGAAATTACAAAGTGGCAAGAAAAATTCAAACCCAGGAGCACGAGCAATGGAATAGCGCTGTATTTCTGCTCCTTGCCCAGGGAAAGAGAAAGAGAGAGGCAGGTGCGCACAGCAATAACAAACCCAAACCGCAGATAAAAGCCCACAATAAACTGGAGCAAGGCAATAATTGACAATTCCCTGTATTTTGCAGTGCCTCTTTGTCGGGATTAGTCATAAAGAGCATCAAGAATCTCAAGGGAGAGAAGTCGCTATTTCAGTGTGCTCTTCCTGCTCAGCCCGAGGCGGGGACGCTTTGCAGCGCTGCTATCGATTGAGCCATGCGGTACGGGCACTGCTCCTCGGCTGGTAAGTACGGCTTATCAGATTCCTGATAGCCAAGCTCACCGCTAAGGAGAAAGGTTAAGAGTTGTCATCTCTAGGGAGCATAAGAACACGGAAAACTTGAGCCACAGTTTCTTTTACCAGGATTGTATGCAAAAGCTAACTAATGTTTACAGCAGAACAGAGGGGGATGATGGATAGAGATTCAACTAACTCACATTACATTTTTTTTCTTCTTAGGGCTTTATACGGTCATTTATATATTCAATACTTTTCATGTAAAGGCAGCAGCTATAGCAAAGCTATGAAGTGTAAGGTAGCTTCCTATCGGGGGCAAAACATTTAGATTTCATTAGTTTTGTTTTTCCTGTCGTCTTATTTTTAGTGGTTCTGTTTCTTCTGCCCAATCATCCTCTGATTGATCTGGGTAACTGGATGAGTAATAACTGGGGAGATTGTTTTCACAACAGAAAGACCGCGATGAGAACCTGTATCGAGGAATTTGTTTTAACCAGAACAAACAAATGAGGGCAAGAGCACATAGTCTCCCACGTCAGGACACAAGCCCTGTTCATGTGAGTTGGGCTTGCCAGCTTCTGCCGGGGCCCCTTAGCTGGAAAGCAGATTGCTTCAGCTTCCCTTCTGAAAACACATAACATTTCAAAGCAGCTTGAGGAATAACGGCACTTGCTGCAGTTCAGAAAAGAGGAGCTGGCAATACATGCTTGAGACTGAATAAAACCTCCCGTAGCCACGCTCCAAAAGGGAAAAAGAAAAACAAGCCGAAGCAGCATCGGGAGGCAGATTGGCCTGTGCTACCAAGTCACTCCGAGGCAAGACAGACCTAATCAGCCATCTCCCGCCGGCGTGCATGAGCAGGCACCCACTGTGCCGGAAAAAGCGCTCTGCTCCGACTGCGCGCAGCGCTGCAGCATGCGCCGCGGCGCTGCGAGCAGATGAAGGCAGAACGTCAAAATGCCCCCGGATACTGCCTTGGCCATGACGGCTAATGCACAAGCAAGCCCATCTGTACCCCAGGACAAAAAGCAGCCAAGAAAAAGAGAGCAGCGTTCTCCGAGAGGCACCCACCGGCTGGCGGAAGCTCATACTCTACTTCCAGCACTACCCTTTCGCCCACGTTTTTCAGCAGGCTTATGATCTCATCGTGCCGCAGCTTGGTCAGGTTAATGCCATTCACCGACTTGATGTAATCCCCGACGTTCAGCTGGTCACTTCTGCGAATAAAGAGGGAAAAAAAAAAAAAAAAAAGGCAGCGGTAGCACAAAGTCTCAGCTACGCTCAGCCTGGATGTGCCCGGTGAACCTTTGGTAACTGGGGGACTTCCTGAACAAGCCACCAGCGCTGGGCTGATCTCAGCTGTCTGATGGCATGTGCCTGCTATCGGAGAGACGTGCTAAAATCAAAGGCACCTATCTTTCCCAGTGGCAAGTGTTCAGATCTGTACATACAGCAACAATCGCGGTATACATGTTCACAACCTCTCTTTTTGTTGCTCAGTTCCCATTCACGTAGAGCACTCAGTCAAAGAGAAGCATACCAAGAGCTGTCTGGAAAAAAAAAAAAAATCCAGCACGGAAAAAGGAAACATCTTCCCTTTTGCTTGTTCTCTGCAAAATTGTTCAATTACTCCTTCCCTTTCTCTGCTTCTTGGAGCCTTTCTTCTCCCATTCCTTTTCTGAGCCAATAAAGTTACTTACGCACTCAGCATGCAGAACAGATACAATATTAAACCACTTAGCTTGATCAAGATGTATTGTACCGTGCAGCTCTCCTGACAAGGCTGCCTAATTTCACAGAATCCCAAATATCCCTACACAAAATTTCAGAGCATAATTGCACAGAGCATAGGAAATGACTCAAAATAGAAGACATTCTACTTACTGAAGCAACAACTTTGCATTCTGGGGCACTTGAAAAAAGGGAGTCGGGCGCCAACTATTTTAATTATAACCATATTCATTCAGTAGCTAGAACATGCAACTATTCCTCTCCCGTTTTACTGTGCTCTCTGCACCCCATTTCTGTTTCTCACCTTGCAGCCAGTCCTCCTGGCCTCAGATTGGAGACTCTTGGCTTTCCATCTTTGTCCGTGCCACCCGAAATGGTTAAGCCAAGGGTGCTTCCTTCCTTCTTAATCAGCTCCACGATGGTGACCCCTCTGAATTCCTCTGAAAGATCAGGAATAAAGACAAACATCTCAGTGGAAGGCACATTCCTCCCAATCCCAAGAACACCCTTTTCCTATAGGTGGTGGGAGAGCAGACCTGAGATGATTTCTACAATTAGCTTCAGTTTATTTAAAATGAAGTTGGGAAACAGAAGTGTGTCTTGGTGGACCTGTAGCAGTGGAGGGAAGGCGTTGCATGTTATGTATTGCAGGCAAGACCAAGCAGGACAAAGCAGAGGAGTGAGGGCTTCTGAGAGGATAAAAACTTTGTGTTTCAAGGTACCGGTGGCAGTGGAGGACTCAAAACCAGGGTGATGGGATCTGGGTAGTGGTCTAGGGACACTACCTCAGGAATTATGTTTGATATGGAGCAGGGTGGGTGTTAGGAGGGCTGCGTGACAGGCAGGCACAGTTACCAGGTAGGAGGATGCTGTGGACTTGCAGTAGCTGCCTGGATGGACAGAACAAGGTGGCTCTTAAAATATTGTGATTTAAAAAAAATATTGTGAGACATCAATACAGTTGGGAGATAAAGAACATAAGGTGAAGAGGGGGTGGGATCCTGCCATCAGCAGGGGAAGGAGGGGGGAGGCATGAACATTCATTCACAGCGGTTTCCCCACCCATCGGCACCTGGTCTATGTCAGACTTCCTCCATATTGCCCACCTCATCCACAGCTGGAATTGAAGACCTTTTTAAAACATAACGGGCTCCACATGCACTGCAAGCCATAATACATATGGCAGGGTCAGGCTTAGGGGACGCACGCCCCACGCCAGCTGCACCAGTACTGGCACCAGTACTGCTTCTCCGTTTGCTGCATTTTACCTTCCTTTAGTCCAAGACAACACCCTTGTTTGTCCAGCACCTATATATAAGCCCGACTTGATGCCAGTTTTGATCCCATTACAGCTCATTTCGGGGTTTCACAAAAACAGGATCCCTAAACTATTCCAGCTTCTGGAGCTGACATGGAGGAGGGGAGTAAGTTAGCAGGAGAGCCAGCACCGGCCCGAGGAAAGACCAAGAGCTCTGCGGGCTTGGCAAAAGGCAGCTCCGTGTTAATCCACGTGGCAGCACTCGCGCTCTTTGCTCAAAGGAGGAGGACCTAGCCCTGGGACAAACCAGATGACTTTCATGCCTTGCCAGAGCCTCCTCTAAGAAGCTTTTGCAGAATTTGTCTACAACACGATCCATCCACCTCCGCCCTCTCTGGTGTACTGCAGTCTCCCACAATTTTACAGGAGGAAAACAGTCTCCCTCACACAGGGCGCCTTTCTCCCAGACCGTGCAGGGGAAGGTGGTGACGGGCATTGGCAGCACACGGCAAAGAGCAGTCCCACAGCTCAAGGACTAAAACCCACACTGCAAATGGCCCAGGAGGTTGTTCGCACAGCAAACCCCATCAGGCTTAAATGAGATGCTCTACTTGGAGAGGGAACATTTGAAACCTCTTGCACACTATGATTTCCAGAGCAAGGCAGGGTCTCTTAAATAATGTATGGACACAGAAGATCCGTGCAGGGCTTCCCCCCTCCGTCCTCTTTCACTGGAAGAAAACACGGTGTCATTTGGCATCGTGGTGCCTCATCGCTAGCACTTTGCTCCTTGTGTAATCCCCCTATAACACCAGAAATTGCACCTCACTTCAAGTCCTGCTCTGCGCTACCTGTTTTATAAAGCACTTCCAAGAATAATCCGTGCACTTGATTAACGTGAGTGGGGAACCTCTTTGCAATCTAGTGCCAGTCTGGAAGGCTTTCAGGCACTGCTGGGCACCATTTAACGTGGCACTGGCAGCTCATTGTAAAATGTCAGGTCCATAATGCTTCTGCTTTTTGAACTCAGTTTTGATCCCTTGCCAACTACAGTAACTCAGTTTTCAATTCACCAACCTGGGATCCCAGGGGCTGCCAGAAACTTTGTGGGGGCTTCCCGCTGTGCTGGAAGGAACAGCATCCAGCAAATTTCTTCTCAACTACAGATGTGGCTGATCAACACAGATGGTGCCACAAGGGGAGATTATTAGCTCTTCAATGGGGTTTAATTTTGATCCTGGATAAGTGTTTAAAATGAGAACTCCCAGAGTACAATTACCCATTGTTATGGGTTCAAGGAGAAATCACTGCTCCGAAAAAAGGCAAGTCCCCGAGATCAATCTGTCAAAGTAAGCAATAAGGGATTTTGACTAACGCCTCTATAAATCTACTGCCGCTATCACAGACGCACACAGATGTAAAAGTGAGCTGGTTAAGCCAGGATCTGGTCCTTCAAGACATAGTCTTTAAGTGCCATATGAAGGTAGTCTTGGATTTCTTCTCTTGGCATATATGCTTGGATTTTCCTGCTCAAAGCATCCCAGGGCAAGAAGAGCACACCTGAATTTTGCCCTCCCCATCGAGATGCCTTGAGCTGGGCTCATTGGACAGACTGGCTCTTGTGAGCGGGGAGTCAGCCGCTCTCCATCAGGGCTGGGGTACGGTGGCAACGCGTTGCAGCAGCCCCAGAGGACGCAGAACATCCCCTAGGAAAACTGCCAAATGACAAAGCAATGGCCCCGTTTCCTCCCCATCCCCTACAACACACTAAACCAAACCTGTGACCAGGTCATTAATGGTCAGAAGTCAAAATCAAGCCCTGGGCTTTATGAGGAAGGAGATGAGTTGTCCCGAGCAGCCCATCCAAACCTGCCGGTGTGCCGCTGGCAAAGCCCAGCACCAACGGCGGCAAACGTACCACCATTTCTCCACTCCCGCTTCAGCCCCCGGGGGTGTTTCTGCACGGGAAGGTTTCTCTCACACAAAAGTCTGCTGTGACTGACTAAATATCAAAACAAACTTAGTCACACGAGGGAAATACAAAGCTTGCCAGACACTGCCAGGCTCCCTCCCCACCCGGTGAGCTCAGATGCGGCAGCGGTTCTTCTCTCTCTCCTTTGCTGCTGTTTTCCTCTGTACGGGTGTCAGCCCAGCGCAGAAACCCGTCCTGTCCCGGCTCCCTGTAACCACCATCAACAGCTCCATGCCAGACCGTGTCTGCACCAGTAACATACCACTCACTGAGACCAGTTACAACCATCCATTCCTGCCTTCCAGCAAAAGCCTTGCTGACAGATGCACCAAAATGGGTGTTTGGGGGGGGTTTTACCCATTTTAGGGGTAGCCAGGTAAAGTGTAATGGATGCCCCAATGTTTTGGAGCAGGAGCTGATCCCCTCCTTTACCTGGGATGCTTTGCCTCCTGGAGACCAGGGCTGCGTCCATCCCACCGGAGTCCTTGCTCCCCTTCGAGTAAGGGCCATCGTCTGCGAGCAGAGCGAACACAGAAGCTGAAATTAGTACCAAAAGCAACAAAAAACGGAACCAGAGCACTTCAAAAAGTTTGTTCTGGTGACATCGGAATTGGGATCACAACCGTATCACAGACTGTAGGCAAGAAAAAAAAAATAACCAGCCCCGGCTTTGCACTGCACTGTGCAGGCTGTCTTGCTTTTTAGAGAGGGAGGGAAAGCAACAAGGCGGCAATAACATTATCTGATTTATTCTTCTTGGAGCTAATCCGTTAGGAGAGAACAAAATTCCCTTACTCCTGTAATTATGTGGAACAGCTGAGGACAGAGAAAGCTGTGGCATTAGTCTCACAAGTTTTAAGCCTGTCATTATGCTTGTGAAGAAACTTACGGTCTTTGGAAATGGAGTTATACATCAGGACACTAACAGGGCACTAAATCACTACACTTGAATGAAATTGCCTATTCGGATAGATCCCATTATTTCAAAGTCACATTTTCCTGCTGCTGTTCCAGCCTCTGTACAATATAGAGAGCACCTTCTCTTAAGTGATTAAAAAAAAAAAAAAAAAAGTCAGAGGAAAGAGAAAATAGTATTATGCACGGTAAATGCACCATGCAGCGTAAATTGAAATTTAAATTTAAAGTATTTAAATATCTTTGTATTCTCCTATTGGAAGACTCCTATATGGGATAGAGGTTATTTGCAGAGAAGGGAGCATGCTTCTACAGATTTCATTGCCATCCATCTAAACTGTCTATTTTTATGGCATTTCCTAAAAAGCTAGAGCTTTTTCAAATCAATAATTTCCTGTAACCTTATAGTATCACGTAACTCCCATTCTGAGTGACCACACTCCTGGATCGCCCTTCCTAATTCCCCAATAGCTGTGAAGGTTTAGAAGTTGTACATGATAGTTTAACTAAGGGTTACTGAAAACCTCATCCATTCATTCCCGTCCGCAGTCCTTCAGTAACTTGTATTTATGTTACAGAGAAGTTTTTTGTCTCGCTGGGTACAAAGGGAACTACGACTTTTGTTCAGCCCCATTCCAGACAGCGGTCTGTACGCAGAGCAACCAAAACCAGTGTTCACTTTGCTGGCTGCCCGCTTTCCCCCCAGACAGAAAAATGATGGTGTACATTGAAAAACTGAATCACGTGGGTTCCACTTAACGACTAGGAGGGGAATTTTGCTCAAGGGCTTAAGCATTTTTTTCAAAGTCAAATGACATAAGGTTCCACCTAAAGTAATTTCCAAAACAGCAACATTTTTTTCTAATCTAGTTTTATTTCTTGTCGTGCTAGCTGAAGTAACTTCACAAGGTGACAAAACTCAGTGAAAAGTTTTGGCTGGCCCAGATCTGCACTTCCAAGCATAAAAGTTTCAGCTGAAAAATAAGCACCCTTTAGAGTTTTGCAGCCCAAATTTTGCAGCCCATAGAGGGATCATGTAGATATCCAGACCCTGGACTCTTCTCCTGCGTCACTTTGAATGCTTTTCCATCACCGCTGAACTGAAGGTTTCGAAGGAAGCAAGAACCTAGCACTTGGCACTAGACCATCACCAAGCTATGCCAAGTCATTGCTGCCAAAACACATTGAACCTTGATACCCAAGCAGCCAGGACCTCTGTGAAACAGGGGAACGAAGCTCTGCCTTTCAAAAAATAAGGGGAAGAACAGGTAGGATGAAACAGCACTGTCCTGACCATGGCGATCCTGCGGTGTTACTCAACGCTGACAGTGAAAGCAGCAGCACCTGTCTAGAGAATTACAGCAAGCACCAGGGCAAGACGTTGACTTCAGATAGGTGCTGGTACAGCCTGGCATCAACTCTAAGAGCAGAAGGCTTGAAAATGAAATTTGCATTTTTAATAGCAACGGTTCTTTGGGTGATGGGGAGGCCAGGGTCAAGGTTAATCTGGGCTTAATGACTCTGGAAAGAAGTTTAATTTACTTGGGACAATTTAGCAGCATCCTTTTTTTTCTAAAAAAAAAAACCCAAAGCCACACGCCCATCTCTTCTTCAGTAGCTTTTTGATAGCGATGAAGGTTCAGAGCTTTCAATCTCTGCCACTGTTGGCCATGTTCATCTTAATTTCTCTCTTCAGAAGGTTTTTCCTAATATCCTGCCTCACCCTCTCTCTGTCACCCCACACCTTGCAGAACCACAGTCAGAAAACAGGGATGGTTTGGGAGTATAAAACCAGATCCAGCTGCTCCCTGCCCACACCGCTCGGCCCAGCAGCTACAACCTTCCTTCACGAGGAACCCCAAAACAGCAGCTCAGGATCCCCAGCACGAGGTTGCTTTTCAGTGCAAGAGGTGAGTCTGCAAAAGGCTCCTGCAAAATATCCTGGGACATCCAGGGCTGGAGCCTCTCAACGCCACAGGAGCATCAGCGCGTCTTTGGTCACGCAGGACACCGAGGATGACAAGGGCCATGACAAGGGATGACAAGGGCCACTGCAGCGTGCAGTCACTTTCCACGCAAAAGCATTGCCGCCGGCTCTGACCCCAGGTAACGCGCTCAAGGCAGGAACGTTCTGCTGCGGACGGGAGCCCTGTGTTCCCGGGAAACCACGCAAGATGGTTCGAAGCCAACTCCATAATCTGCTGGCAAAGTAAAGCAGTCAACCATCTGCTTTGCATAAACACACTGCCCTGGACCAGCCAGCCACCAGCACCCTTCTGTGCTTCATTTCCCCATCGCAACCCCAATCAATATCGATATGAAACCCCGGTTTGCTAACGGTTACCCTCCCTACCCCAATAGCTGTTGGCAAACGTGCCTTGGCTACCATCTCAGCAAGCAACCAAGTTGCCCACGCATTAACAACAGCTTCCACCACCAGCCACGTGGCCAAGAGCAGCGACCCGAGCTACAGCCACTGCCGGCAATTTGCAATGCACCCCCCCGCACAGTCCCGCGCTGCTTCGTTGACAGCCGTATCAGCTGGCAAATAATTAGCACCGGGGCTCCCCTTCCTCTATTGCTTCTCCCTTCCAAAGTCAGTTGATTATGCAAAAAATGTTTGATTTTTTTGCTCATTATCTGGCTAAAATGTTTGAACAGGAAAGGAAGCTGCCACACGCCGCCTGCCGAAGTGTGAATTGGCATTTGCTTGCATTAGCATCCCCGCCGCGTGGCTCTTTGTTCATTTTCAGCCGATTTCCTGCTCTGCCACTCAAGTTGGTATTAACGGAGTCACTTTTTTCTGAGCTTTCTTTTTTGTTCCTTTTTTTTTTGGGGGGGGGGGGGGGGGTACTTTGTTTTTTTTAAAAAAAAAAAATTCCTTCTCTTTGAGCTCTTAGTCATTTCTCCTGCCTAGCACAGCATTGATTCAGAGGCGAGGCTGGTAACTAGCCTGATTGCTCAGTCAGCCCAAATCGCAGCACCAACCCAAGCACTGAAAATTCATGAATCTCTCTACTTCTTAAAATTGGGAAAATAACTTCCGTGGTTTTTTTAAGCCTGCACAGGTTCTTTTTGCAAGCAATCAGTGCTGGAGCCATTAGATGTGTATTTTTCAAGCTTTTTCTCTCACACCAAGTGGGCCAAAAATTTTCCAAAGAAAAAAAATTGTGATTTTCAGTCAGCGGTGTTAATGCCGGCTCTAGATCTTTCAGAAAAGCTCACCAAGTACACAAGACCGCCGATAAAACCGAGAGCACAACACTTTCCATATATTGATCCCATGGGAATCCGCGACAATAGAGAACAGTTCCTGTAAGTTCTTTGATGATCGTTTTTGTCGTTTCAATGTCTTACCAACACCAGGGAGAGAAGAGCTCCCAAGTCCCTACCCCTACACGTGTGGCCACGAACTCCCCCGCCCTGCAGCAGCAGTGGCCTACAGTAGCGTACGTCTCATACAGTGACAAAAAAGAAGAGGTAATCCCATCTCATTCCCTCAAAACCAAACTTGACAGATGAAGGAGTAGGAAAAACATCTCCTTGCTTAGCAGAAGTACCAGGGGCAGGAAGAAGGGAAGGTCAGGGCAAACCCCAACATCCCGCCCTGCTGCCAGACAGTTAATGGCAGCTCTCAGCAGGGCCCAAAGTCAATGGCACTTCAGTGGCTCCAGTGCAGTGTGTCACCTCCAGCCAGGGCACTGTAATATTTTATGCTGTTCCTGTTTGATTGAGATTTTGTGCCAGTGGCACCCAGGTTTCCAGGCAGAACAACCCAGGAGCTAAAGATCCCCATCGGAGGCACCGTCCCCTTGACAGGCAGCAAGGAAAGTGGCACAGGTTTTCCCAGGAAGGATGAGGTGGGGAGAGAGGTCAGCAACACACAGGTATTTTCCAGTAACTTTCACCCAAATAAAAGAAAATTGGCAGATTGAGTCTTCCTTTGCTTCCCCAAAAGGGGAAACCCCAGCCGGGATTCGGGGCAGCGCAGCGAGGAGCAGCTACTGCCCTGCAAAACGGCTCGGCCACGCGGCAAGGGCCCGGCACGGGACCGCCGTGACTGCAAAAGAGGTGGCCCAGATCAGCCCAAGTCTGGCTCCCGAGCGGAGCAGGCGGCTCAGCCTCGGCAGGAATCCATCTGTTTCCAGAAGAGCCCTGCTGTGCACAAGACAAAGTGGGGGGGGAAGAAGCGGAGGGGGAGAAGAAAGGCGAGGGAACATTTGAACTGTTCATCGCCCGCTCTTGCTTTACTCAGTTTTTTTTCTCCATTCCCTAGCTTAGCATCTCATCGCTGAATGTATTGCCTGGGAAAGCGGGCTCCCCAGGCTGCAAGGTGCAGCCACCCTCCCGGCCCTCCCCGGATCATTCTGGGAGGTTCCGGAGGGGTGCCGGCGGCAGCAAGGAGAGCAAAATCTGGCCAGAGATTAGTCTCTTGGTGATTAATCAGCATGGGGTAGCGCAGCCAGAGCTCTGCTGCTTGCTTCATACATGCCATTCGGCACCTCAGCTCCAGCGATGGCCACAGGGCCATAAAAATGTCCCGTCACCTGCTCTGCCACCAGCACTTCTCCCTTTTTTTTTCCACCGCTTTGGGGATTATTTACTTCTACCCCCTACTTTAGGGGAGAAGACAAGAAAGGAGAGGGGAATAAAAGTTAATAATTGCAATCCAAACAGAAAGGGAATAAATGCAGCTAACCGGGAGCACGGGGAGAAGTGGATCTGTGCAAAGTCCTCCCTGTCTGCCAGGCCCCGTGGCCTGTCCTTCTGATAGCCACCGACCCAGTCCGTGTTTTTGGGTTGGATCTTGTTGGGTTTTGCGATTAAGAACTAGGGCACTGATAGAAAAGACAAGTTGCTCCATGAGCAGCAGAATTTGGTCTGCCGATTTGCCATGGCTGTGTCCGACGTGGATTCTCTTAGGTCTAATAGTAAGGTTGAATGTACCTCCCGCAGCCTTGCTTTCTGGCTGAGGGTACAAACAGAAGTCTGCTCTAACCAAAATGCTCATCTGCCCGTTAATCGTCTAGCAGCCAGCTGGTTGATTTGCAGGGGATTTAAATCAATCCTAACCCCTAGGAAATCCATGGCTTCCCTAAATCAGGGATCCCTGGGCTTCCAGAACAGTTTGACCCATTTCTTGTCCAAGTCAGCGAACCCTCACCAAGGTTGACTTGCTGCCTCTCTCAGACACCCCGTCAACCCCCAGCTTTCACGGAGCCAGTGGAGACATCCTGGGCCAAATCCTCTCTCTGTAGCAACCAGCAGCAAAACCAATCTCAATAACACCACGACTTTTCTTAGTTAAATTCCCAATGGGATGTGAGCACAGGCAACAGGATCTCCTGACATCAGTTAGGTCTCAAGCCAAGCTCTGTTAAAATGGGGGGGGAAAAAAAAAAAGCTTCCTCAGAAAGAGCACTGATTTAGGAGTTCATTATCCCTGCCTGTGGGGGGAAAAAGGAAGAGTTATTTAGAAGAGTTATTAGTCTATGTTATTAACAGAGATCACCTCTTAATGAAAATCAGCATTGGCTAAATAAGATTCTGTGACAATTAGACTTGCTGTCTGCAAGTTGTTCAGATTCCTGGATCGCTTTAAGACAGTTCCCGCAGAGAAAGTGCATTAATCTTGTGGGAAGACCAAGAGGTAAAACCTCCCATTTGTTTAATGGAAAAAAGACAGTTGGAGACAGTTATTTTGCCAGAGGGTAATTGCACTTCTTGTTTAGAGAAATGAATACTAAACCAGCGCTAAGAACCAAAAGCTGTTCACGCTAACGCAAGCCGGTATTTTTTGCTAGAATAAAAGCACGAGGTTGGAAGCAGGAACCCAAATGACTAAAACTAAGTGCGATTTGATCCATTTTGCAGAGAATTATTTCTGTAAGGCAGGGGAGGCATTTATCTGTAGTCAGGTAAAGAGCAGTCAGGGGTACGTGCGAGTGGGTCAGGCAGCTAGCGATGACTCAGACTGCAGCCTCCCGGGAGCTAGTCTCCAAGGCCCGGGATTTTAAAGATATTTAAGTGCCTGAAGATGCAGACACGTACTTCAAAACCAGACTATAATCATCTATCTGTATCTTTAGGCACCTAATCACCTTTAAAAAGTTGTCACGTTACTAGAAGAAGGGGAGGGAAAAGAGAGATATACCCACGCGCACCCATTCGGAACCTCAAATTGGTGTTTCGCTCCCAAATGAGCCAGCCTCCGCTACAGCCTGGCTGTACCATCGTTAGAGGAGGACAGCAACGTAAGCCTTCCCACCTCTCCCCAGGCCGGCACTCCACGTGGCATCACACCCGGCGGCATTTTACGCGCCAGTAATGGGTTTGGGTTTGATTGCGAGGCTGTACACGACCGAACCTCCAGCACGTTGCCCTAAGGGCAGCCGGGGTTATTTTAGCACCGCCGCAGCAGGTCGGAGATGGCTGCGTCAGCTCCACGCAAGAGCAGCACAGCGGTGGCCTCCCATCTTCAAAGCACTTAGCCTTTAACACAAGAGACAAGTAGCTCTAGAGAAGCTAGGACAGGGAGAAAAAAAAAAAAAAAAAAAAAAAGCCCATTTTGAGTACCGTTACAAACAGACTGCATGATTTTCTAAAACTACTTAATTACAGAGTCCACCACTGCCTAAGAGCTCCTCCGCTTCAGGCAAGAGACTCTGTTTCCCCGAAGGATCCCACCTTCCTCAAGCCTTCCTCAGCAGGTGGCTTGAATTTTGTTCTGCTCAACTAAATCCAAAGCTCCTTAGGCCCTTGGAAAATTTGTCCATGAGTTCATTAAGCCCAATACAGATGTTCAGTTCTTTTCCCATCTCCAGAAATACATTGCTCCAGCTCTGTGTCAGAAAAGTTAAAGAAAATAAATAAAACAGAACCCAAACAAATGGACAAAAGACATCTGCCAGGGATCTCCAGACTGCTTTTCCTAGAATACTGCAAAAGTTGAGCTAGAGTTCGTGCTCCTGCCCTACATAAAAGTAGCTCAAGCACACAGCAACAAATACCCTAAATCCTTCGGCAAGGCAGCCCATGCTCCTGTGAAGTGCTTAAAAACAAGAAAAAAAATGCCACTTTTGCTTTAGGATGCTGCAGCACAATTTCATCGTCGTGACACTGAGTGTTTTGCTCGCTACAACCAAAAAAAAAAAACCCCCAACCTTTAAAAGGCCCAGTGTTTCCCAGCTTTTTATTCTCCAGGAGGTGGGGTGGGACGTTTGGAAGTATGCCGGTGAAAACCCCAGTGCCCATCACAGAACTTATCTCCACCTCCGTCAGCACAGGGCACCCTCAGTGCAACTCTCCCATGGCAGCCGCTCAGACCCAAGCAGGGCTTTGAAATGCCTCTCCCCTCCTTTGCACCAGGAAGATTTTAAAAAAAAAAAAATTCCCCTTAACCAGCAAGCTGAGACCGGAATGGACCAAGTTATTTCAGGAGCAGCCCCTTCCTAATTTCATAAATACACGTACCAACAAATTTGTGGTAGAAATGGCAGAGGCTGCCCGTTGCAAAGAGCAGCCTCATATTTTTCCCTTTGCTGGCCACAAATCCCCTCACAGGACGTATTCATGAGTTACACAAAAGACAAATGAGGGCTTGGGGAAATGTTTTCTCTTCAACTTCCCTTATCACAGATTTTCTGAGAGCACAGCTAGAGAGGACAACCGTGCCGTACAATAACCGTGCTTGCTGGACCAAAGTCTTTGCCCCAAAGACGACGACTGAACTTTCTTCCATTTTCCCAGCTACTTCTGGTGGAAAAAAAACCATCCCGAGAGCCTTATCAACTCGCTGCCGGTACCTGTGCCGGCCCCACTGCAATGACGCTGCGGTCCCTTCCCCGGGCTGGGAACGTGCTCCACCGACTGCAGCTTCTTGTGCTGTCAGAGGGTTTGTGGCATCTCCTCCGTCCATTTGTGCAGTCCTTGCTCCTGGCATCTGAGCCAGGGAGAACTTGTCCAAACGTCAAGGTTATTCCAAGAGGAAGTTGTACTTTTATTTTCCTCTCCCCGATACACACGGCATGAAATTCATCTCCCCGCACCCTCCACGTCTCCCCTTCTTTTCTTCTAAAGCCTGTATTCATTTATCTACCAACCCTTCTAAGGCATGTATAATTTCATAACCACCTGCTGCTTTATTCACAGGAAACAGATCTATAAAAGATACAATAGCCTATTGTTCAACAGAAAACACCATACTTCGCTCTTCTATTTTTTTTTCTTTTTAATAAGAAACCAAAATTACTTTTAAAGGAACAAATTGTTTCAAGCAACCATTTTCAACCAAAATGATGTAGATAGTTATGTGCATAGCAGTAGCCTTTATGAGACCAAGACATGAGCCAGGACATGCCTCTCTTATCAAGCAGGTCGGCTTCCAACAGATACCAGAGCGTATTTCTTCCCCCCTGCAAGCCCTCAGCAGATACATAACACTGATGGAAGAAGATTCCTGCTTCTCATGGAGAAGTGAAGAGAGTTTCAGCATTTAGTAAACGAGTAGAAGATCTAATGTGTGTGTGTGTGCATGTGCACACAAAGCCCGTTTAAGGTGGCTCTGCAGAGAAGGCAGGCTTTGGGAAGATTTAACTCACATCAACTTTCACAGGATATTAAACACCTCCCAAGGACTGATCGAAGTCCCATCTGATAAGAATGAATGCTGGACTTGGCTTGCAATGCCAAGGTCTGGTACTCCTCATGCTTTCTTTAAATACATGGTGTTCCATAAAAGAAAGCATAAAAGGGGAAGAAATGAAAAAGACATGATTTAAGAATCTGCAGCCAACCTGCCGTTACAGTCATGTCTTTTATATACCGGAGACATTGCTGCAATGCGTTGTCCGTCACCCGTTATCGCTTTGGAAGCCAGTGCAGAGTAACTTTATCTAATCAGCGCATCTGAGGGAGTGTGCAATAGAGGACCTGGAAGCAGTTCTTAATTTCCACTCAAGCTGTACTGAGAGATGGAGGGGAAAAAAAAACTTGAAAAAGTGACAAGAATTTTTTATTAAATCCAGCTCCATTTATTTGCTCGGTTTTCTGCGAAAATTAACTTCACATGCTGTCTGTACATCCATCTATCTGCTGTCCTTTTGCACCTCTGGAGCCCAGTGGCCAATATCCATCAACCTCGGGGGGAGAGAGAGCAGCCTGAAAGAGGATTATAGTCCTGAAACTGTCATTAAAATGGTGTTTTGAGTAGGAAAGACTGAAATTATTGCTCTCAGCAAAGCAAAGAGCTGCTGTGCAAACTAGCTCTAGACCAGCTTCACCACTCATTTTCCTTTGCATGGTAGGGAGGAGAACAAGGGATACTGGTTGCAAAACTCTTGAAAATAAGGGTTATTTTGCTCTTCTGCTCACAGAGGAGTTCATGGTGTTCTTCTGAAGTAACCTGTGATTTCTTTTCTTTAATTTAAAAATATCAGGGACAACTCTCTCCCCATTCTGGTGAGGGTATGCTTTTGTGCATTAAGTTAGGCTTATTAAGAGCTTCTTGGGTCTTCAGCACAAAGAGCTTTGCCCAAACAAACCCCAAACATCTTCACTTTTATCCACCTCTTCCAAAGCATCCTCTAAAAACGTCCATACCAAAAAGGTCCCCTTTCACTCAGTGAGCCCTCTCCAGTTCGCTTTTCTTAAGCACTCCCCAGCAAGATTTGAATTTCTAGCGTTACAGAATAAAAATAAAGAGAGAAAGGGAGAGACACTCCCCTTCTCGCAATCCCTCTAACCCTCCCAGGCATTTTCAGACAGCTTCATCAGTTTATATTTATGAACGACGCGGTAGCAGGGGAAACTACGCAGTTTCTCACCCCCTCGCAGGTCACATTTGCGCGCGCCCACACACACACGTTATACACGGTAATTTTGTGCACGAGGGACAAGAATAGTGCAGAAACCAACTCAACAAGATTATTATTTCTCAATGGTTCTAGTGCCTGAAATGATGTTATTAAAGTTACATTTTCCAGTCAATCTGGCAATTTCTCTTATTAAGCAGTGTAGACTGTACTGGGGAGAGTCTAACAATAAGCTAGGAAGATGAAATATTGCTGATATACTGATTGTGTTATCTGAAGAAACTACCTTTCAAGAGTAAAAATTAAAGAGGAATAAGACACATTTTTAGACTTATCTTATGTGAAAGTTATCCAAGTGAGCAACTCTAATACGGTGAGAAATGACCGATAAAGTCTAACACCGTTCCCAGGGAAGAATACCTCTCTAGATACAACTGGGTTTATTAATCTATGCAGCAGGAAGCAGTAAATCCTAGCTGGCAAGGGAATACAATTCCCCCTATTAACTCCACGCAAGCTTCCAAACTTTCTCTTGAATATGGAGATGGATAAGAAACGCAGCCAGCTGAATCCAAACCCTGGGGACTTCCCTTCTTTCAAGCAACAAATGCCATGCTAAGTAACTGTGGAGTGAAATCAAATTAAAGACAGACAGCTCTATTGTGGCTTTTCAATCAAATGAAATTAAATACTGTCAGTTTATTAGACTTTAGCACTCAAATCACTGGTGCCACCTAAACCTAGCAGCCACTGTTACCTGCTTGTTTAAAAACCCTGCAGTTAGTCAAAAAGCAAAAACGACCTTTGCTTTAATGAAAACCACCATCACCGCTTTCACCGCACAGGGTTCGGCACTAAGCTGCCTCCCAACTGGGAAGGTTTGTCAAAAGGTACACACCCAAGCAGGCAAAAGCTTTTCCTTTTGACATAGCAATAGTTAAAGCCAAAAAAAAAAAAAAAAAAAAGTATCAATGTCCGTATTACAAAATATTTTGTGTTGGGTTTTTTTCTGTCTTACCTAACACTGGGCTTGCATTCACAGAGGTCCAGGGAGGGGATGGGGAGACAGGATTCAGGTGCCGTTGGCAGTGCCAAGCACGGAGCACCCTCCTGCACGGCCCGGGTGCGAACATGCAGCACAGGTCCACAGCGTGGGGCTGACAGAACAGGTAGAAGTCAGGACTTCCACCTTTTGAAATGGAGATCAATTTGCTGCAGTAATAGCGACAGTAAATTCTTTGACCCTTTTACAAACTCCCTTTTGGTCCCCATGATCTTTGCTTTAAAAACAGTACCTGTCGTCTTTGTTCTTCCAAGGTCTTATAAAAGAACTGTCAAATCAAGAGGTTCTTAACTTCCCAGGGAGGGAGGGAGCTTCAGAAGCGCATGGCAGTGCTGCACCGAAGAGAAGGGGAGAAGGCAATCTGACCTGGTGCCCGAGCATGGCAGAAGAGCACATAACTCTTCAATGGGGAGGTACAGAGCCAGAAGTTGGGAAGGAAAGCTGCAGAGATCCATCCTGTACGTGGGAACATGCGTGTGTCCTCCCTTTCCACCCCATGAGAAGAATTAACCTCCTGGACATTGTGTTACCGGATGTCTTCTCATGACGGATATGCATGTTTCTAAAAATCATTCAGCACCCCTTAGAGAGGGGATTCGGGGCATGATTCGCAGTAATTGGGCTAAGCTCTTTGACCTGTATTATGCAGGGGGTGAGATTGGATTGTAAATGGCTCATTCGGGCTGAAAGCAACCCAATCTAAAAAAAAAAAAAAAAAAAAAAAACCAAAAACAAACCCACAAATAGGTGAAGACGCCATTTGGGCAGAAGCCGGCTGAAAAGAAAAATCCCAGTTCAGTGAAAAGGCCATTTTTGTCCGTAAGTCTTTTCTGTGATTCTGGCCAGCTCAAAGCTTGAGATCCCACCCTCACATGAAGCAGGAGGATACATCAGTATTTCTCCAACAGAGCCAAAAAGCAATGAGTGCCCAGGTTCTCTGCACCACCTTTTTCTGCTGAAAGATGCTTAATTTCAAACAGAGGAAAACTGGGATACCTGCTCCCCAACATATACACAGATGGGAAGTAAAGAGCTAGAGCGTGAGTTTTGAACTAAAAGTGGGAGTACCAAAAACTATCCTTGAGTTGGTAAATTAGTGGGCTGAGATAACAGTGTTTTCTTCTGGGCTTTGCTACGGCTGGATAACTTCTCCCAGTTCAGCAGGGACACAGCCAAGAGCAAATCTCTTGTAGCAGGCAGTAGGTAGGGCAGAGGAAAACCCACTGGATTCAGCAGAGGGGGACGACAAAGTGGCAACAAGACACGGTGCCAACGTCCAGCCCGGTAATCCTTTTTGAAGAGGGACTCCCTGCAATTGTAAAACCTTTTTTTTTTGTTTTACTCCTATAGCACTTCCAAGAGAGCCCATGTTACACAGGTAAATTAAGCGCTCCCAAGAGCATACATAAAATTTTAGCACCCGTGCTAAACTTACAGCATGCAATGTGGAGAGCAACTAAGAGTGGTAAACCAATCTTAAGGAAACCTGCTAGAAAATATAACTCCTTAGACGAGGAGTTGGGGAAAACCCCTGCTTACAGTGAATCACAACCTGCTTCCCTGCTGATCTCTCGGAGCTACATCAGTTTGACACGGGCAACCCCTGCACCAGCAAGATTTAACACGGGGTGGGCACGGGGAGCCCAGCAGGGCTGCTGCAAGGAGGGCCACCCCACCGCTTGTCCAGGCTAGCACCCTCTCTCTGCCCCAATTACAAGCCTGCTCTTGCTCAGGGAAAAGATCCAGAAAATGAAACGAGGAATCAAATCTGGGAGATTTGCTATGCCAGTTCAAGAGGTGGCTAAGATTGATACAAGTCCACGTGTGGTGTGAATCAATCTCAGTGCCAACAGCAATAAGAAAATCCATGCAAACCACAAGAAAACAAAACCAACAAACAAAAAAAAACCCCCAGGCAAATCAGGCAACAGAAAATGTGCACTTCAGTGCAGTAACATTTAATAAAAGCATGAGCCAGTGATCAAGGGGTGAAGTGAGAAAACAGATTTATATAAAACCTAAAGGATGCCATCAGCACTAGCATAAAAAAGTCAAATAAACTCAGAGAAGGAGATATCAAAGGTGTCCATGACCTCGTTTGCTACTGCACTGATCTCATCATCCCAAGTAGGCTATGGCTTCAAAAGGAGCTACGACAAATCAGAGCAGTCTGGTGAACCACGACGACGCTGGCCAACCGCAGCCTACAGCGGGCGCGTGCCCAGCCCCAGCTGCGGCGAGGGCAGGGCCGGCACCAGGCTCAGAGCCTTCGCTGGCTGCGGGAGAGAACAAACCAGCCTGACCCAGCAGAGAGCAGATGTAGCAAGTCCCCAGCTTTCTTTGAAGCAAGGGGGGGGGGCCTATATCTCCAACAGCTTTTTCCGTCATCCCGTGGGCCAGCACCCCAAAGTATCCACAGCCAGGTCTGCCAGCACCATGCAATGGGGCAATCCCCCAGCTGCAGCCCCCAGCTCGCGGTGCAGCCCCCAAGGTTTGGGAACCCCTTTTAGGAGGACCAGCTGCAAAGACAGCTGGTACTGCTGGAAGATGGCATCGTATGAGAAGATATTCAATGCAGTAGGTTGCAAATCAGGTGTTTTATCCTGGATTTGCGCTGCATTCTGATGCAAAGTGCTTAAAAACCAGTGGGAGTCAAGAAATAAGGAAGACGTTCCAGACAGCATTAACTATTTTAAAAGAAAGATTTCTGGCACCCCATTTAGGCTTGTTTCCAGCTTATCCATGAAGCTCTGCTAAACCTTACTAAGACTTAATTCCCATAAATGTGATTCTCCCTTCAGAGTTTAGCTAAGTAGCAATGTTTCAAAAAAAGTAAATACCAAATCGTGGCAGTTAGATTATTCATTCATGTGGTAAAAGCCATTATACATGAATATATACAGATGTTCCCACTTCATGACTGATCTAAACATATGTAGATTTTAGACTCTGACACACAAACCATCCATTATGCAATGGCCTGTGTACGTGGCTGGGCTGCTTTTATCCTCAGCTGTGTCAGGAGGATTCACAGGAGCTGTGTGAGAGATGGAATACGCTTATAGTTAAAAGACTAAAAAAAGTTTAAGCTAGAGCCTTGCTTAAAATGAAAGGAGGGAGGGAGAAGGAGAGGAAATCAAAGAGCCAGGGAATATCAGATTTAGCAGGAAAACAAGATGAAATAAGAAAGTTTCAAAGCTCAAAGTTATTTGATGTTGGGCCTGGTGTGGTGTGACCCCACCAAACCAGCTGTTACAAATTTGCCTGAATTGTCCATTAAAACTTGCTTCCAACAAGCTCTCCTCCTGTTTTTGCCCCACTTCTTGCTTCCCATCAAGCCTTGCCTTGGCTGCAGCCTCTGCCGACATCCCATCCTCCAAACAGGCTGGTGTCCAAAGATCAGCACAGCACCACCGCGATGAAAGCAAACATCTGTTTAGCATGAAAGACGGATAAGACCCCGCTCCAGCAGAGTTATTAATGCACTCCAGCTGTTTTAGGTAGCTGCCTTCATGCAAACGGTTGTGCTGGTTTCCAGTTGCTTCACATTGCGCGGGGGATGCAAAGCTGGCGGAGAACCCAACCTCAACTACAGCCAGCACAAGAATTCCCAAAAGACATGGGAAGTCCTGGTGAAAATCAGAACAAATTTGCTGCAAGCTGGGCTCTGCCACCCTCTGAAAGGGCACCTCACTCTTGCGAGCACCTGTGAGCAAGCAGGGACAGCCTTCGGATTTTCACACGCAAATTCTGCTCTGTGCGGAATTCGAGCCTCACAGTTCTGTGGCTTAATTTTCCCTTTGGGTTTTTTCATATGTTTAAAATCCAAACTCATCCCAGGCAAAGGATTAGCCAGGAGGAGGGTGCCAGCCGCAGGAGACCCGGGCCGAGGAACAGGGACACCGGTTAAAACGCTGCTCGCAATTTGGTGAGACCCCAAGCTCTCCTGAGCATCACAAGAAGCTAGAGGGACTGGCTCATGGCAGACTGTGCCCAGGACTGGGAAAAAGTCATTTTTGCATTGCCCTAGGCAGATACTTGCTCCCCCTTGAACGAGGGAGCGTCTCAAGTTGAACGTGGATGAGAAGAGGGCAGGAGCGTCGGAAGCCCTCCCGGGGCTGGCTCGAGCGGCGCAGCTCCGCCCGCACCCTGCAGACCTGCCTTCTCCCCACGCACCGCCACTCCAGGCCCAGCACGCTTATATCTGAGTAAGGGCATACGTCTGAAAAGATGCAACGCACACCCAAAAAGATGCAGCTGGGAGGTTTACAGCTTACGGAGGAGAAGAAGTGGCAATGAACTCGGGGAAAATTCAGGTGTAGCTAAAGACCGCAGAGTCTCGGGGAGAGAGGAGACTCATGTGATAGCCTTTCTCTACTCAGGAACACAGACCATTAAGTGTAATGCTTCACATTATGCTTCCCAAATACCCACTTAATTTTGATTCAACAAGGCACTTGTGCTAATAAAAATTAAAACCAGCAGGTTCTGTCGAGTGTGTAATAGATGTGTGGAAGAGCAGCGTGTGCAGGTATTTCTAAAATTAACTACGAATACTAAAACTGACTACTTTCCAAACCTCAAGAAGCGTAGGGAACGCTGCAATCGCTATATGCATGCACTTGGCGGGTCGCTGTGCGGGTGCCCACCCAGCCCCTCACCACACCGAGGGTGTGCGGGGCTCGAGGAGGGAACAGCCCTGCAAGCAGGCATCTCCCGTTCCCACCGTGCTAACCTCTAGATGGAGTCTGGACATCTCTGAGAGCAGATATTGCCAAGTACTCACCTCTTGCCATTGCCTGCCAGAACCAAAGGCAGCTGCCAAGTAATATATTCCCACCAGTTTTGCACAAGTGTGAATGTCTACGGGTCTATACTGGTGCAAAATGGCTGCAAGAGAGCTGAGTGTGTGCACAGGGAGACAAGAGAGAAAAGATCGGCTCTGTGAGCGTTAGATACAGCAGATCCATTTAATGATTAAACATACACGATTGTTTGCTTATAAAACGCAGCGTCACATAAATCTGCTAGGAGCTAATTGCCTATTATAGCTCATGGTACTGCTCGAGTCGGCTGCTGAATGATAAAGGGACTTTTAGAAAGGAGAGAGAGCCAGCGGAGCTTTGCTTGCTCACCTCCGCTGCAGCCTCCAAAACATTTTGTTTTCCAGTTCCTGCAAGGCGAACGCTTATCCCCCCGCTAAGCAACGGGGTCCCTCTGCCAAGCTCGCTTGAGTGGGAAGGCAGGGGGGAAAATTGAAACGTAAGGGGGAAGGGGAGTTGCTTTAATTCTTTTTTTAAGTTGTTATTATTATTAACAACAAACTTCTCTCTATTGTCTCACGCTTCTCGCCCATCCTCACAAATCATGGCAGCTATCCGGACTGTCCCTGGAGCCAGCCTGGAACCGGGTGACGTTTGCTACCGCCTTGATGGCAGCCGTCGCCTTGCAGAGCCCCGCTACAGCAGCAAGGAGCGGGGAACGTCAGGGAGAAGAGCCGCGTGCCGCACAGCAAGGGCAGGCGAGGGAGCAACGGACCACGGGGTGAAACCTGGGTTTGGAGCAAAATGGGAAGCAATGAGGGACGTGCCCTCTGCCAGAGCTCTTCTAACTTCACCCTGATTTTAACTCCACGGGTATGAGGTTTACAAGTCACCTGGGCTGTTTGATCCAGATCTATATGTACCTGAGCACCTTCCCACTGATTTCCCCGGATTTCAGGCGTATCTCTGTGGCTTTACCCCAGCACCCCATCTAGTCCGTTCCTACCTCACACGCAAACGCTTGATCCCCACGCGCGACTTCATTGCACGCTGCAGAGGAGTCGGCTGAGGATGGACCTGCAGAGGATCTGCCCCATCTGCCCCCCCGCGCCCGGCGGCTCTGGGCTGCAGGTTCGAGGCACTCTTGCAGCGTAAGCAACAGAGCGCAGCGTTCCACGGCAGGAAGGAACACGATCTGTTTACACAGCAGGTTATATGGGAAATGCATTACATTATTGAAAAAAAAACCTTTAGCAAAACACGTACGTTCGTCTTATGCCAAGAGTTCAACGCTACCCAGAGAGCACTGCATTCCACAAGAAATTATCCTCTATAAATCACTGGGGCGGGAGCAAGGCCGCGTCCCTCACATTTCAGGCTGAACCATCCACTGCAGTAACGACCCCGTACGGCTCAGCCATCGTGCCGACAGCGGGAAAGGAGGAGATCTCCACTGAGACCTCGTGGAGAAACACATTTATTGCTGGGACAACTCCACCGAGGCTGGCGGCGCAACAGCGGGGACCTGTTAGAGGTTTGACTCGGACCTTCATCGTCTGTACAGTCATGCACATGGTTGCTCAAAGACCAAGGAGCAGATCCATGACTTAGCTCGGCTATTTGGCTGGGCAAAGCAGCTGACCGGAGCGGTGCCATCCTACTCTCGCTACGGTAAGAGCTCCCGCAGGGCAGGGGATGGGTGTGCTGGACCTGCGGGCTCCGGGGCACCGAGAGGGCTCGGAGGAGGGAGCAGAAGCTGGGAGAGAAGAGTTATTTTGGATATCAAGCAAGTCAGTTTGCTCAATAGCTGCAAACAACTTGGCATACAACCTCCAAAACAGCAGCAGACACCAGATCGGGGACCTACCTCCCTCCTTTGGGAAAGAGGAGGATGCAATGAAGCAGGAGGATGCAGCAAATCCCATTTTCATCCATACGCCAGGGCAGCAGGGAGCCAGATCTTGCTCTTACCAGCACAAGTTCCTGCCTCCCAGGACAAAAGCATATTTATTCTCCTTGTAACTGCTCCACAGCCCTTCTTGCCTCGACGCCAACATTGTTCTCCCCAAACCCGAGCCAGCTCCTAACTTACAGCTTCATCAGGATGTACCACGCGCGTGTTAATTATACATTGAGATTGGAAGCTAGAGTACTGCTGGGGAGAAAACCACAGCTCCTTCCACCTTTCTAACATGATTCCATGAACCTGCACAACAAGAAACAGATCAGTTGTGAGGCACGATTAAGTGGGATCATCTCTTCATCTCTCAGCTATACTAAATAATTTACAAGGCCATTTTGGGACTGATACGCAAAGCAGTTTAACAATGATTTAACAAAAAAGTATGATGTTCCCTCCTTTCATGGCTTCCAGGTGTTGGGATCAATTTACTTCACAGCAATTTTCATTTCTGGGCCTTTTTTTTTTTCCCCTCCTCCCCACAAAAACCCGCAGCTGCCAACTATGCTGGCATCTACAGCAGTTAGGAAACGAATTTCCCTGTGAAGCAAATTCTTCCAGGATGAATTGAATGAAGGCAGAGCTCATAATTGCACATTACTGAAAACATTTCTGATAAAAAACTGGGGAGATATTTTTATCCACATCTCCAGTTGAAAATTGCTGGGAAAGATGCTTTTGAAAAGCCATCATCTCCAAGCATGTAATTATCAGATCCTTGAACAAAAATACACAGTCAAAGGAAAAAAAAAAAAAAAAACCCAACTTTCATTGAAATAAAAAAAATCGGGGATGGCAATTGTTGGGAATGGAAGGAGATAAATTCTTCACCCTGTGTGATTTTGCACGTCTCCTAAGTTACCAGACTGATTTGTAAATCCACAGATTAATAAATTTGGCAGCTGAGAACATCAAGCTTGGTTAGTAATTTTTTTTTGTTATGAATGGAATAATAATAATATTTAAAAAAAAAAAAAGAAACCAGAAGCAGACTGGCAGTCAGACTGTCACAGAACCAGAATTTCCTAACTCCCACATAAGCATGCTTGTCTTGAAACAGTATTCTGCCACCTTGAATAGACAACCGTACAATGACCTGGGGGTCCTATCCTATCAAAGCTTAAGACCATGCCTACCCTGATGGGATTACTCATAAGCTAAAAATTATGCAGGAGCTGAACCGACAGCTGCAAAGAGCCTTAAATGTTCTTATGCCTGGTAGCGTTCAATTGTCAATTGATGAATGTTGCTAAATATTTATTTTTGCTCTACTTTCTCTCCTCCGGTTCTGCGCCAACACCTCTTTGTGATTATTATTACTTGTTAGCTTTAATTATGTCTTTTGTTTGCAACACCTACACATGCCTAAACACAAAAGCATAGGCACCCTTCCCTCCAAGTTGCCCAACACTTCTTTCTGACCTTCTGCGTAAAATTGCATATGATTTCCATCCTTGAGTTAAGTAGATAATATCACAAGCAATAAACTTTGGCATCCGCAAACAAGTATCAATTTTAACAGTGCATTTTCAAAATAAATCAAATCCTACATGCCCTAACATATACAAACACTCTGGCAGCGCGGTTACCCTTGGCTTATATGGATTAACAAGGCAGAACAAATATTATAAAGAATAATGAACCTGGACATAAAGCCAAAAGCAAGACTTAACACACCACATGACATTCAGTCCCCTGCTATGGGTCACTCAAAGCCAGAGCGCACCTCTTCCAGCAGTAATGAGATTTTCTTAAGCAGGTTGGCAGGGAGGTGAACATCTGGGCTGGAAACGGGACTCCAACAGTTAGTGCTGGAGAGAAAACCCAAATAGCAGTTGTTCAGTTGACACTACGGACTGACGTTTTTATTAAATCTGCCTGGCCTTTGCACTGAAAAACATCCTTCTGCTAGCAAATGTGTACTAACTAATGAGATGTGCATGAGCACAATCTTTTAAGAGGAAAACCTCCGTAGCCTCCTCCATACAAGAGGGGAAAAACTGAATGAAAAGGTAAGGCATTCCTACAGGCCACGGAAAGTTGTAGGAAATTACTTCGGTCTTTTTTCTTCTATACAAATCAATTTTGGTGGAATGGGTCATCTCTAGAAAAGAGCAAGAACTCATTTCCACTGTGCAGATCAGCTCATTTATACTTAACGTAGCCAACAAAACTTTAAAGACCTGGCCACTGCAGTCCTAAAGGCATCAGCAGGTATCCTTAAGACTTTGTGGAGGTTGGGTAAGACATCACAAGACTAAAGAAGAGCAAAATGCAATATTCAACTTGAAAGAAAACAAAACAAAACAAAACAAAACAAATAGAAGTGATATCAGAGTGGGGGCGAAAGAATGACAAATCCATCACCTTATCTTCCAGTTCCTGGAACTGACTGTCTGTGTGTGAGCTGCTAAAAGAAAACGAGGAGGACTAACCACAAACCTGGATCTACCACAAATAAGTCATGCCCACTCAAATTCTTCCTATGACAGAGCAACATTTCTGGGTAGACAGAAAACGCAAGTTGTTGTATCTCAATTTTAGAAATGCTTCTGACACTGTTTCACATGCTATTTTTATAACTATGTTTGGGAAGCAGGATACAGATGATTATGAAGTGTATGCAAAACTGATTGGAAAACCACACACTGAGAAAATTCATCAGTTGTTCACAATCAGAAGGGACGGATGTATTAAACGAAGTTCTGTGGGGGCCCATCCCCAGTCTGGTAAGACTCCAGGTTTTCATGAAATGACTGATTGCAGACAGATTGCTCTTACTAAGTTTACTGACAGCCACCAGCTATGAGGGACTGCAAGTAGGCTGGAAAGTAAATTTTGAATCCAGAATGATTCACACATGTTTGAAAAAACAAATATACAATTCAGTAGAGGTGCACGCCAGCTACCAGACCTGGGCAGGAATAATCAAATGAATAAAGGATGGAGAAAAACTATCGAAGTGACAGTTATGGAAGGACTCTTCAGATACTGTGGATTGCAAACCAAATCCAGGGTGCCATGTCATATGCAAGAAAAGCTAACACCCCGGTACATATAAGAGTGGGTATGGTCTGCGAGATCTGTGAAATGATCCCTTGATTTTACTCAGCACCGATAAAAGCCTCAGCTTGAATGCAGTACCCAGGTTTGGGTACCACAGTTGGAGAAACACGTGGTCCAGCTGGAGTTCATTCAGATGGAATCAGTGCAGACTGGTCAGACATGTAGAAGACCATGACTTCACACTGCTCTCCTTGGTCTGCAGAGAGCCCATCTCATGCTAAAAGCATGGCTTCTAATGGCAACCAAAAAAAAAAAAAACCAACCTAAAACCAAACAACAACCCCGAATAGAAACGCACCGAACATCCTCGTCTACTATCTTTATTTTTCCTTTGCCTTCTATACAAACCATATTTTAAAAAATAATGAAGTCACCCAAATGCATACATCTGAAAGACAAAGGGTCTTCTGAAGTTGCCTGTGCTGTGGGCAGATAAATGGTTAATTGACCATTAACCATTGGACTTGGGCTGGTTTATTAACCATTTGACTTGGGCTGGTTTGCGAAGCGATCCTCAGCCGGTCACTTGGAGCAGCATGAAAGAGACTCAATGAGCTCTGTCGTTCTGCCCACTCCTGCAGTGGTCCTGCAGTAGGGGCTAACCAAACATGAAGTTTGCTAGAGCAAAACATATAGGCTCTTCCTGGACTTCAGAAAGGCCATAGAGCATTTCAGGGAAGTCCTCCAATTGCAAGATTGCAAGGTCTCTTGTGGAAACACACTAGCACACTGGTATCAGCAGAGCCACACACTTGCTCTAACCTACCTTCCACAAAACATCACTGCTAGTTTGCATTTTCTGACCCTTGCATTCTGAAGGACAGACAAAAGCTCTGTATTACTAAAATGTCCCATCAGAAAACCTTCGAGAGTGGCTAGTGCAGAGGAAAGAAATCACCAAGACCCTAATGGTGGTGGGCCCAGGAAGCACTTCTGAAACATTTAGATGCCTCTCTGAAATAATCCATCTGGTCTCTGGTTTTGCCCATCGCACTTAAAATGCTAAAATGAGTGATATGATAGCAATTCACTTTATTGCTTCCATCTCAGATTATTTCCAGATGAGGAGGTGAGTCTCATGAAAGAGCCAGGTTAACAGGAGAACCACCACATTAAGAACCAGCTGAGTGACCAAAAGAGAGCTTCACCGAGCCTCAGCAAAAGCAAACCCAATGCATTGTACTCGGCCCCCTCAAAGCTTTTCTCCATGTACTGAAATAACTAAGAAGAAAAGGGGTGGCAGACATGAAATGAGATGGTCGCCCGCCCCTCTCTCTCTTTGCTCTGTGGCTGGTGCAAAGGCTGGCCTCATCTGTGGGACGCCGAGGAAACCAGTATCTACTGGGTGATGAAAGCATGGGCTTGGTCCTCAGGAGCACCACCAGCACAAGCTGTAGGGTCTGATACCAGGGTGAAGAAGGCTTCCTCACCAGCTCAATGACCGGCCCGTTCCCTTGTACATGAGAGAGCTACACACCACATTGACCCAAGATTCTCCAGGAAAGGTTTGGGGCTGATATCAGGAATATTTCTCATTTGGTCACCCAACACCCAAGACAACATCACCATTTGCAGCAACAGAGTGGTCATCGGGACTTGCATGAATGAAGCACCAGATGCATCTGGTGACGTGTTTGAGGAACTGAATGAATGATCCCCTCTGTGGCTGGTGGCTTCCAGGAGACTCCTCCAGCACAGTCGGTATCAGCCACCCCTGAGCTAGGAGCCCAGCTTATGGCTCAGCCCCAAGAGCGATGGGAGCTCCTTGCCAAGTTGTCTTTTGATCTTTTCATGGAACGGCTGCATTCCTGCCCTGTTAAATCACGCGCCCAGACTCCCTCTGCCTACCAGGACTCATCGCCATGTCTCAGGCAGCTTCAAAATAAGCCCCAGCCCCCAAACCGCTCCTCGCTGTGCTGCTACAGTAAGGGGACATTGCATCTAGTCACCATCCATGGGATTAGGCAACACAGCCAGGCTCAGCTGCTTTACACCTGGTTTGTTTTATCTCTCAGATTTAGGGAAGAAAACAGTTTTCTGAAGTTAGGCTCACGCTTTCGGGCATCTTGGGGCCAAGGAGAGGACAAAGTCAGTCCCACTACATCACTTCAGGCAATGTAAAATGATTCAGAAACCATAAATTACCTCTGTACTTCCAACTCCAATGTCTTTGCTTTCAGAACGGAAACGCTTGCATCAGAGCAGTAGCGCGAGCTCCATGCAGTATATTTAGCTGCAACAAGCAGAACTACAGCATGCAACAAAGTACCTGAATATCGCACCCAGTTAAAAATACCAGAGCCTGTCCATCCTGGAAAGACCGCGGCCAGGATTTGGTGACGGTGCCCTTTGTAAAGGTGCCCTTCTACACTCACCTACCCACTCTTCTGCAGAAATGAAATAGATTTTTTTTTATACTCCACAGTAATAGTGAATTTAGAAACCTGGGGTGAGCAAACAGGGGTTAGCAGCTCATTGAAATGGCTGATTTCTAGCAGGAGCTGAAATATTTATTAGAGAAGGTAATAGTAGACTGCACTGGAGGTGGGGGTGATGGCAGCGATCCCATGTTCAGCAGAGTCCCTTACCCCGTCTTCCCCCCCAGCCCTCTAGTCACCATTGCTGAATGCCCAGCCCATTCACACGCAGATCTTGAAAAATAAGAGGGCTACGTTTATATTCTGTTTTTAAAAAAAGCAGAAAGCTGTAAAGGCTCCGCAATATCTGGGGAGCCTTAAGAACAGCCCCTGTGTCTGCCCGTCTTCCAGCTGGAGAAGGGGAAGGAGGGAGGCAGCCCGAAGGGGAGTCTCCAGCGGTCACAGGGAGCAATTCCTTCTGGAGAAACGGAGATATATTTTGCAAATCAAAGCCATTAAGTCACAGTTTGTATGCAACGGTTTGGATTTGTAAAACCCCCTTCAAAGCAGCACAGGAAACTGTTAGTATTTAAGGTGGTTAAAGGAAATCAGAGTAAACAGAAGTAACCTACTGGAGGAAGGGGGGGAAAAAAAGAAATACGGACAGGCTCACTCACCAAAGTCTGATTGCAAATCCTTTTTCAGTCCACAAAGCATGTCTGCTGTTATCTATTAAATCATTCAACTAATTGCAAGAGCCGCTCCTGTCTCTCTGCCTGCCTGCACTGGAATCACTTTCCAGGCAGCTCAGGCTCACTTTCAGGCTGCCTCCCACAGCCGAGCGGGGCTGCAACGCACACGCCGCTCCTCACTCGCGGCAGGAGAACGAGAAAGAAATCGTCCTGGGCACTCCAGTTTGTGAGGACTCGAAAACGTAGCAATCCTTTAGAAAGAAACGTCTTTGCGTGGCTGTTTAACGTGTGACTCGCCAGTCCCGTGTAGAAATAGGAAAATGAAGGGTATAGGGGGTTTTTTGCCGGTCCTAAAAATCCCGTGCTAGTTCTCTCGGCTCGACTGGCCATCAGGCATTGCAAAGCAAAAGTTAGAAGCGCAGTGATTAAAGGGAACAGCTGGTTGAAGGGGAGGCAGCCGCTGAACCCTGACTCTCCGGCAGATGCAGCAAATGTCGAGCGTGCACTTCATTCCCAGCGGTATTCCACCTCGCGCCCCGCCGATCGAGAGCGGACATCATCCCGTCGAGCTGTGCTGGCCCTTTCCTGCCTGAACCCTTCTGTGGCTTTCATGGGGATTTCAGGCAGAGGGGGGAGGGAAAAAAGAAAAAAGAAAAAAAAAAAAAAAGGAAAGAAAAAGGAATGAAGAAAAGGAAACGCGGGCAGCTGGTGCTGCGGCAGAGGTACCGCTGCCCTCCACGCCGTGCTCAGAGCCAGCTGCAGAAGTTGGCCGGCAGCGGAGCCTCGCGCAAGCCTCCAAGTTGCAGCAGCGGCAGCGGGGCTGAGCGCAAGAAGAGGCTGCGACTGCAGTGTTGCCTGACACACTTTCCTCTCCCCCACCCCCTCTCGACAAGTGCTTGCAGAGCCTCCAGCACCTTTCCAGGCAATGTCAAGCTGCCGTCAAAGCATTACACTGCCTCCCAAATACACACACGCAGCGCTTGGTAAGGGAGTATGAAGCTGCAGTCTTATGTCCTGCCTACAGCCTTTTCTGAAAACTCGGTTTAACCCTTTCTTAGGAAGGGCAGAGGAAGCGTCACTGGCAGAACGCGTGCAAGCCCTGTGCTAGGATTTGGGCAAGCAATGGACTGCAGCGAGGGGAGGCTTCGGGGGCAATGCTGGTCACCAGCTGGGTCACAGGGAGCCCTGCCCTCTGGGACAGGACGCTTCATGGCTTACCCTGAAACAGCTGGTCCTCCACCGTGGATGGACTAGAAAGAAATTGTTGTAATAAACCAGTCTCTGCTTCCTTTGCTATTAAAATGAAAAACAAAGTAGGCTGACTTGTGTTGGAGATACAGAGCATGAGGGTGATGCTACCATCCCAGCCCTGGGACGGGGTACGCGGCCGGGGAGGCAGCAAGGGTGTGCACAGGGCTCGCATCCCGCCTGCCGCACCACGCAGGTCCCCAGGTCAGTCAAGCTGAGAGACACGAACCTTGTGTGTACCAACCAGCCCGCAGCTTACAGCTAAAAGGCAGTTTTCTCCATAGTCACTGTATTCCCTTGGGAACTGGTATCATCTGTAACGGCAAGGTTACACCCACAAATGGTGAAGAGAGCGCAAGACAAGCATGGTCCCAGGCGCAAAGGCACAACAGCTACCTACATTTTTGTAGGAGGGTCCAGTCCTGTTTGAGACTCCTACTGGATTTTGGCCGAGAGTGGTCAAGAGGATACCAATTTAGAAGGATGCTCGCGGAGAGGCGGCGAGGTTAAGTCTTGTTTCCGTAGGAAACAAATCAGGATAAATCAAAAGGGCCTGAACACACCTAGATGTGCCAGCAGGAAATTTTGCAGACCTGGGGACCCTAACTCCCATGTGGGAGGAGAAGAACTGGGTTTCAGCCTAACGTCAGAGTTCTTGCTTGGATTGAAATGCAGCAACATCTCTATTTTGGTTCGAACTCAGCTGTTTCATGCGCAGACAACTTATACAAAAGCAATGAAATTACTAAGTAAAAAAAAAAGTACTTACAAAAGAGATATTTTGGTCCATAATTTGTTTTTAAGAAGTCGTTCAGTCTGACAATAGACTTAATTAGTAATTGAGCCGAAATTTGTAATTAGAAATCTTTTCACACAGCTATTAATGCTTTTGCTGCAGAGAAATCTCATCTTAAAGGAAAAAAACATCTCCAGTTGCACCACAAATACAACAAGAAGCTGCTAATTTGAGAATAGCCCATTGCTTTGGATGCCATGAAATGGATGTCTCCAATAGAATGTTTTAAAGAAAAGCTAAAAGCAATCATTTATATTTATGCCACCATAAAACTCTTCCCAGAATATCTCTTGCATTGAGAAAGGGTATGAGAGTGCAGGTCTACTACATAGTTGAAGCTGCTTGGTTTTGTGGGCAAGAACTGGATGGAGCTGCCCTGGTTCCTCTGCTACTGGTGGAAAAAGAAGAGGCATTTTGGCATTTCAAACCCAGAATTGCTTGCGGCATTTGTTGAGCTGGTTGGCAAGAGCCCAGTGCGCCAGGAGCCTGGAGAGGATAAAGATGTTTACTCTACGGTTTCTGGCCAAAACCCATAAACACAACACTTTCTTCATGTTTCAGGTGGCACTATATTAAAATCAGTTGAAGTGAACAGCTTGAGTTTCTAATTGGGAAGGAAAAGGGTACACCGCACACGCCACCAAAATTAGGCAGCCCAAAAAGCTATGTTGTGCCATCAAAATATGTAGGTGTCATAAAAGAGCGTGAGGCATCAACCTAAACTATGGCTTGACAAACTCGAGGAACAGTACGTAGAGCTTTGATTTTTCATGAACAGTCTGTACATCCGCCTGTACCTCTTGACATTAACTTACGCTTGTGTGCCCGGAATTAGCAGCTATCCAAAAATGCTCTGGCAATATTAACTACATACAAGCCTCACCTCAGAACGTCTGGTTTTTACCCGCACACTGTGCCCATGGGAACAGAAGTTAATTTGGGGGGGGGCTGGGGAGGATGTTAAAAAAAGTCTTTCCACAGGAAAAAAAGAAAAAAAGAAATAAAAAACCCCTCAGTTCTGCTTTCTTGGCATATACTGATCTCCCATTACCATCCTAGGAGTAAAGAGGGTGTAGGGAATGCTTTCTTGGGCCCCCCCTTCAGTATAAAATGCTGAGCTGAAAGAGAGCACGGGCTGAGGACAGCCCATGGCTAGAACAGCTTCTGGGTGGTCCCTGCTGGAAACACCCATCCGCACGGGCCCTTGGCTCTCGCCATGCAACTAAAGAGGCGATACCAGTCAATGGGCCACCAGTCTAGAGAAAAGGGTATTTACTCTTCTCAGGAACAGGCTGACCTTAGAGCAAAATTCGTTTGTTGTAAGTCAGGAGTAGCTACCCTTACATGCACACACGTGTACTAGCGCTGGGTTTATCGTTCCTTGTACCCGACGCATACCATCCTGCTCCTGAACTTAATACTTTCCCCAGAGCTAACTCACAAATCCTCCCAGAACCTCGGTGGGAGTGAAGCTGCAAACCTTACATGGCCTAAATTGGTTGGGATGACATTTACAGAATACATTTTTATGCAAACAAGACAGGGAGGACAGCAGAGGGAAGATCACAGGCTCTTCAGAATATCAATGATTTAGTCCACTGCTTGACAGGCATTTGTTCCTGCGATTTAAACCATTACTTATTTAACCACGTCCAAAAGCATCCTCATCAGAAGTCACAGGACTGTGGAACGTTCCAGCAAGATCCTGAAATGGATCATTTAGCGTTGAACACGCTCTGAGCCTGGGAGAACACGGAGAGGATCTTACATCACTTCGCATTAGGAAGTCCCAGAAGACTCTCTGGAGACAGCTGAATGAACGTAACGAACACTCAGCCACGGGAAAACAATGAGGAAAAACACCCAACCACACGCACTTACCGTGCACAGAGAACCACCGGAGTTCTAACCGCATATAAAAATCATATTAATAGCAACAGAAATTGCTGTGGGTTAGGGAAGGTTCAGAAGAGACTGACGCAGATGCTTTCTATTTCTTTCAAATGCAGATCTTAAATTGAGATTTTATGTTGCCACCTCCTTCTCCCCATCCTACTTCTTCCGTTTAAAACTACACCTGCACATCAGGGGTCCGCCTGGGGCTGGGGACCCCTCTTCCTGCTCATCCACCCTGTCAAGGCTTGGTTCTGGCACAGCAGACCCAGTGCTTCCAGATGTCCTACTGGGAAAGGCAGTTGTTACTGGGAACCCCAACCCATCTCTGCACAAAATCAAGAGGTTTGGAGAGCCTACACCCCTCCTTGCTTGATTTTTGGTTGCAGCAGACAGGGAGGAGGAGGAGGGACAAGGGGAAGACCCATCGCTCTCTTGGTGGAAGGGACTTCACAGCTGGTTACCCAGCTAGCCACTGGCTGCACATTTGCTCCATCTCATCTGCTCCAGTTTTACGTAGTTGTGCTTATTTAGGAACCCCAGACAACTGCATGCCAGCCCAAGGCCTGCAGCGGGGCTCATCTTCGGTCTAAGCAGATGCCCTGTTTTTCCACACACAGACCCCAAACGCAACACGCTATTGATATATTTTTATAGGAAAGGGAGCGTGGATTTAAAAAAAAAGAAGATCTTTAAAGAAAAGGGTATTTAAACAGTTTAATAACGGAGCCAGAGGAAGAAGTCCTTGATTATTCTTTCCTTTAAGTGCAAATTCCACCAGCCAGTCCTAAACGTTAATTTATTACAGGTAATGAACACTGAAAGATAAATTGACCCATCCAGCAGGCAATTCGAGCCCTTGCTGCATGCACACAGGCAGAGCACCGAGACGGAGCGCGCGGCTAGAGGTACTGCCCAGACCCCCATCCATTCCCTCCACCGCCAGCGCGCAATACAACGGTCGCTGTACGTTCTCCTGCTTAACCATTTCCGAAAGAGACGTCCGCATCTGTCAGCGCCTGACAGCGCTGCGGGGAAGGTGCCAGCAGGGAACGCGGGATGCCTCCCGGAGCCGTGATGAATGGGCAGAAGGAAGCGCCGCAGCGACCCCTTCTCCATCTGACACCGGCGCTTCGGCGTTCCCCAATTACGCATTCTGCCTGTACGCCAGCATCCCTAACTGGGCTGAAACGCCCACCGAAGTAATAGACTTTTAGTTCAGGAAAGAAACAAAGCTCAAAACTGTAGTAACTGGAAGTTCCAGTTTTGAAAAACTGAAACTTTTGGCCTTTTCCCAATAACCCATGTCCCCTGGCCAGCCTCGGCAGATCTCCCTCCCTCCTAACAGCGGGGGGACATTTCCTTCCTTATTCCATGTAGATGCAAGCCCAGGCACTTGAATTTTCACTTGCTAAATTTACAAGCAAGTCAGTGAGCGTGTGTCTGGGACAGCACTGTCCTTTCTCTCCAAATCAGTCTAGTCTTCTCAGTCGTCCGATTGAGACGGCAAGAAATTATCACCTGCAATGGCTCAGCCCTTTCCTTTTGCAAGCGACTAAAAGCCAAGTGAGTTACCTAGAAGATTTTTAGCTAAATGGAGGAGAGAAAACATCTCGTCTCAACTTCATATGGAAAGCAGTCACCATACTCCACCAAAATGAACAATGAACTACGTTTAACTCCCTGAAAAACGTCACTGGCTGGTCTCAGCCAGATGACAGAGCACAGCGGTCCTCTGAACGTCAGGGTCTATATGTTCACCTTGCAAATACATGTTTCCCTGATGCTTTACATTTGGTTTCTCCACGTGTGTTCCTGGCAAAACTCTTTTGTGGAACAAGAGGAATAAATGCGTGAGAACATGCCCATGAGTAAAACTCAAGGGTCAAGTCACTGGGCTAACAAATGAGACGGGATGTACCAGCGTCATTACTAACAGCAGCAAATTTAAGGGACAGGACTACATGAGAGGGACTGTCACAGAAGAGAAATAGCTACACAGATTTAAGAATTAAAAAATTCTAACGCAAAACCCAAATGAGGAGAGCATGCTGCCATCTTCAGCAGTCACAGGGGTTTCTTTTAACAATTTTAGGTACAACGTCCTTTCAGATCCACAAAAACATTCATCACCATGGTCCCGATGGTGACTTCGTGCACACCTCTCATCCTTCTCCTGGCCTCCTTTCCCCCGTGGTCTGTCTTGCTACTGGGGCTTTTCTGAGCGAACCGAGGGGTCAGGTCAGTGCCTTCTGCAACCATCTGCCAGAGGACATCATGCCGCTGGGTAAAACAGGCATTTCAAACAGGAGTCAAGAGCCGTGAATACCAGGCACCATCACCAGAATCACGCCTGCAAGCCATGCCCCCACCAAGGCACGGTCTCACACCGCTTCAAAGCGTTTTCCAGCATTTCCGAGTTTAACCTCGGTGGTTAACCTGCCTCCTCCAAGGCAGCTCCTCCTTATTGCACCCTCTTAGCTAATACCTCAGGCAGTGATCTGAAGTTGTGAAAACAAGTCCAAAACCTTGGTAGAAGGACTTGTAATGCTCAGTCTGCGTGGGAGGAAGAAAGCGCTCTGAACGCTGGGGAGCCATCGCATTTATGGATCCTTCAGTCATACTTCAGGTTATACAGAGAGCAGCCCCAGCCCCATTGCCCTAGCTGAGGCCCATAAAGCATTGGTCCTCAGGGCAGCACGGAGCACGCCTTTCTCCCTTAATACTGTATATATGCTATGCCATTTTTTTCTTAGTCACTGAACGTTAGGAGAAATCCCACAGTTTACCCCAAGCTCTGGATTTCTGGATCTGGGTAATCAGAGTAGGACGCTACACAGGGTTGGGGACTCCAGTGCTGATAAGAGAAACAGCGGAAGACAAATAGGCTGCAGCAAAGTACAAGATCCTTTATTCCCCGGCCAGCTCTAATGATACAAAAGAGCTCGTTCAGAGACCTTGTTAGCAGAGGTCACCTCAACAAAAGTGCATCTCAGCTTTCCCATATTTTTTTTAAGACAAACGGAGATGAGCTTGACAAGACACAGCAATAAGCAATGCAGCGGGAGGTTAATGATCTATCGGCAACCACCAGCCACGCCAGGGCAAGGTGGGAGTTTATGACTCGCTCCAAAAGGAGCGGAGCCCTGGAAGCTGTATGCACAGCATCTGAAAGGGGGTCCACCACTTTCGGCTAGACAGACCGCATTTCTCCCATTTATCTCTGCCTCCGTGGCTGTATTGTACAGAACAAGCATTTTTTCTTGGCAAAACACACACCCCCATTTGGGGATGCTCCTAATTGGCTTTACTTTCTTTTCCCCCCCTCAAATCTTCCATAGCAATGTAGCTGGCAGATATCAAACGTGTGAACGGAGGAACCACGCAGAAACAGAGACCAAGAGCAGCGCCATGCAACGGGGGGAAACCAAAACACCTAACAGCTCCCACCTTCTCAGCTTTTAGTGGTCAGTGTGCCAGAATGATAGCAAGCTGTTTACAGCTAAAAAACTGGAGGGAAAATAAGTGTCCAAGTTCTTCAGTGACGGGACTGGTTCCCAGTTTTAAGGTCATTAAACCACTCCAATTCACAGCGAGTATGTGGCAGCTGCACTTGGCACCTCAATATCAGCACCAGCGCTGCCCTGGCAGGGCCTGTTCACGATCTCTCCTCTTCAGCAGAAATGCTGTTTCTTCTTTATATTTTATTAATATCGCCAAGAATGAAAATAGCGATGGGCCTGTATTAGCAGCCAGCCAGTATCCACCCTCCTTCTCCACTACAGGTAGGCAGTTTAGATGAAAAAAAGCTCCATCACATAGACCACGTTAATCAAAAACAGAAGAAAGGAAACATATCCTGCTGTGGGGTATAGAAAGAAAACGGGGAACTGGCACTTCAGCCCTCCAAAAACAGGACAGCAGCCCCAGCTCCTCAGCTCAACGAGCCCAAGCGACAGCAGGTCGTGAACGCGTTTGACGGGGCTGCAAAGCACGCCAGCATCCCTGAAGCCCTTGCTACGTCACGTGCCACAAGAGCTCAGGTCTTTGCAATAGCAGGGACTGAAGACTTGTTCTTCTTGCTCCAAAAGAACCCGGCGCTTGAGCCCAAACAAAGGCTCCTTCCAGTAGCAGGGATGCGGGCCATGCCACATCTCACCCCAAAGGAGAGAGAGAGGCAACGCTACAGCTTACTGCAGTCTGAAGGACAGGTCTTAACATTTAGTCAGCATCCAACTCCACTCCTCTCTGCGGGAAGAAAAACCTCCACATCCTCCCTGTAAAAGATTTATCTTGGCACTGGTCTTTTCAGAGACAACGCTGCCAACGCAGATGGAAAAATAAGCAAGTGGGTCATCAGTCTTAGCAGTTGTCGCACAGTTTCTTTTCAATGAGTAGCAGTGTAACAATGCATTAACAATAAATGAAATGCCATGTTAACACTAATTTGCATAGTACGGAGCCACAGTGCTTTGCTTCCCCTATTCTCCTTCCAAACTCTCCTGACCTGCATATGAATCGAGATGAAATTTAATTGCTGGGGCATTCAGCAGAATCACTGAATTCCTGCTTAATGAGGCTTCATTTGTACTCTGGTGCATCAGATACCTTCTCTCCAAGGTGCTGTACTAACTAGCTCAGATGTAAAATATTTTCCAAGGCATATTTTCATACGCATTTCAACAAAGTAATAGCAGGAAAAGCGCTGACTGCAAAAAGACGATGTTAGTATCAGTAGCGTGATAAGGCTAGCGAGATCCCAAGAGCACCAAGCCATGCTCCTTACACAAAAAAAGCTTTAATGGCTTTTATATCCGCTCTTACGCGCTACCATGCAGTACCTACGCTGTGCAACTCTTCTAGAAGAGCAAAGCTAGGTGGGACCCGGCCAAGGTCTGTATGGGAGACAGCCAAGAACTAGCAGCAATAGCCATAATTTTGGTGACTCAGAAAAAGCACGGCCCACATTGCACCCAGGAGTCAGAGCTCCAGGTGGTTTTGCATTCAGATAGCTGATAGAGCTTACCTCATTCAGAAGTCCTTGGCCATGGCCTGAGGGCTAATTTCCACGTCAGGTACCTCAGCCTACATAGCTGAGCAGTTCCCTGAAAGATCAGCCTTTCTTCTCTTTTTTTCCTTAGACGTAGCCCGGCCGCTACCGGCGGCACAGGCACGGCTGCGTTTCAGAGTCGCACGTAGTGACCAAAGCCGCAAGTCCCCTGAAACACATTAACTTGCAGTAGTACGGGATGGAAGGCTGCACGTGCGGGTGCGGACAGGGATACCTGGCTGAGGGGGGACATCGCAGTCGTCAGCGCTGGACGAGGCCACGAGCTGCTGTCGGCTCCGGCCCGGGCCTCTCCCCCACCCTGGGTCTGTAGCACAGACCACGCGGAGCGACGCCAGCGCTGCACTCGTGCGTTAGCCGCAGGAAACGCGGGGGGAGCAGATCTCACGCTCAGCAAACAGAGATGACCCAAAAGGCACCGCAACCCTGCAGCAGTCAGCGTGCAGCTTTCCAACACGGGGTGAAACCTGGTCAGACTCCCTTGCGGCTGCAGGAACGCTCCCAGCTCTATGCAGACACCCCAAGGAGCGATGCGGCTTTTAGAAGTGCTCAAGCACGCAGACACCTGCGGACAGAGTCGATCAGCCATGTGTTTTGGGGCGAGGCATTTCCACCCGCCCGTTTGGCTCCAGCTCCGGCTTGTGAAGTTTTACCTCCCAAGGTGGAACAAAGCGGAGCCACACACAGCTCCAGGTAACCCCCAAGTGCTGGGACCAGGGATATATCGAGAAGTATTTTGGCTTTAGAGCGTGTGGAGCTCCCTGAGGGACTGCAAACTGCTTGTTGTTGCAGGCTTGCAAGATGGCGTCAGCCTTCCTCCTCCCAGCCGGACTCCCCGGGCAGAGTTACAGCATGCTCGTAGCGGTACGTAAAGGTTTATCCTTTTACTTGTGAGTTACAGGAACCTACAAAAGTACCGCTTACAGCTCATCACCAGCGTGGGCCCAAACAACAAGTGGATTTGTGCTAGCTGCAACAGGCCAGAAGACAGACCACAAAGTCAGTTTGCCATTTGCATTATAAGGGAAAAGAGTGGGGAACAGGGCACGGCGCAAGGCAGTCCTAATTATCCCAGGGTAGCTAATTATAAAGGATGTAAATTGACAGAAATAAAACCACATGGTCAATAATAGTATTTTTTAAAAGCTGGAAATTTTAGCCCATTATCTTTCCAGCTGAAAAGCTTTAATTGAAAATGGCTAATCTTCCAGCGGGTTCAGGAAGGGTTTACAAGCTAATTGCTCTCTTTTCTTTAGGATTAACACTGTGTTCTGTGAATAGGGGTGGAGGGCAGCAGATGTGCAGCCTTTACGCTCTTTAATCCAAATGCCCCCACTGCCACAGATGCTCCCGACGCTGTGCGGCGGCATAATGGAATCGCTTTCTCGCACATAAAGTGGTTGTTCCGAAATGAAATTACAGCCATCTATTAGGAAGGGAACAATAAATTTCCTCTACCACACATCCCCATCACGAAAGACACAGCATTAGCCTATAAAAATCCCTGATGGAAGTAAATCTCGCAGGAGAGAGAGCAGCTAACAGATGAATTTACCATTCTCCTTTCGTAACTGGTAGCCGGTGTCATTTGGACGTGGGCAGAAAAGTCATTATCCCACAGAAGTCAGAGCATGATCCCACAAACCGCAGGGCGACCAAGACCTGGCTGCTAAGCTCTAGGCTGGGAGAAGATTTAAAGGAGCTGGTGGGGAGAGCAACTGCCTTCCATTTAAGCAGAGACAAATTGCTTTTGTTTTGCTAACCACAACAGCAGCTACAACCTATTGCTCTCACAGGCTGCAAGCAAAGTTATTCGGTAATCTTAACTACCTGGGGTAGATGGGATTGGCATCAGGTGAGAAAAAGGGGTTGGCTTGATGGCGTGGTCTCTCTGGGAGAGATGCACTTAAGGAGAAAGAAGAGGATCCCTAATAGCAAAGGCAGAGTGACCCCTAATTCTCAGAAAGAGGGGAGGGGAAGAAAAAGTGCGTTCAAAGACATCTGAAAATGAGTAAAATCAGGTCATGGCCCTTCAGCTCTTGCTGCTAGAGGGCAAGGAGGACCGAGTCCTCCTTCACGTGAAATCTGCACCCACGCTGCTCGGAAAACCAGACATCTGGCACCTCCTTGCAAGATCCTGACTACCAGTCCAAACGGGCTAACATACCCGTTAGCAAAGCATTTTTTCCTGTTCCCTTTATCAGATTCGGGAAGGCCACACCGTTAGGAGTAACAGCGTGCCAACCCGCTGGACCCAGGCTGTAGCTCAGGAAAGCAACAGAGCGCCCGGGGCCAAAAGGGATGGGGAGAAGGCTGAAGCCTTTGGCGTTTGAATGGGAAGGAAAGTCAAGCTAATGCTTTATAGCGTAAAAGCTCAGCAGTGCTGGTCAGAACAAGAGCAGCACCTTTCAGGAAGGCACGAGGGAAGGGATCCATCCCCACCTACGTGAGCTGTCTAACAAACAGGAAAGCATCACCTGGGCTTCCTCGAGGACGGCCAAGGAGAAAGCCATCTTTTCCTAGAGAATAGTTCATCTCAAGTCCCTTCGATTAAGTTCCTAACTGTAGCAATCTGTAAACTAGAAAGAAAATTCATCTCTTTGGACAGAACCGCAAATGTAGCTCATTAACTGCTTCCCCTATTCCTCCTCCCTGAAAACCCAGAACTTCCTTCTGAATCACTACCAAAGGGAACGTACTAAAACCCAGCAAGAAAGCAGCGCAAACACCCCCGACACGAGAGCATCTCGGTCAAACCCACGGCAGCAGGAGACACAAGAGTCCAGGGAGCAGGTACCAGACACAGAAACATCAAAAGTCCAACCAGTTTTCAAAAAGTGAGTTTGTGTCTAGTTCAGCTGAATGTGTGCCTTTTCAAAGCCTTGCCTGGAATAGTCACTAAGCTGCTATCCTAAATCAAGCCTTTCACTAGCGAGAGAAATGGAATATTTAGTGTTCAAATGAAGACAAATTGTTGCCAGTCAAAGCATCACATTGCATTCAGCAGCGATCTCTATCACGCAGAGAATTTCCTCGACTAAGGGAGAAAACCTTCAGAGCCAGCAGATGACAGACACGCATATCACGGGCATACGACACTATTAAAATCTAGATGGATGCTGAGATATTAACGGCACGGGTTAGGAGGGGATATTTTCAAGACTCTATTAACCCAGTGACCCAGTTTAGGAGAAAGACGCCTCCTCATTCGTACCTTTTGATTACACGTGAGAAGTGTAATACTCTCTGCTATCTCACCAGCCATTTGCATGCTGAAATACAAGTAGTTACGTGTGCAATAAGGCATTAAAAGTTAGAGGTTCATTCATTTTTGCCATAAAGTTTAGAGCAGAGCTGTTCCCTCAATATCTTATTTCCCTGCGCTTTCCTGGACGTTGTTTCTGCTACTCAAAGGCACAGGAACTGCGACCGAAGTTCACTCTCCAGACCTGCACCTCCTACTCCAAGAGTACATTTCTGTACAAGGGCCACCGGGAACGATATTGAAAGGCTCACGGTTGCAAACCTTATTACTCCACGAAGATGAACACACAGAATCCAGGCCAGAATCAACACCAGATGAATTATTGCCAAGAAAAACCAAGTTTTGAAGCTGCACACTTGGCAAAAAGATGGTTTGACTGCCCCTTTTTTTTCCAAAGCAAAAAAAAAAAAAGAAGCACAGAGAGAAAATTATTTTCTGAAAGCTGTAAGAGCAGCTATGAAAACCTAGTTTTGCTATCTCCCACCTTCGTATTAGCTGACATCCCTGACATACAGTAATAACCAGACCTACTGCAGAACAGGAACTAGCATTACAGGTTTAAAAGCGCTCCCTAGAAAAAGTTTTTTGTAACAGAAATATTCTCTCCAATTACTTACAGAATGGTAATTTTAAGAATATTTATTCGCTAAAATATATTGTACTAGGAAACCTTTTCACTCAGCTATTAATTTGTTGCTACGAAGCAGCGCGAGGCTTAATAGGACGCGGAGATTGGAGTGAAAATTATGGGGTTGCTCTCTACATAACTGAGAATTGATGCATGTACGTTGGGTGGGGAGGAGACAATAAGAAAATAAGTCTCGATCAAAATGATCAGACAGAGCAACAAAGCTTCCAGGTGCCCTGAACCAAGACGCAACGCCTGAGGGACGGATCACAAAAGCGGATTAAAGCTTCCTTGCAAGATCGCAGGCGCAGCCCCGCAGTAACTGCGCGCTCCGGGAGAGCATCGCGTGCTGGGCAGGCGGCGGCCCAGGCACAACCGGCTAACAATTACTGACGTTTTCGGTGATTTGCCGAGGTAATTAAGAACTGGATTCCTTTAGAAACAGCATTTGTCTCAAGCCCGCAGGGGTGGTTTCTTAGGCAGCAGTTGCACCGTCGCAAAGGATGTTTGTGATCTGAATTACGCTATTAAATATCCAAAGCGTGGTGTAGCCTTAGTTATCCCTAGGATGACTCATTCCTGGTGGAAAGGGATTTAGCCAGAGGAAGAAGGTGCTGGAGGAGGAGGGTGCAAATGCTCTTCGCAAGTCGTTCCTGTAGCTGCAGGACATCAGTCCTCTACCAAAGCCGCTCTCTCCTCTCCCAGCTTCTCTGGTAAAAGCCTCCCTCCAGCCTCCCCTGGAAGCGCTGCCATGCAGGAACCCCACGGACAAACACAAAAATACTCCCCTTACTCAGGAGGCATCCGACAACAGAAGAGCTTACTGGGACCCCATAGGGCGAAGGCCTGGGAAGGAGGGTGCCCACGGCCACGGCTGCTCACCGCTGCGAGAAGGGAGGGGGGCACATCCACGCCAGCAGCCCCGCATCCGCTCAGCCCGCCTGGGGCCGGCACCTTGGCCTCCCGGCCGGGGCTCGCCTCTCCGCAGGGGGCAATCCAAGCGCGCCTGCCTCCCTCGCTCTCAGAAGGTGGTATTTGGCAGGATTTGACGGTTGAGCATAATTCCAGATGAAACAGGCTAGACTGAAGGATTTCTGCTTAATTAGGAGTATAATACTGTATTTAAGAGCCTCCTAAATACCCACAGTTAACAGAGGGCAGCGTGCTCGGCGGAAGCCCGTCTCTCATCACAAGGGACTAACGCTGGCACTACGTGGATGCAGATCTTCATTTTCTTTAAAACCTCAGCAGCCCAAAAGCAGCGGCAGACAAAAGTCCTTCCCAGAACAGGCCAAGCCCACAGCAGGTCTCCTCGACTGCATGCCCCGGCTCGGAGGCGTCCGATGTTCCCAGAGCAGCAAAAGGGCTGTGCAGGTACCCAGGCTTCGGGAAAGTTTCTATAGCAACGGGATGCAAAGAGATTTTAGGTGTTTACGTGGCACAGCTGATTTACGCCAGCGTAGCTATGTTTAAGTCATCGAGGCTGAGGAAAAAGCCTGAAAAAATAAGGTGCAATTCCCTATAGGAGGAGTGTTGCTGCTCTTCGCTTCGTCCCCACAAGAGTTTTAAAGTCTCAGATTTTGGGTTGACGGGCCCTTTCCCTGTTAGTTCTGCCAAGGAGTAAGGTGGAGGCTTTCTTTATACTCCAGCTGTTAAAAGTCCATACAATCCCTAATTTCCAAGCTTTTAGAAAGATCTAGTCCAGACAGTACCTGCAAGATACACTCTTCTCCAAGCAGCAGATGAAACTATGGTGGTTACAGGGCAGCATCGCTTTTTACTGAAGCGGAGAAGAACAGGACAGCTTAACGTGCACGCTGTCTAAATACACATCCCGATTTTGTGCGAGGCTGGCAGGCAGCACCATCATCAGCTCTTCCTCCCCAGGGCACCGCGGTGCCAGGGGAGCTGCGGGGGATGGCAGACCTCTCCACGGAGACCAGCACCATCCCAAGCAGCGGCCGTCAGCCAAGACATCGCAGATTTCAGGCTGGTGGGGACCTTCCCGAGCGTTTTCTTGCCAGCCAGCACGCACCTCCCTGTGATAAGCTCGTCCTCGCATCCCTGCGAGGAGGACACCATTTCCTTGTTGACAGCCGCCTGAATATGAGCCAGCAGTGTGCCCAGGCGGCCAAGAAAGCCAATGGCATCCTGGCTTGTATCAGAAACAGTGTGGCCAGCAGGACTAGGGCAGTGACCATGCCCCTGTACTCGGCACTGGTGAGGCCGCATCTCGAATGCTGTGTTCAGGTTTGGGCCCCTCACTCCCAGAGAGACATTGAGGGGCTGGAGCGTGTCCAGAGAAGGGCAACGGAGCTGGGGAAGGGTCTGGAGCACAAGGCTGATGGGGAGCGGCTGAGGGACCTGGGGTTGTTCAGCCTGGAGGAGAGGAGGCTGAGGGGAGACCTCATCGCTCTCTACAACTGCCTGAAAGGAGGGGGTAGAGAGGTGGGGTCGGTCTCTTCTCCCAGGTAACAAGTGATGGGAGGAGAGGAAATGGCCTCAAGTTGTGCCAGGGGAGGTTTAGACTGGATATGAGGAAATTTTACTTCACTGAAGGGGTTATCAAGCACTGGAAGAGGCTGCCTAGGGAAGTGGTTGAGTCCCCATTCCTGGAGGTATTTAAAGGACGTTTGGATGAGGTGCTTAGAGACATGGTGTAGTGGTGGGCTTGGCAGTGTTAGGTTTACGGTTGGACTCGATGATCTTAAAGGTCTTTTCCAACCTATATGATTCTGTGATTCTGTGATTCCTTCCCTAGTGGAAAGCCCGGGACAGAGGTACCAGCTCTGCCTCCTCAACAGGCAAATCTCAACGCTCAGATTAAAGGTGAAACCTTCCCGTCAGCCCCAGCCCTACGCTACACGGCAGCCGCTCCTCTGCTCGCTATCGCTCCCTCCGCCCCCGGCGAGGCAGCTTCTGCTGTTTCAGGAGGGATGAGCGTCTGCAAGCGCGCGCTGCCAACGCGCAGCGCACCTGCGCCTCGGAGACCCCGTCTGGGGTAAACGTTGAGGCTCTGCTCTGGTTGCTGTTTGCAGCCCTGCGTGCTCCTGCCCCACCACATTGCCTACAGCACCGCCTGTCCCCAAGCCCTGGGGTGACGGAGCGGATTTATGGGCTAAGAAATGAGATACACACCTATATCACGGGGTGGAGGAAGCGGCAGCTGCAAAGTTCACCCTGCCATCGGGACAGCTATGACTTTTCCAGGCCCTCCTCTCTGCTAAGACGATATTGTCACCCATTTGTCACCCATTTGCTGTCACAGCTTCCCTCCCCACCTCTTTGACTTCCTGCAAAAAGGGGCTTCCTCAAGAGCTAAGCTTTGGCTTTGACAAATTAGGAGTTTCACATTCTTCGATTTTGAAGTAGCAAAAGTTTCAAAGTGCCCTGGTTTCAGCTGAGATAGAGTTAATTTTCTTTATAGTGGCTGGTATGGGGCTATGTTTTGGATTTGTGCTGAGAACAGTGTTGATAACACAGAGATGTTTTAGTTGTTGCTGCACTGGTCAAGGACTTTTCAGCTTCCCATGCTCTGCCGGGTGCAGAAGAAGCTGGGAGGGGGCACAGCCAGGACAGTTGATCCAAACTGCCCAAAGGGCTATTCCATACCATACGGCGTCATGCTCAGTATATAAAGCTGGGGAAGAAGAAGGAAGGGGGGGACATTTGGAGTGATGGCGTTTGTCTTCCCAAGTCCCCGTTACATGTGATGGAGCCCTGCTGTCCTGGAGATGGCTGAACACCTGCCTGCCCATGGGAAGGAGTGAACGAATTCCTTGCTTCGCTTTGCTTGCGTGCGCGGCTTTACCTATTAAACTGTTTTTATCTCAACCCTCAAGTTTTCTTACTTTTGCTCTTCCGATTCTCTCCCCCATCCCACCGAGGGGGAGCGAGCGAGCGGCTGCGTGGGGCTGAGTTGCCGGCTGGGGCTAAACCACGACACAAAGCAAGTGAGAGACGACCTTTCGGGGCTTTCTCTCACCTGCCTGACAGATGAAAAGCTCCTAAGGGACAGTGCCACAAAGCCTTCCTCCCCCTGCAAGTGCCACCTCGTACCCCTCCCCTCCCTGGAAACACTTGCTGGAAGGCAGTTGAAACTTTAAATATTAAAACAAAACAAAAAAAAAAAAATCAAACGGTGAAAAGGACGGGCAAGGAAGGGGAAGCATGGGGATTGAGGAGACAGCAGATTAATAGCCTGGCATTTATGGCAGTTTAATAATAGAGCTGTCACAATAGGAGAGATTTACTAATTGCAGAGTCATTTGCTATGGATTCCCATCAAGCTGCCATTTAAATCGCTGTGCAGTTTTTAAGATGGCTTTCGAAACAGGGGAAAGGGGGAGAAGAGACAACGCCCACAGTACTTATGCAGCTAAATTTAGGAAAGCATTGTGTTTTCTTCCAGTTGAACAAGTCGACGAGGACAGCGAGGAAGGAGCCAGCATCACTGCGCGCCCAAAGGAGCCGGGGGACAGGTACGTATTTGTGTCTGAGCCCCGCCACGCAGCGAGCGGGTCTGACGTCTGGGGACAAGGCTCTGACCTCAAACTACGCCCTGGCGAGAATTACATAGCCTTAACCGGTGACCTGCTAATGCCTCCAGCATCTCCCCAGGCACTGAGCTATAGCTCCAGTGTGTCTTTTTGCAGAATTAGTCAGCACCCGTTTTAGGTGCAAAAAGTCATATTACACCACAGATATGAGAGTCACGACCTCTTGAGGCTGTGAGCAGGGAGGATCAAGTCGGTGGTTCTTCTACTGACTTTAAAGTGAGCTGTAAGCTCCCAAGTTCACACGTTCCCATCACACAACGCTTGCGTTACGCAGCGCCTCAACCCGAGGCACGCACAGCTGTTTGTACCGGGGGAGCCTGCTGACAGCACGCTGCAGCGGAGGAGTGCCCCGCGTGCCACCTGCACGACGCAGCTCCTCTCCATCGGGTCCCCGAGGTCCGCCCAAGAGCGATTCACAGAGCTGCGAGTGCTCGGGTCCTCCGGGACTCCACGGCACCAGGGTTGTAAGGAGAACTGAACAGGTTAAGAAATTTTTCCAACAAAATCCTCCAAGGAGAGCTGTTATCTGGTGGAAATACCTCATCCCAGTCAAACCTGATGTTCCTCAGCCTTGACCAGAAAGCTTTCTCCAGCACAGCCTGGGGGGAATTAAAACCAACTCAGGTGCAAGCAAGAGACCTGGTAAATGAGGGAACCACAGGATAGAGAAGACTGCTCTCAACCGGGCAATTGAGCCTGGAGCTTCATATCCTAGAAGAGCACCCTCACCCTTTTGAGAAAGAAAAGGGTCTCCCAGCACTAGCAGGAGCAATTCTGCATCCAGCAGTCCTTCGCCCGTCCAGCAGCACGCCCTGGGACTCATTTCCCCCTAGAATAAAAGGGGGACAACTATCCTTTGCACCCTAGTTCTTGCGTCTACGGAGACACCGTGAACCACCACCGAGGCACCGCAAGAGCTGCAGACCGCTCAGGTGGCAGCACGCCGGGCTCCGCTTGGTGCTGCAGGAGAGGCGGGGGGAGATGCTTTTCGGGGGCCCAGGGCAGCGATGCCATCCTATCTCAGGCAGCAGCCCAAGGGGAGGCCGTGCCTTCTGCGTCATGCAAGCTCTCATAGCTCAGCTGAGAAGATAGCAAAAAGGCCGTTTTAATCCTCGTTTTCTTCAGGGAAACAGGGCTCTCTTGGAAGTTCGGTCAGGGCTTTGCCTTTGCAGATCATCGACAATTAGCAGCCTACATGAGTGCACGGCTGGGGCTTTCGAGGCATTTCAATGCTGCTGTCATTTAATAACCACCAGTGACTCAGAGGCTGCTTTCCTCCCACACACTGTGGCCCAGCGCTCCAGATCTTTTTCATCCCTTTGAATCCACTGGTATAGAAGATAAAAATCTATTAAACAAGACTGCTTTAGCGTTGCATCTGCAGCTAATCTGACATTCCAAGAGCACAATTTGATCAGGTAGTACGTTTGGGGCTGTTCCCAAGACTGTTGTTCAAGTGTATTTGCAAAAAGGATGCTGTATTAAGGCAATATACGGCTCTTCCCATATCATCTTTGAGGATAGGACAAGACAGCGCCAGCTCCCATCCAGCCCCAGCATCGTACTCTTGCTACAGCTGTTTCTAAGTGGCTTTGGTCTACCAGAAACACATTTAGACACAGATGAGATGTGTTACATGGCATTTTCTTCTCAGAGGCACAATCAATCCCCATTTTACGCTTAGTAGAGATAAAATGGCTGAAGCATAATTGATTTTATTTTATGGGATGCTCTACCATAAGCATCCTTAAACAGAATTCAGCTATAATGAACATACAGTACAAGATGAGTCTTCACGGAGGCAAATGTCATTGCCTAGGGACAAGTTCAGATCTAAGCAACTTCAGATGCATTACTCTACATCTTAGATGAGGCTCTTCAGTCACGTTAAGCCAAGCCAAGTGTGCCAACACATGTTTCCTGTACGTTCCCATCAAGACGAGAGCAACGTTAGCTCCCTTGCTAACTGAATACCTCCCACTGTGCCTACTTCAATCGGGAAGACACAGAAGGAAAAGGACTCCTCAGTCACCTCATCTGGGGTACCTTGGGAAATCTCTCTTCAGGCTTTACAACGAAAGTTGGATTGACCGGAGAAGTTCGCGTCATTTCTTGTTGCTTCTGCACAGCCTCCTGAAGAGCTACCCCAGTGCCCAGGGTTTGGGATCCCTCTCGTGCTGCTCCAGCTTGGAGTCCGTGGCTGGCAGCCCCGCCGCTGGTCCCTCCTGCATTGCCGTGAGCACCCATCAGCTTGTTTAGACAAGCACACCCTGTCACCCTTGGCCCCGGAGGCTGCTGCTGGGATCCGGCTCTGCTCCAGGAGCTATTGAGACACGTTCGCATGCCTGCACTAGCACAGCCTCCCCTAAGCCCCGCTTTTGTGCGCGACCAGACACCACCTCTTCGTGGATTACAAAACCAAGGAGTTAGTCACCCAGTCGGCAAACCAGGGAGCGAACACAACTAACCACTGAAATAAGCCTTTTTTCCTGTGAAAATGCGGGGCTCAGGTAGGAAGAGGATTAAAGCAGTCTTTGAATTAAATAAGTGAGGGGGAGTAGAGGGAGCATAAATTAGGGAAGTCCCATTTCAAAGCAACTCCTAAGACCGATGAGGTAAAGATTTGGGGAAAAATACAAAGGCTGAGAAGAGAGATATAGAAAATGACTGAGCACAAACACACACACAAAACCTGGGAGGTTCTTGCAGTTTGCTTTTGCTTTATTGGTTATTTTTGGCCCAGATTCCCTCCCCCAGCCCCTTTTCCAAGATGAGATTCTGCTTCAGTCTTACTTTGCTCGTGCACGGAGCAGGGGAACGAGGGAAGGGAAGAGAGAAGTCTGCTGGAGAGCGGACCTTGTGCAGCTCCGACAACACTCTACTGAGTTTAGCCATCGCGTGCTAATACACGAGCCGTGTCTGATCAGAAACTGAGTAATTAGAGCAGCTTGGAAGGTTAATGGTATGTGCCATCACCTCATTAGAGGAGGATCCGTAATACGGACACCGGTATTGCACCTGATTAGCACAGACTCACACCGGAGACACTCGATAGATTGACAGCTGGCAGAGCTAACTACGAACCCTGACGGAGCTGCACAGGAGAGCTACTCTTCAACCCCGTTCACAGCAGGGGGAGGGCCATGGGAGATGCTAGCATGCTTTGGATGGTGGCATGGCTCCCCGTCTTCGGTTTTACAACTCCAATTTTTTCTTTCCAGGAAATTAAATTGGAGGAGGGGGCCAAAAATGCCACTCCATTCCCCCACCCCGGGAGGAATCCCACAGAATGCGGAGTTGTCCATTCACGATAACTTCGCTGCTGGACTTGATGGCATCAATGAGACCCAGAAAGCTCTAGTGAAGGTTACGTATGGTCTTACCTAAAAATCACACCGGTCCCACTTACATTGATTTCCACATTTCAGACTGTTCAGCAGAGTTGTGCAATAGATTTCTATTTTGACGCCAACCAGCCTCAACAACGCATTAAAGATTTCCTCCTGATAACTCCTTATCCAGACCATCAAGCACAACGCCCTCCCACAACCCAGCGAACACCTCTTTGGTGAGTACACTACAGTTCAGAAGGATAACGCTGCTTCCAGACAGTTCACTATGTTCAAGATTCTCCAGTTAGGAAGAAAAAAAGAAAAAAAGAAGGGGGGGGGGCGGTTAAGGAAAGCCTCCAACCCTGACTAAGCCTGACTAGTTGTCACTGGTTGTTTCCCAGTAAGCTGGTCCACTTCCTAAATCCGCGACTGAGAAACCTGTGTTTCTTTAGCATGGAGACTGAAACAGCCAACAGGAAAAGCTATTGATAACAAGCAAATGATCTTTAGATTGTAACTTGCAGCTGGGAGGAGAGAGATGAAGTACAGCGATCCAGCCCTGCCAGTTGTTTCTCTGCCACGTAGCTGCGAAAATCCTCCAAGTTGAAAAAAGAAAAAAAAAAAAAAAAAAAAGCCTCTGAGGAAGAGCAGCTCCCAAGCTAGAGAAGGGCACAGGCAGCCCGACTCGGTCGCTAAGCTCCCGGGGACAAGATGTTTCTGCTGTGCATCAGCCACCTTTTAAAACTTTGATCTAATTGGACTCGCAGTGTGGGAGACGGGGACGATCTTCCACCGCGGCCCTGCACAGCCCCAGGAGCACTGGCCGGCTGTACCTCTCCCCGTGACGGGTTTCCGTGAGCAAAGTGAAAACCAGCAGGAGCGAGCAGCACTACTTCATTCGTCCTGGGGACAGTCTACAGTTTCCCTCATCTTAAGGCTGATACCAGCAGACAGCTTGTACGGGATCTCTTACCTTCACAGATCCCTCCTGGGAAGCGCCTGGGAGCCTGGCAGCCTGGGATGCCGCTCCACGGGACGGATGTCCGTACGCACGGGCCGAGAGAGTCGGCAGCGCAGGCAGGCAGAGACGACCTGTGGGTCTCCTTCAGCCAAACAACACTGCCCATGCTCAGAGATGTGACATCGCCTCAGGCTACTTCAAATTTTCAATTTCAAACTATTTCATCTCTCTAAAGAACTGGCTTCAGCATCTAGGCTGTGTTTGCAGCCCAGATACCCAGCACTGGCTTTGTCTCCAGTCTAGGATCCAAGCGGCCACGACTCGGGGACCTCAGTGTTTCACGTGCAGGCACTCACACGTATTGCCAGGTCTGCTCTTGATCTGCTGAAGTTAGAGCACAAGCCTCCCCCACCCCAGGATACTCTGCAGAGCACCTCAGAGGCAGACAAGCAGCTCATTCCTCAGCAAGGAGGACTTCCAAAAAGTACCTGCACTGCGTGACACTTCACTCTCCGGGCAGGTTCCCAGAGGCAGTGGCTGAACTAATCCCAGTAATTGTTTTCCCCTGGAATTGAAAGAGATGATGCAAGACTGTCTCCTCCCATCATCTACATCTAAAAATTGGTTTAAAAGCCTCAAACTCTGTATTTGTGCGTTACCTGAAAGTGCCAAGAGCAACCCCCAACGGGTGACCAGGAGACAAGTCTCCCACCGTGATCGTTCCAGCTCCTTCCAGGCAATGTCACAAAAGATACGCTCAAAACGTGCCTGTACGAGCAGCCTGCTGAGTATCTGCTGGGAAGATGCGTTCATTAGCAATGACACCTCCGCTATTTTAAATGCAAACAGGACCTGTGATCTGCATTTACGCCATTTGTGTAGTTTAGAGCAGACGCTGCTTGGGAAGCCGACCCTCATGTATCATTACCAGCACCGCTCGAGCCGCTGTTCAGCTGCTAATTAACAATCAATTTATGTTTTCAATTCTAACATCAATATTAATATGAAGCTTTTATTAATGCCATAGCGAGACACCCACAAGCATAGCACGGGTACAACCGACCTTTCAAAGCAACTAGAGGAGGGTCACAAGAGATGTTCTCATCTCGTTTATATATTCCCCCCAGGCAATATTGGTGCCGAAGGGCACAGTCAGAGCGATGGAGTCACCTTTGTGCCGACAGCCCAGCGACTGCCGCGGCTCCGGCTGCCCCCAGCGCCGAGGGCCAGGCCAGCTCCTGCTGCCCCTTGGTGGGTCCACGAGCTGGAAGAGCTCAGGAGCCGTGAACCAGCTCTGCCCTCTCGCGCTTACGGCCGGGCTTCAAACCGCTCCCCCCTCCCTCCGCATCAGGACGGCAGGCGGCTTTTCTCCAGAAAGGTGCCTACTTCCAGCAGACGTAAGGACCGTTTCTTTATTGAGCCCTCTAAGAGTCAGAAGCTGCTAGATGATGGTAGGGTTCAGCAGGTTCCTCAGCAGGGCAGGAGGCACGTGGGGCAATTCCCGCTCCTCTCTGGGACAGCCCAGGCCTCAGGTTTGCTCCATCTCTCGCGAGAGGGATTCGGCCCCGTGTCTGGCAGCGCCCAGCCCCTTGCCTTTGCCTTAGGCTGCAGCACTGCAGACACAGGGCTGCCTGCAGGGAGCACGCCGGACATGCGGGCAAGCCTCTCGTATCCTGGGCATTCGGGCTCTTCCGATCAACTCATCTCTAAAAAGGGCTGGAGAAACCCCTCCCCACCACCACGTCCTCACCCTTCCTTCTCACCCACCCTCCAAAGCCAAGCTGGCTCCACGAGCTATTCCGACGCATTCCATCCCAAGGCGCGGGCTGGCTGGAAAAAAAACGAAGACAGGAAAACCCCTCATTTCATCACCTGCAAAATCCCATTTTCCCTTCCTAAAAAGGAGCATGACTCGTTTCAGAGGCTGCTAGACCAGCTCCTTTATACACAGCGATCTGCCTAAAGCTGCAAGGCAAAGCAGCGCTACCCTCCTGGCCTCGCCTGCAACGCGCGGTGCTCCACGAGGGAGCAGCATGTACTTTCAGTTGAGAGCGTTGGACTCCCAAACTCCTTTTAAAATGGCTAACGCAGGGCTGGAGAAGGAGAACAGAGACAGAAAAGGGATGCGGTTTAATGGTTTTATTCTCACACACACACACATATACAGGGTCACAACGTCAACCCGCAAGAAAGAAGGTGCCGCTGCGATGCACAGCTGATTATTTCTTGCTTTGGTGTCCACGTAAGCTGACCTAGCAGAGCAAATAGCTGCTGGACAGTAAAAAACAGAAGAAAACAACAAAAAACCCCAAGAAACCCAGGTGTCAGGGAGAATCAGGCTTCAGAGCAGATTTCAACCCGGTTGCACCAGGCTCTTCAGGAGTCACAAGTCACATACTGAAGCCAGGAGGGCCTGACCTGGTCATCGTAATAATTTGTTGATATTCCAAACGAGTCCAATTGACGCACTGGACACCCCTTAGCATCTTCTTTCCCAGCCTTTTGACAGGAACTGAGATCCTGTTCTGACATTTGCCTTTGCTGCTCCCCTCGCATAAAATCAGCAAGCCGCAAAATTCATGTGCTAACTTGAATTAAGTCTCACAAAGAGTAAAGAAAGAAAAAAAATTAATATACATCAGCCCCTGAAGTCAGGCCTTTTTGAAGGCACAGAGCAGCCAGCTAGAAGGAGATGGGGAGGGGGTTCAGACAGTTCACACAAGAGCTTCCTGCACCGTAGTATTGATTATGTCAGGATTAAGATTACACAGCATTACTTCCAGCTGAGCCTCGCACCCAGGACTGCTCGACCAAATCCCTACTAGATAACTGCCCAGTCATTTTCTGACGATAGACATACAAAACGCCCTCACGCAGTGGCAGCAGCAACGCTTTATAGCTGGTGGGGACCTCAGCAGAAGACGTCGCAGCGCGTTTGCGCACGTGGACTTGTGCACGGGCGTAGCGCAACGGGGGGTAAGAGAATAACACGGCGCAAAGCAAGAGCAGCACAGGTTATCTGTTGTTAAGATAATACTCTCAAGAATATTTAGTTGTTATACGTAGGAAAACGAAAAGCGACCACTACCTTTGTAAAGGACCTTGTAACTCTGGCTCAGCATGGAAAGGGGAATATAAAGAAAGGTGCAACGTGCCTGTCCGTGAGATTGGGAATAGCCCACAAAATCCCCACCGTAGGTTGCTGCACCAGCAAAGGAGTGTGGGAGAAACCGGTAATACATTTAAGCGCTAGTAAAATATATATATACACACACATATATACCTACATACGTCTCTCCGCAGAAGCTTGTTACATACACCTCCATCACATTATGTCGCCACTGCATGTCACTGTTTAGACAAAATGACGAAGAAAGATTTGAGCAAGGGTTTAAAAGTTCTGCCAGGAATGAGGATAAGGGGGGGGTGCCCTCATCAATGTTGTGAGAGCAAAGAAAGGAAATAGCGGTATCACAAAAAAAAAAAAAAAAAAAAAAAAAAAAAGAGTCATAAAAATCAGCACTTACCCCTCATAACGTGGCTATAGAAACTGTCTGAAAAACCCGACTGCAAGGGACATCACCTGCTGCTGGGGTTACACTTTAGGGCCAATTTCTAGAAAAACCGCTCTCACAGCTGCACGGTCCCACGCTGTTGGGGCCTGGCCCAGCGCCCTGCTAGGGCTCACCATGGAGAAGGGTACTTTTTGGGAAGAGTAATTCGGTCGTTGGCCAAACACCTTTTCTCAGCTCTGCTGTTCTGATAGCTAACGTATAGATTTTTTTTTTTTTTCCCCTGGGATATTCACTAATCTTTTGTAAACTCTTCCTCCCCTCCCTCGTTTCCCCCCACCCAGATATACTGGGAGAAGATGGAGCAAGAACGCAGACGACAGATGATTACTTGCTGGCTGCCCTAGCCCCTAAAGACACTCACCCACACCCCATACAGAGCAGCTCCGTGAATTAGCATTGAATCTCAGGTCTGTCAAACTCAATGAGTGCTGATTGATGTAGCCTTTTAATTAATGGATTTTGTCAGGAAAAAGAAGGAAAATTATAGCACTGCCCAAACTACTGCAATAGTTGATGTAGACTGGAAACTCAGCTTCCCCGCTCCCCCCTACTCCCAAAGCCAGTCTCTTACAAAGCCTTTCCTCTACATTGTCTGATTTCAGCTACTGGAGTTAAAAAAATCCCGTAAACCCTACTGTGCCGTCTCACTCCATCAAAACCTCTCTCCCACAGCAATCAATTCAAAGGCTGGCTGATGCTTACAGGAGACCCTTTCAGATCAAAGCACACCAAGTCTCCTTAGACATGCCTGCTTTCCGAAAGGCTTGTCTGTATATCTCCCGATTAACTCCGAGTCCAATGCAGGTCAACAGCAGATAAAAGGCAGGCATTTAGCAAACACACCAAACGGCTACGAGTCTTCGCTGCCCAGCTTCTTACCCAGCCCTGTACTTGCAGCTGCCTTGCTCCAAGCCTCTTCACTCGCATCCCAAGAATGTGGATGTCAACAGGTCAAGGGCAACGGTGTCATCTCTAGTTGGGACTCCCCCACGTTAGACATCCTACATCCTTTTTCCTACGGCACACAAGGTCAGCTAGTTGCACAAGGCACTCCAGGTCACCTAGAGACACCGTATTATTTTTTTAATTTATTTTATTTATTACTATTATTACCAAAACAGTGGGTAACATCCCTAGGATGCGCGTTGGTCACCCTCCAGTCCCCGAACACACACGACAGCATCAGCTCCCAATATCAAGCACCGAGCGGAGAAGTTGCCCTCGGCAGCCTTGTCACTTCCTTCCTGGGGGAGAGGGACGAGCACCACGGCAGTGCGAGAGCTCAGCCCCAGCCTCAGCCAGCAACAGCCCAATCCCACGGAGACATCCTGAGCGCAGCGTCTGGCGGGCTTCTGAATTGTTTCCCTACCAGCAATGGCTTAATGGGAAAATCCAGTAAGAGTTAAGAGTTCTCCCCTGCCTACATACTCTAACTCTGATCTCAACGCAGAAATAGGGGAGACAAAAATCCATCAAGGAATCCCTTTATGACTTGAAAAGGACATGGCCCACAGAGACTTTCAAAGTAAATTCTGCTCCTGCGGAGCCCCACAATCAGGGGATCTCAACGAGAGCTGCGCGCTGTTTGCCATATGTAGGTCCTCCACGGAGCGATGCGTTTCCCTCATGCCTTGCATCCATGTTAGAGAGCCCACCGTTTCCCAGGGACTTTGGCAGCCTCCAGAGCACATTCCTCTTGGATATCGCTCTCCTTGATGGCACCAGCACCCACTACTTTAACCCCTGCAAAGCAAAGATCAGGTCTACAGCCCAAAGATTTCCGACCTCCCCGGGCAATTTGCACGTGGAATCGAACTATTGAGTGCCACAGGCACGAGAAGGTCAACGCTCATTTATAATCCTGCAACCCCACCGCAAAAAATAAACTGCAGGCAAAGGGGAACCAAGCGCTGCTGGCGGCGCACGGGAAGCTCGCTATAGGCACGCAAAAGTATATTAGTGCTCTACAACAGCATTATTTAGGAGGTGTTTGGGAAATCTAAGGTGTGTAGGAAAGCAGTAAGTAGCAATGGGGTGGACAACATGCACTTATATTGTCCTGGAACAGAACAGCAAAGGATGAGGTGGTAATTGTCAGAAGATACAGGGAGAAAAAAAGGAAAGAGAAGAAAAAAAACCTCACACCACACTTTGGCCAGGTGCCTTAGGAAGCACATAGGCTCTTAATTCCCACAGAGTTCAAGAGAAGTAAAAAATTTGCTACCTTTAGAGGATCCAGATTTGGATGCGTGGTGGTGGGTTTACTAAAGGTTATTTCTATTGTACCACCTCTGCAAATTGGGATTCCTTGCCTTCTTGGAGACGTCTAGCGTTCCAAATAATCAGCATGCAAAAAGCTTAGAAAACTACAAATAAGCCTTCAGCTCAGGTTCAGCAATGCGATACCTGTTAGAATAGGGATCCAGGCCTCCGACCCCTTTGTAAATCCAAACTTCCCCAATACTTACAAGGAGACATCTCCCCTTCCCTGTCCCTGCCTCCCACCCCAGAGGATGGGGACGACTGCAGTCCCCGCAGCAGCAGTCCTTGGTCGCTGCCTCGCTGTACTGGAGCTAATTCCTCTGTCAGGAAGAGGATGTGAACATGGAAAGCCTGTGTAATTTAAGTAAGTAGTAAAACATCCAGATGAAAAGATTATTCAGTACATTAAAACATAATTATGGCCAGTTAGGAAGTTAAAGCACAAGGATAATAATTTTAGATTTCCAGGAGAGAGAGCAGTCCGGTTTGGCTTTCAGCACAGCACATGGATGTTGTCCATAAGGACGACAGCAGAGAGACCTTTATAAGAAGGCTAGAGGAACATTCAAAGGTACTTGGCAGGGGACAACTCCTTCCAGTTATTTTATTAAAACCTGCATAGTTCATGTCACCTATAACTGTGATTCTTAAGGTTGTTTTTCTCAGCCTTAAGAACAGCGGGAATCAAAGGCTTAAGAGAAAACAGAAAAATCAACAGAAAACAACCCACACCACAGCGGACCACTCATCACCGCACTGACACGTACAAAGATTAGATACCAGAAGCAGTCTGCAACCCTAGTCAAGCAGGACACATAGTCCTTCTGCTCCAGGAAAGAATAAAGTAGAACAAAATAATTACTTCTTAGGGCTGACTCTAGTCCTCGCAACGAGCTCCCACCTCACCAACAATTCGGGCACTTCAGAAGAAGCCGGCGTGTGCCATCACGCTCGGGGCATGCCACCGTCCCCGCACCACGCCAGGTATGCCCAAGGAGACAGCTCCCCACAGCATTTTCCCACCAAGTCCCAGCTTCTGCAGCGTGCTCAATTTTACCATGCTACTGCCTTCAAAGCATCTAATCAGGACCATCACGCTTCAGATACCCTCGGCCACCAAAAAATAAAGCTTAAATCCATTGCTTTTAACAGGCAAACCCCAGGTCTTGTTACAGGAATAAGCCTCCAAAGGAAATCAGCCCTATTATTAAAAGCATATAACTAGGGAAGAGGACAGACACACCACCTCCTTTATCCCCTTCCCAACCCAAGCAACACACCAACACCGAGGCTGCCAGGGGATCGTAGAAGTTTTTATTCAGTTAATGAAACATCAGCCGCAAGATCTGTAGAGGAGCTTGAGCACAAACCTCAGACAAGCATCTCACAACCCACCCTGCTCCCTCGTAGGGAGATTTAAAACAAAACCAAACCAAAAAAGAGAGATGAAAGGTTAATTAAGCCACAAAACAAATGAAGACTCCAGTCAGGAGTACAATTACCTCGGAGTGCCCTCCACCGGAGGAAGGTCTGCAAGAAGTGCATGCCCTTTTTTCTCAGTCCCAGAGGAGACGGCAGCATCAGCAGGACCAGGTCTGCTCCACCACTCGCTCACAGACGCTCGGGCATCCCCAGCCTCCTTCCACCCCCGGCACTACCTGGGTCCAGCCTTAACCAAGTGCACCTGGGTCTGGTCTGCTCTGCTAATCACTGGTGTGGAGTCTGGGGCTTCTCTCTCTCTCATTCTCTCTCCCTCTCCAAATAAGCAATTAGCATGAATAATTACAGCTCTGATGATAATACCCAGCCACCTTTGAGCAAGAGGGAAAAGGCTGTAATTAACTCTTTCTTAGGGATCAGAGGAAGTTGAAATAGCACACGCCTAATTATCTTCTTCTGGGACGCCTCCTGGCTACCATGGAGCTTTGGAAAGTGTGGGTGGCAGAGGTTGAGTAGCAGCCTTTTGGAAACCCCTCCATCCAAACCGATTTTACGTGCCTGCCACCCAAGCAGGCGTTAGATGTGCAAATTTACACGAGAGGGAAAAGAACCCACGATTTCCCCGTTGCGTGCTTAAATCTGCAATAGGTCATCCATCCAGAGACCGCCCGCAGCGTTTATTCTTTGGCCACTGGGGACTTTGGAGCAGTTTTCCCACCAGGGAACGTGCTGTGGCGATCTGCAGACCCTCCCGCGCGCGATGTGGAGCCGCACCAGCGGGAGGGATCCTGCCGCCCACCCTGCCCAGGGCTCAGGGGACCCGGCCCCCGGCTGGAGAGGGCACCGATACCCACCCTGCAATAGGCTCCCACCATAAACCCAGCGCAAAGGCGCTCCCACCCCAGAGCTCCCTTCCTGCCCCATCCCCCAGGTCGCAAAGTTAGGGGGAAAACCACATAAATAACGCAAGGGAGGAGGAAAGCCGGGGTGAGCGTGTTTCATGTGCCTTTGCATCCAACTGGCTTTGTTCCCTTCCCGAAGCCTCTCCTGGCAGGCAGGTGGGACAGACGCACGTGCAGGTTCCTTCCAAGAGGCAAAACACTACATACACCACCCAAAAAAATGAATTAAAGTGAGTTTAGAGCCTAAAGCAACGGATGGTGGTCCTCTGCAATAACTGCCCCAAAGTTCCCGAGGCGCTGAAAGGGGGCGGGGGTTAGATGGATGCTATAACGTGCTCTCTTCATGTTACCCGAAAAAGCGATTAATAGAGTTATTATACAATCTTGTCATGCTTTATTGCTCTTGCAGTGTCTGGAGACGTTATTAGAGAGTGCTGCAGTACAACAGTTGGGTACGCTGCCCTCCGAACGCTCCAGTCTCTTATTAAAAGAGCACAGGTTTTGTTAACATCTCCTCTTGTACTCCATTGACCTGAAACGTTTAAGAGTGGAAAAATTAGTCTGTTTATGAACCCTTATCACTAGCCTTACAAAACCTGCTGAAATTTTTATAAGTCTCCAAGCATTTAAGCATTAATTTTCATATTGCAAAGACTCTACATAATTCTTTTATTTCTGAAGTTTTCTGAAGTCAAGGTGCTCAGGGCACTGCAGGATATAATAAAGCACATTAAAATACAATAAAATATTTATTTAGATAATAATTTGAGAGATTTAACGATTTTGTAAGTGGGACTTTACCAAGATGTTATATATAATGTGTATTTTAAACTTCCTTACTTCCTCTACTTTTTTTATTACACAACTATCTTTTTTTGCTAATATCTTGAAAAATGAGAAGGTAAACATATTCTTATAGACAGTCTGAATCCCACAAGTTGTTATGTATGATAGTTTCCCTGTAACATGAATAGTTCCATAAGCATTAAGTAGACTAAGCAACGGTACAAAGTGAAGCTTAGGTATCAAGACCCAGCCCTTGAAATGGTAACTATTAATAAATCATATGACCAATACAGCTCAATGGTCATGATACTGGGGTCTTAAAATGCTGGCTTGTTGTGAAAAAGCTACACTTGGGATACCTACACTTATGGTGTGGCCCAATGTAATTTCAAGAGTTGGTTGAGTTTGAAAAAGAAAAGGGCATTTTGGGCTTGAATTTTATTTTTACTGTGATCTAATTGCCAGGGCAGCGAGTCCAGGCTCTGCTCTGGATTCTTTCCAGCTTACGTATTGCCCTCAGCATCTCCGACCCAAGCGGGTTATTCATGTGCTATTAACGGACACCGGAGGTGGAGGCACACGCTATGATTCTCCGATCAGAAACGAGACGTCATTGCCGCAAGCTGGCCGCAGGGACGGGGAGGGCCCCAGCGGCACTCCGCACCACGACGGTGACAGTCCCCGTCACGCTGTGGTGGGCAGCCAGGGCTCACGGGGACCCGCTGCCGCTCACGCGGGAGGTGTTCGAGGTCTTGGCTCCGCATGTTGAAAGTTTTATGGGGCGGGCATGTGGGCAGAGGCCACGAGCACACATGCCTCTGCACTCCACATCTGCATAGGGAGCCCCAAAGAATTTTTTTTACCAATTTACACCAAAGTACAGCCCTGGGAGGTCAAGCAAAACATCCCGAATGGATCTAGCAGGGATGAGCCATTCAAAAATTATAATCTATGGGGAAACTGCAGCACAGCCAACATTTGGAGACACTAAGTCGGTCTGCAGGCAGGGGCCTGAGCTTTAAAAACAGACATGGGGACGTTCAGAGGGCTGGGGCTTTGTGGCTCCGTCATCTGGCTCAAAGTCTTAAAGATGCTATTTGATTAACACCTTTTGGTTACTACTGAGCTTCCTAAACAGCGAGTGAGTGATGCAGCCTGTTGTAGTCTGCTCTATACACTCCGTGCCAGCTGCCTTCGGGTGTTAACTTTGCTAAAACTTCCAATGCTTTCAATTAACATGTCGCAAAACCATTAGTCATGATGTCTCCCCGACAAATAATTGCTCTCCCTGGCTCCTTTCCTCATCATTGTGAGTTTCCATTTAATTTATGGACCCCAATAAAACATAAAGAAACCCAGGCTAATGCTTCATCAGCTTCCTAAGCACAAAGTAATCAGCTTTTCCAACACCTTTGGTGGGGAGGGGAGTTGGCACTTTACTATTTTATGGACCTGAAGGAAGGGTGGCTTGTCCAGCCACAGCCAGGGAGTTTGCAGCAGGGCAAAGGACAGACTCAGACCCTCCGAGTCACATCGGCAGGGATGGGACACGAGCACCGGCTCCCGACCCCGCCGCACCGGGATGCGCCTGCCCGCTCCTCGGCAGAGCCTCCCACGCGTCCCGCGGCCGTGCAGGGCGCCTGCCACAGAGGCTCGAGATGAAAGGAGAAGGATGCAAACATCAGAGGAACCGGGGAGACTGTCTCATAAAGAAAACACAGCTAATTCCTTGCTAATTATTCAGACCTCAGGCCTCGCCTTATCCAGCAGCTGGGGCTTCAAGTAGGAAGCGCGGCCGAGGATGCTCGGGGAGGGAGGAAGGCGCCTTCCTGAGCCGGGGGGACCTGCCAGCCCTCCTCGGATCACCGGTTGCACGCGGGGGGCCCTGACGCCCCAGAGGACAGGCGATGGTTCGGGTGTCGCAAGCACCCAGCTCACCCATTCTGAAACACAACCCCCGTACAACCACCACAGCAGCCGCTGGGCACAAATTCACCCTACGCCCGTCCACACACGCGCAGTGTGTGAACAGGCAGCAGCACCTAACCACAGCAGCACGCTCGGGGGCACCCCACGCCTGCCCCACCGCGGGCACGAGCCCCTGCTATGTGCAGGTGGGTGCCTGAGCGCTGGGTGCAGAGAACTGGCAAACTTCTTTGCACACATGGCCTCAGAAAGCAAAGCAAGGCAACAAGCAACACCCCCAAAACCAAACGGCTGAAGAAGCTATGCCCGGGTGATTACAAAAACTTGAACTGAAAGCTGTTCAAAAGGCATCCGAAAGAGAAAGGGAAGAGGGCTGCCAAGCCCGACTCCCCACATAAAGTCTCTCTGCTGACAAGCTCGCCTCTGATTTGCGATTCCTGTGTCTGACTGCATCTGGAGTCAGCGCCGGCCCCGTCTGATGTCTCCCCTTCGTGCACGTACCCATTGGAGTGAGAGGCCGTATTTGGAGGGACAGGGCACTCGGGGACAGCTCTCCCCGCTGACTTTGGTACGTGCGCGAGCTGGGACTGACGGCCGCCCGCGGGCAGAGCCCCGGTCCCTGCCTGGCTGCCGCAGGGCGAGCAGCAGCTCGGGCGGCTGACGGGCTCTTCACGCGCTGCAGCCTGGACCTCCTCGCTCTGCACTCCGAGGTGGCACGAAGCACTCGCAGGGAAAAGCAACTAACTGTGAATCTCCGCAGAAATGGGGGTTGTGCTATTGTACCCCAGTACCGAGGGAGAGGATTAAATAATTAATCACAAAAGCAACTGAGTGTTAACAAGCCGAGCAGGATCAAACCGCATGAAAGATGCAAAGCCCCCCCCCAACCCTCTTCGCTGTGCTGACAAGCTTCATTTTAATAACTCGACTACCAGAGCCGAGAGGATACGCCACAAAAAAATAAATGGATCCCGGTCCTCAATGACTTGGGCTCATGCTGGGAATCAGCTTGACATCTCCTTCGCCACCAAGCACGGAACCAGTTCAGAGCCATGTTTTGCACGGGGAGAACTGGGAGAGCAAGGTGTCCCGGGCTTTGGGTGGTCATTGCAAGCCCAAGCGTGCAGGCAAGGGTCTTCTACATGTGTCACCCTGCTCTCTTTGCAGCTTTAAGGGAAGAGGGGACACGCACACGAAATGGGAAAAGCAAACAAATAATGCTGCTTCGATGCCATCCCTAAATAGCAGAGCCTGACTATGCAGAATTGAGCAGCCGCATCCAGCAAACAGGAGCCAGCGGGGATAACAGCCTGTGCACGAGCTGGGAAGGGAAATACATGAACATGCCTAATGCCTCTCCTGGATGCTCTGTCGAGTCAGCCATGCTGAGGACAGAGATTTCAATCATCCAAATTTTGTATTACCCTGCACACAGTATATCCCTGCACAGGCTACAGGGCTATAGCATACTACTAAGACACAAGTGGTATAATACAACTTACACAGTACCAGCATTAAAACACAGACCTCCCCAGCACACCACACGCCAGCCAACCCAGCACAGATGCTGTGTTACACCAGCTTGTGATGGAGATCTTACGTACATCACAGTCCCTTGACATGTTTTCATCAGGCTTTTTCCATCCTACAGTGAGAAAGGGTCGTGCCAACTAGGGTGGAAAAGACCGTTTGGACACCATTGTGCCAATAGCTACAGCAAAAAAAAACCCCTCTAAATAATTCTACCTTCTGCTTATACAGCACCATGGCTTCCAAAAGGGCTTGGAGAAGTTAAACTGATAGGCAGGCAATGGGCAGCATTCTGCAATCCATCACTCACATGCCACAATCCGAAGGGAAATAAGGATCCTGCTTAATGGCCCAGAAGGAATATAGAGGATTTAGGGGTATTTGCACACTCGGTGCAGGATACGTGCACACACCACCTTCAGGGATCCTCTCCAGGAGTTTGGTTTGGCTCTAGTATCTTTATCCTGTAAAGTCTGAATAGGCTGATTCCTGTGCAGCTGAGTGTGGGAAGATGATGCAAAGACAGCGAGATGGGCTTTTCTAAAGCATCTGTGTGATTGCAGGGCACCAGCCTCATGAAAAGACCCATGTGCTGAAGTCAGAATGATGCTTCTGAAAATTCCCTACAGTAAAACACAAAGCCCTCTCTCCTCCACCGTGACATCAACATCGCAAACTTTGGTTAAATTAAGGAAAGTCAAAACCTAAAACAACACTCACACTTACTGCATTTCCAGTCTCCAAGCGTTATTTCATAATACTATGAGCACTAAAACACCCATGTCATCTTTAATCCTGTGTATTTTATCAGAAAACCACAACAGACTACGAAATTTCCTCCTCCTCTGCCTGCATCTCTTACTACGACTGGAAGAGAACAAAGTGAATTTTGCAGGCTTCCCCACCAAGGTGTGAAAGCCACAAGACACCAACAGGGTGCGGGTTTACTCGGGACAAGAACCCTACAAACAACGGGACGCTGCAGGACGCGTTTGCGATTGCGAAAGAGAATATCACAGCGCGGGCTGGGGCAGAGAGCTGAGACGCGGTCAGCAATTCAGAATTTACCCGGGCTCTTGCTGGCTAGGAGAGGCATTGCTGCAACACTTTAATGGTACACGGGCCGAATATTTTGCATTTCTGGGCATAAAACCTCACTCAGCTGGAACGAGGTTGTGTCCCTTGCGGTACATCATTTACATTAAAATCTCCCCCGCTTCTCAGCATGACTTTCATGTCTCCCCACCATTTAGATAGCAGAGGCATATGTATGTGTGAGGATAGACAGGAGGGAGAAATATCTTTTTTAAACATTCATTGAGCTGGAAGTGTGGAAGATGCCAGCATACGAAGGGTTCAACTGATGTGGAAATGCAGCTCTTTGAAAAGAAGGAATCGAACACCAAAACTGGTTCAGTGCAGCTAAATTGGTCCCCTAAGGGCCAGCAGTAACAGAAACCTTCAGCCCAAATAAGAACAAGTGAAATATTCAGCAAACAGCATTTGACGCTTACGTGCAGGGGAAAAAAGTGGTGCAAATGTTGGAAAACGTAAATGTCATGCTACAGTGGAAGCCAGAAAGAAGAAGTGGCAGTAGAAGTGGCAGAAAAAGGGAGGGTTTTGGCAAATACTCTGGGTGCGGCAGGGTTCTAGCAACCCAGTGCTGGTATCTCCAACATCTCCCAAGAACATGGCTAAAGCCAACGATGGAGGTTGTCCCACTGGTCCCATCACGCCAACCCACCAGTCAGAATGGTCACGCTGGCTCCCTCCAGGCACCACGGCTCTAAGCCACATTCCCTGCGGCAGTGGTGGGGCCTCAGCATGGACCTGAGATGGGCCCCCAAGGAGAGACCACAGAGGATCCGGGCTCCAACCCATACACGAGTGGGACATGCATGAACAAACTTCCTCCTGTGACCCAAGGCCGCCTCTGGAGACCTTCAGCTTTGACGGGATTTCACAGCTCCCTTGGGGGAAAAGGCAGCATTGGATGGACAACCTTACTTAGACTCAGCTCGATACTTTAAGGCTTCAAAAGGCCCAAGCCAAATTATGGGTGTCCAATACAAGGTTTGCAAAGAAGCCCCTAAACAAAACAGGTCTTGGAGCAAATCCCAGGCCAACGCAGTCACAGTGTCCTTGAATTCAGTACCATGACACAAGTTCACACCAGCCACCTGATGACTTTGTCTCCCCATCCACCTCCTGGGTTCTGTTCATCTCAATCTTCTTAGACCCAAGTGTTCCACCCCAGGGCACCTGGGGCCTGGCTCCTGCCTCCACAGACAGACACGCGAGCCACGTACGCTCTGCCCAAAAAGCAGCTCCTCAACACACCCACCCTGCACGAAGCAGGGCCGCGCGACATGACAGCAAAACGAACACGGCAACGGGCTTTGTTTTCCACCGGTAACATCTCCAGGTCTCTTCGCGTGTAGCCCCAACAGCTTTTAAAGGCTGATGATATTCAGTCCTTAGGTTGAACCTCAGCTGATGCCTAGAAGTGGGAAAGGGACCAAGCTCTCGTTCTCTCATTGAGTATGTCCATACGCAGGGAGCACGAGCCCAAGACTGCAGCCAACCCATCTGCGTTTCCCAGCAGTAATACGGACATGCTGCGGGGTCAGGGGCTGGGCAGGGTTTGCTTCACCCCCTGAGGTTCCCAAAATCAGGGTGGACCTGGCCACTGAGGCTTTAACCATCAGCACATCTCCTGTGCCACTTGCAACCTCAAAGCAGCCTGCTCCACTGCGCCCAGCGATACCAGCTTAGCTAGACAGACACACAGACAAAGCCTGAACTTACTCGACAAAAGCTCAGCTCTTGACTGTTTTCCAAGAAAAATATATCAGGAACACTACAATAATTTTAATTTACCCTGTGAGGGATGTTGGAATTGCTTTTTGTTGTTCAAATCAGTCTGGTTTATCCCCTCTCTATATTTCTTTGGGTTTTCTTCCCAGAAAGGAATGTATAAATGCAGGTACTCTAGTACCTGAATTTCTTGAGTCATTTTAATATCTATTATTATGATCATTGGCTGAAGACAAAACTGTAAGCGATAGCTCTTTCCAGGGCACGAAGGGAGTTCATCAGAAAACACAAGAACAGATTCAAAGAAAGAAACGCATAAGAAATTAAGAGCTCAGGGAAGCGATGCTTGCTTTACGGGAGGAACACAGCAGTGTATTATTATTATTTAAATTCCTTGCTTTCTGAAAACATCTCATTTTTATGAATGTTCAGCTATGTATCATAGAAACAAAAAGGACTTATTTCTGCCTGCCTTACCAACCTGGGATGATTTTGTCAAAGAAAAGACCTTGCCAGTATCTCTGGGATAGAAGACCATAGGTGTTGCTAATATACGGGGACAGCGGCTGGTAAGTAAACTACCTGGCCCCTATTTTATTTTCCAGCTGGGATCACTGAACAGATATTGGATAAACCAATGCTCGAGCCTTGGAGCCCTCACTTACAGGCAGAGGAAGAATTACTTCAGGACGAGAGACCTGTGTTATTGGATTCATATCTCTACGTGCATTTCTTGTTGCACTGGCAGCAGACCTGAGCAGGGTAGTATTTTTTTTTGTGTGTGTCTTGCAAAAACTGAACTTTTTTTTTTTTTCTGTGATAATACAAAGGCTGTACATAGCATAGCCGATAACCTTAAATAACCTGAGATGCCAATTCCAGCTCCAGATCTAAATCAGGCACATCTGGGATCTGAGCTGGGATCTCTCTGCTCACGTGAATGTCCTGACTGCCAAGTCATTGCCTGTTTCTCGGGGAAACATCTCTTTCTCTTTAGTCTGACTGTGGTTAGAAAGCCCATCCTGGACTCGGGAAGGAGTTTCTAATGGCAGGTACATCAAAACTCTACAGAGCCCGTGGATCTCTGGGTTCTGACTCTCCCTTTTAACTAAAAAACTCCCAACTACCTCCATATTTCTTGGACCATTCACATGGGTTGCAACAGACCTGGGAAGAAATTAGATGGGGAGAAAGCCTCTGCCTTCCTCGCTGCCAGACGTATCAGTTACATTCCTAATTTCCCCAAACTTTTAAAGATGTGCAAACGTATTTTAAGCCAAACAAGATATAAGCAAGCGGGGGGGACAAAACCAAAACCAAACCAAGAGTTATGTGCAAAGCCTTTGACTGAAAAAGGATGATATTTCCTCTTGGTTACATGCCAGTCAGCAGAGAAAAGGCTACATCTTCTCATAGAAAAAGCTGACTCTCTAGTAACTTCATGTTTAGGCTGAGGTACGTTAGTGAAAAGTATGCTCACGCACAGATATCTCGGCAAGTGTTGGGGTTTAATCACTTTTATTCTTTTATTTGGTGTTTGGCCCCGTTGCAATGGACGCTGATCTATCCGAGGCAGCACAGTCACAGCAATAGCACAAGGCAAACCGCTGCAAGATTCTGGACAAATGTCTAAAGCACTCGTTTTCTGCTCAGGCATGTTTTCTCGGTGGAAAAAAGAGTGTGTATGAGGAGAAAACATTATCTCATGACCATTCCTCTACAGTCCAATGCACTCAGATGAGAAGGGACATATTGGTTGTGAAGATAGACAATTTATTTGAAAAGGCACTTAGTTTCCTTTTGGTTTTGCTTTTCCCAAAATAGATTGTAAAAAAGGAAACGTAGACAGATGTCTTGGGAATTAATAAATCACGTAGCGATTTTGTAAGGAGCACAACCCTTCCCCTGCACCCTCCCACTATCAGTTATCAAGCCCTAAATTACACATTGCTGTTGATTTCCACGGCTTTGTGCGATTAATCTGGCTATACTCTGTAAAGCAAAAAGAGCAAGAGGGAGAGAGAGAGAAAAGGAAATCGCTCACAAAAAACTAGGTTACAATAACCCTCGGGATCTGAGTGAAACCAAGAAGAGGAGAAAAGTTCAGCACCAGGCTGCCAGCCTGGGCAAGGACGCAACCCCGACTCCCGCGCGTCAGACCCACTGAGCCTCGAACGCACAAGACAGCACATTCAGGGACAAGGTTTTATAAAGCCTTATTAAAAGAAAACAATGGAAATAATTCTTTTTTGCAGGACTTAGACCCGAGCATGAGGCACATGGTGCCATCTTCCTTCCCCTGAGTACGGGGGGACGCAAGTAGCTCATGCGACAGAGACCGGAGTGAACGGAGGGATCCTGTCCAGATCCCATCCCGACACGCTCCGCAAGGAGACGGATCGCTCCTTTTCCCCGAGCTAAATGAGCCGGCATAACCTATCAGGGAGGGAGCGGAAAGCTAGAGAAGCACTTCTTGTTATTAGCTAACTGTTGCATTAGGAGAGCAGCTGGTGACCACCAGATTTGTTGGAACTAATTGAAAAATGACCCTAATTTTAGCCTACAGCAAGAGCCAATGTTGTTCAGCTTTCTGTTTGTATCTGTAACTCATAAAAATATCTTTATTTTAGCCAGATTACAAAAATACAAATGAAAATACAGACCTTTATAGCTTGCTAATATGTAGCCTTGTTATCATCTCAGGACTCCACCAGAGCCAGAACACTGAAACCTCACTTCACGTTATTTTTGTCCTCTTACTCTTCTACAATGCACTGTTAAAATATTTTGTTAGTTAATAAAGTCATTTCATTTTATCCCCTACCATTCAAAGTAATTCCATCAAAGTATGAAACAAAAACCTAGCTCCTTACCAGGTATTTACACTGAGACAGGATAGAAAGCCTAGATCTGCCAGCAAGGATATAAAACATCCCATACTAGTAACATCGGTCTGTAGATAACTTGAGTTCCTGCCTTTCTAGCACCTGATTTTTAGATTTTTTTTAAAAATGTTTTTGTAGGTGAATATAGCCGAAAAGTTAAGGAAAAATTCCTTTTTACTGATGTGGGGTTGTAATTTTTGTCTAGTTGCCTCCGATGTCACACTGGAGGCACACAGCAGCCTGGTGGGAGCCCTGAATTTTAAGACTTTCACAAGGAGCGAGAACAGCATTATATCAAATTTACTGGGGCTGCCCATGGGGTGATTTTTAGACTTTCAAGTCTGTCAAATTTGGGTGGATTTTCGCAATTAAACCAAAAGCGCTTCCTGCCACACTGAGAGAGCAGAGCAACTGAGAAGCTAAAGAGAGTTAAAAACCCCACCAATTTCCTTGACGTAGCCCTGGGGCACAGGAGCAGATTGGCCTCCAGACCGACCTACTGCAGATCCCCTGTCAGTTCCAAAATCAATGAAGAAGTGTGATTTGGCACGTCCCCGTGAGTATGCAGTCAGACGCCTGTACGCAAGAGAAGAGATGCTACAGTACAGATAAGAGGCTCTACAGGCACGGGGGAATAGGAGAACAAGGTATCTCCTCACCCGTTTTAAATGCTGGCTTCCAGGCTGCTTCGTGTCGTTCACTGACTTAGGAGAAGTAGGCAAAAATCGCACGTAGCTGTACGTAAGGAATGGAGTCAGGAGGAAAGTATCTCAATTACTAAACAGGGAAAACAATTTTCTTTAGATCCACGGTTTTAACATCCAAACCCTCTCTGGTGACACGTACACAACGACAACAGAGAAACTTCAGAGAGTGGATAAGCAGAATAATGCCAATTCTGAAATAATATTTTAAAAATATTGTTTATATTGACCCTGAGCTCACTGCACCTTACAAACTTTGGAAAACTATGTTTTATTTAAAAAAATAGTTAAATGGCAATTGTCAAACCACACCGTCATCTGAATTTGCTTTTCTTTCTCTCGCACACCCTGCACATTGGCCAGTGGTCACCTTATGGACCTTCTACAGCTTTCCAAATTCAAGGCTTGATTTTTCTCTGTATGATAAAGCAGACTAAATGGCATCCCAGTCAAGAAAATTTTTCTTCATTCTCCAAAAATGCCTGGCTGAGCTTGCAATGCAGAGATGCAAATCAGCAACGCTTCCCAGCCTCAGCGGCTGCCCGTACGTCCCCGTGACGTACCCTTGCGCCAGGGGACACGTGGGGCAGAGGGTGACATTCAAGGCATCTGGTGGGCAAACCCATCCGCTTAAACAAGCCTTGATTGATAACAGGATCTACAACACCTTTCAAGACCTCCCGCAATACAGCAGCAAATGACTTCCCACACTCCATGCCCCGTTCGTATTTCTAAGTCAGCAAAAGAGAAGCATAAGAACAAATTTACAACCAGACTACAGTCAGTACTATTAAAATGACTCCTCAAGACTGCTTTTGAAGGTCTTGATTCCATCATCCAGGCTGCCCGCTGCTGCAGCACTGCATCCCTTCGCAGGGAGCCCATCGACTAGGGCCACAGCAAATGCTCCAAACAGCCTCAGCGTGGCCTCTACGCCCTCCTTGTCCTCCTGTCAAGTTCTGCCTTTAATTTGCAAGGCTGCCAATCGTGCACGATCCAGGATCAATAAAAAACCCATTGCCTGAGGACAGAGGGAGGATGTGCCTGGAGGTGAGTTATGAGAGACCTGAAGGGTGGAAGGGGCTGAGATGAAGACAAGTATAAAGTCAAAATCAGTTCTCAGGAGTCAGGTCTTCCTGCCCACCCTCCCATCTTTACCTTAGCGTTAAATCACAGTCTGCCCGCATAAGACAGGCAACCGTTTATCTTTTGGGACTGTAAAAACCATGTTTTCAAATTTCCTCCTTGCTACCACAAGAGATGGAAATGTTGTTTCCCCTCACCCAACGACCCCAGAGGGTAAAACCCCTGAGAACGTCACAGGGCTCTTAATTAAATAGCAAAAGCTGGTGATAGAGCGGGAACTGGGAGGTACGTCTGTCCTCCCAGTGCCGCCCCATGAGACGGTGCATCGCCCATAGCAGCAATCCTCCTTCAGCCAGCACCTCTAACCACTCCACTCTGCCATTAGCTCATTGCTCTTCATTTCCCCCATCCTCATTAACGAGCTTCTCTCAACTCCCAAGCAGGCGCTCTGCTTCCTCATCACAGCCGGGTACCAGCTCTGGCAGCCTCATCGCGCAGCAGCAAAGGGCCAGGTTACCTTTGCAAGGGGTTCTCCACATCACTTGGGAACTGGGTCACCCCTCGCCAACAAGAGCGGCGGTCTCGTGCCATTTACTCGCCACAGCAAGAGCATACGCAGATCGCTCACCCAGCTCACAAGCACTAGAGAGAGTGTCAAAAACCTGACAACTAGTTTTATTTACAAAAAAAAAAAACCCCAAAAACCATTATCTATGTATTCCCTGGGGAAGGCAGAAACTGCCTTTCTTCTGATTTCGAAAGCCATTTCTGGTGAAAATACTCATCTTGATGGGGGGGAGGAGGTTTTGAGACAAGCAGTTCAAGCAAAAAGTTCTTGGTTGGGATAAAGGGGGGAAGGAGGAAGCTAAAGAATTGCATTTTCCAATTTAGTGAGATGTTTAAAGAAGCTGGTATATGTGGGTGGGATGTTTTTAAGCATCTTGGGTATCAAGGAATAGTTTTCCAAGTCTGTCTAGGCTCCTAGCTTCTACTGGAATTAAGGAGGTGTTAATTCCTAGCTACCTTTAGAAATCTCTCTCCCAATTCTTGAAACTGCTGGTCATCAGGACACGGTGGGAAATATCCTTGTCGGAGGCACAGAAACTCCTCCGTCATCTTCACACAGCCTTGCTTGGAAACACCACCTCCTGCCTCTTTGGGCTGCAAGTCCATTTGTCTTGCCAAGAGAATGTGAAGTCAAAAGGGATCAGGCAATGAAAATATTTAGGGAGCTCGAGTATTTTTTTCTTTAGGTTTTTTTTTTTGTTTGTTTCTTTTGTTTTTTCCAAAAAGCACCTATCTACACCTTCAGCCACCTAAATACCAGCCACCTCTTGGGAAACCCCATCCCCACCATGCAAAGAGGAATCGGGTCAGTCTAAAAAGCCAATTTTGCAGCGTGCTACGGCTCTGCCAGTGCCGCTCCAACGCTGAGCTGCGGCGTCCCCTCGCTGTTCCCGTCCCGGGGCCCTCTCGAGCGCTGCCAGCGTGCATTAGCCCTGACGTGCCCCAGCGCCTGCTCTCGTCATCTTGGACGGCTAGTTGTTACAGAGAAAACAAATGCCCGTTAAAACCCCCAGCACACACAAATTGTTCATCACGGTAACATAAATGGAAGGTATTGGATGAAGAATCACCGACCCCTGTTTCTAGCTTTAATAACACACACAAAAAAAAAAAAAAAACCACATGGTTTTATAGGCAAAACAGAAAGGATGCATGGGCACGCCCAAGAAGCACAAGGAATTCACCCCTTTTTTGCAGTAGTTTACAGCTAGGGACAACAAAGCCCAAATTTTCCAAACTACTGCAGAAGCAGCCCGGGACTCGCTGTGCATCACAGCAAAGGGACGGCGTGCCCGCTGCATGGGCCAGCGTGACTGCACTTGTTTAATGTATTCACAGCAAGGCAGGGTGGGCTTACATTCCTGTTGCAGCCAAAGCACGCACGTGGGATCTGGGCAGGATTTGCCCTCGGGACAGCAGCACATGCTGTACCCTTCCGGCACGAAGGGTTAATGCCACCTTGGACACGCTCTCCTGCACACCGGCTTCCCTGCAAGGATTTATCACTTGCCTCTGGGCTGCGAGGGCCCTTTTTCTTTTAATTACCCCCCTAAGAGACCAATATCCTCTCTGCCACTGGAGCCCAGAGGAAGCTGAGGGATGAGCTGGGGCCGAAGGAGCCGTGCAGCACTCGGAGCAGGTGACAGTCACCTGGGGTGCTACGGCATCAGGCTGAAAAATGGGCTTCATTAGGAGACATAAATAAAACATGCCTGATCAGGAGTTACTAATGAGACACGGAAAGGGCTGAAGCGTAGCCGCGCTGACAGAAGAGGAATCACGGCCATCGCCAGCTCAGTGGTTGGGGCTTAGGGAGCTTTCCTGTGTTCGCCACTGCCCGGCTTTCATCACTGCAGAGGGAACAACCCCATAAATATTCACCGCAGCAGCCTCCGAGATGTTTTCTGCTACCAAACACAAGGGTGAGGATAAATCCTAGAAGGCAACGATCATCCTAAAGAAAAGGTGGCCAAGCGAGGGCGATAGCACCGCGCTCAGCCTTAGGTTTCTGAGACCGTGGGCTCAATCTCTGCGCCACGGCTGCATTTTGGGGAGAAGCCTGGCTTCTCTGTGTGCTGGTTGCCCATCTGTTAAATAAAAACTGCTTTGTTTTACGGGCTACTCCAGGCCTGGAGGATAAACGCAGTACGAACGACGGCTGCCTCCTCCAGGAACAGCTGCTCCATAGGACTTTACACTCCAAGACTTCGCTGTGCAGTGCCCTGGTCTTGGCACCACGCCACAGGGTGGAAACAGTTTACCTGCTTACCCATTTTTTTCCCCCGGTTCTTTGCTAACGAGAGATCCAAAACGTTTCTTGTTTTTCCGCAGCGAGCAAATCTTATGGCGACAGAAACCCACTTGCAGAAACACTCCCTGCTATGAAACACAGCCGGGATGCTGTACGGCACGATACCGCCGTACAGCAAACAAGGAGACGTGGCATGAGAGCTTGTTCCCGATTCCTGGGATTGATTCCCATGACACTGTTTCACAACAAAAACACGTAAATAAAACGCACATCTTTCTACTCCCAACAGGACACAGTAACTTCTCTCTAAAGGACAAGTCAGGACGCCTACAAGCACAAATGTGGTATCTTTGAAAATCTGGCTCTCAGTATAAAAGCCACTGTGCTAAACTGGTAATTTTCTTACAAGTCTCACGCTATTTGACAGTTTTTCTGAACACATCCTTCTAGTTTGTTCCTGGGGGTTTCAGGGTGGTTTTTTTTTTCCTTCTTATTTTCTCAGCTCCCATTCAAACACCAAAGAGGAAGAACAAAAAGTAAAAGGAAGCATCCAGTCCAAACAGAAAAGAAAAAAAGGTAAACATGACTCGGTGAAGCTTAAAAGGCAGAAAAACACAGAGGTAAGTAAAAGGAAAGCAGAACATATATTTTCTTTTACAAACTTTGATGTCTGGCATGTTCCAAATGACAGCTTTTGACAAAGGAACAGCAAAATGACTTTTATTACTCTAACATCGTTCACACCACACACTGGGAGGAATTAGAGTGGACAAAAATAAACACGACTGAAGCTTGAGCATCTCAAACCAAGTTTTTCCTTCTGCCGCAGCAGCGGGGTCCAGGCCCCTCGGTGCGCGCTGCTGGTGGCTCAGGCATCTCCCGGTCTCGCCAGCTCTTGCAGAGCATCCCCTCCCTTGGGCTGCAGGCTTTGGGAAGCAGAAGAAACAGCGAGGGCACCTTTAAATTGCCTCATTTGCTGCTTTTTCAGGCCAACACATGTGTCTGGTTAATGGTTTAGGATCTCCACCACTTCTGTTTACTCATTTATAAAATACAGTTGATGTGCTGCAGTAATTGGGGGCTAGCAGGGAAGCCAACCGCCATCTCTCCAAATAGTCCAATTCGAGCTCAGGCGAATGGCAGGCATGGCCGCATAGAAATTGCGGCAGCGGGACGCACGGCAGTAACACAGGCATGGGGGGCAACCACCCTTCAAACAGACCTCCGCTACGTGGCATCCACAGCATTTCCTAATGTCATTTAGTTTTTCCAATGGAAAAACCCACTAACGCTGAGGAAAGTTTAATTATTGTATCGGACAAGCGACTGTTTGTTCCTTGGGGTTTTCACCAGGGGGTTATCACCAGGTAACAAGTGATAGGAGAAGAAGAAATGGCCCCAAGTTGTGCCAGGGGAGGTTTAGACTGGATATTGGGAAATTTTACTTCACTGAAAGGGTTATCAAGCATTGGAACAGGCTGCCCAGGGAAGGGGTTGAGTCCCCATCCCTGGAGGTATTTAAAGGACGTTTGGATGAGGTGCTCAGGGACACGGTGTAGTGGTGGGCTGGGCAGTGTTAGGTTTATGGTCGGACTCGATGATCTTAAAGGTCTTTTCCAACCTATACGATTCTGTGATTCTGTTTTGAATAGCACCTTCTCCGGAGGAGCAAGGGACCTTGAAGCGGACTGAGGAGCCCTATAGCTATAGCTGTATGAGCCTGTGTTGGCCAAAAGTGGCTGCTGAGCTGCGGGCAGGGAAATGCTGCCTGCCCCCGGCCAGCCGGCTTAACCGTGAATGTTCCCCATGCCAGGAAAAGCTCAAGGGCTCAGCAGGAGAAAGAAAGCAGGAATCCAAGAGGACCGACAGCAAGAATTTCTCTCTGAAGTGAGGGGATTAGCTGGGGAGGAGCAGCCAGAGTTTGAGGGAAGGAAGAGAAAATACAGCAGAAAGCAGAGAGTTGGGGGAAAGCTTGCCCAAGAAGTGCCAGCCCGCGGGAAGGGGGTCTGTTGTGAAGCAGAGTAGCAATGACTACAGGGAGATCAATCCTCATTTCTGTGAGGACGTTTAAACTTAAAACTACATAAAACTAACAGCAGCCACCGTAGCTGAGATTTGAACACGTTACCTTACGATTAAATTACAATCAGCTTGGAGCAGAAGGGGTATCTCCCCTAGCAAGCATCCAGCTGCAGAGCACAACGTGGTTTTGGGACTCGGGACCGGAGGACAGACAGATACCTGGGGCGGGGTATCTGCCACTCTCTTTCACACATCCTTCTGCAGACCCCTTCGCTATGTCTTCCTTTCTCTCTTCAAAACAAAGGTGGTTGGGATTTTTAGTGCCAAATAACAAATGTTTTTCCCAGGCCTGGCCATCTCCTAGGATGCAACAGATAGCTAGTTCGGTTTCGAGCATTTACAGATGGGAAACGCAGCAGAGTTCATCACTCGCCAGCAGCATTCATACCCGCTCCCGTCCTTGGTTGTTGCCCAGTCACGATGGGCTCGTTCTGGGAGCAACAGTGCCAGAATGAACATGGTTCACTTTTGCTGAATCTTTTAGGGATATACTTTAAACATCAGCTGTCCCAAAATACAGAAGACAAGTAACAACGTCTCTCTCCGGCTGTTCATTTCAAAGCCCCAGTCCCAAAAGCCAGTTCCAGCTCAGTTTAATCCTTGATCAAAGCAGTACAACTTAGCATTGGATTAGTGATTCTCTCATTTAAATCTGTCACTAAGAAATGCAGGTGATCTAAGTCAATTCTAAATATTTCAGCCAAAGCCACTGAAACTTTATCAGGTAGTACAGGGATAACACTTTTTTAACCTTCCTTACAATCTCAGGCTGCATCTTCACAGTGTTTTTCAGGCACAAACGCACTTACTCTACTTGTGTCAGAACAGTGGTTTTAACTCCCCTGGAAAGCTGCATAAGAAAAAACCCCTCATGATACAAGACTTTTGCCAATTCCTTTAGGATGATGGAGTAAAAAAGCATGCTGGGGAAAAGAACTGGAAAAACTAACAAGGCACCAGATCTTCTCCTGGTATCTCCCCACTAAAAAGGACCCCAGGGCTGTGTTTTACCCAAGCAGTTCCAGGCGTCACTCTAGAAGGTGGAAATCCTGCCCGTGCCACCCTGTTTGATGAGAACACAAACCTCCTTCCAGTGCAGAGAGAAGCCCATGAAGCCTCCAAACCAGGGAGGAGAAGAAACAAAGAAGCGTCGGCGTAAACCGTCAAAGGCAAATAACGCCAAACACAAATTCATACATCTGAAATAAGCTCAGCTTATTCCCCAGGGTGAACGTGCCCTCGTGCGCGGCAAAGAACACGGAGACCGTCTTGCTGATGCCTCCGCGTGCCCGGCCCTGCCTGGGCACCCACCAGAGAGCGCAGCACGGCGAGGCAATCGTCACCCACGTGCTCCCTTGCTCTCTTAGCACCCCAACAACCCACGTCAAGCGTAGTGGTCCTCAGGCTCCTGCTCTGTACTCGGGTCTGTCCCATAGAATGGCAACCTCGATCCGAGCAAATACTTTTTGACTTACTAGGCAAGTCACACACAGGAATGTCACCCCAGACTTACGGTCTAGCCCGCCTCAGAAACGTACGCGTTGCGTTCAGGCCCTTCCCTTTGCTACCAAAGTTTCGTTACCTGCCAGTGCCCTGACCGAGTTCCCGCGTGTCGACGCACAGATCCCTGCACCAGCAAGTCAGTCTCTCTCCCCTTAAATGAGGCTAACAGCGGAGTTTGTGCACTCAACGAAGCCCGAAATCAATAATATCCAAGTTACACCGAGCTCCTAAAAGCTGTTGTGTTTTAGAGGTCCCTATAAAAATGCAGGTCGTCTTCCTTTACGCCAAAGGACTTTGATCTGCCGCAGGAGTGCCGCCGGCAGTAAGGGCTTGCACACGAGAGCAGAGCTCCCAGCGGTTCGCAACGGCTCCGGGCCCCATCAAAATGCAAACCCTTCAGAAATCAAAGGCGACGGGACCGAGCACCAGCTGCAGAACGCCCTGCGAGCCAGAAGCTCTGCAGCCACAGCAGCCTCCACCACGCAGGTTCCGAGACCCATCTAACGCTCGCACAACTACACCGGGGGCGAGGGACCCAGGGATGGCAGTCTGGGACAAAAACCTTCTTTACTTCTCATCACGTGCAATGCTGCAGGATTGTAAGAAGAGAAACCCTGTCCTGTCTCAGATTAACTTACGCTTAAGATAATACTTAAAATATTACAGCTTCTCAAATCTTCTCAAAGTTGATTTTTCTCCCTGTTATCCTCCCGGGTTTCTCATCCTTTCAACCCACTCCCCTCCTGGAAGGAGCACGGGGGTGGGACAGACATCAGGACTCCCAAACGGTCTGGTGGAGTCTGGCAAACACCCAAGTGGCCCGTCCCTGCAAAGTAACAGCTCCCGCATGGGAGGAGGGAAACCTTCTGAGACTCTGAGGCACACCTAAATCTGCTTTACTGCCATAATAACCGTGGCAGATAGATAGAATAAAAATCCAGAGAGTCAACAGGGGGGAAAAAAAAAAATTCAACCTTTGAAAAACACACAACATGCAAGTAAAATAATCCTACTCCCCCCCCCCCCAAGGCACACCGAGGGTGAAAAATCAATCACAGACCATGTAGCTTTTTTCCTCCTGCTCGGCTAAGGAAAAGCAAACATTCAAGCAAGTCCCCTCCAAGTCCCTCTCACAGGCAGCAGCGAGCCGCTCGGCTCTCACCGTACCTTTACTCCTCCGTCTCACCACCCCAAGCCGGCACTTGAGCGAAACAGCAAACATCTTCCCGACCGCAGCCTCCAGCGCTCCCCTCACATGGCTCTGTGCCGCTTCTCCCTCCGCACCTCTGCCTGGCTCTGCGAGGGGCTGCCGGCTCAAAATTAATTTATGATTACTGTGAAATGGAGTCGTGCTTTATGTAGTGGCAGAGGGAGCAAGAGGGAAGGGTTTTGGGGTGGAGGATGGCAAAAACAGAGCTAGAGGGGGCACGGACCCTTCCCAACAATACTTTCAGCGCGGGGCTGTTTTGTCTTGTTATCTTGTCCAGATGAATAAAATTGCTCATCGACATTTATAAACCTATCGCCAATCTCCTGCTGTTAAAGGCTGGGAATCTGGTACTACATTAACATATTAATTTGCAAAGTAATGTTATTCCTTAACACATATGGGTGCATGCTTGCGCTTCACCAGAAAGCTAATCCAGAGCTTACCAACGCAGAGGAGATAAAAGCCCTTGATTTTATGGCACCAGTTCACCGGAAACCCAGCACCGGTGCCCATGCCATGGGGCTATGTACTGGCAACAGCCCTGGCAGCGTTAAGTCCTGCTAGAGAAACTTTAGGGTAAAAAAAACCCTTTTTGTGTCTGCAGAAACCATCGACAATGTCCCACAGACCTGAGAGCAAAGCCACCGCCCCGGGGACACACAGGTCACCTGTTGAACATCAGCTCCCCGAAGAGCACGCCTGATGTCCTCCGAGTCCCACCTCCTACTTGCAGAAGTGGGATGATGGATGAGGCTGGAGATGCGTGCTGGGGACGGAGCAGCCTCGGGGCGGTCCAGGGCTGCACCTTCAAAACTGCTGGAGAGCTTTTGTTTTTCTAAGCTGTCGCATATAGCAGAGGAGGGCGGGCAGCCCCAGGCAGCATCCCAGGACGTGGCTGGTTCTCAGCAGGGCTTATTGAGTAATAGAAAACACCAGGCTTACTTTGGGCAGAATTACCAGGGAATTTAGGGGAAGGCAAAATAGATGCCTCCCTCTTGGCAAGGCTACTCTGGGTCCCCACGAGAAGTCAGCCCCATGCAAACCCTCACCAGGAACTCATGCTGTGGGAGACAGCGGAGGTTTCTTACCAGCCGTACTACCGGAGGGTCTGCGTGGGTTGGGGCGTTGGCGAGACCCAATGCACCCACCTGGAGGGACAAGCGATGTTCGAGAGGGCCTACTTTGTGGGATAAAAAGGAGTTTGAGGGACCTGTACGAGGACTCAAAGCCAGCATGACAGGGTGGATTTGGTGCACCTAAAAGGAAAGAGGTCCTTTTGTCCAGCCAGGTCTGGTGACTAAGGGGACATGAAAAACCAAAAGCCTGTGGGTAACATGGGGACAAGACACAGTTCACAGTCCCCAAGTTACCCTGTCAAATACGGGCAGCACAGTACGGTGAAATACATATACAATATATTAGACGCAGTGTAATAAATCTACCCAAAAAATAGCCATTTGAGATACTAGCTGAGAAGATACAGCACTACCTGTTCTTTTATTCAGCTTACTATTCTGATATCAATCTCGCTTTTCTCACATGCTGTCACCAAAAATCAGATTTCCAAAGGAATAATTTTCTGGACTTTTGAATGCCCGGGAGAGAACAATAGTGGAGGTTTACCACTAAGGGTCTACAAAGCTTGGACATATCCATTTGTCTTTTCAAGCCGGGGTAAACACAGGCTTGAATGGCCCGATAGTGCCTCAAAATGTCTGCAGAGCTTCCACAGGTACAATTTCCTCTGTGTTCAACAAAAATTAGGACCGTGGTTTGTATGCGTCTGGTTCCACAAACCATCCTCTGACCGCACAGTCCCCTACTTGCATCCCTGGGCCAGAGAGGCATCAGTAGTAGCGGGGTGTACTTTGCCCCTCCATGGCAGCGCTTTTCAGGTCTGAGCCACACACGTTAGTGATCATACACCCATAGACTCTGCCCCCAACACCCCTCTTGGAGGTGGATTCTTCATCTCCTCACAGCACACTTCCCAAGTCAGGGAGGATCGCACAGAGAAACGTGGACTCTTCCCACTCTCTTTGGGTGGAAGGAGCTCAGAAAGGGTTTGTGATGGCACATCGGGTCTCGCTGCCTTCCTGGCCCAGCCCTGCTCATCCCCACACTCTTCTGGGAGAATGACACTTACTGAGGACTCTGCCTGACCAATATGTTGCTACTCCCTTTCATTTGACTTTTAGACCCCAATCACAGAGGGAGTAGCACTTTGGTTGGCCTTTTCTACTGAGCTGAGCCTCTCCCAGTGCTTCTTAGCAGCTGAAGCAGCAAAATATTCTTCGCTCGCTCTATGGGAATTCAGACGATGGCAGAAGCGGTTCTCAACTGCTTCTTACCGTGGTCCCAGGGGACCTCAAAGGTGCCTTCCAGGAACCCATGGGGAAACCGCAGATTTACAGAGGAAAACCCCACTACCAAGTCAATACCTGGGGGCTAAAGGCTGCTCACGAGAGATGGACATTTGGGAGTTCACCTACACAAAATCTCTGAGCACCTTCTCTAGCCACCATTTCTGCTGATCCCACAGATGACTTAGGGGGTCACAAATGGTTTCCACAGACCAACTGCTGCAGGCAGCAATACGCTGCATCTTTTTAGGAGGCCCCCGAGAGACATGAGACAGAATAATTCACCTCCGATACCTGATCTCAGCAGTGCTCTGCCACTGAGTCTTTGCCCCTAATTACCAGGGTCACCCTCCCGCTGTTCAGGCTGGAAGGACACATGCACGGTTTGGTAAATTCAACCTCAAAGGTGTAAGTTTGGAACCAAAGGAAAATGTAACACAGACTGACCCAGAAAGCTTTCCGGCAAGGAAAGGGCTAAAAGAGAGCTGCTTTGAACACGTGGCAGTGTTAGCGGCACAGCACAAACGACAATCCCAGAGGAGCTAACACCGAATTTCAAATTCAAGAATTCCAATTACAGACCCTCGAAACTCAATAAACCCTCAGTGCTTTAGAGATCACTCTTTACGTAACAGCACGAGAGATTTTCTTCTTGACTCCATCTTGTTTTCTTTAAAATATAGAGTTGAAAGCATTGACAGGTGTGTACATGTATATTAAGTATAGATAAATTTAGATGCAATGTAGGTATTTAAAGCCTTGTACAGAAGACAAAAAGCCTGAGCATGTTTGCATTGCGTGAGAAACACGCACGTGGGACTGACGATGGGTTGAGGGATGGGGCCAGGCAACAGGGCTTCTCCTCCTGCTTCTGCCACGGCTACGAGAGCCCAAGGGGGCTGATCGGATCACACAGAACCCCAGATGTTCAATTCCCGAGACAGCCTGGGAGCTGATCCCCAGCTCCCCACGCACAGTTGCTTGCTCCGTCCACGTTGCTTTTTCTTCTCTCACCGCTACTGAGCGCATGGATCTCCAATTAATTTCGCTGGAGCGGTAGCAGAGGAATTTTATGCCGTTTTCCCAATCAAAATATCGTTTTGCACCAGATTTTGCCTGCTTTCCCGATGCTGAAGTTCCAGTCTACACATAAGACTAGAGGAACCGTGCCATTTTGTCTTCTCTCAAGGTTCATCACTGGGATTTAAGCACATTCAGACATAAACCTGAATGTTAAGATCCAGCTTACCCTCCTCTGAGAGGCTCAGAGAACTTCTTTAGCCGGGGGAATCGCCTGGATGTCCCAGGAGAACTGGATTTACCTCAGAGGAAATGCCATTCACAAAACACAGCTGTTTCTCTTTGATACTGAAACAAGTGTGTGTTCAGCTCTCCTGCATATAAATCTAATCCTCATTTCAGCTAAGGAAATGACTGTGGGGACACTGGTCATCACGAGTGCACAACAGGAGGAGCGAGAAATGCGGCAATTAAACTAAGAGGATAAAAAAGCCTTTGTATAATGGGAAATCTATTACCATTTATCACGTCTGCTATTTGAAGTGGCTCTGCGAAGCCATAGAATCCATTGCAAATAACGCAAGAGGATAATGAAAATAGATATACACTGAGTTTCAGAAAAATAAAGCAAAACGCCGTGTGATTAATGAATATACAGTATTCAGAATATATGTATGTAGTGCTGTGTTTATTTGTCTGGCAATGATTACACTTTTTCTATAATAGCAAAGTGTGGAGAAATGGTAAGGAGGAAAACAGTCTTCTATTCATGTAAGCATTTAAAAATATGTATCGGAACAAAATTAAAGGAGCAGAAACTATTCAAAGTAGAGCTCACGTTAAATTAGTTCATTTTTTCCTTCAAGTTGCCATACAGTCTGTTTCCTTCCTCAGGAACAATAATGTAAAATCCCGTGTGTATATCCTGAATATTACGCACTGTACTATTCCTGAAACATCCTGAAAATTACACTGTACTAAAACATATTTTAAACGGCAGTATTTCTCTTACAAAGAGTACAGTTATGGATGAATACATTAATGTTGCAAATACTGATAATACTGCCTTTGTGAATTTGTTCAGATTATTTCCATTTTCTCTTCACCAGTTTAAAGGATGTTCCAACCTTACTTTATATACGCTTCAATTCTGTATGACTATGGGTACAGTCAGCGGGTAGACCCATAAAATGGGTTCTGGGGAGAAAACGGCAGATTTCTACGGAAAGGCAACCTTTTTTCTTTTCCTTTTGTATTTGCAAATTGTCTGCAAAAAGTACAAACAGATATTACCAGATAGGGGGCTAACAGGCTTTTTATCATCACGATAGATCAGACTACATTAAACCGGCTAACCAGTGTATGTCTTCCATTTAAAAAGAAAGCAAAACAAAGTTCACTACAGATGGTTGTGCTTTATAAATAGCATACGAGTAACTTCTAATCGGAGTAATTTCAGGTATTGATAACAAAAGGTATGAAGCAACCTGCCTTCTTTTACTACAGCACTTTGCTAAAATCTTGCCCTTGGAAAACAGATTTTGTTGGATAACTCTGTCCAGTAAAAATATGTCAAACAGACCAGCCGATGAGAGACTGAAGGTATCTCTCAAAAATATTCATCCCATAGTGCATGTTAAGATAAGCCATTGCAATTAGCAGACAACAGATCTCCCCCTAAGAGCTTGGGAGCTCTTTGAGAGCTACAGAAGCAAATAACATGGGCCAAATGTGGCATTAAAGCATCTGGAGACAAAAAGTCTGCTTTAGATAAGCAAGTCGGATCAATGCTGAAGCAACAAATCCAATACAGTAATGCCTTGAACCAAACTCAGGATGAGCTGATCTATAAAGTTCCGCTCTCCCCCGGGCTCAGGGGATGCTGTGCGTTAGCGACGGAGCTCTCCGTCCTGGTGCGTGAATTCCTGCAGAAACACCTATAGCCTCCGTGTACAGCAGAGCAGCACCGGGGCAGCCACGAGTGCTCACCCCTCCCCAAAGCAACTACACAGACCCCAGGCTCCGAGTTTATAGCCTCTCAGTGCCTGTTAAAGCAAACATGCTGCCAACAAATGCCGTTAGTTTTGGGGTGGGTGGTCAAATTGACAGCTCAGGAAAGCCAAGTGGAACTCGTTTCTCCTTGTGTGTTGACACTGTCAGTAATGAAGGCTGGGGAGAAGATGCTCTGCCCCCATTGACACCTGTACAGCTTTAACTGATTACCCTTAATAAACCATCCCAGTGACAGCGTGAATGATGAACAGTTTCATTGAAACCGTGCTGAATTAGTAGACAATTCCCAAAAGGAAATAGTCTAAATTATGCTTTACAAGTACCTTGCCTGGTCCTAATTAGCATGGCTACAGCCTTCCCCTGTGTGATGCCTCAGCCTCCAACGGAGTAACATCGGGGGGGAAGTCTGATGTGGCACTATTAGTTTTAATTACCCTGACAACAACTTTTGAAGGTGACAGTCTGTCATGAAACTGTGTTCAGCTAAGTAGACGAACAGCCTTCAGTCATTAACCTTCACCCTTGGGATTTTGAAAGCCCTTCTTATTTTCTGCATCCACGGGTGATTTCTCCGACACATGCTCTGAACATCCTGTGCAAAGCTTCAAGCTCACCAGCTTCACAGAAGGCCATGTCTTGAGAAATGCCGTGTTTAATTTCTGGCTATGCGCAATTATTTCCCTGAATTAGAACTTCTCCAGACCCTCGACCCTCTGTCGCATCAGCTGCAAGAAACCAGCAAGAGGCTCTTTGGAGAAATGCCCGCAGTTCTCACCATCACATTTGCCGAGACCATGAATGCAGCCGTGTGTAAGCACCACGCTCCCACAGTTTCGGCAGTGACACTCATGGGGACTGCACCTCCAACCCAAACCACTGAGATGCTGGTATCTAGATCAGACTGAGACTAGGATTCAAGGAAGATGATTTAAAGATGAGCGAAGGCTACGGGTGAAAGCTACGTGCTGATGATATCTTCCGAGTTGTCCTCTCCATAATTCACACCCCAGATTGGCAGGAAGGCTAAATGTGGAGGATTTTACGGGCACTTTTCTGCAATTCAAGTGGGTGAATGGCATTTGGATTATGTCCCAAAGCTAAGAAGGCGGCTAATTTAAACATTCACATCTATGTTCCTTTTTTGAGCTTCTAACTTGAGCCCTATCAGTATTACTTAGACGTCTCCTCCTACTATCATTATTTTATCAGCTGACAAGAACATCTCGACAATTCATGTGTAAAAGCGTTCTTATATTTTTCCCTGTTAGTATTTCACTGGTGATGCTGCAGTCTTACCGGCATTCACAGCAAAAATTCAACCCCAAAGCTCAGGTGCTTGATGCTCAGCCCATCGTTTTTTCCTGCTTCTGCACAACGGAATGTAAGAGAAACCAGGTCCCTACTTGGAAGTGCTGCTGCAATAGCAGTAAATAACAGCAGCTATTTAATTACAAGAAAATATTGTATATAATTGGAAATGTGGTTGAGAGCTGTATTATCCCAAAGAGTAGTGACCAAAGTGGGGCTGCCTATTGCCCGGGGTAAGAAGCGTGGTCTTGCAGGTGGAAGGCTGTTGCCAGGATTCAGCCTAAGCCCATAGTTTATTTTGCCAGGAAATGCTGAAGCCGTTCTTTAATAATTAAATGGTACGGTATGTTTGTTCAATCTGCGACTCCGTGGACAAGGCATCAGCCTTTCCAAGGAGACAGCTGAGTCTCCTGAAGCAAGAAATTAAAAGAGTCTTATCTCCATGTGCTGTATTGCCACTCGCTCTGACTGCCAATTTACTTAGGAGAACGAAAGCCTCTTGCAAATGCTGGCTGCAGATGCTAGCCTCGACGGGGTCACGCTACGCCTTCACGTATGTACTCCCAACAGTCTTCTCACTGTATTTTACATTGCTGGTGTGCTAATGAAGCAATTAGCTAGTAATAGCCCGAGACAAGTTAGCACGCCAAAGGCCAAAAGTCGTTTCCCTTTTAAGCAGGTTCTCCTTACCCAGTTTAAGTGCCAGCTGCAGTCTTTTACTGTGAGCACAATTAAAAGATAATACACAAATCTAACTGTTACTTACAGAGCACCATCAGTCTTCCCAGCCCCAAAAAGGATGGTAGGAAAAAGCTACGGCCACTGCAACACGCAGCTCAGCTTTGGAATTAAACAGCCTCACTTTAGACATGTTATATTGGGAAATTTTAAATAATCATGCGGAATCAGTACTGTTTCTGCTAGGAAATATATGTACCTTTTCAAGTAGCATGTTTGTGCCCGCAGACATGCTGTTACTGATATTTAGCACCCAGTAAAAAACTACTTTGTTTTTTAAGCAAAAGATTGAAAGTTCCAAGTTACGCTATTATTAATCAATAGCGGAGTGTTCAAGGAGGACCCACAAAACTGGAATTTATTATCATTAAACACTGCACCAATATTATGGTTGCTTATAGAGACCGCATCTGGGGGCTCATTTTGCCTGCATCGTACAAATGTTCCTGTATCGCACCGCGTGTGGCCTGAGTAGAGGAGACAGAGAACGAATGCGCCAAGAGAAGTACAATTCTCTGCACTTTAAACTGTTATAGACAAGATCCCTTTTCCAAAATAGTAGCAGTAAAGGTGTTCCACTCACAAGAACAAATTACTTGGGGAAAGAGCACACGATCCATGTTCTGGTCTCCTTACATCAAAACCAGATGTCTGCCTCCCAGAAAACCAGCCAGAAGGTTTGCCTTGGTCTTGTCCAGGTTACTAGGGATACACGAATGAAGGTTTTGGCCTGTGTTTTTACAGGACATCAAGCTAAATTATCCTTGCCCACCATCAAATCTAATGACCACAGCCACTGCCGCATATAACCGGCAATGCTTTCGTGTCTGCAAAACAGCCACACCAGTTTACTCTGGCAGAAAACTTGCCCATCAGCGGCTTGCCCAGTATAGGTCTAGGAGCCAACAGCAGAGTAGGGAACGGAGCCCAGTCCTAATCAAATGCATACATCCATCTGAAAACTCATCATTAAATTTTCCTACTTGAAGCATTTTTCCATTCACACAAGGCCCGATCTTCTTACCCCGTTGGACAGTAGGTGCGGATTCGCCAGCCCCCGCGGTTGTCAGACCCAGAGCTGCACCATCGCAGAGGTGACCCAGCACCCGCACTTCCAGGAATTGACTGCACCCATAATTAACTAGAGACATGTTTGGAAATGCCTAAATCGTAGTAATTATCATCATGATGGCATAATTAAAAACGGATACAATCTCACTGACAGGTGGTATTTTGAAAAGCACTTACCATCAGTTTAATACTTCCCGTTTAAGGGAGATATTTACTTCTGCCATCCAGGGGAGAGGAGACTTCGAGAACTCCAGCTCCCGTGTCTACTCTCTTCAAACCTTATTTATTATTCCTATTTCTGAAGCACTTTCCTACCCCAAATACCCTACATTTCCCTCATCCAGGAATTGCCACATTCATTTCTTTAACTAGCAAAGCCAAACTCGGCCCACCAGCCCTTTGCAAAGGCTACAATTCAGTCTATACCTTATTTTATTTTGACATCTAAAAACAATGTCAAAGCTGCATTTCATAGTCAGAGAGTCTGAAACTCTCACTCTCCATTTACATTTCCTTATTAATGGATTGGTCCCATCACCAGGTGAATGAGCAGGAAAACACTTTGCTCCAAAGTCAGTGCTGATGCACCCTTCAGGTGGGGCTTCGGATCGATCAGAGGGAAGACGGTGCCTGGAGTTTTCAAAAACTCCTACGCTGCCTGTCTTTACTTACTTATTTTTATTATTCATCTGCAAAAAGCTGCCAAAGCAAATGCTACAGAGAAATTAATTCAGCACACGTCTCTGCTTCCCTACGAAATCAAGCAGTTGGGCTCCAGGCTCACCTGTGCTTGTCTCATCTGCAGACTAATTCAAGACCCAGCTGCAGAAAGGACTAAACTACCCAGCTTCTACAACTACTTGGTAAGCAAGGGAGGTGTGGATGCCATCTCTAACCATATGAGCGTTCACATACTTGCTCTGGAAGAAAAAGACCTTCTGTCCCATTACACATTTTCACTCTTACCCACTTCCTTGGCGTTTATTACAGGTGACCCCAAGATGGAAGGGCGGGACTGAATCTGATCACTCCAATGCTCTGAAAGCTGAAACCTGCAGCTTTGATTTCGCCACTCTCTAGCACTTAGCATTACACGAAAGGTGAGGAAGAGGCACGCAGAAATTCACGCAAAGCTTAACAGTGAGGAAATATATTTGTTGGGGCAAGATTACAGAGATTTAAAGAACTCATCTACTTTTCTTTTTCTTTTTGCAAATATTAGCCTTCAGCAAAGACATGAAAAACATTTGTCTTTATTCTAAAGAGGATATTATCAGCTAATTAATTTCTAGCACCAAACAGTCCGGATGAAGAAGGGTTTAATTGCTGAAAAGGTTGAAACAGAATATTTTCACAGCAAAATTTATGTTTGGCTACAATGGATTGATCCTGTTTGATCAAAAGCTTTCTCTGTACAATTGTCTTTGCTGCAAGTTAGAGATTCCACGACCATTCACGAGCTCTTAGTCACCCTTGAACCTCCAGTGTACGCCAGCAATCCCCTTTCCACAGCCACTGCAGGATGTGCAAGTGGGGTCCCAGGAGGAGCTATAAATAATGCAGCTCCACGACCCCGTTAGCAAAGAGGGAGGTGGGAGATGCTGGGGCTTTGAAAGGGCACCGGGCTCCGCTTAGGAAATACAGCTTTCTCCTGCTGCTCACCACAAGGGAAATCACTTTGAAAGGTTGAAAGAGGGCAACTCTTTCGAGCTCAATAGACTGGTTTCTGTCTCGTGATATGAGCATAACTGCTAATAACCGCTTCATTTACAGGACACTCGCTACCGTTGGGCACAGGCGTAGAGAGGATTATTAGGGTCTCCAGCCTGTTGCCTTTCTCAGGATCCTTTGCCTTTATCTACAAATATCCCTGCCTCAATGCTATTAACCCTGACCTCTTCAGAGCCACACGTTAATTCCCGCTCTTAGGTTTTCCCCTTTCCACCAGCAGCAATACTGCTCCCACTAGCAGAACACTTGGTGCCAGGTCTCAGAGTTGTCCCAAGACCTGCAGCAGTTTTAAACCTCAGTCGCTTGACTACTGCTTGCAGTACTCCAGCACAGTCCCTAGACCATGACCAGGACCAAACAGCGCAGCACACGTACACCCAGCCTCGTGCCGATGCTCTGCAAGGAGGATCTTTTTTCCTTTTCCTGTCTCTCCTCCTTCCCTGAGGTACAGCCTTGTCCAAATCACTTCACCTCCTGCATTCCCATATTAAAAAAAAAAAAAAAAATCAAGTATTTAGAGGTTCCTCAAGACGCTATTTTAGTTACCACCGCTTTTACCAAACATCTTCACACCTGGGGGTACACAGAGCTCTATGAACAGCCACATTCAAAGAAGAGGCATAGGAATACACAAATTTCTTTTTTTTCCAGCATTTGAATTTATGGCTGGAAACTAAACTATCAGCTTTGCAATGATTTACTGCTGTACAACGAGACCTGTGGGATATAAACAGAGGAGACAACCCTGCAGGACAATAAATTGCCACAAACCAAACTGTCATCATGAAATACATAAAAGCCACGTGAAAACAACCCCACTGATGGGACACAGAGGGCCTTTTGGCAGCTGCTCTTCTGCTGGCATGGGGTATAGGTGCCTCTTCCAAAGCAGGCAAGGGGGAGACACCCATCCCTGGCCTCCACCACCACCTGCAGCTCTTCCTATCTCCTTCCCTGGCTTGTCATGAGCTTTGCCCCAGGATGTCCAGAGCACCAGCTCCCCAAATCCTGATGAGGAGACATTTCTGAAAGGCTATCAAGTGTCATCAGGCCCAAAGGCACCTAAAGCACCCAAACCCTCTGGACAGCCTGATCATGTAGTTTTGGGTTCTTTTGTTGGTGTGGTCCCACTCTGGGCCAGTCACCTATCTGAAGGTGTTTGTCTTCACCCCAGGGATCAGGTGGGACAAGACTGGCTCAGAGAAGCCCATCAGCGATCACTGCAGCTCCTGATCTCCTCTGCCTGCCAGGGCTGCGTCTCTGTGGGTCCTCACGTCCCTCCAAGCCCCAGCGCTCGCGAACTTCAAAGCCACAAGAAATGCAGGAACAATTCTGGGGAGCTCAGCCAGTGGCTTTACAAGGATGGCTTGGTTTTAATTATGTGCCTGGGGGATTTTTTGTGGGAGGATGAAGCAACTAGGTCTGGCATCACTTAGCAGTGGAAGGGTAGGAGTTTAACACAGATCTGAAAGGCTGAACAACATGCCTTTGAATGTGTTTATTTAACCTAGAAGTTGAGTAAGCTCTGTATTTCTAAGGTAGCCCATACTGGGTGGAAAATCAGAAGAATAAATATAACTTAGCTTTCAGAAAGCTCAGAGAAAAAAAAAAAATAAAAAGATCTCCAGTATAAATTTTAATTCCCCATAGCATTACACATGACGGGGATGTGGGTTTATATCCAGAGCCCTAGTCCAGGGCAAAGAGAGCTAGGATAGATGGCACACGCGTCTAGGTCGCTGACAATCCTCCCTCCCATACCAAATTTCTCCCTCCCATACCAAATTTCTCCCTCCCTCGCATCCCATGTGAGGATAACGTGAGATTTTCCCAAACAGCCCCTTTGCTGAATCTGCCTTTCTGCTTAGACACCACAAAGGCAGGCAACTCAGCGCTGCTTTGAAATGGGGGGGGGGGGGGGGGACGGACAGGAACAAAACAAAGAAATCCGGAGAGACCGTCCGCAGGGAAATCCAGGGAGCTACAAGAAAATAAAATGAGAGGCAAAGAGGAATCCTTATGAAAATGCATGAGATGTGAAAAACTGACAGGCCAATTAAACATGTCTAAATACAATCAGAGATTATCCCAATGCCACTGCCGTGTCTATCGCTCTCCACCCTCCCTTTGTTCCCCCTCCCCAGCCTCCAGAGCAGCAGCTCACTGGCATCCCTCGGTCCCTCCTGCTCGTCCCTCCGACCAGCGACGACCGCACATGTCGCGGGCCCATCGCTCCTCGCCTCGTCTCTTTGCACAAACTGCTTTTTTACCAGTCCTGGGCCAGCTGATGGCATTCCTGCTTTCTGCGCGCTGCTCCTGAAGAAGGAGCATGAATGGCAAGAGCCTGCGGGGAGTGGGGGCTGGCTGACACTTCTGTAAACACCATGATAATCTGTTTAAGATATTAGACTCCCATATATGTGTTTTTAATAATAAAGGCAACATTTAGATGCTGCCAAGGTATCAGAGAGACAGTAGCAGATGCAGAAGAGCCACCTCCACCATATAAACAATGGAAAATGCTCTCTTATCTTTTCATACCACTAGGCCTCCAGGCTGCAAAATAAATGATTGCATTCATTTACATTTTATTGTGGAGATATAACTGGCTGGAATAAGTGCCAGCAGAGAACCCGACTGCAGGAATGCACTGTTTTTCTCCCCATTTGCCTTAAGAGATGCTTTTTTTTTTCTGGCAATCCATCTCTATCACTGTTGTCTAGATGGCAGAAGGGGCATTAACCCACTACCTATCTTGCATTTAGGAAAAAAAAGCCATCAGTTCAGCTTTTTACAAAGCCTCAGGCTAACAAACTGTTCCAGAGTAACAAGACTGTGAAAGAGGGTCTCTCCACCTGAAGGATATCCAGGCAGTAAAGCCAAAACTTTCTTAGACAGTCACACATTGTCATGGTTTAGCCCCAGCCGGCAACTCAGCCCCACGCAGCCGCTCGCTCGCTCACTCCCCCTCGGTGGGATGGGGGAGAGAATCGGAAGAGCAAAAGTAAGAAAACTTGAGGGTTGAGATAAGAACAGTTTAATAGGGAAAGCAAAAGCCACGCACGCAAGCAAAGCAAAGCAAGGCATTCCTTCACTCCTTCCCATGGGCAGGCAGGTGCTCAGCCATCTCCAGGACAGCAGGGCTCCATCACACGTAACGGTGACTTGGGAAGACAAACGCCATCACTCCAAATGTCCCCCCTTCCTTCTTCTTCCCCAGCTTTATATACTGAGCATGACACCATATGGTATGGAATAGCCCTTTGGGCAGTTTGGATCAACTATCCTGGCTGTGTCCCCTCCCAGCTTCTTCTGCACCTGGCAGAGCATGGGAAGCTGAAAAGTCCTTGACCAGTGCAGCAACAACTAAAACATCTCTGTGTTATCAACACTGTTCTCAGCACAAATCCAAAACATAGCCCCATACCAGCCACTATAAAGAAAATTAACTCTATCTCAGCTGAAACCAGGACAAACATTCATGTCTCAAAAACCCACAAGCCACATAGAGTCAAGCCCAAGTGAAACATCCTTATCTTAGCCAGTCGCCTGTGCTTCCCTTGCAGTCAACAGAGAGGAACACGCTCTCCAAAGAATCATTCATCCCTCAGGTTCGAGATGTCTGGTTTGGGTTGAGAAGCACCGATTCCTCCCTTTCCCTGCTACGCAGCCTGGACACATAGCTCAGAGAGAGGTCTACCCCCCGTGTCCAGCTGGGACCCAGGCCATGTATCTAGTATTGCCTATACAGGTACACGTTAACTACAGGTTCAAAAGATCTGTTTCATTCTTTTGATAAAAAAGGATAACCGAATAAATACAAAATAAGCAAAGCACTCAATCTCTCAGGTCAGCACCCAAAAGCTTAGCAGATGGTTAGAAGGATGTGAACTACATGTAAATCTCAACCCTGATGGGACCACGTTCCCAGGCAGCAGGAAAGCTCAGGGCTGGGTGTGAACCCTCTCAGCTGACAACTGCCTATTGAAAAGATAAAGTAAAATACCCACAAGGTTAACAATAGTAATAACTGTCAATTTAGGGCTAGCTAACATTTTCCACTGCCTCCTTGTTTTCTGATACCTAAATATTTTCAGGTTTTCATTTCCTTTCTTCTCTGTTGATCAATTTCTAACTAAAGATGATATAAGAAATAAAATGAAAAGTTTAAGCAAAAATGTTTGAGTATATTTCGCTGGAAAAATGGTGGCAAAAACCCATCTCAGACTCTTGAACTACCTGAGGAGGTAAGACAGGAGAAAGTCTGGGCACCTGGAAGCAGAAGGAATGAACAAATAGATGAGTAAATGAAATCAAATCAAATCCTACAAGCAAAGACCACCCAGTTAGGAAGGATATCCTGTTCTCACCATAGCTTGTGACTGAAAGAAGCAGGGAGACCTCAGGGGACCCAAGAAAGAGGATGCTAAAGAATCCTCCAGTGGCTCAATCCCACTGGGGTTATGGGCAGCCCAGTTAAACGCTCTCTAGGCTGGCTGGCTGGCTTTAGGCCTGACCCAGGTCACGGAGAAAGACGGCAAGATGTGCTAGAATATGATCTCCTGGTTGCCACGGTGTAATTAAAGAAGGCGTTACACACGAAAGCACAAAGGGACAGTCTGAGCCGTGCATGCCACCTCCACCTCCGTATCTGCTGGCTTTCTACCACTCACACCACTGACCTGACCCACCTTTGCAACACAGATTTTTAGCAGAAAGCATTTCTCATGTAGAAGTTGAAGCTGAGAGCAGGACAGTCACCAGTGCTGCTCATCACGGCACTGGCTCGGGCCTCAAGCTCAGAGGCCAGTGCCCAGCCCTGCCCCGACCTGCGTAACCCTGGGCAAGTCCAGTAACATCTCCGTGCCCCAAGTCTCCAGCTGTAAACGAAGCCATCCAGGGTCCTGTAAGAACGGGGCCATCAGAGGCTCCAGGACAGGGTCAGAAAAGCAGCTCAACAGAATTAGGCGGGTGAAAAAGAGCAAGCCTGTAAAACGTTCAAAAGCTGCAACAATACCATTGCAAACAAATTACCAGATGTGACAGTGAAAAGAACAGTGACCTACATTAGATATGAGCATAGCTTCATCTTAAGTGTGGTTTCATAAGCGCTTCGTATCCCTTGGACGCTAGCAGTGCAGAATGCGGGAAGCTGAGCCTGATGGCCGAGGGCGCAGCCCTTCACATTTTCCTCTGCTGGGTCACGGCCACCAGCAGAGAGCTCACGTGCGCCGGGGACAGGTCAGTGAATGCTGTAAATGCCCCTTTTTCACATTCTGGGCTTCTCTCGTTTGGCTTTTTTATAGATAGACTAAAACCAGATTCATTTTCAATTATATTACAGCCACAGCATAGTTTGCTTGGAAGATAAAGGATGGATATAACAGACCTGGGTCCAGACCAACTTTGGCCATAGCACCCTCTTGCAGACAAAAGCATCCCTCAGAAGAACAGCAACCTAAATTTGTCTGTTTTCCATTGCTCTTCCGTTGCACAAAGATACGTAACAGACCTCCAGGCTTAAATATCTCAAAATGCAACAACAGGGATCAAACAAAAATCTCAGTGAGTGACACGTTCTCCCTGCACTTTTAGGAACACCATCCCACCAGACAGAAGACTCCCTGCCATCCCCACTCCACAGATGTGCAAAACGCTACCCTTGCAAGCAAGGGAAGGTTTACAAAGGAGACCCAGAAGTCCCAGTTCCCTGCCCTCACCCCTTCTCCCACCAATATTTTTCAGCCCTTGGAAAGCACAACAGCAGCGGCTGGCTGCAGGAAGCTCTCCCGTCACGTAAGCAATGGATATCAAACAGGCACGTTATCTCCGGGCGAGCAGGAGCATTCCCGTTTCCTTACCACCGGTACAACAGAGGTGCAGGCGGCACAAACCACCCGGGTCACAGAGTTCCCGGCTCCCCCCTTCCTCCTCCACCCTCAGCTCCTCTCTCCATCTCTTCCTCCTCCTCGATGACTTCTTAAGGATCTTCAAAACCTTGTTCACTTTATTCATCTGGTCTCACAGCCGCAAAGAGGGGACGGGATCTCCCCGACTCCTGTGTCTCAGCAGCTCCAGCTCCCCGGGAAGGAGGGACAGCTAGAAGCAGGCAGGTCACCGGGAGGCACGAAAGCGCTCGCGTGTGTATGCGTGCGCGCGTCTGTGTCAAAAGCTTCTTTCCACCCAAAGAGAGAGTTCTGGGTGGCGGTGGGAGGGGGGAAGGAGAGAAGGATTTCTTTAGCCTCTGTCCATCCACAGCTCTCGCAGACAATGAGAGCAGGCATTTCTTCTCCCTGATGACTTGGGAAAGCTCATAACTCACAGGGGCAGCAGACTCTGTAGAGGGTTTTCAATTTCTGTTTTCGACAATACACGCATTCTGGCAGATTTCAAACGCTCCTCAGGCAAAAGAGCCAGCATCAGCTCAGAAAAAGCAGTGACTCTTAAAGAATTCTGGCTTCATTTCAAAGATCAGAAATAGCTAATACAGACAGCAAATAATATCTGCATCTATGAGAAACGCTAAATAACTCTGCGGTCTGTAGGACAGAACCTTGACTTTCCTGGACTTGCATGATGATATTTATCCAGCATCTGTCAGCAATCACTTTCTCACTGACGTCTTTGGAAAGAGGCAAGTAATTTCCCCAGTTTCCTGCAGACACTGAGGCACGGCGAGGTGAAGTGGCTAGTCAACGCGTTTTTAGCACAACCACTGAATACATCCCTGCAAATAGCTTCGCTCCCTATTTCAAAAGTTTAGACTCTCTAAACTTTTGCAATAATTTAGAGCCTCTAAACGTTTTTAAATGACCCTCTGATATTTTTAAACAGACTTTAACGGACAACAACGTGCAGCCTGCAGTGTCCACCCAGGGCCGTAGCTGCTCTCAGACACCAGCCAAACCACCGAGAAGGATGCAAGAACCCTGCGCGGGAAGCTCTGCCACGATCTCCCATCCACAGCAATCTCCAAAGGTGGAGAGCTCAGAGTCCCTTCCGCTATCGCCATCCTGGCATTGCAAACCGAGGCACGGGGCAGGGGTAAGAGCCGCGCTCTCCTTCAAAGAATCATGTTGTTCGGTAAATGACAGTTTTCAGAGTCAGGAGGCTAAGTGGAAAATAACCCTGTGTGCTTGGGAAAGGCTGCCTGGGAGTCAGGCAGATGATAAACACACACCTTTACCGCTGGCTTCTCAGTTGTAAACCAGACCATGCGACGTGACTTAAGAGAGATGCTTATTAACCCACTCATACCCATGGGAACCAACGGCAGAGGCAGATTATCAGTTTGCTAACAGTCAGGTCAACCCTGGGCCAAGCTACAAAGGTGTTTGGGTGCCTGGTTCCTATCTGCAGGATGAGCTTCCCTTGGAAAACTTTAGGAGCTGAGGTAGCTCCTGGCCCTGGGGCTACAGGTCTCACCGGACGCCTTTGCCCTCAGCCCCAGCAGAGAGTCAACATCTTCCTATCTCCCACGCTGATGCCAAGGAAATATCCATCAGGATCGTCTCCTGGCCATTTCGGAGAGGAAAGGTGATTTTTGGGCAATGACTGCCAGCTTGGGAGGAGCCCTCTCCAACCAGGGCAGTAGGGTTAATGGAACAGCAAAGTCCTTCTCCAAGCAACCATGTGTGGGATGGACACAGCTGTGCCTGGCAGCAGGACAGAGAGCCCGTTAATACACCTAAAAAAACTCCATTTAGAGCGATATAATTAAGAACAAACCCTGCAGTAGATAGTATTAATGGATGTACAAATTAAATTATCATGCACTTCATTTAAAGCATTATAAATAGAGCCGTTACTCTCACTGCTGAGCGAGATGCGACCCACACCCACGGCCCCCACACGAAGGCCAGCACAGGGCAGAGCATGGCCCACCAGCGACGGCCACTGCCAGCCTCGGTTAACCCTTTCACGCCTGAACTCTCGCACCCAGACGTGGCCACGGCAGCATTGCCGCCGAGCAGACCCCAACAGCAAGCTTTGGCGGATGCAGTCTTCTCAGCTCATTAAGGCCCAGATTTTAATGAGACATGGCCCCAGACAAGCAGCGCTGTGCAAAACAGCAGGAAACCATGCTGTTCCCACGCATTCCTCTGGGGTGTAATTCTTCTTCTTCCACCTTTCTTCAGGGCAGGAGGTAATTTGCACTGCCTCGTCTCAGCACTTTACTGTGGTCAGAGCTGGCTCAGCTACCCAGAAGCCAAGGCAGCTCTTCTGCTGAGCAAGGATCTCCCTGCGTCCCCTCCAGGGCAGGATGGATGTGCTCGCTTCCTCGTGCTCCTGCCCATGGGCAGGACCCAAATCAAAGTCTGCTCCTGACGAGTGCTCATCCCAGTTTGCATTGGTCTCTACCATTTGCCATCCCCGTGCTCTTCACAAGCGTTAAGGCTTTCACAAGCACCCTGGGAGATAGGCAGGGTGCTTGTCCCAGCCTCACACAATGGAGAAACCCTTTGCAGTGGTTCCCAGGTTAGACATCAAGCCGGCAGCAGAGTCCCAAAGGGAAGAGGGAAGCACGATGCAAGCAGCAGGGCTCAAGGGTGATGGGGTCCATAATTCCTGGTAACATGCAGGAGAACCCAACCTTATCCACTCAGGGCAGGGCCAGACTTTACCCCTCGTCCTGCTTCCCTGTGCTCAGGCTCCTTCTTTGCACGATCTTCAGCGTACCGGTAACCTTCCCCAAACTTTCCCCCCATCTCCATCTCACTCCCACTCTGTTTCCTCTCCTTTCCTTTGGAGAATGGCTCTAATCCTTCACGTAGTCCTCAGTGAGATTTATGAGTACAATTCCATTTTATTTTGATGGTTAATACTAGCACTAATGCTGCTGTCATGTCTACATAATTAATAATGAGACTAATAATGCCAAACCAATCTAAGAGTCACTTTATTGGTCTTCAATGTCATTAGTTAGAGCTGATATAACCAATTCAAGTTGTCATCCGTACTGAGTCACCATTACCACTTCTCCCATAAAAAAAACACGAATCTGGGGCTGTAATGCAGCCCAGACTCTCAATCCAGCAAGCAATGCGGTAGAGGGTCATCTGAGGGCGATCCCCTTCTCATCTAATTAATATTTTAGAGAGCTGCAGCAATACAGTGAGCAGCAGGAAAGCAAGACAGTGTGGAGCAACGTAAAGCATTTTGCCGAGATGAGCTCTCGGGGACCAAAGCTACACCTCGCACATCTCCCGTGACTGCAGATGCCACTTGCACTCACAGCCCATTCTGCATTTTCCCACCTGCCACGGCATTGTGAGGCCCATCGTACAAATGGAGAAGGAAAAACAGTCTTTGATGCAATGTCACTGTCTGCCTCAGCGTGCAAACGCCTGTAGAGCTGCTGGTGTCTGCAGGGGAGAGGCTGGTGTCCCCACTCTTAAAACAGGGTCTGGCTGGGCACTATGAAAGGCAACAAGCCACCATGAACCACCCAGGCCCTGGAGGCTACTTTGTCATTATTAAGTAATCATGAGATCTCTTAATACCTGTTTTGGAAAGATTTCTGCATTATGGCCAGCCTGGCTGCTAAGCCTGTAGATTGCACTCACACTGCTTTCAAAATGTATTCTGCAGTCAGGGCAGCAAGTTGCTCTCTACTCACGTGAAGGCCAAAATCGCTGCCTCAAAGCACTAAGGATTTAAGGGGTGAAAAATCCTTCAAAGCAACTCACTAACCACTGTGAGTACTGGAAACACTTTGGTTGCCATTCAGGTAATCACACACTCTTTCGTGTCCTATTCCCACTTAGCTTCACCTTCCGCTTCTCACATATTATCTGAATCTGTTTGATTTAAATTATCGAAGTCGTTTGATTTGAGCCAAGATTTGGGTAGAATTTAGGGAAGTTCAATAATAACAGTTTAATATTGCTAAATTAATCCAAACTATTTACTTCTCCCTCCTTTTCCAGTCACAGTTCTAGAGTTGAAGTATAGCAGCTATTAAGTGTTTTCCAAAGCAAACCACACATGTTCCAAATTGGTCTCAATTTAGCAGTTTTATTTTTGTGTTAAATGATAGGGAACAGCATTAGCACAAGGGTCATTACGTGAGTCAGCAGCACACAGTAGCTGCCTCTTGTCCGACAAGACTGAGAACAGCCTCCCGCGCTGCTTCAGCCTGGGCAATCCTCCTCTCCTTCATGCTCCTGTTTAATCCTACCCCTGACAGCGGAGCCGTCCTACGCCCCATGGAAGAGCCTGCTCCCTAACCAGCAGTAACATTAGGTATTTCTTAGCATCGGAGCACCCCAGGTGACTTCAAACGGGAAAGCGGCCAGTGCTATTGCCATTAATTTTAATAAAACATAGGCGCGGTGCATCTGCCACAAACACAAAAAGGTGGTAGGTCTTCAGCAGAAAGACCCTAAGGAGCAAGGGATGCAGAAACACATCCCTATCTGCCTATGCCAGGGCCCGCCAGCCTCAGCCGAGAGATTTAAGCATACCCAAACCTCCGGCCCGGTTTTTGGCAGGCAGCCCTCAGGCAAAACTGAAGGCATCGTTCTCCAGAGGTACCGCACGGAAGTAAGTTCCCAAAGCCAACAGGTCAACCCACGCATCACCCGCTGCTGCAGCGCGGTTCTCGGTAATCACGTGCAACACGCAGGTCTGCCGCAGGGTAGAGACGCACCGTGTCCTCATTCAACACTAACCAAACGCCTCCAAAGCAAGGGGATGCATCCTACTCCGAGCGCTATTTCACCGGGAAGCCCTTGCCTGATCCTTCTCTACCACAACGTATTTTGCTTGTTGCGCAAGTCCAAGTTTCCGCTAGGCATAGCGAGGCTACAGACAGCACAAAACACCATCTCACTTGCTGCAGTTATTAATCACAGCATGCAGCACTGTTGTTAGGCTTCATGTCATGAAGTCTTCAACTGTTCTAACACCAATCTGCGGCACTGACCCCCTCTGCGAGTTTCTGCTGACTCCCTGCCATTTCACTGCCTTCCCTCAGATATTTTCTAGCTGTTTCAAAGATCACGAGAAGCTTTTGTGAAGACAACCGCTTGGTGTCTTGCGCCTGCTGCATTTCAAGCAAATTAGTTTGGTCTTTTGGCTTTATTACAAAATAATAAACATGACAATAAATCAAGGCAACAGAGAATGAGGATAACGTTGGAGGTTTGCCACCTGTGCGCAGCATCTTACCAGCTTGACTGCAGCTACAGAAATTAAAGTTGGGGATTTCAAAATCTTCAAGCAATGGAGGAGCACAGGCCTGGCAGAGCAATTAAGGATTTACACAGCTACTTCCAACCACTCACACTAAGCTCATGCTTATTTCAAGGGAATGTGGTCTCAGAATTAAAATTGCCCTCCCTCCCCCAAAAAAGGCTCAAATAGCTTTAAAAGTCTTCCCAATTTTGAAAGTACCAGGTGCAGATTTAGCTTTTTGTTTGGTTTTGTGGGGCAAGAAAATGCATATCTGTTCAAAAATATCTGTGGATGAATAAAGGGCTGTAATTGCTGTAGAGATAACCAAAAACCATACCAGCCACATAAATACGTTGCAGTGCCTGACAGCAGCCACGGTATTTTCACTGTAACAACAACAGTGCTGAGACCGGGGAACAGACGGTGGCCATTTATCATAGGAAATAATGAAACAGGTCTGGGTAAAATATGAACTTATCCGACTTGCTCATTTTCTTTCCCAGGTCCTTTCCTGCAATTACCTTCATTTCTTTCACTTGTTTGATAGTAGTTCACAAGATCTTCCAGCACCTGCACTGCCCTTCTGGCCTCTGAAGACTGCTGCGTGATCATAACAGCACTATTAAATAGTCTTTGTCAAGCCTCACTATGTAGGGAGAGGACTGCAGCCCTGGAAAAGCGGGGTAAAATGATGTTTGGTGACCGAAACATCTCCCGGGTGTCCCTGGGAATAGCAGAGACCCAGATGTATGCTGCAGCCAAGCCCAGGAACATGTAGGTAGACATGTTTCTTCTTTCCCTTTTCTTTGGAAGGGGGAATGGAGAGACCAACATAAAATTGTTAAAGCAAAACTCTGGGTCTTGTTTCGTGAAAGTTTGAACATTGCATGTCAAGGTACTGCTCGTTTGATTTCAGCTCCACAATGCCACAACTTCATGCTTTCGGGTACCGTCTCTCAGCACTCCCATGCTATAACCTCTCTGAAATTTTGTTCTGGTTCAATAGAGATATCTGGAAAGGTGACGAGACTGATCCTGTGCCAAATGCAGGCTGGCAGACACCTGCAGAAGGAAGCAAGTTCAGAGAAGCATGGAGTTTTTCAGTAGTGGCACAGTAGTATCAGAGTCTAAAGGGACTGCTCCTCTAACGATGGTTTCTTAGTAGAGGATGATCTCTACCCCTTCACAGAGGCAAAAGGTATACAAAGACATGGGTCCAAAATTCTGCTTTCACTTGAATCCCTGAGGCTCCTAAGTGAAGGATTAGAAAGAAGAAACAGTACTCCAAGAGATCACTCAAGAAAATGAAACAGCAAAGACAGTCAAGTTACATGCCCGGCTTTTAAGACAGGATGGCTGGAGAACCGTCAGTGGAATGACACTGGAAGCTGCCCTGCCAGTCCGAATTCAGCCCGAGGGTGCCATGCAGAAGAGGCATTACCCGCAGGGCAAGTCTAACTACGAGGCGTTGGTCTCAGCCCAAACCCTGCTGAAATATGGCCCTTCTCAAACGGTGCACGTTTTGGTGGGTGGTTCAGATGGAGGCAGGGGATTCAGCTCTTTGCGAGAGCTAGGAAGAGATTTACTCTGCAGCAGACCAAAGACATACGGACAAAGCGGCGTGTTTCAGCGGGATGAGGTGGGCCCAGTTTGCTCTCCCACCTCCCAAACTCTATCTGTTCCGCAGGCAGACCACCACCGCACCTCGCGCCCAGGCTCCGAGCTCACTGCCCCGCAGGGGATTCACACCAAACGTTGTTATTATTTTGCAGATCAGAAAGCTGAAGAGGAGCAAACCCTATTCTCCAGTAGCGTCAGGCATGACTGTGAATAATCAGCCTCTCAAAGCCTACTCCCAAGCATTTCTAGTTGAAATAGCTCTCGCTGCCTTGCAGTAAGCAAGAATCGGAGGCCAGAGGCAGGCTCCTGCATGCAGCTGCGAGGACTTTTGGCCAGGTCACGGAGAGACCTCAGAGCTCCCAACTGGCCCCAAAACACCCTTCCTTTTCCTGGCAGGGAAGTCCGTGGCTTATCAACAGGGGTGGTGAATGGCATCGCTTCTGGACCTATGCGAGGCGACGGGCCGTGCCTCATGGTGCCAAGCCAACCCCTTGCAATCAGCAGGGCTTCTGCCTCAACCACCCAGCTAAAGACAAGGATAAGAGCACGTTCCCCCATCAAGATACTCCCGAGAGCGCAAATACGTTCACGACCTCAAAGCGTTCGGACAGCACAGCGATCAGGGCTGCAATACAGGGATCTACACTTATTTAGGAGGAAAAACAACTGCATTTGCTCCTTCGACTTAAGGATTCCTGCAGCCAGGGCTCAGCTCTGACGAGGGCTACAAGCGGAAGGCTGTTCCCAAGTTTCTCACTGCCTTCCCCCTCTCCCCTTAGCTTCCAGCCCGGATCTCAGCCTGTGTGCCAGAGCTTCCCAGAGGCTCATCGCTCCCTATTAACGACAGCGTCTCCTGACCCCTGCAGGGGCCATCCCCAGTGAGAAGCAGCCAGCTCACTGGTCCTAAACCCCACCACCTTCTTAACCTTCTCAAGAGACACCATCTGGAAATGAAGGCATGGGCTTATTACAGCTGTTCAGAGGCTCAGCTTTCCCGATCAGGTACTAAAGGAGTCGAAACAAAATACTCCGAAAAGATGGCACTGCAAAGCAAAGGAAAACATAGCGGCGCTTCTGGTACAAGAAGCTGAGTTACCTCACCAGCATCTCGAACAGTTAAGAAAGAGAAGGAATGACATTTCTGGACCAAATTTCCCTCTTCCATCTACTTCTTTCTCCAGTGTCTACCCCAGGTCAAACCCAAACCTCAGTGTTATTTCCACTTGCTCTCGGCCATCAATTTGCCTTTGCTTCCATGTTGAAGCCATGCATCAGAAGGATAGTTAAGGAAGGACATTTCCACACCATGCACTGTCAGTACAGATTATTTCACTCCCTTAAGCTCCTCGGGGGTGTAATTTGCAGGAAGCCCAAATAAAGCAGATGTCTAAACCCCTAGGCTTGCGGAGGTAAGTATTACTGAAGCCTGTCACCAACGGCAGTGAAGTTTAGCATATTCTCCCCAGACGTTTAGGTTCAGTCCTATAATTACTACAGATATAGCCAGGTGAAGCTGAAACTCTTACTGAAAAAATAATCACCGCATGGCAGCTCCAAACAAACAACAGTTCTTGCTAAAGAACTGCATTACAGTAAAAGCTCCCTGGATTTTATCAGGACTAGGTTTTAGCTCCACGGCTTCCTCTGTGCCCCCAGAGAAGCATTCACATTTCCATGCTGTTTCACGGGCTTGCATTTTCCCAAAACATGCCAACTTTGGCTGCTTGCGAGGGACTGGCAGCCCAATACCAGCACTTGGTACCAGAACTTCAGGATGGAAGCAAAGGAAGGCGGCAAAGAGAAGAGTGGGAATGGGAATGAGGAGATGGACGAGTAGAGAGAGGAGGAACAGAAATAAAGGAGGTTTCTGATGAAATATATGTTTTTCCAAAGGACTGGCAGGTTCTAAGAAAACTTTTGATAGAAGCAGCTCCATTTTCATGGGCATCCATGGGAGCCTTGCCACTGCCTGGCTCTGCTGCATTTCTCCAAGGTTTCCAAGTCCACAATAGCCACAACATAGACAATGCTCAGAAACAAACTGGTTTGGAGCTCTGTCAGGGCAATCTCAACAGGGAAGAGAGAGAAGAGGAGGGATGGAGTCAGGCGTCTCATGGATCAGGCTGTGCAGGGAGTCAGGATCAGACGGATGCTGGAGGCTGAACGAGAAGGGCGTGCAGTAGCGTTTTCGCTTTGTACGCTACAAGCGCACGCCACGGTGACCATACTAATTGTGGGGCTAAACAGCCTGCTCAGCCCTGTCTGACGCTTGCGAGTTCATTCCTGGCCTAGAAGCACAGGGATCCACGGAGCTGCAAATTGGCCTCGACGTGAATTTTCTCAGTCTCCTACTGCTTCCCGCTGAGGAGCTTGAATGAAGCTGACAAGAATAACACCAAGTTCAGCCGAAGTCCCACGGAAATGCCACACAGCAATCTACTCTCCTGGAAACGCATTTATGTGTCTTCATGAGGAATACCGTGAAATTTCACTTCTTTGAAAAACTTAAGTTTAGTTGTGTTTAAGTTTAGATGTGTTCTGATTCAGAATTCATTTTTGTCCCACAAACCTCAAAAGTTATTATGGAAATCAACTTCTCAGTGAGCTTTAATGCAAACAACCTTATCTCCCAACACTTCCTAAATCTCACTCATTCCCTTCACAAATATCCACAGCAGTGACCGCCGCAGGAAAACAGATGGTGCTGCATCCATTGCAAGAGAATCTGAAGAATGCCCTTGTCCTGATGAAGGAAAAAGCTCTAAACTTTTAGGAAAGAAGGAAAAAAAAAATTAAAACCTGTGGCGGTTGAGACTCCTTATCACCAAACAGCCCCAAATGGCATATTTCAAGGTTTCTGGTTGACTCAGCTGTCAAAACCTGCTGTCCTAATCAACGCTTGTAAGAGCATTTACACATAGTGGGGCTTCATCCAAGTCAATGGTCCAGCTCTTGGTAATTAAATAGAACCACTCATGATGTAAAACACACCAGTATCATCTTATTTAAGGAAAGCTGTGCTGGGTGAGTCAGACCTACACATAGAAATACTGTTTCCAAAAGCTTCATCCACTGGAAATTACTCTGGAAAAGGATGGGGAGGAGAGAGGGATAAGTGAAGAGGAGCAAAGAAATATTCATAAGTTTGGGTTGAACACAAAAATTAATTTAACAATTGGGAGACTCTAAGGGAGAAACGGAAAAGGTAAAAGGAATTGTATTCAAAATTGCTACGTTCTTTTTTACAGGGTTTGGAAAACCAATGCAGCATAATGATTTACCTGAGGGTGGTTTTTTCCCCTCCTCTTTTTTTGGAGGAGATATTTTGAGCTCCTGGGTAGCCAAAAGTCTTATTTAAACAGTTCGAGACCTCCAAAACTCATCTATCACAGAAAGAGGAGGATATTCTCGTGCGTCTCCATTACACAAACCACCAACACAAGCCAGGAAAATGAGGGGGCTCCTGTTCCCTCGTGGCTGGGGTAGCAAAACCAGCCCCAGCTGCCACGCCAGCTCGCTTTGCCTCGGACACAACATCTCCATTTGCTATAGCCCTCCCGAAACACATTTGCAGTGGGGGGGGGGGGGCCTATTTAAGCCATGTTTATTAAACACCCATCAAAGAATTACAAAAATATCTGAGTTATCCTCAGCTAGAAATTAACCTGTGGGTTGCAGAGAACGGCTGTGCTGTTACCGGCTGCAATCCCTGTTGACAGCTGACGGACAGAGCCCTGGAAGGCACCATCAGAAACCCGCGAGCCCGACACCCACCCCATTGCACCCACATCTGGCACGGCACAACTGCCCCGCATCTCCTTCCTGCGCTACCAGCAAGGCGTTAATTCCCGTGGAACAAGCAGCCCATCAAGTAATCATGACAAAAAGCGTTAGTGGCCTTGCCTTTTCCCACGCCAAGGCGCTCTGAATGCACATAGCCCCTGCCAGTGATCGACATGGCTATAAACACAAGCAAGAAAACCCCAGTCAAGTGAATATCACTCCGTTATTCCAGAACTTCTGACAGCATCCCATTATATCCGATTGCATTGGGTAAGGTCATATAATCCATCATAACTGGACTTAATGAGGCAATTAAAAACAAATACATTTCACGGACAAACTGCTTGCTATATAGCCCTTCCCTGATTCCACTCGGCTTCACATTTTCTTAGGGGTGAAGAGTCCAGGACAAACTAAAAGGAGTAAAGGAGTTATTTAACTTCACGTATACGAAGCAGAAAAGGACTGATTTTAAAGTGATACTCTCCTCCAAGCAACAGGTAAATAGCTAGGTACCTGAACGAGGGCAATAACAGAAAGGTTTCCTGAGGGCTGAACAGGCAAAAACATGCAATGAAAGGCATTTTGACCCCTTATTTCAAATTTATTTTTTTTTTTAAAAAAAAGGAAATAAAATAGGAAAAAAGCAAGCATGTTGGCTCTGGCTCCTTTGCCTCACTAGTATTTGGTACCCTCAAGCGAAGCCACCCCTCGCTGCCCGGGCCATTTGGAGAAGCACAAGCAGCAGTGCAACTGCTCAGCTCGTCCAAAACACCAGAAGTTACGTTTCAGGCAACGACCAGGGGAAGATTTAATTTGTCACCGAGGAACGTGCAGCCTCTGGGTTTATCCGTCACTTCGGCGGGGCACGCCAGCAGCGGAGCACCCGGGGGCACACGAACCTCTCGCAGCTTCGCTGCCCGTTCCTCTGCTGCAGTGGAATCGCCGGTGAAGAGCTGCCGGCTCTCAGTCTAATGTTCCTAGGTCATTTACCCATACCAGAGGTGACACTAATGCACTGCTCTTGCTGGTGAAACCTGAGAGCAGAACTCACTGGGGAGATCCCCGGCTCCTTCCTCATCCTCAGCAGCTTGAAAGGAGCAAACCTGGCACTTCCAGCAGCCGGAGCAACACAGATACAGACCCCAGAGAGACCCCGGGGCACGCACAGCATTCATACGTATACAACATGGACACCGCAAGTTCACACGAACGGGGTCTATACATAGCCATAACTAATATCCACTCTCCAAAATACAAATCGGACAATTCTGTGCTGATACAGACCGGGAACAAAGCGGTTTGCTTTTTTAAAGCTGAGGCATCTTCTAACATTTCCTACTAGCATTGGTCATTTTTGTTTCTGAATCCGAGGGCACCCAGACACCAGCCGGCCAAACCCAGGTTCAACGCAAGGGGCTGCTTTGGCCAAAAATGAGTGGGGAGGAACACGCTGCTTCAACCCAAATAAAGGACACCTCGAGTGGGGGGAGTGGTGGATTTGTTCATCCTGCAGAAAAGGCAAGCGCTTTGTAACGATTCAAAAAAAAAAAAAAAAAAAAGAAGTTTGGTTCACCAAGCTCAGAAGAGATGAAATGGAAACCTCGCTCCCCTCCTGCAGCCCGACCAAGGCTGTCCGTCTGTGAACCACGAGGCACGAGGCGGGTGGAAGGTCAGCCTGTGCCTTGCAAAAGACAGGAGGAGCCGCAGCTTTGCGCCGAGCGCTATATATTTATGTCGATGTATACGAATTAGGCCGGGGCAGTTGCACATGCAATGCGCAGGGACTATTAGCAGAACAAACCGTGGCAGAAATGTATTCCTGTTTCCTAGCAAAGTAGTTACTGCATTTAATTTGCCCAAGAAAAAGAAAACTACAGAAATTCAAATGAGCAAGAATCCCTGAGTCCTCAAATATCTCCACAGCTATTGAATTGGGTGACCTGAAAACCACCGCTCACTCAATAGAAAATTGGGATTTTCATAAATATGTGTATCAGCAAATGAATATTTAATGTTTTCTGTACATATCAGTGTTCAAGGCTTGCAATATTTAAGCAATAAGACTTGTCAGAAAATGTAGTGGCCATGAGATAATTACATCTCCGAGGTATTTTGATGCACAAAGGGCAGACAAGTGCTTGTATTACCTCGAGACTGTGATTATGTCATGATTATAACATCATATAGAAATAGGTTATTGCCAGTAAAAAAATCCAAACATGATGACCACTCCATAGCTTTCTTGGCTCAAAATAATAGTATGTTCTTTCATTATCAAAAATAATAATTACACCACTGTACTAGCAGTGTTGTCATCACGACTGGCAGTATTTTCATTAGAAGCTGCTTTCAGCAGTTAAATACCCTGTTTAACATACGAGAAATTCTCAGCCTAAAACATGTTTTCTCGTGTCTGCCCCCAAACTTAGAGCCAATTATACTTCTAGGCAGAAGGAAGCCATTTCAAAAGTGTTCCTTTTAGTCCTTTCTGATATTTCCGAATAAAAATAAATATCCCCTGTCAGCAAAACGCTAACGTATGGGCTTTAGGAAGAATTCAGCCACGCTTAAGTACTTTGATGAATCAGGACCTAAGCCATTTTTTAGATACCGTAAGCCTAATTCTGCCCTCCTTTTATGCCGGTGTCAATCTAGACTAACCTCATTCCCTTCAATGCAGCTAAATCCCGACTGACATCAGCACGGTCAGACCCAGCCTCCCGCTCTTTTAAAGGCGCTCTCACTGCAAAACCCAAATAAAATCTGTTGCTAGGGCAAAAATCTCCCTTGAAACTCCTGGCGTGGCAAAGTCCTACCTCGCAGGTCCAAGGCCTGACCGGGGCTGCGTGTGGGAAAACGTCCGAAGGCATCACCCATACGCAGGTTTGCCAGTGCTGTGGGCTACTGGAAAATATTTCACTTTTTAGGACTGCCACCAAGCTGAGCCACGGGGGGGAAGAGTTCTTTTTATGCAAGGGGAAAGCACCAATGCCAGTACTGATGTCAAAGCTTTGCCAAGCCTGTTTTCACGGTGGATCTAGGGGGTAAGGGTCCGCACACAGGGTGGCAACGTACCCTCCGCTCCTCCTTTTGCTAGCCCAGGTCTTTGCAGGCACACGATCGGCCGTCCCGTGCCAGAGGAGAGCAAATGCAATCCGCACCATCGCTATGCCACGAGCAGCGGGGACGACTGTTAAGAGGAACAGAGCTGTGATTTCCAGGAGTTTTTCTCCCTGCCCTTATAAATAAATGACTTACTGGCTGTTTGACCGGCAAATTGGTACTTCCCATCCCTTTCAGGGTGATTTTCACCAACCCTCTGACAAGTCATAAGTCACACCCTAAGCAAGGGAGGAAAGATTTACGGGTGCTGTGTAGAAAAAAAGCAAACAAACAAACCATTTACAGCTTCCTATAGCAGCATAACAGATTGCAAGCAGCAAAAGAGAACAGCCAGAGCGTCACCCCTGAGATGGTTTGGAGACCACAGCATTGTTTTTCAAAACCAAGAGACTGGGACAAGTCATCCCAGAAGACGAGATTGTCATCTCAATGGGTTTCTACCCAAATAAATAAAGCTAATACAAGGGACCAGGCAGAATCCAGGAAATTTTGCAGACGGACAAAACTTGCAGCTTTGTCCCACTCAGTTCTGCCCTGTTCCTTTACCTTTGATTCAGGACCAATTCCCAAGAGCATCTTGCACAGAGGAGAATAATTAAAAAAACACCCTGCCAGAACTATGAGCAGGAACCACAGCAACACATTTTTTTCTGTGAGAAAGCACCACAGGAAAAATAATCAATGTTATTGCAGAAAAATGTTCTCTTTCTTAAAGCTATTTGGTATGGGGAAGGCATAAGACTGCCTGGTTTCTCAAAAAAAAAAAAAAAATAATAAAACCTTCCTATTCCCTCCCCACTTGCAGTTTGCTCAGTGCTAGAGCTGAGCAAACAAGTCGGGGACTAATCCTGCAGGACGCGGAGCAGCTCCTGCGACACACCAAGCATTGCACGTTAAGACCTCGCACCCCTAATTAATGATTAATTGGGACAGTCAAGTGCTCTGCCCTCTCCAGTGAGGTGAGGAGAGTCCAGCTGAGATTCAGCTGAACAACCGATATGCTCAGCTTGCTGGAAAAACACGCCTTGTGCGGCGCGGGCTCAGATCACAATTTAGCGAGGCACCGCGGTGCCAGGACCCGGGGAACCCGATCTGCTGGCAGACAGGCTGGCCCCAAGCAGCTCTGGGGCTGCCAGCTCCCGCTTCTCTGCTCAGAAAACCACGTGCAAATACTGTCGCTGCCTGTACCTCGCCCCTGACCGCTCCAGACAGATTGCACGTAAAAACCACACCGAAAAACAGAAGCGAGTGCAAGAATATTAAAACTATAAACTGCACGATGAAAGCCTCATGAAGTGCACATTTGAGAGTGTTTTTAGTACCTTAATTCAGCCTCTGAGTGCATAAATATGAAGGTGCACGTTTTTAATTATAGGATATGCACTATTTTTAACTGAGGGCCTCTTCTTCTTTCTCTTCAGTGGTTTAATGGTGATAACCAAACAGGCAGCCCTTCCACGCGCTGATGAAACCAGAGCCAGGGCCCTCAGCACCCAACTCGCGTCACCCCAGCCAAAGCCTGCTCTAAAGCCAGGGTCCCGCGTTCCCCGTGGCCATGCCTTCTCTATAGCGTTAATCACTGCAGCACCCAAGTGCTGCTCAACTATTAAGGAATTAAACTTCACGATCCTCCTCGGAAGCGAGGAGGGGGTTTCTGCTCTCCAACAGGGTCCCGCTGCACACGGCCACAAACACCAGCGGAGATGCTTCTTTTTCAAAACCTCCTTTCGACATTCGAGGAAAGAAATACAAGAAAGTTTAATTTTGCCCTTGTTCTGGCCAGCAGCTTACAAGTCAGCAAAAAGCTGCTGCATGGGGAATGGAGCAGGTTTGGAGAGCCTGTGCTTGAGCAACACAGAGACCATACAGTCTAAGAAATCTTGGCTCTGCGCGTGCAACTAAACGAGTTTTTTCCTCTGAAGAAATATAGGCCAACGCGTTCCCCTTGCTCTCTTCCCCAAGAGGCACAAAACATTAATTCAGTCATTTCATTAATTCAGACTTTACACATCAAAGTGAATTGCTCTGGGTTTGTTTCTGGATGGGACTGAAGATGCTCCAAACACCAGAGCCCGGTGGGAGAGGACATCCGAGCCCCGGGGCGAGTCCAAACACCCGTGTGGGCAAGGACTGCTTGAAGGTGGCAAAGGCTGCTCAGATGCAGGTGAGCACCTTGGGGATCCTGAGCAGGGGGTCATTAAGGGAACCACCCTTTAAAAAGAAAGCAAATGCAAGTTCATTTCATTCTCTTCTTTTTATGGTTCACTTTTCACAGAATCACAGAATCGTATAGGTTGGAAAAGACCTTTCAGATCATCGAGTCCAACCGTAAACCTAACACTACCAAGCCCACCACTACACCATGTCCCTAAGCACCTCATCCAAACGTCCTTTAAATACCTCCAGGGATGGGGACTCCACCACTGCCCTGGGCAGCCTGTTCCAGTGCTTGATAACCCTTTCAGTGAAGATAACCCTTTTTTATGATAACATCATGCTACAGGCTGCTTATGCCCTTCCATACAGTGAAAGAGTATGTCTCAGGTCCTGCAGACGTCCACCACGCTGCCTAGCTTCCCACCTCTGTGGAAACACTACAACAGTAAGTGCACACACCGCTATCCCTTCCCCTCCTCCCAAATCACGGCTCCCTGTGCGCTGGGAGATCCTGCGCGAGGAAAAGCTCTACGGCTGCTGGGCTGGCCCAGTGGGACAGCGGAGACTCAACAAATGAAAATATTAGGGGAAGAGAGACAGGCAGATCTGGAAAGCAGGGAAACCCAAGCACAGGAAACTCATTTATCACAGAAAGGATTTCAAATATGAAAGAAAAAAAAAAATGCAACTCATTCATCTCACTTCTGTACCATCAACAGGCTCCTTGTACACGCTGTACATCCTTGTCTGTGCCCTGCAGCGACTGCACGGCGCAGTGCTCCCCTGGGACATGAAACAGGAAAGGGTGAAAAAAACCTGGAAACAGGGCAGCTGCTTAGAAAGAGAGAAAACCCCGTTTCCTGCAGGAGACCCCTGAACTCATCGTTTCCTTCTTGTCTGCACGAGGGAGAAACCACAACCGCGTCGCCTGTGTTGCGGGAAGGTCTCTGCTACCGCGGGTGCGAGCCCGAAGCGGTGGTTGCCCAGCATCGAACCTGCGCTGCAGGCACGGCAGTTGCCCCGCTGCCGTAGGAACAGGGACTGCATGAGCTATTCTCAGCATCCCCGGGACTGTTTGTGTTCCCAAAAAGCCCTCTTGGTTTCTGTAACCCTCCTTCCCCTGCTTTCCACCATTTAGGATATACAAAGCTTCTGCTGGTTATGCAGCGCTCAACCTCTTTGCGCATAAAGCTCTCCAATAGCTAAAATACAGCTGGAAACAGCGCCAGCCTAAGACCATGTATTCAAATCAAGGCTGCGTATTCAAATCCTCACTGCTGTCCTTCTGAATGGTTATACAACCAACTGCCGTGCCTTTGTAGGGGGGGATTTTCTATCCTGCAAGAGTAACTGTGATTTCATAAACATACATTTGTCCCACCTAGGGACAAAACCCATCTGAATTCATCATTAGATCAACAGCAAAAAATAGCGGGGAGAAAATAGAGGTTCCCCCAGAATAGCCTCGTGGACCGCACGCTCACCTTGGCTATGGAAAGCAAGCTTTAAGCCTGTGCCCTGACCAGCTTTAGTACAGCGAACCGAACCTGGATTTCACGCACCTAACACACAGTTCCCATGACAAGTTTTTGTGCATGTCAGACTCCCACCGTCTCGCTTTGACCAGTAATTTCACCTAGGATCAGAGACACACTCCCAAGCAGCTCCACTCCCAGGTTTCTCACATCACCACCATGCACTCCGCAATTCACCCTCATGGAATACAGTGAGTGGTAAAAATACAGGCAAAGAGATACGGTGCAAAACTCCACTGGAAAGAAGAGCCGAGGGAGAGAAAGCAGAAAGAAAACCTCAAAATGCCAAAACAATGCTAATAGAAGAAAACTGACCATGAAACTGCGAGTAAAAATAAGCTGCAAAGATCATGTTGAAATGATCCCGTTCTTCCAAGCTCCCTCATCCGAGTTTCCCAGCTACTCGCAGGGAACAAGAAGCTCCAGCCTGGAGACCTGAACCAAGAGTTGAAACAGAGAGGACATTTCACACTGCAAGAGAGGAATTTTCAAAAAAACACGGGGCAGGGGGGGAGTAGGTTTGGGAGAAGTAATTAAGCATTTTCCATCAAACTTGACATTTGGCATCTGCTCAGATATCTGCTGAGACTTGCTTTGTTTCCAGTTAATATGTACGACATGATGCGATTTAGCCTTCAGCTGAATAACTCACAAGAGCCCAAATTCGGGGAGGCAGGCAGGCAGGTTTAGGGGTGGGAGGGAGGGAGATGGACAGCATCTTATTTACTTTGCTTTCAAAAGCGATGCAGGGTACCTGGTTGCATTGCACCGTGTGCCGTACAGACATACCAGAGAAGCAGTATAGCCACATCTGAACCGCATGAGGCACGGCTACCACAGAGCGCAGCACTGACGAGATTATTCTGCATACAAGGCTCAAAAAGCCTTGCTGTTCTGGGGATGTTTGCGCTTCTGTGAGATGATTGAAATGAAAGAATTGGTCCCACAGCTGATTATGTACATCTATAAGTGCACAGTCCTCTCTGCTGTGGAAAGCCCAACCTTTTCCAGCTTCTACCACTGAGCTTTGCAAACCCAAGGAAACACCGATGAAGGACCTTCCCAGACCTGGGGTGGAGAGGAAGCAAACTGGTCGCTTCCAAGTCACCTAGGAAAGCACGAGTGTCTTCCCCCCCGGTAACTCATGACCTTCCCATGTTCTCAGCTCGGCAGGTGGACCCGACCCTGCCGCATCGGCAGCGAACGCTGCCTGTTTGCTGGAGCGGTCCCAAACCTCTCCCAGCTACAGCCCAGCAGGTACATCTTGCAGAGGTCACAGCTTCCCACAGGAAGATGAATGGGTGTTTTTGGGTGCAAAACCAGCGATACAGTCACGTTATGACCTCATGAGGTACCCAGATGAAGAATAACTACCAGTCAAGAGGATTGCAATTAAGGCTCTCGGCACGAGGAATAGAGGTGAGCCTTTGGAAGTCACCTTCCTCAGCAATTCACGGGAGACGTGTCCGGAGCAGAGCCTGGTGCTCCAGGCTTGCTGAGCCGAGGTGTAAACTGGCTGCCAGTCCCTGCGCTCCCGATTTGTGCGACGGAGATGCGGGACCACGCAGCCCTTTACAACCTCAGCCGTACTCGCAGCCCCTGCTCCATTCACTGCATCTGCTGCCTGCGCCCTGCCCGGGCCACCGGCTCCGCAGGCGGCTGTTCCTCGTCAGCCACGTGCTCGCAGCAGGGAGGTAACGAGGCATCCCACATCCACCTTTCCGTGCCGCCGACGCGTGGGGTGCACGTCCCCCAACACGGAGACAGCTAATTAAAGGAGTTTTCCTTAATCTTCGCCTCCCTCCCTGCTCACGCCAACAAAGTGTGCCATCCATATTTATGACTCCAAACACCGGGGCTTCGGGAACAGCACAAAAAGCATTTTTATTGTGGCCCATGACTACGTAAAAGGGGCCAGCCACAGAGCCAAGGTAGATCTAAGGCACAAGTGTCCAAAACAAAGATGCATCTCACAACAACAGTAGTCACCAGTGACTGAGATGTGAAGGTGAAAGGAATAAACGACGATAAAAGGGAGAAGTGCAGGATTTGCTCTGAGGTGCTGGCTGCAGGCTAACTGACGACGTCTGCCCCGAGCCCCCCTGAAAGTGTCTTTCATCTGGATTTCTGTTAAATACATGATTCTATTTACATACATCCAACTAATTCAATCAAAACTGAACTCTAAATTGGTCCTCAAGGGAATCCTCAAAAACACTTTTTATCTTCATGCAGAAATGAACATTAGAAGGAAAACTGGGTTGGAGAACTGTCTCCCAGCAGCTCAGAAATAGTATATAAATTGCATGCAGCAAAACCTACCTTGGCTTCAGGCAGGGACATAGCTCAGCACGCAAATCACTGAGCACCAGTGAGGGAAGGACAAGGGCTTTGACTTCATGGAGATCCACTGAGGTGACCAGCGGTAATAGCCATCTTCATTACTAGTGAGCCCCTTCTCTAGAGGAGCCCAGGCAAGACATCTCTCCTGGTTTTCAAGACAACTTTCTGTCTCTCACCTGGCAGAGAGCTTCAAGACAAAGCATTTGAAAGGCCACAGAAGCACTGAAAAAGGAGACCAACCAGCGAGTTAAATCCCACCTCTTTCCTTCACCAAGTTTTGCTCTTCCTAAGTAGTGCTGAGCTCCTCACGCTCTTCTCAAAGCCGAAGCGCAGAGGGTCGTATTTTCCCTTCACCCATAGCACGCTAAGTTATACGAGAACCACCCTCCCTTGACTGCTCTTTTTTCTTCCCTTTAACACTGAACTAAACTGCAGCATGCAAGAACCCTACTGGGCTGGCAACGCGGAGACAAGCTTCACCCTACGGCACGTGTGGTGGAGGCAGCAGCAAGACAAACCCTTGGTGCCTCACCTGCCATAGCCAATGCTGGTCTCCAGCGCCAAAATCCTGCTCTCACTCGGTCCTTTGCCTCTCTTATCAGTATGTCCAGTTATCACACATGGATTTATCCATAAGGGAACAAATGGAGACCACCATGTCAGCTCACACAAACCAACCAACAGCCATGTTATGGCGAGGACCTTTACCTGCAAATAAGCTAGTGACCTAGACTGAAAAGGCATCCATTCAGCAACAAATGCCTTGAAACAGTGATTATGGTATTCAGTTACATTCACGTGCTAGAACATTGCCAATTCACGATGCAGATTTCCCATCCTTGCGTAGATATAGCCTTAACATTTCAGTCTGCCTTCAGAGGACAATCTCTGGGTCACAGGGTAATTTTTAGAGCAATTTTGTATAGCAACAGCAGCATTTCCAATGAAAAGAATACAACGGTATTAATGCTAGAAAGACCTCAGTTAAAAAGAGGCTGCTACGCTAAGCAGTGCTGTATTTGGGCCAGCTGGAAAACATAACAGAAAGAAAACTTCATAACAGAAAGGAAAGACAATACTGGATGAACAGAATTCATATGGGGAAAAATACATCTGCTTTTTTCCAGACAAGCTTAGTGTAGGTTTTTCTCTCTAAGGTGCTGATGAAAACTGCTGTTGACTGACACAAATTCTCCCTTTTTCCCAGTTTGTCCTAAGAACAGCCACCAACTGAGAAGGACCTGACACCCAAACAATGGCTTTATACTAACCTTAATCCTCCACTGAGTAATTCAGCAAATCTCCAACACTTTGAGATTAACTGAACATTACCACTGCCTTTCCCCACCAGTGAGAGGGAAGCATGGCTGTGACCACCACCAGGAGGCCGGCTGAGGTGGAGAGGGTCATTGCTGTTCAATGGCAAAAGTAAAAAAAAAAAAAAATTAAAAAAATATGTAATTTAGGAAATCCTAAATTCACTTGGGAAGTAAAAGAAAACCAAACTCATGCTTCACAGCAGCCAACAAAGGTGATGTAGTGTCAGCGACACTGACCCAGACGAAGGCTCCATCTAGCTTGACATGCTGTCTTCAGCAGTGGGCACAAGAGGACATCCAGCGAAGACAAAGAACAAGGCAAGCGTATATGACACCCCCAAGCAGTCCCCCAGGCTTCAAATATCTTCTTGTCTGCGTTCTTCTGAGCCTGATCGTGAGCAACACATCTCTCGACCAGGCACTTCTCCTAGGTGTATGGAGAGGAGGTCTGTGGAGGTCTAGACAAACCTCCTGCATTTACAACATCCTTTGGAAAGGAATTCTACAAGTTGACTGTGAACCACCTCTTTCTGTTTGTAGAAATGGGCTCATTACCATCATAAAGCACGTATGGGTTGAGGTGGGATATTCTGAAATGGCCTTAAGCAAGAGTGGTTATGAAACAGTAGTCAGAGTCAAGTAAAACTTGCAGTGCTGAAATTCTAAATGAAAAGATGACTGCATTTAATGAAGTACAACTGTTTTACCATTACCATTAAATTGTTATTACATTTCTTTGAGAGTTAGACTGACACAAAGCAGCTGACTGCTGTGGAAAAAAGTATCTCATGATGGAATTTTGGGACTGAAACCTTATAATGCACAATTTCTGGTCATTAGCTAAATGGAAGCATATTGAACTCCTTAATCACTAAGAATAAGTGCAATAAAGACAACAAATTGCAACAGATCTTGTCAGTCGGATCCAAACAAAATACAATAAACCAAAGCCAGTAAGCCTGCAGTGGCAGCTGCTATGGGGAGCTAAACAAATAATATTAGAATGGCAAAAGGCTTAGAGCCACAGGCCACGCTAAGAACTTCCACTCACTTTAATAGGCATAGAAATTAACTATTAAAAAAAAAAAGCGCATTCTCGGAACTTGCTTACATCATCTCTGTCCTAATCTTAACCACATATTTGCTACCAAGCACTCCAGATAGAGCAACCACACTCTGCTTACCCCTGTTCACAGGTACCTAGATCTTCTTAGTACGTTGTTTGCGCCAACGAACATTCAAGACCAGTTTTAACTTTCCCGTGTTACCTCGGGATTCAAAGGGAAAACAGAATTTAGCAGGATCATAGCAAGAGTAAAGCACTTCACTGCTGCATGGCCAAGGCTGAAACACCCCCAAAAGTCTCAGTTTCTCAAAACAGTAACTGTTCAAATGAGTAAAAAGAAATTATGTTGTTCCCTTCCTTTTTCAGGACTGTATCAGCCACTGAAGAGGAACATGAAGCACGTGCACAGCCCCACCACAGCGAGCGCGGTTAACGGATGTCTTTAGCAGCAGCAGACTGCTGGGCAGCTGAGCACGTCCACCTCTCCAGATGGGAAGTACCAGAGTGCATCAATGCACTTCACTATTTTCACGCTGCAAAAACACAGAGGAGCACTCACCTCATTAGTGCCAGAACCTGTGAAAGACAAGCAACTGTTTTATTAATTTTCTACCTGTGCTCAAGGAAAAGCTGTCAAGTCCGTCTCCTGATCACAGCAGTGCCAGCGTAGTTTCCCCAGCAGTATGGCACCAGCTTGCCTTTGGACCTCTGCCTGCCCTGGAGGAGCCTTATCTAGGTGCAGGAAGGGAGTTTACGCTCCATGTAGAGTCCCTCACGCTCAGCCTGCTGGGACTGTCGATAAGAGCACTAGTGACTGTCTCAATCTACTTCTAACTGAGTTGAGATTGTCAGATAAGCTGCCAAGACACCACCATTTGACAGGAACCTGTGAGCTACAGGTGAAGACACTCATCCCCACACAAGCCATGATGAATAGCCTTGGCAATGCCGCCAGTTGTGCATCATCAGTGACACCACAGGGGTCATTGGCAAACAGGATGCGTTTGGTCTGTAACAAAAAAAGAGGTTCCTGGGCCTACCAAGGTTTAATTATATAAGCTAACTTGCTAAAAGAAGCATCTGTCCATCGCTTGTTCCCCTTTTGAGTTCACGCTTTCTTCAGCTTCAGTTCTTCTGTGTTCATTATGGGCCAATCCTCCCATGCTTTCACCAACCACCAGAAGAGAAGCAATAGAAGACGTGGCAGAGGGTTCAAAACACCAGAATTAGCCATTTGCCAAATAGTCCAAAGGATCATACTCCCTTCCATTAACCTGAGATCAATTCCAGAGGGACAAGGCACCCAAGCTGCTTAAATGAACAACGGAAACTGGGTAGCGTGAACACTGCCTATGCTGGGAGACCCTCCAACAGGTTGGCAATTGTAGCTCTATTTATCAGGAGTAATTTGGTTTTGCTTTGGTTTGTTTGTTTGCTATTCTCGCAGAGATTTGGAACAATTAGTCTTTTGGAACAAACAGACTTTTCTCAAAAAGCCTTTGTCCATGACCAATAATTATTCTTTTTAACAATGCAAGAGCTAGATGGACAAACCTTTTGGACCTTCTGGAGGAAGGGCCAAAACTGAGAACGAGATTAAGATGCCCACATCACTGATTGAGGAAGAGGGCCCCTAAAAGTCCTCTGTTAGCTCCTGCAACAGATGAGTCCTCAAGTCTGCCTCATTTCTGCAGCTACTGACCTGTCTAGGACTCTGATTAGGACTAGACCCAACCAGATTGTGCAACCAATATATAAGCACTTTGTGTCATTCCAGAAGCCTTGGTTTCAACCAATATAAACTGGGATTATGGGGGCCTGTCAGACATTGCTACTCGTGTCTGATACCATCTGGTAAATCTATCCGTTGGTGTTGTTAAATCGGCTGGGAGATTGCGCAGAGCGCTCGCCATGGTGATTTTTGAATGCAGCAGAGCAGAACGTGAATCTTGCAGCTGGCCTGAAGGAAATTGGTGAATAATGTAGCTGACATCTCTCCGCGCTCAGCATCACTTCCCTCCCCGCTCCCCTTCTTGGTGGCCTTTCCTTCTACCTGTAGGGCTTCTTGCTACCCGTGCCCACCCCACCAGCACGCTGCCCCATCACTTTCCAGTCACTTCGAATCAGGAAAGGCTCCCAGGTTGAACTTTGAAAAGGGGAATACGCATTGCTAATGAGACACCCTCCCAAAGAAGCTTTCTTCAGGGAGTAGGGCACATCCTTCCTCCCCTAAGTGGGAAGCTTCAAGCAGAAAAATCTACCTCTTATCTCATTTGGTCTTTGCACTTTGTACTTGTATCCCTGCACCCGGTAGGAATTTAATACTGAACCTCAAGGGTTTCTTAATCATCTTGCTTACAGAGTAAAGGATATTTCTTGGCACATTAAGGTAAAGTGGCCAGACACTTCAGCTCACCTCTATAATGCAGGTTATTCTTAGATTTCCAACGAGCCATTCATAAGATACAACGCTCCCTTGGACAACCACCGGTCTGTTCCAGGCAGCAATTCTTAGAGCTGCCTTAGCATTCAGACAGCTGTCATTGCACCAAGGGCAAAGGAAAACCAATCTAATCATTACGTATGTATATATACTACGTTTTCAAAGAGATAAAGGAATTTATCTCGCTCCTTGTCTCTAAAAATCAGAACTGATCAGAGCAACTTCTCAGAAGCAAGCCAAGTGATTTGCCAACCTCAGAAACACCGTGCCCTGGACTTGGGGGTGTTTCAGTGCTCTTCCTCAACACAGCTCCTCAGGTATTCAATTCAGGGTTTTAATAATCAGCATCTTCCAAACAATTAACGAAAAAAATTAATTCAAAAAAAACCCCAAACCACTCCAAAACCCAGTTTCTTGTCTTAAACAGTACACTGACCAGCACCACGTGGAAGCTTTCAACTGATTCTATTTTAAAACTAAGTCATTCCCCTTCCACTGTCAAACGCACATCTTACAGAAGATATAAAGCCCGTGTGAAAGTCTAGAGGAGACAGCAGTCATATTATTTTACTCAATCCAATTTCTATCTGAGCACAGCTCGGAGAACACAGCACCAGTCTCAATCTAACATGGCAGGCAGCGGTAAAGAAGATTGCTTCTGCTGTCTCTTCAGACGGGTTTGTTGCTGTAGAGCTGTATACAAATAAAGGGTAATTGGCAATAATTTTTATTTCTCTTTTTAGTTTTAGGAGGCACAGGAATAAAAAAATAAAGCCATCTATATTTAGAGGGTCAATTAGACCAACTTGGAAAAAAAATAAAGAAAAAAGATCAAATTGAGACATTATTTTTGACACTTTCCCTTTATGTTTGCTGTTTGTCACTGCACAAAGTGCCACTTTTGAAGCTCTCTGCTCTCCCATCCCCTCCTTTCTGGCAGAAGTTACTAACCCCATACTCAGCACACACAGCATGAAGCCGCTGCTCTGCAGCCCGATGGGCCCATCACCATTGCACATGTTGGGAAACCTTTTCTCTTTGAGGATGTCTGCATTTCACCTTAAAACTATATTCTCCAGTTGAATTCCTGGGGAAGTGACCGGGAAAGCAGCAACGCACGTGCCAAATCCACCGCACTCCTCCATCCATCAACCTCCCGTGCTGAAACGCAACTCCCCCCTCCGCAGCACTCTGCTTCCCGGGAACAGATCCCCTCCGCACTTAATCACCCATCCTTCAAGTCCCAGTTCCTTTAAAGTTTCAAATTCAAATGCTGCTCTGGCCACCTGCAGATGACCTCCTGTTACTGGGAGAGTTATATATCACGGCCGTAACTCTCCGAGCTCCCCTCTGCCATCGCTGCAGTTAGGCTGCAGCTGTTCTTCAGACAGTTCTATTCCTCTCCTCCGAGTAAAGTTACCCTACCGCTATTATATCAATATTGAGACCCTCTGACTTCTATATTATACTTACATTGTGGCTATTATTTGTATGTTTATGCTCTCTCCTGCGGGTATAGTTACCTGATACGATTATCTGTGTACTTAGTTATACCTTCCTAAGGGTGTACTTACTTCGCCGGCTGTATTTAAATCATCTTCCACGGCTATAGTTATATTGTCAGATTCATATAAATAGCGTGGTTATGCTATACAGTCAGCAGGCAATGCTAGCAATACTGCAATTATTTGTACAGCACTAAGATCCCACTGGTATAAATACCTCACTCAGGCTGAGTTACATTGCCGCGTGTATAAACGATGGGTGGGAAGGTGGCTCTCCATCGCACGACTCCTACGGCAGAGTCACGCACAGTGCAGAGACAGCAGAAAACCAGATCCTGTGCGTGCACCTCTGCAAGAGCTGTGTTGGCTTTAGAGTTCCAGGTTTCTCAAAATTTCATTTTCCAGCCACAAAGTTTCTCACTTTGTTTTGGTATCATAATTTTCCAGGTGAACCGCTGTACTTGCCTAAAGGACTCGTACTCTTTCCATCGCTGCAGTATCTCGATGCCAAGTCTCATAAGACAAAACCCACTAAAACACAGGCCTAACTAGGAGCAATGAGGTATGGTGTGACAGCCAGCCAGCACCACCCACGGGGAACAGAAAACCGATTATTTGCTCCTGAAGGATGAAGAGTTTCACTGCTGCTGTGCTAACAATTCATCAACAGAAATTATTATGTTGACATAGCAGATTAGTACGGAGCAGATCAGATCAAAGGTCGACCTAGCTCATCATCCCTTCTTGTACAGCAACCACACATCATCGCATGAGAAAAGACAAAAACTGGACAAGCCTATACGGAAACTAGTCCTCTCCATCTCTGCCTTCAGTCGCAGTCGCTCCTCCCCAGCATACATTCATATATCCACCTCAATTAACATCTGCTCTGCAAGGCGGTAAGAGGAAGCTGTACTTGCATAGAAGTCTGGGGTAGGAGGACAGCGCTGACTCCACCAGCAACTGCTACCTCATCATTTTCTGCAGGCACAAAGCTCTTCTTCACTTCCATGGGGAAGATTATATTGAGCAACACCTGCTGCTCTGTCAGAAGCATTTTCCACTAATACGTACCACTGTCCTTTCTGACAATGTTCAGATCCACGTGCGTCCCAAGAATTGGCAGAAGCGATTACTACAGCAAGCGAAGCCAGTATCTCTGCAGAGATTTGATAGTTTGACAGGGAAGCTCCTCAAGGGAACATCTCAGTGAAAAAAAAAAAAATACAGGAGTTCAATGTGATAGCTCTCAGGAGAGAGAGAGAGAGACTTCAATGTTCCACTTAAAAATGTGAAACAGTTTGGGGGTGACATCCTTGGAGCAAAAGTGGCAAGAGACCCGCTACTACCAGCCTACAAAAGGGTTCACCTCCACCCTGGTGATGGGTACCCACCAGTGGGTACTTGGCACCAGGGAGGAGTATTTGCAACACTCCCATGCACGGTGAAACAAGAGTCCTTCTTTAAATAGTGATGGGAGGAAAAAAAAAAAAAACCACTTATGTGCAAGTGTAAAATTCAGGTACTAGTCAAACATCTACTACTCCTTTTCTTCTAGTTTCACTGCATCTTTCCATTGACACCAGGATTTTCCATCTTTCCATCTGTCCCCAGGGACAGATACTACATGCTGCGGCAGATGAGATTTTTTTACCATGCAGGATTTCCCCTTTGTGACACCTTCTGCCTATATGAGATTTTCTATTAGAGGATCTCAAAGCAAAGCAACAAACCTTTATAATATTAAATAAAATTGTAAAATTAAAATCTATAAAATAGGGGATCTCAAGAGAATGTCATCAAATTACAAAGTAGTCATAAATTACGACGTACTTGATATTGGAAGTGAGACATCAGCCTAAGTGATTAGTCCACGCTCATCAGGTTTAATTCACAACTCAGATCAGCTCTAGCTCCAGTATTTATTTTTAAGCACTAAACAAGGGGCTTTACCGTGTTATTGGCAGAAAAGATATGTCTAACTCTTAGGAAACAGTTGAAGTATTCCTCTGCACCTGTCACACCGTACCCCCAAAATCTGACTAAGGAGTTCAAGCTAAAAAGAAGAAAAAGCTGAATGGAAATTCCATCCAACCCTTTTTTTTTTTTTTTTTTAATGTGAAAAAGTTACTCCCTCTTCAGAGCTAACTTATACCTGTACTTTCAGCCCATACAGAAGTCCTGGAAACATTACAAGAAAATGCCTTTCACACCACCATGAACCAAGCCCTCAACTGCTTCAATTCCTAACAGCCAAGGCCAGGAGGCACCATTTGATAACTGGTGACAACTCCCTTCTAACACAGACCATTACTTCTTGCCCAGTTATCTTTATACTGAGCTCAGCAGCGCGTAATTTCCTGAAAAATATCTTTCAGAAAGGCATTCAATCACGATCAGAAGGTATTGAGAGATGGTAACGCCACTCTTTTCTTTATGTCCTTAGCCTCAATGATTATTTAAAATTACTCTTTAAAACATTCATCACCCTTCCACCGTAGATTCACGTGGCTCCATCTCTCAGCCATTAGTTCCTGTTATGCATTTCTCTGCCAGATTCAAGAGCTTTTTAATATCCAGTATCTTCCCATAGTAGGAGTACTTATTTATATCCTGTAACTAAGCCACTGCAAAATCATTTTGATAAGCAAACCGAAAGGACTCTGATAAATACTTGAAGGTGTACCCAAGCATCTAGATGCTTTTCTGCCTTTGGTAAAACAAAGTTTGAAGCTCATCCATCACTAGGAAAAACAAAAAAAAAACCAAAAAAAAAAAGAAAAAAAAAAGAAAAAAAGGACTTTTCTTGTACATCTGCTGCAGGCTAAGCTACTGGCTAATATAACCCATCTAAAATCTAAATCAGAAAATCTCTCTCTAAATCTCTCCCTCTCTCTCACATGTTCATGACAAATGGCCAGATGGGAGATTTATCTCCATACGAAGGAAGAGTTAGATAGTCCTGAATTCTTCAGAGTGACCTTCTCTTCTTTCACAGAGGCATACATGACATTCTCTTGTCCTATCGAGAGGACCCATTAGACTAATACCCTTGGATGCAAACTGAACGTTGCCCAATTGTGTTAGATCACATCCATCTTACAAATCAGATAAAGGCTTTTTATGCCTATAGATCTTGTGACGCTTAGGTAAACAGCTGGATCAGTCTCTCTGTGTATCTTATAAAAATCAAAGACTGCATTATGGAAAAAAAATGCAGTTTTCTTTTTAGAAAACAACCTTATGCCTAAAAGCTACGACAGCAATCGAGAGACGCTGTTCTCCCAGGTCTCTGTCCTTACAAGGCAACGCAACTCACAGGGGCAACCACTTCGACAATTTGATGAATCACTAGACCCAGGACCATCAGCACAGAAAATATTCACTGTATATTTGAGTCATAATGAACACGGGGACTGACCAGAACTTTGGTATTAAATGCTAGTCTGATCTTTGATGCATACAATGTGTCAATGGGCTTTTCACAGCCAAAACTTGTTCGATAGCCTTTGTAAAATATGTGCTACAAGTTTCTTTCCTAGTTTATATACTTGGCTTCAAGCCATACTTCAAAGATTAAGCCCTGATTCCCAAAACATTTGTAAACGGGTACAACATTTTATGCACCTGTAATAGTTTGTGTGTTTCTGTGTTTGCAGGACCAGATTTTTTTTTTTTTTTAAATTACCTAACTATTAAAAAAGTTGTTGTCCAAACGTCTAGATTACTTCAAATGATACTGCAAGGACATGCGTAAGTACCAAAAGATAAAAACCTAACTTTTAGCACTTTCTAAGTTTATTCAGGAAAAAATGCAATTATAGAACAACTATTTGGGGGAATCAGAGTAGATAATAACGATGGCAATTAGGAGATAGAATACATTTTTCTAACAGGTACAGCTGAAAACTGTGTAGCTCAGTAGCCCACCCCTGCCTCTCAGTTCAGCTCTGAGCCAGGTTAGCAGTGAAAGCTCCTCCAGCTGATTGCTCTCTAAGCAATCTGAGCTAACAGCACACGTACAGAGGCAAATATGAAGATCTGAAAACGAGTCGCACTTCAGGTCCGTCCTCTCCTTACAGCATTTCCACACCCTGATTTATCAAACCGTGAGTAACGGCCACGCGTCACCGCGTTTGGCCAGCTAAGCGTGCGATGGACCTGCAGCATCAGAAGCTCCTTCCCCTCTACAGATGAGCTGATGGTGAGGTGCACAGACAAAGAGCTCGAAGGAGTTTGTACTCCACATCCCATTTGGGAAGGGAGGTGACAAAGCGTCCCTGCCATGCACGAAGGATGAGCGTGGCTGGTAGAGGACAACAGACCAGTGAGCATTTTTTCTGCCGGCTTTTGGGTCAATTTGGGTGAGTAGATGACTTTGCATCATCCACAGAAGAACTGGTATTGCAAACCAAGTATGAAACTTAAGGCCAAGCACAGGTTCCTCCCTCTCCAACTCACACCTGCTCTTTGCTACTTGCACTCTTCGACACCAGCAAATATCACAAAAACAATTACACCCAGCCAAAAGATGTCGCGCACCCTTCCCGCCTATACATACCAAAACCCTATAGCCTGCCAGACCATAGAAAAACAGCTGCAGCCTCCCTCCTCAGTTGACCAGTTAAATACACTTACCTGCCAACTGAGAATTTAACCCTTCTGGCCACACAGCAAGGTCTGCTCCATAAGCCCAGCACGGCAGAGAGCGACGCGGGATCGGCGGGTCTCTCCGGGAGGCCGAGGGTGGCCTCTTGCAGTGCCACCACCACGGCGTCCACGTGCTGCTAAAATCACTCGTGCCGAGTGCCGTCCTGCTACGTGGCTGATTGCGCACAAATTGCATTTGGCAAAGACGTTAAACGTCACGGAGTGAGACGCTGGGACAGCAGATTTAGCAAAGCTGGAGGGGGGTGGGGGGTCTCTTTCCATCTAACTGGGAAGCAGTTGGCTTTGAGGAGATTTGGATGCAATTTGAAGTAGTAGATGATAACGCAACCCGATTCTGATTGTAATAACTTGCTATGAGTGTTACACGTGCCCCGTTAGAAAGAGAAAAAAATTGGCTTGCTACAGGTCGTTTTTCCCCTCTGTAATTATTCTGGGCACTTCTGCTGACACCCAAGCCCGGCCAGGTGTGCAGCTCTACCACGGGCTGGCCTGCACAGGCTTCTCAGGTTTGCATGCACCTTCTCTCAGCTTCAGCCCAAATCCCGGCCTCTCTCTCGTTAAGACTGCATGTGCAAGAAACATCGGTCGCAGCACACGTGCTAGACACTATGTTTAAGAGTAATTTGTTTTCTTTGTGCCCTCTCATCTTCTTCGCATTTCAATACCAGTTTTCTTATTTCTTCCTCTGCTCTTCAGTATTTCCCCTTCAATTCAGCTCAATTTAAGTCACATCATGAAGCTGACACAGGAAAAAAAAAAAAATCAAAATCCTAACCCAACTTATGGCAATTTTATTCTATCATCCATGAGCTATCACCTATTTTTCTACTCCTATACAATCTGCCTCCTACTCTGATGCGAAGAAGAAATAATTAACACTGATTCTCTCGAATACTAGCGATGGGATAAAACTGGTCATTTGGTTCAGAGTTTCTTTGGAGCATCAGGGAAATTTTACTTACAAATTTCCAGATCCAAACTCTATCATATAGTTTAGGTTCCTGGTCACTTCAGATTTCAACAGGATTAAAATGATACAAGAATGATTATTTCCATTGAAGGTTGACTTAAGGTCACAAAAATCTCGAGAGCAACAGCTCTGACCTCTGTGCAGAAATACACACGTGTATATAGATAGATATAGACATATATAATATAATATTTGTAGCACAGTCCACAATGGCACATTGTTTGTGTTCATTATCATCTCAACTAACTCTTCCTAGGTGTTTCTCTGCAGCAAGTGAACTTTTCTTTCACCGCATCCAAAATCTAGAAAAGACCTCCAGCTCTGCACACCTGCAAAGAGATTTCTCACAGAAATGAGGAAAAATTAAAAAAAAAAGAAGCTTCAGGGGAAGTTTTATGCTTCTGTGTCTTTAGAAATTACCCAGTGGGCTGGTGCACAGCTTGGTTCAACGCTTTGGGCAGTAGGGTTAATGATCAGGAACATAATACAAGGGGATTTATTTTCTATATACCATCTTTCATAAAAGGAAAAGGACTGCTTTAAAGATTGAGAATAGGAGTTTCATAAAAGCTTCTTAAGCCCAGAATGAATAAACATACGGCTCATACAAAATGAAGCTCCCGTTATGGAGGTCCAAAGGCCCAGAGAGGAGATCAGTGCCACCCTGGGCCACGCTCTGCAGCACGAAGGTCATTTTGTGGATGGGACAGAAGCCCTGGACAAATCCCAAAGCACGCAGATCTCCCAGAGGCGTTGAAGAGCTCCTCGCTTAAACCACAGCAGCTGGGTCGCACCCTAAATATTCAGTTCAAACACACCGAGGCCGCTGGTCTGCTCTTAGCACAGCCATTGCCACCTCTGATAGTACGTGACAGCGTGAGAAACGTGATGTCACGTGCGACAAAGGCAGCAGAGGCTGATAAATGACCTAATATCAGGCAACTGAAAATAAACAAGCAGAGGGGAAACTACCGGCACGGCCTCTGTATTTAGGTCCTCCCTCTTGAAACCTTGTGACTGAACCTAGTTACCTAGGGAAAAACCCAAACTAATTTGAGAAACCAAACTAATTGAGAAATATAAAAATAAATAATAAAAATAATAAAAAATAATAAAAACCAAACTAATTGAGAAAAGGAGACTGAGGGGAGACCTCATCGCTCTCTACAACTGCCTGAAAGGAGGCTGTAGAGATGGGGGTCAGTCTCTGCTCCCAGGTAACAAGTGATAGGACGAGAGGAAATGGCCTCAAGTTGCGCCAGGGGAGGTTTAGACTGGATATTAGGAAATTTTACTTCACCGAAAGGGTTATCAAGCACTGGAACAGGCTGCCCAGGGAAGGGGTTGAGTCTCCATCCCTGGAGGTATTTAAAGGACGTTTGGATGAGGTGCTCAGGGACATGGTGTAGTGGTGGGCTTGGCAGTGTTAGGTTTACAGTTGGACTCGATGATCTGAAAGGTCTTTTCCAACCTATACGATTCTGTGAATTTTACAAAGCCACTAAGAAGGGATCTTTTTGTGATTTTCGTTCAACGCCAAGGAAAACAGCTCCTGACTGTAGAACCTGAACGCTCTTACGTAAGAAACGCAGAGGCGGCAGACAAGGCTGACATCTGTGCTCCAGTGATGCCCAAAGGGATTCTGCCATGGCCTAAGATGGAACGACAGTTGCCCCCAGAAGTAAAAATCATTGCAAGGAACTTATCAATATTCAGAGGGTGCGGGCCAGCTCTGAGTCAATTCACGGGTCGCTTCCCAGCCTGGCGTTGTTTCTCTCTCTGTTGCTGACTGGACATGCTTTTCCCATGTGAGCGTTTATATTTGCAAGCCTCAGCGCTCACTTTTGGAAAAAATTCCCTACAAGCCTCTTAAAATTCATTCCTGTTGGATGAAACGCACCACTCTGAAGACTGTCAGCGCTTAACCTGTCAAATTAAAAATCTGAGGGTATTCCCAGAGCAGCCAAGCCTTATGATTTTACTGGGAGTCTCACAACATTTGGTGTTTCTTTTAAATTTGCAATTCCTGAAGGCAAGTAATTATGAGAGAATCTCAGTTTTCATTTCTGATAAAGCCGTGCTTTTAAACTTCACCATTACCAATGAAAAAGCTCTGAAACCATAAACTGACTGTGGTTTAAAGGCTAAGGAATCGTAATCCGCATCAAGGACTCCAAATGTATTATTTATAAAGAAAAATAATAATTCAACATCTAAACTCACATTTTGAGGTGTTAGGGACAGCAAATCTAGCTGAAGAGAATTAATTCAGGAGAGTATGTCAGTACTAGAAAACAAAAGGTGGAAGAAGAGTCAAAGACAACTCAATTTTGCGTGTGAGTGAACAGCCTCAAAAAACATAATTTAAAAGTATTTCCCCAGCTCTAAAGGTAATAATAAACACAGGAAAATCTTAGGGAGACACGAGGCAGCGCAGAACTCGGTGAGGGCAGAGGGGAGATATCGAGACCCATCACGTGCTCTCACTCTAGTTCAGGGCTCTGCAGCCCACAAGGATTGCCGTTCCAGGCAAAGGTGAACACGCAAAGACGTTTGTAAAGCGTTTGTGCGTCGACACGAGAGCTACCAGAGCCAGAAAAACCTACTTGGGGGTTTCAGCAACTACATGGCCAGAATAGTGATAGGAGCTAATTTATTATTTATTACTTTGGCGTTCTTGCAAGCAAGGGACTAATTAGCACTGACTGAAGATGAGGTGCTTTCTCACTTTTGAGCACACAGCTTCAATCCGTGCCTCTCAAACAGCCCCACTGTTCCACTTCTTGGTTGGCATTGCTGTTGCATGCCACCCCCTTCTTGCACAGACGGCTCCGTCCCGCTTGCAGGTCTGGAGTGCTGGAGAGCCTTCAAGAGCCACCACTGGCTTTGAACCGGGGATCCAGAAAATAGCGATGTTCAACAGGCCAAAGACCCGATTCCTGCAATGCAGCACTTTTCGAAAAGCATCTGCCAAGCTAAACATCCAAAAGCCCTTATCCCTTCTCTAATGATGGGTCACGGTGTCCCAGCCGAGATCCTCAAGTACATCTTCACTTATAGCCAGAGGACAAAACACGTCAAAAATTCTAAAATAACTTTGACGCCTGCAGCCCTTTGCCACTCCATGGCACCAAAGTTCATAAATCACTTCTGCAAATATTACCTTTAAATCAGGATTTGCGGTGAGGTTGCAGACACAGCAATAACCCTTAAAACCACCCATTGCTTCTCCACCTCCTGCAGCAGCTTGCGGGAGAGCCAGCGAGGTGCTCGCCCCCCAGACGGTGCCAACGCCAAATCAGCGGGAAGCAGCTCTTTAAGTGTCCAACCTCTCCTGATAGCACAAGGAGAGTATTTTCAGCTTTAAAAGATACTATTGCGAGTGCAGGCTGCCACCTCGCCAGCTCGAAAAGAGCTCTCAAAGTAATGAATGACTCCTGTTGTTCCTACCAAAACAGGGTATCACTCATCCTGACAGCGTAATATATGGGTTCCCCACAGCTATGCAATGCGTGGAGGCACCCGTGCAATTCGTAGCCATTTTACAGTGGGGTGCTAAGGGATTTATACCTTTATGTAGTTAAGCAAATTCTCTATTTCTTTATTGTTCATTCAACACGCAAACATTTAGCCGTTGCCCACTTGCTTCTCACAAAAAAAAAAAAAGAAAGTTAGGCTTAGCCTCCTGGGCTCCTCTCTCCCCTGAAGAATTTGAAATGCACACAAGCAAACAGAGCAGTAGAAAGCAAGCTGCTTCATTAGTTACTTTTCAAGGTGAGAAGTTAAGGGCAAAATTAAGGTATCGAGTCTCATTCAGATCTAAGGCCCCTCCGCACTTGATCCAGCTATAATAAATTAGCATGTTTCTACCTGTAAGCCCCCATGTCACACTGCAAGCTTACAGGGAGCCAGCGGCGGCAACGTGAACATCCACGACGCAATCAAAGTGCAATTCAGTTTCCCTAGAACCCAAAATCCCAAGAGTTTCCATAACCTCCGGGGTCAGCTTTCCCAGGCAGGGGTTTGGAACAGTACTCGCCGATCTGAATATTACAGAGTTGGTTGCCAATAGTAAAGTAAATAAAGAATAATACATTTGTGAAAGGTTCTCTGCAACAGGGTAAGAGCAGTGCTCAGGAGCACAGCCACCATCTCCTGAGCTGCAAAAACTCGCCCCACAGAGGTGTGTTGTCCCTGGGTGGGAATGTGGTCAAGCCTCACGTGGTCCTTGGCCAGCCATTGACCGTGCTGCTGGGAATAACAGCAGGAACAGGACAAGGAGGCATGGGAGGCATGAAAAGTCCCACTGAAACCCAGCTGATTACGTTGCTTTCTCTTCTTTTTTACTCTGTCACTCCTGATTGCCCTTCAGCAAACACTGTGACTGACCGGTACACTTCGGCTTTCCTGCTGCCCTATCCAGGACCATGAAACTGGGAAAAAATTACAGAGAGAATGATGAAATAAATACCCTTCTATCTGATCTACCACAGCTCCCACATGGCAGCTGCTGCTTTCCAGGCTCCTCTTCGTCCTTCTGGCAACAAACGTTAAAGAAGCATCCTGGAAATTAAAGGCAGCTGAGAGAGACTTTGCACAGCTGGGAAGGAGCCCATGGCGAACACAATCCCAAGGAAACCGGACAGCAACGCTAACACAAAGACCCGGCAGGCGCAAGAGCTGTGTGCCAGCTGAGCCCCTCCGATCTCCGTGCTTTGGTCCTTCAGCATCCGCCCCACAACCAGCACAGAGCGGGGACGAGAGTGCCACCGCGTCCCTTCGGTGAGCAAAGCCAACGCCCTGAGCGCATTTGTTTGTCAAAGAAATTAAAGTCTGTGTCATTTGCCGTTACTGCTCCGTTTACACCACATTCAGAACATTAGGCCATTCTGTTTATTCAGCAATATAGGATTATGTGATTGCTCTGACGCAAGGAGGGTGGAGGTGGAGGGAGCCGGAGCGTGGGGAGGAGAGCAAGGAGGTGGAATTCCATTTATTTTCACAATGCCTCTTGGACAGAAACTCATTAAGGTTTAACTCACATCCTTCCAAGCAATCATAACACATAAGCATAATGCAATATACAGTGCAAAGGAAGTTCTTTGGGGGAAAATAGCCTGGACTTAGTCCAAAGCGGGTGGCGGCGTGCCCACGGTTCCCGTGCAGCTCCTCTGTACACGCGGCGCGGCTCCACACCTCCCTCTTGCCAGAAGCCGAGAGGCCAGAACCTCATCTCCCATAAAACACTATTTTGACCTTGCCCTTGGACATTTTATATTGGCCGAGTAGACGGCCCTCCACGCTTCACAGAATAGAGTCTTTGCTGCTAAAAGCGGGATGCCTTGCTGCAGCCGGGGTGCGAGGAGGAAAGGGGGACCTGGACAAAACCGCAAGGCCGCGAGGCTGCGTTGCTCACTTGATTGGCAGCAAAACGCAGCCCTGAAACTGCTCTAGTTTATATGGAAAACCAGATGGGATGCAAGTTTGCCCCAGGCTCAGCGAGACATTAACACGTCAGAGGATGGAGGCAGAAGGGGAATTCACACCTGGGTGTTTTTAGTTATTGCACAGAGAAAGGATTTAAGGGCATGGAAAGGAGAGCAGTCACAGGGAGCTTTGCCTGCCAAGGTAAAGCTTGGGCATCTCAATCAAAAACAACAATCCCCAAAAGTACCATTCCACTTTCTTCTGACCTTAGAGAAGTCTGAGGACACCTTCATTTTTGACATTAAGGGGAACAGGCGCAGAACACAGGTGCTTTTGGGCTACACACAGTATTTTCTTCCATTCTCGCTGCTGAAACCCACAGGGAAGGCAAAGCAAAACCTCAGCAAACCAGACCCACAGACCTGGGGTTGGACCATCTAACCTGTGCACAGGTAACTGTGAAAAGGGGATGGAGACGAGAGCGCTTAGGGTCCCAGAGCTGCTGCCAGCATTTTGATTGCATCTTTACTAGAATTGCTGTCACAGAGGGTATAACACTAGGGCAAAGCCCATCCTCATCGCAGCACTCGGTTCCTCCATCCAGGGAGGGAACGGCTGGGGGAAATCCTCAGAGACACCTCCACACCCGAGCCCAGAAGGATGGGATCCTAACTCTTGCTTGCCTTTACTTGCGTGCATCTTAAAACCATTGGAAAACTGTTTTAATTGTCCTCATACTGAAGTGTTTGGTTTGTTTTTCATTTATTTATTCCTCCCTGTCACGAAACAGGTCATTAAATCCAAGTCTTGGAGGGCACAATTTTAATTAGCCCTTAGCTGTCTCTAGGTGAAAAGGGACCTCTCAGAAGTTGGCAGGGACAGTTATTGGCCCTGTGCAGGCTGAATCGTGGAATAATTGATGTTGGAAACCGGCACGTATTTATTCTCCTCCCTCTCTAACCTCATGCCATGTGGGGCACTTTAGGAGCGAGTCTGCTGGGGATGTGGGGACACCCCCTTAATCAGGAACACCAGAAATAAGGATCTGGCCTTTGCGTGTCTCGCTGGAGGCTGGATGCCTAGCCATTTGTGAACCTGCCCTGGCTGCCACAGGGGTAAAGAAAACCAGCTACCTCTACTGATAAAGCTTTGGCTATTCTCCCAACCCTAAAGCTCCCTGCTAACCTTCACCTCCCCGTCTGCCAGTTTAAGCCTGTTCCTTCTTGACCTATTCACTATGGACATGGGGGATGCCCAGAGCCTCCCATTTGCCATCTGCAAACCAGACCTGGTATGTCTGAAAGATTATGCAGCCACAAACTGGAGGCAACTTCAAAATTTAACTGGAAAGTTTCATTTTGTATGTGCTTATAACAGCACTGTTCCACTCTAAAAATGCATACAAAGGCAGACATCATCACCTAGTGAATACAGACGTCTTATCGATTACCAAGTAAGAAACATCAAAGAACACATGGAGAAAAGCAAACATAATCTATCTGCTCCCTTCAAACTGTAACGAGCATTCCTTCCTGGCCGGAGAAAGCGCCTGCCGTGAGCACGCCAGCAAACACGAACATCGCCAGGGGAACGTTCGTAAAACCGCACCTTTATAAGTAAGATCTTGCTCATTAAGACAGGACAGAATGAAACAGTAGGAGCCTCTCATTTAATCCTTATTTATTATGGATGTAAAATCTGGATCTTGTAGTACTCGGATCCTTCATTCCCAAAGGCGTTTCCCAAGGAGGCGGTGGAGGTCCAGCAGCCCTGGAGAAGACACAGCCTTAACTGCTCTGCTGAGCTTCACGTACTGTTTCCTCTTAAATCGCTCCCAATTTCTGGCGGGCGACGCTTCCTGTTTCTTCAACGCTGTCTTTAAAGCCTTTCAGCTTGTTGGACGGCACAAAGAATTGCGAAAGCAATCACTTTCAAGTTTTAAAGAAAAGAGAAAGAATTCAACTACCACCACAGTGCAAAAGCACTCGCTAGGCTATGCGTAAACGGTGGTGCCGGTTCAGCTCCGATTTTCTTCTTTCTATTCCACATCTTTCATTTCAGACAGCTGAACCTGAATGCCTTGGCCTCAAACTCCTTACAGAAGCACACTAGCCCCCCCCCCAGCTAATAATCTCTTTGCTCCTGTTCCTTCTCACGTTGAAGTAGAAAGCAGCCGTCATCATCCAGAAATCAGCAGCACGGAAAAAATAAGCAGCCTTTCAAGTCAGGCAGTCTGCTGCTACTCACGTCCTTCCACGAACCCAACCTACTTTCACCTCTTTAATTCCCCGCAAAGATCGGAACACGTTAACTGCGCGCTGACTTTGCAAACCACACACCGAAATGGGAACGCTTTGGCATAAATTACGCCGAAAACTAACAGGCACGCAAAGAGCTCGAGGAACAACTTCGGAGCGTGAGAATGAACAGGTCTGTCACGCCCGGATGCCGCAGCCCATAATTTAAAGCCGCACAATGCCCCTTGAGCATCCCAGTGCTGGGCTGCACCTCCCTAATTTGCAAGGCAGGAGTTGCTTTTCCCCCGCCAAGCGCCCCGTACCATACCCACAGGTAGCGGGGAGCGTCCCCGTTACACCCAGGAGACAGATGCCACGGGAGGATAAAAGCAAAAATGCTGTAATCAGTTTGCTGGCAATAAGAAAACAAAAAATCGATGTTGTCCTATTCCCTTCCACACTGAAATTATTATTTGCAATTCTGCCAGTCCATGTTCTACGATTTCTGCCTCGTTCCCCGCAAGCAACAATTACCGAAACATCAGCCCGTTAGTTGAATCGAAGCTTTTGGAAACTCAAGGGCCAAGCAGGGAGCACAGAGCCCAGATCTTTCAACCGAACTAACAAAGCACGCAATGAAAAGGCAGTGCCAGGTGCCCCATCAGCTCCCCAAACCCAGCTAGCGACCGGGGCTCTTTTAACCAAAGAAGCAGCAGGGGAAAAAAAAAAAAAAAGACCCACACACCACCAAAAAAGCACATTAGTGAAACAGAGTTGTCCTTGAGTTGATTTGTGGTTAGCTTCTGAACAGGCTTCATTTTCCAGGCTCCAAGTCCAACTCGGAGTTGCCTGGACAGAAGGAAAAATCTGCTCCCACAAACGCTCAGCAGATGGCTTTCAATTTTTCCCAGGTGCTAAGCACACGCAGTTCCCATTAAAGCCTGGTCAAAGTGTAGGAGTGCAGAGCTTGACCATAAATTCTACCTCCCAGGTTCCTCAACGTCTAGCTTAGTTATGCTGCGGCTTATTTTGTTGCAATATTGACCTTAAACAGTAATTGAAAAAAATAAATCAGCATGGCTCAGCCATGCATTCGCTCTCATTCCTGCTCCGTGCCCAGACCAAGCTGGATGCCACTGAGCTCTGCTTCACGGGAACACTTGAACTGCACTGTTTCATTAGATGATCTTGAAAAAGAACTAGCAAGAGTTTTCTCAAACCTCCTCTCTTACTGCCACAGCAGGGTTGCTTTTTGCTCTGCAAAGGCGTGCTGCTGTTCCCTTCAACTACAGGAAAAACATCAATCAATAGAATCAGCCCAGGCTTGGTGGAAGCCTCGAGACGTTCTGAGAAAACCAAGAGCAAAAGGCGCTGGGGGAGACACAAGGAGGGACCTGGCAAATTAAATATAGCTTGTAAAGACTCTCCCCTGCCTGGAAGGAGAGGATAAAACCACAAAGAATAAACTTGACTGCTAGCGTTTGACCCCAAACCAGCCTCCTGTAGATAGAGGACCCAACCTGCGGCACCAGAGAAAAATCCCTCTGAGGGATTCTGCAGAGAGAAGCCCCAGCCACCTCTGTGACAGCACATGGGAGATTCAACCCCTCTCATTTCTACAGCAGGCAGGGACTTCAAGGGACACACTGCACTAAATCAGTTTGCGTAAGACTGGAGTTTTTACCTCCCCCATATCTCGGTCTAAAAACGAGAGTACGTATGTACGAGTACACGATATGGACACGGCTGTAGCCGCTGCAGATGTGCAGGTAAATAGGGTTCTGCTCTGCACAGTTGCTTCTCTGCAGCTTTGGAAAGCCATTCGTCAGACCCATTCATCTGCCATTTAACATGCGCCGGGAGAGGTACACGGGCCATTTAACAGAGCAGTGAAGTGTCATAAGATATAGAGCAGGAAACAAAAAACACCACTTAAATAACAGAAAGTATTTGCTACATTAACAAAATCATTACAATACTCAGAGAGCATGCCTGGACAACTGCACTCACATTACACTTACGCAGGCACATCTAACACAGCTGAAGGATTTAATCATAGTCAAACATCTGATAATTACCATTTCCAAAACCAAGCTAGTGTCTCCTGAGGGATCTGGCAGACCTCACTTGTCGTCACTGCAGGAAACGCCAGCCTGACACCCTCCATCTGCCCAGCTGTCCTCCTGTCTGACCCGACCTCCCAAGATTATCCCAAAAGCTAGCCAGCAAAGGAATAAGGGGGGGTGGGGGGGAAGGTTAAGCCCAATTCATAACTGGTGGAGACACACGATGTAACGCCACCACCAAAAGCTACCAGGGTGGAGTGGCACGATGCCAACGCTTGGCTAAGGAGCAGGAAGAAAATTGCTCAAAGTGGCAGCGCTCGGAGATAGCTTCAACCCATGCCCACTTGTCCTCGTTACCTACTTACAACGAAAGCTTCAGGAAGTTGTGCTTGCTTTGTCATGGAACGAAAGCAGTAATAATCCCCAAAAGTTTTGCAATTTTCAGCCAAGTTAATGGGGGTGGGGGGGAATGTTTCTTTGAAACACTTAATTTCCATTCTAATTTTCAAAAAACACGGTTGAACGGAACGACCTCCTAAAAACTAAGGATTCCCACTCTAAAAAAAATCCCGATACTATCTTTCCCAAAAAACTAGTATCTATCAGAATAGTGCACTCGTTGCACTAGTTGCTTTTATCAAATCAGTGCCTGAGGCATAAAAATAACTGTCATCCCCAAGCAAGTATTTCTCTGCATGTAGGCTCCAAGCAGACTGCTACTAACTTCACAGTAATAGTCAAAAAGTCAATGTGCCTGAAGACTTGTCCATGCCAGGACCACTGACATGAAAGGAAAAGCACACACCAATATTTCCATCTGCAGTTCAGTGCCTCCAGTAGCTATGTGCGCATTCGCTTGCGTCCGTGCTGTTCCTGGATTATTCACCTTTGGGCTCTCCTCTAGGGTTTAACCCCATCTGCTGCAGCCTGCCTTGTACACAAGATGCTTGGACCAGAACAGATGGGAACGCGAGCCCTTCGAAGCACCACTGGAATTTGGGTCTGCAGAGATGGCGAGTCTTTGGGGTCCCCTAATAGCCCTCCGGGACGTGCGCCTGTAGCACACCACACCCCACACCCCCCCGAGTCGAGCTGGGTCACGCTTGCCACAGCCTGACCCTCGACAACCATCTTCTGGGTGCACAGAGCTAGTCCGAGGTCATAAACATCTCCCCCTCCGCAACCTGAAACCAAGACTGGTTTCAGAAGGTTGACTCTAATCGAATAAAACTCATTTTCGAGACAGTTTGTGGCAGAGGGAGGCAATCAGCTTTTGATTTCCAGCAGGGAGAAGAGTGCATTCCCCTGCCCATGCCTCATGCCATTAGCCATTACCTGTGGGTACTCTGCCAAACACAAACTGAGAGCAGCTACTCATTTGGATACACCGGGTGTTTGCTTTGCAATTTCCTGCTTCTTTCTTCTCTTTCTCCTCATGTTCCTAAGAGATTTCTCAAAAGTAGCCAACTAGTCAAGGAATACCGGGTACATAAAGGATCGGTAGGACTTGTTGCCTAACTCACTTCAATATTTTTAAAATATCATCCAAAATGTGTAACACATGAGGTCTGAACAAGCAATTAATGCGATATTCTCTAATAATAGCCTGCACGATAAAGCGTGACATAGACCAAGATTGGGCTTTGGGGTTAAACACCGCGCTTCTGAGCTGCTCAAGCATCCTAGCACAGGGTTTATCTTAAAACGGGGGTACAGTTTTTCAAAGCAACCCTGTCATCTTAGGGTGCAGATCAGACAGGGAACTCTTTGGAATACGTTGTCTCACATCACTGTACCAAAACCAAGAAACTGAGGCAGGGAGAAATTAGAGATTTGTTCAGCATGGTCTAAAATGACTAGGATAAATGCCCACTCACAGATGCATCTCATCCACTTTTCTGTGGTTGCTGCTGAAAGACAGCAGTCTCACACCATTTACCCTCAGTATGTTCAAAGGGGTTTTTTCTACCAGCTTTTGGTGGGTTTGTTTTGTTTTTAAACTACATATATCACTTCATATCCTGATAGCTGCTGCAAGCACAGTGCTTTCCAAGATTTGAGCTCCTGACGAGAGATGTAGAAATGAGCAGACCTTAATGAATTATTTGCCCCTCTTGCCTTCCAGCCCACTCTCCCCTTCCCCAGCCCTTCCCATCACAGCCCAGCTTGGCTCGCACCGGAGAGCGGGAAGGACCCCGTGCACCCAGAGGGGCCGTGTTGCTCCGCCTATTCCCAAATCACCTGGAGCAAGACCAAAAATCTCCCTTAACACCAACTCCTAACGTGATTTGCACGGAAATAGAGACATCTTCGTGCTACTTTTCTGGTTTCCGTCAGACATTGGCACAGACCATCTACAGGTGCCTCTGATTGCTGTTGCTTGCCAAATATTAAGTGACTGGCAATCCCCGAGCAAAGTTTACACTAATTCAGTAATCACACTGTATTTATTGGAAGTCTGATAATCCCATGAGCAAAGACATTCAAGAGGCTTAAGAAAAGGAAAAGCTGCTGACAGGAGGGCATGAGGGAGTCACTCATAATGGCATCTTAAGAGGGTCTGTAATCAACGAGATACACATGGCACAGGGAGTCAGATTAAGCACAGCCGTCTTGCTAAAATGATTTTAACTGTGATGTGGGCATGAAAATGAGACAGGCAAATAAAAGCCTGTAAAAAGGGGATAAAGAGGGAGACAGGTCTGCATTATGATTTTATTCAGGTCACCAATGAACATTTCAAGGCTGAGAGTCAAGCTGTCGGTCTCCTGGAGGTTCCTCAGATGTTTCGACTAAATGGGAATTTTCTCGTCATCTGTCAACATTTGGATCTGACTCGCTCACACTCTTTCTCTTCTTCCCATATGCCCTGTGCACACTTTCACGTGTATATGCATGGGTGCGTGTGCCCAAGTGCACGTTTACACAAATGTATCCATGTATTCTTGGCATACTTCAGTTATTCCAAGCCAAGAAAAGAGCATTTTGGCCCCAAAGTAGCTGCAGACTGTGCCCTGGCAATGCAATTCTTTTCCCTCTCTGTCCTATCAAGGTGCCTTACATTTGATATCATGAAATCACAAGACATCATTGCCTCTAGAGCTGACAAGAGAGCAGTCTTCACAGTCCATTTAACCTCTCTATTCAAACGGCAAATTGATTTTTTGTGATGCAGACATCTGTCCCAGTAGGGACTAAACCAACACTCACCAAATTATTCTTCCCAGATTACAGAGGAGCTATCAGATGGTAAAGACTTCTCTCCCAGTGACTCAAGCTTTGAGTCACCGATCGAAAGATGAAAGCCTTCCCGCTTCGCGAGACAAAAATGAGAAAAATCATCTCCTTGTGAAGAGCAGAGCACACAAAATGTCTCCGCTGGTTCCCAGGGCACGGCAACATCTGTGAACCAGCTGGGAGCTGAGGTGCTGCCGGGGCACACTTGCGTCCCTCCTGAGGTTACTCCCAGCATCCTGAAGATCTGGGACCACCGGGGTGTTAGAGTCACTGGGGCTTGCAGAGCTCAGCATAAAGCAGAATTTTATCCTTGCTGCACCTGGAAGGTGAAAAACAAAGCAAGATTTTTCTTCCTGGGGTTTTTTTTTTTTTTTTTTTTGGGTCAGATCTACCTTGAAAGCTTCACTGTTCAGAGAAGAAAGGCCACGTTGCCTCTTGCCCACTGGCTGAACAAGCACGTTTCCTACATGGTAATACTCCGTGGTAGCCAACACAAAGGCAATCAGGTTTCCCTTAGAGAAGCTTTCCCAGGGCTTTTCACTACTCGGAGCTTCCCAGTTACCAAAAGCCAAACCTCAGAATAATCTACACCAGGCGATACCGGCACCAATAGCAAGGCACACACGTGGGCATCAACCACGCATCAAATGCGCGGAACTACCTCTGGACTCTCTACCCCATGTGGCACATAGCCAGATGGCTAGAAAAGTCAGCCCAGGCTGCAGCCTTTTCTTCTTCCATTGCCTTAAAAGCTCACTGATGCACAGCACTTTGCAGATGAGCACAGACTGCTTGCAGGACAAGCCTCCTACCCTGACAAGCACAATCTCAGCCAGTCTTTTTGACTGTTTCCCCTCTGCAAAAAGTCCAGATTTATCTAAACTATTGCTCCTTCTTAAAAAAAAAGACAAAACAAATTAAAAGAGCATTTATGTATTGTAAGGATTACAACAGAATTTGCCCAGATCTAGTACTTTTCACAATAGGAAAGAACTTTATGGCACTGTAATTACTTAAGCCTCCAGCCACCCGAAGAGAAGCAATATCAGTCTCATTTTAGACAGAAGACCAGGGCATAAACTCATGCCACAGCACAGAAAAGACTGGCAGTCCTTTAGTAGACACTGCTGAGAGGAGAAAATTATCATGATCCATCGCAGTGCCCTCTGGTTGTGTGATTTTAAAGCACCATGCAAAGCACATCCATTAAAGTAAAGCATCTGGACATGGCCTAGGTGGAAAGGGAGAGCTATTCAAACAGATTGGCTGCATTTGTGTCCTCCTACTCTTAATTAGGATTTTAAAATGACAAGAGGGAGGGCATAAGGGAGAAAAGATTGCTGGAGCTTGAACACAAGAGATGAGATGCTCAAACCAGCGTTTCCACGGCCAGCGCTCCCAGCCCTGCACGCCACGCCAGCCTGCACGGTGCCGATTGCTCACCCAGTGCTAAAAGTATCTCCAGCACTTTCCTACAGTCGCTTTCCTGCCTCAGAATCAGAAATTACCATTGAGTCACTCCGTGTGCAGTGACCGGAGGAGATAATTCTGCAGTTATGAGCAAGAGGGAGCTGGTCTGTCTGCTTACAGAGAAGAGAAGAGATCATCTACAAGCAAATGTCTGCATTAATGCGTCCCAAATTTTTAACCTGCGTCTTAATTCTAAAACTGGTTTTCTGGCATTCTTCTAGCTCACCTCTATTAACTGCCTATTTTCCGCAGCATCACCTCTCTCCACTCACCATCTTAAATGAATTTATCCTCACAGCATTCCCAAGGGAGCGCCGGTAGCTGCCATCCTTATGTTGCAAACAGGTAATGGAAACACAGAGGCTAAGACCTGGATTTGGCCCTACAAGTTCCCACGCCTTGCTTTCCTGTGGGCTGTATGTCCCCCAAGATATAAACCCAGCCAGGAACCGCCTCCGGGTGCAACATCTCCGATGGAGCTGAGCCCTCCCATGATGATTTTCCCAAGGTCAGAGGGAACTTGTGAAAGAGGGAGGGAATTAAACCAACATCTCTCAAATACCAACCCAAGCAACCTCTCTAATAGACCTGTCTTCTTATTATATTTCACACAGCTGATGCTTCTTTAATGTAAGAGTGAACACTAGTGCACGCACGTCTTCTGACAGCGCAGGATGCACTAACAGAGCCTGGACCCAGCTTGATCCTCCATTACCACTCAGAAATCAAAACACCTTCAGGTAGAAAACATCGTATTTCGCCACTGCGCACAGCTGTGCTAGGACTGGGACCTCCTGGAAATGTTTTTGTGATGTTAATTTTGCTCAGGGCTTAGTCCTGCAAAGGAGATGTGGAGCAGAGCACCTCAAGCCCCACTTACCCAGGAAAACCCGTCCTGAAGTGGCAAGTCACAGGTTTCACTCCTGAGAAGGTTCTGCCAAAAATCAGAGTCAGCAGCACCATGACCGTCGAGCCGCACTCTGCCGCTTGCCATCCAGCACATGCACACTGTCCACGGCTACTTTTGTCTTCTTAATTTAAGCTTTTGCAATTGATTTAATAACAGAAATGTTAGTACCAGCTAACATGGCTTGAGAAAACATTTGGGAACAGGACCCTAGTGGTAGGCAGAGAACAATTACGAGTAAGAGCTGAAACGTGTCCCTTCAGTCTCTAAAAGTGATTAGTCTGTCAGCAGGAAGACATAACTAGTGTTTTCACCATCTCTTGAAATAAAACATCATAGACTCAGTCAAATGTCAAAGGTCTAGGTCAAAAGAGATAATGACAGTAATTCAATCAGCTCTGAAAAGCAACAGATCCCCCAAACCTGTTATTTTGACCTTTTTTTTCCTCCCCCGAGAAGTTTAAGTATCTCGGAGGTGGTCTTGGAAAAATACAGCATCTATTTTGAGCTGAAAGCAGGGGCACAGGATTTGCTGAAATAGTCTGCAGACGAGGGTAGTGCTTGCTTTTTTGCTGCACGGTTTCCCATCGTACGCATTTGAAGAAGAAAAAAAAAAATCTAGATTGAAGGAAAAAAATTACACGGATACTTTCAACACTGTATGTCAAACACTTCCCTCCAGTGGAGCGATTCAGGATTGCTTCTTGGTTTGTCATATACCCTTCTCCAGCTATTTTAGCTCAAACAACACAGGCTTGTTTTTCTGGAGAAAATGGAATCTCACCTGTGCTGTAAGCAGGAGCTACAAAGTGACTAGAGTGTCCAATTATTGAAAGGGCAAAGTGGTCAGGGGTTTATTTCACAAATTAATAAGCTAAAATAAAAAGCCAGCTAACCAATCCAAGAACTGTCAGATCTTCACCGTAGCAAATGTAATAACTTCAACCAGTGCCCTCCAATCTGCGCTAGAGAATAAGACATTTGCCCACTTTCAGGCTGAAGACAGAGCATGTCCGTCCAAAAGGTTCAGAAATGGTTATTCATTTTTCAATTTTGCTTTTCTTCCCCCTTAAGTGTTTCACTTCAGGAACTGAGGTACAGATGCCAGAATATACCAGAGAATTTTCCTGCAGTGTCTTTACCCAACGCAAAGAAAGTGCACCCTCCTTAAAGCAGACTCTTTTCACCTTCATGCCCAAGAAAAGGGCCAGTTCAGAAACCACAAGCAGCCAGTCCTCACACTTGGAAGTGCTCAGTCCTCACGCTCAAGCTCCAAACAGCTGGAATGTTAAAACAGGGAAGAAATTAAATGAGAGTTCGTCTTACAGTGACTTTTTCCTGAAACTATTGCTAGTTTCAAGCAAAATTGTAAGAACCTTTGTGGAAGGTGTCAACACCACCTGACTGATGTTAAAAATGGGTCAGACCTTCGGTGGAGTCTGTGGAGATTAGATTCTGGCTAATGTTAAATGCATAAGCTCCTCCGGGGTTCCACCACCATGAATAAATGCATCTTAAGCGTGGTCTAGGAAACGTGGATCTAAACCTACTCACAGGTGTTCATCTATCACTTCCAGAGAAGTCTGCAGGCAGAGAAACCATACTCTCCCACCACTGTTTTGAACTCCAAAGGTCACCAGGGCCCCTACACATTGCTGCGCCCATTCCCCTGGTGCATCACACCATCAGCTCGAGGGCTTCACCTATCAATTATTCCGTAGGGGTTCCTATGTGAATGCAGTCTCCATCGCAGCAGCAGTCAGGGCTCTTCCCCTACTGCTTATTCTTCTTGATAGCCTCCCTGCCAGTAGCATCCTGATTATTGTCAGAACAACTGGGACATCAATTTTGGCTTCAGGTGGGAATGAGAGAAGATGAACTGTTACTTGGGACATGCTTTTCATGCAAGTCTGACTAAATTCAGCCTGGCAACCTGTAAAGGAAAGACTCTGTATCTCATTACGACTGCCTTGAGTTAGCAAGGCCCACTACTCCTCAATAAGATATTGAGCCTTTTCAGTTCATTTTAAATCATCATTAAGCACATTTTAAAATTTACCAAGCTTTGTGGTGACCAGATTTGGTTAAACACAAAACCAGACTAGCGTTACATGAGCAGAAATAAGGTTGAACATGAAAGCTCGAAAGAGCTCACGAAACCTCAAGAGAGCGACCATCACTGACTGTTGGAGGAGGATCAGAAAATGCAGGGCTCCCCTTGGGCCAGGCATCCCTACCAAACAAGAGGATAATGGTTTCCATTACCACTAAAACATGGTCCATTACCACCTGCCGTCCTCCCCAAAGGCCCCTGGGGAAATGAGGCTATTTCCCCAATGGACCACACTGTGGTGGCAGCCCATGTCTCCGTGTCACCTCTCCTGGACACTGCATGATGGGTAAGATGCCCCAGGAGGAGATAAAGGCATTATCACAAGAGGCTGAATGTCCAGCCGCTGAATGAAACGTGCTCCGCAAAGGAGACAACCTGCTGCAGGAGCAGCAGCTTTGAACTTCTTGCCCAGCGTAGGTTTCTGCCGCAGCCTCGCCATTATTTCACTGTGGATTTTGCTTTCAGTGTAGCCTTTAAGCAAAGGTGCTCTGTGCAATCTGCCCTTTGCTTGTCCAAACTAATAGAGAATTTGTGTGCTTGACATTTCAACGTGGCATTACCACCCTATTCCCCATTCCCGGCGACAATGTCGAAAGGGCAATCGATGCAGGCAAGGAGTAGGAAGCGCTGTTCCAATAGGTTAGGCCTTTCAGCTGCCAAAATGTGCTTCGCCAAGTAAAGCGATAGTGAATTAAACCAAGTTAATGAACTGGTGGAAGAATGAACTGGTATCTCTGCTGCCTACATCCTTCTGAATTTTAAAAAAAAAAAAAAAAGTCTCCCAAGTCAGAAAATTGACAAAAAACTCAAAATTCATAATCTGTCTGGTACAACATGAACAGACCAAGTGCCCTGCGCACTGCAAGCGAGACTGTCCAGAGAACGTAGCACCAAGTACAGCACCTGGGGCAGAAACATCCCAAATGAAGATGCAGTAAAGGCAACAGGCTGGAGATGAACCACAATTCAAAGTCAGCGGGCGTTTCTCCACTGAGTTCTGTGGGCTTTCAATGGAGCACTGAATGATAAGGTTCAAGTTCAGTTACAGGTACGACCTCTGTGAAAAACTAAGTAAAGAAACTCTGAACATCTCTTACAAACTTTTAATGGCCACACCATGTAAAGTGGGTCTGGGATAAAAGCCACATTTATTTCAGTGACTGATGATCTAATAACAGATGAAAATTCCACTAACTTGGATTGGTGGCTTCTACCGACCACACCATGCTCCTGAGAGCCACCAGTTTGGATGAGGACCAGCTCGTTTCTGTGTACTCCTGCTCACAGCAGCGAGAAAACTATAGGGAAGACTGCAAAACATTGCTAGCCATGGTGTCTCCTACATCAAGCATTTAATTGATCCCCCAGGACTTCTTCGAGGACCCCTGTTTCCAGATGCTTCAGCTCCGAGTGAGCTTCGCCAGCTGTTTCCCCAAGCAGAGGCTGTGGGTTTGAACCTCAAAGCCTTAAGAGCTTGGGTCCTTGCTACTCAGGGGCTACTTTTCTCTTGGATAATAATGGAGCACTCAAGACCAGTTTGAGATCTGACTATCCCCTTAACCAGTTCAGCAGGGACTGGGAGACAGAACAGTGCCAGCAAGCAGTCTTTAGCCTGCAGTTGGCTCCCTCGGACTTTCAGACCAAGGAGAAAAGCCTCCTTGCTCCTGCAGCCAACAGACCAGTCCCACCTTGAAGAGACTGGTACCCACACCAGCATCACTACAGTTGCCACCTCCAGCTCCTACAGTGTCTCCCATCCAGTACTGACCACATCCAATAAGACGTCACACCACTGCACAACTCTAAAAACAAACTCAAAGAGCTTTAGCATTCCTTATTTCTTTCCCTCCTAATGATTCTATCATCCTATTTGCTCCCTTCAAAGTCTCAACATGATTTTTCCTGAGCTGACAGCATGCAAAAAAAGCTAAGGCTGGTTATTGGGGTGGAGGGAAAAGGGAGAAATAAACAACTTCCTTTCTGCTTCACACATCGTTGCTGAAAATTATGTTTAAAAAAAGTCAGAACTACACTGGCTTTGGCATTAATGATATATACAGCACAGAGAAGCCAACCTACTCTTCCACAGCTCCAAGACACCAGCCCCATGGCATTGATGAGCTTGGATAACAAGGCCTGTAATTTTGCCTTAAAGACTAGCTGGATGTTTCTTTGAAGTTCAAAACTAGCTTAAGACTATTGGTTTTCTTGTTGATGTTTTTGCTTCCTCCTTCTCTGCATTTCCTGGGACTATCTAGGAAAGGAAAGGCAAGTTTACAGCGTACAACGTCCCTAGCTCATCCTTCACTGCTCATCAGGAGCGGTTTTCCACTCCACTTTTCCTCCCTGGCCGCCAAGACTCAAAACCAATCATCCATACACAGACAGCTCCGCCGCGTGGCACGGCAGGCCTGTTGGGAGAGGTCAGCAACGAGAGACATTCCACAGCTATAGGCTGAATGTCACACACACAGAAAAATCAGTAATACTGAAGTGACCAAATCCTCCTGGCAGAGCTAAAAATAACGACGGATTAGAGCTCGCACACTTCACCCATCTTCAAAGAATACAGTGACTATTAGAGCAAAGCCATCTTCTTCTGCTCCTCTCCGAGGAGGTTGGGAAACTCAGAGAAGGGACAAGGGATGCAAAGTCCCTCACCTCTGGAGCAGGTTACTCCACTGTTAAAATCCAACGCTGTCTAGGAGCAACCAGCAACGACTCTTCATAAGTCATAGCAGGTCGCGATATGGCACGTCACGGGCCCACAGGACACATTGTCTGTTTCTCAAGGGCACATCTCTGTCATGGAAGCTGCTGGCACATACGACTCTAGTGGCCACACAAAATAAAAAACAAACTTTGGATCTGAACCACTCCAAGACTCAAGGGATGAGGACTGGATTTAAGCCTCCAGGTCAGCCCTAGCAGCCTGGTTTCAAGCTTTATTTACCATCCCGAGACCTTTCTCTTGAGGTTAAGACTCACCTCGTAGGGCTTCTCAACTCAGCGTGCTGGCTGTTGCAGAGGGACAGCCAAACCTAGGAAAATCCTGCTTTGGCAAAGAGCTTGAAAAAGGGGTGTGCAATATTTTGATGTCACTGATCACAACACCTAACAAAACTACCTAAGTCTGAATACTATACACTCAGCCCAGCTGTTCTTAGGCACATTTCAGCCAAGACTTAACAGGCTAACTAGACACCTACGTCTTCACACCTAATCATAGACCACCTTCATCAGTGCCTCTTTCCCAGCTGAGAGCAGGACAACTCCAGAACCGTGATCCTTTTACCCTCCAAAAATTCCCAAGATAGTAAACTTCAATTGAAGAAGGTCAAATTTTATGATCTTTCATTACAGAAGGGAAGACAGGCCAGGTGACAAAGGACAGCCAATGTGAGAATGTTCCTTCCTCAGCCTGAAATACGTTCTTTGCCTTGATCTCCACTATGCCACTGAACCTCTCCTTGCCTCAACACCCTCCACTGCAAAAAGGGATAATAATAATTTGCTTTTGTTACTTTTCGGAAGATGGACTTGGGAAGACAAACCAGAGGAGTTCAACCCTGTGCTGTCAAGTACTGGGGGTTACTCCAGAGCCTGCTCAACTAAGTGGGCTGGAAGAACAGCCCTTCACGGCAGAGGTAAAGGGGGAAATTCATAAAGCACAGCACCGATTCCAGCCTGCAGCAAAGTAACGACAGTGACAAAGCTCTTTGCAAGCTCTTTTGCCTAGCGTGGAAGCAAACGCAGCACACACACACGCCCCCAGGAGAAAAGGGGATAACAATCTAGAAATTGAGGAGCAAATGGACAAAACACTCCTTCCTTTCTTTGGGAAGTCAATGATGGCAGCTGCAGGCTATGGAAATACAAACGGGCTGTTAGAGGCAAAGTCAGTAATGGCAAGATGACGATTTGCCACAGCCTCCAAAGCCTGCAGGGATGATGTTTTGTGTTGGGTGATGCACAGGAACAAGGAGGCAATGACAGAGGCAGTAAAAGTATCAGCCAGCTCTTCAGCTATCCTAAAGCTCCAGTGCGAGAGTCAAAGCAATTACTTCCACAGTTTCACAAACCTTTGCACCTCCCTGTTAACGTGCCAGGCTTTGTTACATTAATTGTACCTTATTTTGCCCCAGTGAGGAAAAATAAAACAAATCATTATTTGTTTAGAGAATAAACAAGAATATACTTTCTTTTCCCTCTTTCTTTATCTTTCTGTTTTACTGCTTGTGCTTTATTCTCTGACCAAACATGCTCCTGCAGTGACATCTCCTACTCCATATATCCTCTTCCCTCCAGAGGACCTGTAGCAGCAGGGCGATATTTATTATCTTCACAAGTGCCTTGCAACATTATGGTAGATGCTGCCAAAACACATCCTAAAAGGAGAATCAACATTCATATCCATCATGGGTAAACTGAGGCACAGGATGGCTACCAGGCCTGTCCAAGGATGCTCAAGAGACCAGGGGCAGCCCCTGCTTTCATGACACAGTAGCACAGACATCCCAGTTAGCTTGAAATCATCCTTACAAATAGGATGGAAATCACCCCCGATGCGTGGATATAAGTGCCAGAGATCCAGCTCTGAGGCTTTGTACATTTTAAAATGTATCCGTCCTTGAGGCCTTTCCAGCCTTTTCCTTCCATCCCCTGCTTTCCAGCCCTGCACTACTGGAGCGGCTAAAACCAAGCTGTTCCCACAGCACGCATCTACTCCAGACAGCAATTTTGTTCTCTGCTAAAATACGATGCACATGACTAAAAGCAATAGAGTCACCCCAATTTAGAGTTGCCACAATTTCCCATGGATCTGCTGATCTTACACACCTTTCCCACCCACCAAGACCACCTCCTGCCTTGGGTAGCGAGCAGTAACCCAGCCAGCAGGAGGGCTGCAGGAACCCCACAGCTCTCCGTCACGTCCAGATCCTCTACCTACCTTGTGGGCTCAGCCAATTCCTGCTGCTAGATCAGCCCTCAGCAAGTGCTGATGAGGCTGAAGTCCATTCTCCCCTTCCTACACACCCTCATTTGCTCTACAAAATCCTCACTCTTCCCCTCTTGCCTCCAAGTTCAGCGATGCTCTCAGCACTGGATGTCCCCAGTGACTGCTCTGAACCTTCCTCTTCCTCCTCCCTGTCCTTTCTTCAAACTTAAGTCTCGCTCACAGTACCAGCTCTAATGCTTGAGCTTTACAGGTGCGAGAACACTCAGGCAAAAGCAAATTTTACACTCAGCCACTCAAATATTTGCAGGCTACAAATTTCCAGCCATACAGCTATCCATCTGCAAACATGTTCAAATATGCTGTTCCAAATTCACACTGCCATGGTCACATATGGGGAAAGAGCAGCATCGCCAGCTGATGTACGTAGCAAGTTGCCACCACATGAATTGCAAACAGGTTTAAGGAGCTGTTCAATTAACAACTTCAGGCCAAGCATTACACACTGACAAAAGTTTGCTATCAAATGTGGGTAACTGAATAAATATGTGAATTTTGCAATTTCTTTGCAGAGGAGAAAAGGAAGGAAAATCTTAGAATATAAATTCCACGTTATAATTATATTTTCTCCTTTCTCCCTCCCACATCTTCCTCCTGTCCCCTGCTGAGATACGTAATTTGTGGGTTTGGTCCCTCCACCCTTCCAGAGTTCTCCCAAACTCCTGAAATGAGTTTCTCGCTGAACCTCTACAACACAATTTCATTTGGAGAACGTCACAGAGATTGAACTGAGCCATCTGGTTCCTAAGAGAAAATTATTTCTTTTATGCTTCCGCCTATGGTTTGTGGGTCGCCAAATTGAGATTATTCAGGCACAAAAGCATTTAAGGATTTGTTATTTTTAGAACAAACACAGATTCCTTTTTTAGGATAATCAACAAGCTAACATTAAAACAAACAAAAGGAGCAACCAAAATCCAGCTGCAAACTTCAATACAGATGGAGATGTTCCTCCAAGAGGGGCTTGTCCATGCTCAGAAATCCTGGCGACGCTGCTCAGCTGGAAGGAGAGACAGGAGCTGCCGTTCCCACACCACGGCTGCAGCGCGGGAACGACCGTGCTCGTTGCCTGCAGCCAGCTGGGCTCGGGGCATCGCTGGACACGGCCAAACCCCCGCCGCCCGCGCTAGCTGCATCCTCCTGCTTCTCTGCTGAAGGAGGAGCACACGTGCAACGCAACCGTGTAAAACTTTGATAGCGCGTCTAGGGGCCCTAGTCCTAGACAGGATCATACATGCTACAGTGATCTAAAATGGACTAAAAATGGTCCAGTCACTGCCCAAGTAAGGTGACAGTCTATACAGCACCCCTGCCCTTCTCTGACAGAGGGGCTCATCCTCCTCCCCTAAGTATTGCGCCAGGGGAGGTTTAGACTGGATATTAGGAAATTTTTCTTCACCGAGAGGGTTATCAAGCATTGGAACAGGCTGCCCAGGGAAGGGGTTGAGTCGCCATCCCTGGAGGTATTTAAAGGACGTTTGGATGAGGTGCTTAGAGACATGGTGTAGTGGTGGTTTTTGGCAGTGTTAGGTTTATGGTTGGACTCGATGATCTTAAAGGTCTTTTCCAACCTATATGATTCTGTGATTCTGTGATTCTGTATCTGGAAGGGACCAAAGCAGGATGGGGAAGAGAAGAGCTCATGGATTTGGCGCTTTCTCTTTTGGTGCAGTCAGGGGTTTTCATTTAATTCCTCATTTCTCTCCCTTGGGAAATGAGAGCGAGTCCCCAGTGTCAATCTCTCTTGCTCCGCAGCCAGCGTCACCGATGGGTTCCCCAGGGACAGCTCTGGGCGTCTCCACAGCAAGTTACAACACCAGGTCTTTCAAAGCCCGGACCACTGTCCAAAACCAGGACGAACACTCGCTGTCCTTGGGCTCAGCGGGAGCAGGGAAACGACCTGCGGAAACGCTGCACCACCAGCACCGAGAGCCGAAAAGCCGCTGCTGTGACGAACAGAACCATTTCCCACAGCACCCACGCTTTCCCCAAGGGCACCCACGAGCAACTGCCCGACAGCAGCCCTCGGCGTACGGCAAAGGCTCGCCCTAGGCTCGGCCAGTGCAGCCAGACACGCGGCTGGGAGACGGCGCTTTCCGTTGGCGTTTCCCAAAAGGATATTTAACGCGCTGGAAAGCTTCGTGCTTCACGACAGAGCCAGAAACGAGAGCAAAAGGCCGAGACGGGCTCACGCTCGGAGCTCCTCCTGGACGCGATCACAGCTGTCAAGAAGCATCAGAGCAGGAGGGCGTCGAGGCCGGGGGCATCTCGCAACGTGCCCCTTCGCGTGGGGACCGCAGCCCTGGCAGGCGAGCCTGCGGGTCTGCTACGCTGCGAGATGTACTGCCGCTATCTAGTGCCTGGAAAGTCACTCTCACGAGCAAGGAGAAATCCCAATTCAGCATCCAAATAGTGGAAAGGAGAAAAAAAAAAAAAGAGGGGAAAAAAAAAAAGACACAGGAGAGGAAAAGGCGACTGCAAAGAACAAAGCAGAGCAGTGATCAGCGTTACTGTGCAATTCCCTCAAACAGAACGAGGATGGGTAACAAGCTGTAAATAAACAGCAAAACATGTCATCTGCAACGCCGGTTCGTGATGGAGAGACAGGCGTTTGCACACAAGCACGTGCACACACGTGAAGGCGGCAGCACCCAAGAACGCCTGGGGACAGAACCCAGCCTCAGCTCCGTCAGTAAATATAAAGTATGTTTGCAAACATAGAAAGGTGGGAATAAAACTAGAACCTGGCCCAGAAAGGACATGACGCTAAGCTGAACACAAAAAGGTTTTTTTGTGGAGACAGGTATGTTCTAGCTAGTGAAAAAAAAAAAAAAATACAAAACAGTACTTCAAACAGAAGGATGAGTCTCCAACAAATTTCCAGAGGCTACAAGTTCTGCCGAAAATAAGCAGCAGATATATCTTCATGCAACATCATAGCTTGAAAACCTTCAAAGATCAAGGATGGAGAAAATACTTAATAGAATGCAAAATGCTCTAATGGTGTTTTGAAAAGCAGTGACTTTCTTACAGCCATATAAAAACACTCATGGCTAGCCAAGCTCATACACTGCAATTAGCACTTTTTTCACTCCTTAATGACTAATAAATAGTAATTAATGAGTTCCACTCCATGTATTACCTCCTTCCCCTCTCATTATTATTATTTATATGTTATGCCCATTAAAACCAGCTAACTAAGCACTTGTAAAGCACAGCCCTGCTTCAGCTGATAGGTGGAAAGCGATAAAATATAAATATGTATCAGCACCCTAATCAAAACAGATGACAGCAACGCTCACATCCAGGAAAAGGCTGTTTCAGAGGGGTTATCCAGCAGCCGTACAAACCCCAAGATCACTGCTGTTGCGTGCACGTGTAACACACCGTACAAAGGAACTATACGTTATTCTGCGTCTTTTCCTTGCACATCTTGCCTGGGGCAGGCTCAGTGCTGCAGGCAAGAGGCCACGTCCGAGTCTGCAGCGAGGCGCAGCAGCGAGCCGGTGGCTGCCAGCGTTACCTCCGGGCTCCTGCCCCGACGAGCTGGCCCAGTGGCCGCCTGCCCTCCCTCCCTGTGCCCCGGTGCATCCATCCCTGCCCTCCTTCCAGGCTGAGCCAGCGGGCTCTGAAACGGCACCGAGCTGTTACCAGGTTTTCAAGAGCAAAACTGAGCACCCATAAATCTGCTCCTTATCAGCACCTGCTCACGTCCCAGTGCTCAGGATCAGCCCGGAGGCATTAATTCAGTAACGTCAGCAAAGCTGTCGGGCACGAGCCTTCCAGGACCGCCTGGCAGAAACGGAGACTTTCCAACCAGCACAGTGTTGGATAAAGAGACGGCACCTAAGAGACAGATAGGAATTCAGTGCTGCAGTCTGCGCTGGCTCCGACTCACAGGCAGGCGTTCCCTCAGATCAGGAAGGATGGTACCCAAAGGAAGCAGCAAACCCGACCGCTGCATACCACCGTCCCATGCTTCCCGAGCTCCAGCTCACTGCCTTAACCACAAAACCATCCTGCATCCATACAAGAAATGGTCACCAGCATGGGAAAAGCAAGAAGCCTGGGATGTGTTCTTCACTCTGCAAACACATTGCTTGCGTGCTTGCTGCCTCAGTTTCCCAATGGCACAAACCATGAAACTCACGCGGAAACGTTTCCATTAGAGGAGGAGATCATCCCCTGGCTTCGGTGCCACCAATCTCACGTTACTCAGGTCAAAGAGTTGTGCTGAATATTTGCAAAATGCAAATACACAAACTTTGGTATAAGGCACAAAAATTAGAAAAGGTATCCGACGTGTTTGCAAGGTAGTTTAACACAAACTGAGATACGTGAATATTCACACCCTGCTAATGAAAAGTGAACGGCAAAATTCCAGCTATCATGGAATGAATTCTAGTTTGGACATATTTGATTCTCTCCCACATACACACAGCAGGTACAGGCATACGCTGTGACCTGCCCAGAGATCAAAGCGCACTGTCCGCTCCTGAAGGAAATTTCTAATCACAGCTGCTATTACGATATCCGTAATCTGGCACCTTTCACAAGCAATAAATTCATATTCAAATTGTGCAATGGAGAAAGAGTAAATGAAAGGAGAGGGAGAGAAAGAGAATTGAATACAAGGTAAGTTCAGCGGTTCAAGCTTTCAGAAAGTCTTGATCGATAATGACCTCGCACCTCAGCTCCTCGCATCAGCCCGACAGCAACACGCTTCGGGTCACTGAGACACCCCTCCCACCCGCTACCTACGTTCCCTTTAGCTTCCCTGGCTGAAGACAAGGCCCCTGGGACAGACAACGCATTAGACAAAATACAGCCCAAAGCACAATCCTCCTGCACTTCCGCAGGGCCAGAAGGAGCAGCCCAAGAGGACACCTTCAGTCCTGCAAAGGTGGAGAGCCACGCTCCGGTGGGAGTGCCACCTGCCACCAAGCAAGGTGGGCTCAAGGCTCTCAGGACTGCAACGAAACCAACTGCATTGAGGCAGGGCACGGTACGGTACAAATATGATTTAACGCTTGACCAAAGATTCAAAACCTCTGCAAGGAGCCCTTTTCAAGGGGGACTTTTGAAGAGAGACGAGATGGGTCACATATCACCAACATTAAAGTCTCCCTGATTACTCTCACATTTACCTCCTCCACTTGGCATTCCTTTCAGACACAGCTCCAGAGTCCCAAAGCCAGCCCAGACATAAAACACATGTATTCAGATTTGATACTATTACAGTGGCAGTGTGAAAGCTTTCATGCCATTAAACCTGCCCTGCTGACTTCTTTATCGCTTTATATACCACAGCCGCACTAACGAAAGGATGGCAAAGTCATGTTATCTGGGTAATTCGCATTTCCCCTCCCCAGTACTTGTGCCGCATCCAGATCCTAAGAGCCTGCAGAAGGAAGGGGAGGAGATGCTCTGCGCAAAAATAACACCATGCAACTGGGTTCCTGCATCTGCACGTGTACAAGACAGAAGAGCAAAGGGGACAGCAAGCTTTATGGCTTAAAGCAAAGACAGGAAAAAATGTAGATGGGAAACAATCAAGGAAGGCAACAGGAGATTACGTGACTTTTCCTGGTGACACACTTGAAGAGAAGAGTCCTCGCGTTTCATTCCCTCTGCTCAGTGGGAATGCCAGGTCCCTGCACAGGGAAGCCCACCGTGAACATCGATGGGAGCCAGCCTGGAGCCCAGATGTGGAGCCTGGAGCTTGCCAGTCTGAAGACCACACCGGGTCACGCTGGCAGAAGCAATCCAAAGGGCACGGCCCTGCTCCTACAAACAAATCCACCCTTTTATTCTTGAAAGAAATGCAGTTTCTTGCTTTTACCTTCTGATTTGCCCACGTTTGAAGTGTGACCAAAATTCAGGTACCATGTTTTCCATTCAGCGGGTGTATCTGCACCATCGGCTCCTCTGTGCCCAGCTCCCTGCCTTGCAGGAAGGCATTTGGAAGCAAGACAGGTAGGACATGGCCTTTAAGAGTGTCATTTCCCTGGCCCCTAATAATGATAACCAAGTCCCTGGTGCACAGAGTAAGGCTGTCATCTAGTGGCAAGCAGGAAGCCTGCAATTAAATCTCTCATTAAGCAAAACCAAACGTGCAATACTCAAACTCTGCAAGCTCTTTGCCATCCCTACCCCTCTCCTCTCCCTGATGACCTGTGCATGGGAAAGACAGTAAGTCCTTTGGGCATTACTTCTGCAAAGAAAATTAATCTTTTAGTACTGTCTGGTCCTGAAAATGTAGACTCATCTTCAAGGTTGTCAATGCCCTTGAAACCAAGAGGCATTTCTCCTTAGGCTGGGAACAAGCAGAGATGCCGTCCTGCAGGTCTCCCCTTGGAAAAGACCAGTTGCCACACACAGCTTTAAGTTGTTCTGAACGGTCCCTCTGCGGAGGGATAAACTGCCACATCCAGCCACAAGCATCCTAGCTCAGTTATTTGCAAAACAGCCTAAATGAAGTGAGGAAATCGGGATTCTTTTCCTCATTCCAACTCCTGCTAACCCTACAGGCACGACTCAAGTCATTAAATCGGCGCCTGGTGCTGCACCTCAGTGCAGTAACAACTCCTCGCTTGCCGTCGCTGGTGGTGCGGCGGCCAGCGCTCACCGAGCAAGCCCCAGCGCTTCCAAATTCACACCAACTGCTTCAGTGGCTGCCAGCCTTGCTGCTCCACAGGACGACTTCTTTGAGAGGATGTTTTATTAGCAGTAACGGTGTCGCTATTTCCAGTCCTTGGCAAATTACCTCTGCCTTAAGTACAAGAAGGTACAGGTCAATGTCCTCTCCTAATTTATATAGTCATATATGCCTAGAAGCACTCCCAAAATCACCCCCCCTACCCTTCCAGGTCATACGGTGGTTATATCATAACAACAGGAGTCAGCAGGTGCTAGGAATGGAGGGAAGCACATTTCAGGATATCACACAGCTGATTTTTTTTTTTTTTAATTTACAAGCTACAGAGAGCATCTGTGAGACCCAACAGCAGGTCTAATAGCCCAGAGATCTCCTAGCTCTGGCCCTTGGCAAGAAGGGGGATACCTGGCCTGAGAATACAGCAGGAAAAACTCAGAAGACAAATGATGCCAACAGACCCAGGGTCAAAATCAGCAGGAGTGCCTGAGCATGCAACTCCACTGAAGCATGGTGCCAGAAAAAGAAGCACCAAGGCCCTACACTGCCAAAGGCTCCTTTCAGTGCCTTCCTAGTAGAGAGGTTTCATCTCGGAGACCACAGAAGTGACTCTATCCACCTTGCCAGGGCTTGCCACCTTGCCAGACACACAGGACAGGGCTTGCAAAACGCGCTGCCAGCACAGGGGAGGGAGGGGATGGGAGCATCTTCAAGAGAAGCGTTCGTTTCTATGATTGGTGATCACCAAAGAAACACTGGGTGCTCAGAGACCTCCTGCGTGGGATGGCGATGGATTTGGGAGCGAGGGCACCCAATGGCCACACAACCCAGCCAAGCTACCTTAGAGCTGATGAGCTCTCTGCAGGCGCAAGCAAGAAATTATGAACCCGTCTGAAAGGAAGAGGCCATCTGATTTGTGAATGTTTCTTAATAACCTCTCCCTGCTTTTTCCGTGTCATTCAGAGCCATGGTTATAGCAGGGCTGCCTGGAGTACAGCAACACTGACACAAAGTTGCTGCAGAAGACTCCAAGCACCTGAACATCCACAGGACATGAGGTAGCTCAGCACCTCCAAGAATCAGGCCCTAAATTACATCAGTAGACGAGGTGTGATCCAGCCACGCAATGAATGCAATCCCAAAGTCTTGCTGATTTACAATGTTTGCTCCTGCCAACAGCACTGAGCCTGCTGGGATGCAGGAGATTTCCATCAGCTTCATTTTAGACTGAGAAACTGAGCACAGGGGACTTCAGCCAAAAGGCACAACTTCACTTCTCAACGTGCCTTAACTGCAAAACCTTAAAAAAAAAAAAAAAAAGAAAAGAAAAAAGAGAGACAAACACATGGACCACAGCCTCTGCAAAGGGTGACCCTGAGGCCTGGTGACAGAGCAGGGAGGCCTGCGAGAGGAGCATTGGCACCAGAACGCAACTGCCACAAAAGGCGATGCCCTCCAAGGCAGCAGCGGCTGTGGGTAGCAAAACCCTCTCCACTTCTCCACGAGACAAGCCTTCTCTCAGAAAGCAGCACAGAAAAGCTACTTGTTTTAAGGAAAACACCCTCTTTTCTTGAAAGAGTTCCAGAATTCATTTTGTTGACACTTCCTCAAAGAAAGACTGAAGCTAGCATTTGGTTGGGTCTTTTCAAATATTTTTTTAAAAAGAAAAAAAAAAAATTAAGTCCATTGGCTTCCCCCCCCCCCCCCCCTCCCAGAACAATGGTCAGCACCATAAAAGTCTCATCACTTCATTACTCCAACGCAGAGTACAGGACAGCAATTTCGATCAGACCCAAAGCCATCAGCCTTTTGCGTTCCCATCGCTCAGCCACACGCCGCCCAGATGCGCTCCCTCCGGCGCCAGCAGCCCCACACCACCGTGTTCAGCATCCTCGGGGAACGAGGGCATTTTCCAAGAAGCGCGATGGATTCGGTGCAGTTCAGAAAGTTTTCCTTTTGGTGTTTCTGAAGGCTGAGTATAGCCGAGACGATGTGCTGCCACATCCCCCTGTGCACACACCAAGCGAAGGGTTAATAGCGACCCACGGCAGCGCAAAAGAGGGTTGTTAATGAGAACGGTTGCAATCTTCATAGCAATAAATCCCAGTGAAATAGGGGCAGGCAGAGAAATGAAACAATCTTCCTACTTCTCAGGAGCCAATTCCTCCCTGCAACCTGAACGCATTTTGCTTCTCTGACCCCACCACCCCTTTTCCCCGAGGGCTCTCTCGCATCATCCCGTCCGGAGACAACTCAACAGCCCTGGGACCAAGTGCCACCTTCGCTTTGCTTTACAGAAACAGCAGCGTAATACACGTGAGCTGCACCACACACACAGACCCACTTGCATTTGGGTCCAGGGGTTCATGGCAGCAGAGTCAGTTGGTATTTTCAAACTTCCACATTGGATGAGCGAAGCCTGCGGCTCCAAGGCATATACAACCACGAGCCAGTGCGCTCGGCACAGACACATATCACAAACTTGGGCCTTTTTAAGGCTGGTCAGTAATTTTTTCAGTAATTTTCCAGCAGCATCAATTTTTGTTTTCCTAAATAAAGCAATGTTTCCCCCCCAAAAGAGACATCTACCATCCATGAGCAAAAAGTTGTTTTCATTGGAAAGAAAAAAAAAAATTTGCACTCAGGCTCATGAAAGAAATGAAAAAAAAAGAAGTGGACCACTTCTGTAAAAAATACCAACCAAGCCATATCTCCCCCCATCTTCCACTGTCATTTTCTGTTGGAAGAGATTTTTCCATCCAGTTCTAGTCATTTTGTCCCTGTCAGGTCAAATTGGATCAGCTCAATGAGCGCCGCTTTTATTTGTGGTCATGTCTGAAACAGATAAATCAGGCCAGACATCAATGGAAAAATCCCAATCGAGTGAGAGTCTAAGAAGAAAAGCGTGTGTTATTACAGGGCGGCAGCGTTCGAACAGATTATCAGGTTTCTTGCTTCTTACGCAGAACAGCGGATGTTTCTTTATTGAAGTGGGAGCAGTGGGGCGTCTTATCAGCCTCGGGGGGCAAGCATCTTCAGCTCTCCACCACGGCAATGATGAGCAGCAACGACTATGGGAAGAGTTTGCCAGCCCCGGTGCTGGGCACAACTCGGTGAAATCATCACATCTTTACAAGGGAACAAATCCTATTTAGCCCTGCTCTTGTACCACTTGGGACAATCCTGTACCTTAGAGGACACCTTGAAGTCCATAACTCATAATCAGAGCAAGGACCGGTGCGGTCCCTACCCTCCTGGCAGAGCCTGGCATTTGTACCAGTCACCGTATGCTTCTCTGCAGAGCCAGAGCCACCCCAAGGGATAAGGGTGGCAGCATGCCAAGAGAGGTACTTGACTTCGGCTACCTCCAGTATCGGTGTCTGATCAACAGGGCATTACATGACCTTAAACAACACTAACCCTCGACTGGCCTAGGAGAAGCTGGTCAGTCCCAACAGAAGTTCTCCAAAAGGCACTAAAGATCATCCACCTGCAGTTAGGCAGATAGCAACACAAAATCCAGGTTTACCTTCCCACCCTAAAGCATATCCACAGCTCAACCAGGTATGGCCAGAGCCCCTGGAGACCTCCATGGATCACAGGGGAGGAACAGTCCCACCTTCAAGGCTGTGGACCAGAGATCTCAGCAAGAGCAAGGAGGACGTTTGCTCCAGCACTCCTTCAGTAAAGCGGGGATAACACTACGACACATTGCACAGGAGAGCTGTGGTCCCACCACACTTCCCTAACACCACAAGACCATCTCATCAGGGACCCCTATGTACATCCAATACCTATAACATGACCCCGACCCATCAGGGGCCACCTGTGACTACTGCGACATGAGCAACGACTGCAGTACGTTGGCCACCACCACACCCGAGCAATCCCTGCAGTTACTCCATCACAGGCCGGGCTATAGCAGGCTGAAGCTGCACCTCTCTACGGAAAGCGTGCTGCTCATTATAGAACAAGGCCCCTGTGGCTCTGGCATGTAAAAGGGATGATGAGGAGAATGAGAACTGATTCTGCTTGATGACCGTGGTTTTCTTATTCCATAGCCTCTTGTCCATAGTCATTCTGTCCTCAAACTAATTAAAAGACAATGGACTGAAAAAAACATACGGCAAAAAGAGCATTTTTCTGGTGAACACAATACAGACTCAAGCTGTGGAACTCAATACCGTCCAACACTACAGAGTGAAAAGCTTAGTAGAGTCTTTCAAAATCTCAGTGTTTCAAATAGCAGATTTATATCTGCTTTCTGATCCCCTGGGACAGAAAAATCTCATCAGGCTCTCAGCGCTCTGGCTGCAGAGTGCTTGGTGCTCGCTAGCTGGGGTGAGGCCGACATTCCCTCCGCAATGTGCAAAACCAAATACGATGCGCTTCTTAAGACCTCTGCAACTCCATAAAGAAACAGTTTGCAAGCCCTTCCAGACATCACCCAACCAGCTAGACCATGAGCCCACAGAGCTCTGGTTTTTCCCCCTGTGTGCACTCCCAGCACTAAACACACAAGCACATTTCCTAACCCAATGTGACTTCAGAGGGCCAAGCTACATGCTATTTCTGGAAACATGCCCTGAGCAACACTTTCATTAATCTACAGCTGTTTGAGCAAATTATTAAGGCTACCAAGCTACAGATCTTTTCCCTTTAAATCAGACGTAATTGTAAGTGAATATTTCTTGTGGGCTTTGAAAGTCTGCTCCTGGAGCAGGAAATGTGTAACAGCCAGTCCAAATACAATTTTATGGTTGGATTTTTAAAAGTAAGTAAACAATGTAGATACCCTACGTGCAACTTAACTGGAGCATCAGCCTTAGACACTCAGCAAATGGTCTTCTCTGTAGATTTGCACTTAATAAACCCCAGCTTTGCACTTAATAAACCCCAGCCAGGTCCAAACCCCACCAGGCTCACCTCCAGAGTCTTCCTTTGTACCAAACGTGCTGATGTTCATATCCATGACACAATGCACTGACAAGCCCAACAATCCCTCTACTTTGGGGCTGCTTTATACCATACTTTGTTTTTCTTTTCCAAGCACAGCAGAAAAGGTCTCCTCAGGGCAAAAAACTATCCCTTATTACATTTTAATGTAACACTTGACACAACGGAGACTGGCTTGGTTTGAAATTTCTGAGCGTCTCAACTATGAAGAGAATGGGCTAGAGATTCCTTCGCAGTGGCAGCACACTCTCCGTGGAGCTGCTAAGAAGAGACACCTGGGGAACCCAGGAAGCCACCCCAAAAGCAGAAAGCCTCTAATGTCTCAGATAAGGGTTACAACCAGTTCCTGGAGAATAAGGGAGCCCTGATGTTCTACAATTCACCCTAACTCTGAAACATCCTGCGTCACCCCAATCTTAACAGCTGAACAGCAAAGCCTTGTTCTGGTAAGCCTCATACCACCTGCTTCAGAAAGCTGGAAGGACAGGAATCTCCAGGAGGAGTTCAAGGTCTGGAAGCGACACCAGCTCCATCCTGCACATCCTTCAGTCCTTGTACCACTGCACGCCACCCGAGTCTTGTCATCTTACACCAGCTGTGTTTCACCCAGAGGAACACTTCTTCCACCTGCATCACACCCCTCCCAGCCTAATCCCTCCTCCTTTTCCTGCTTCTCACCCAGTTCTTGCCTGCCTGGGGTGACTTTAATCTCTCCCACACAGGCAGTAATCCTTGCTCTCCGTATCAAATGCTGTGGGTGTAATCCTCCTTTCCACATTTCTGAGGAACGGCAATCTCCCTCCTGCACCCTTGCCTTTCCCCCTCCTCCCACAGTCACACGCAGTCACGGATGCTCATGCTGAAGGGCTTGGAGACAGGCACACCACTCTGACGGGCACACGGGATGCCTACCCTTTCCAGCACACTTGCTACAGTTCACTGCAAGCCCACAGATATGTTTAGCTCATGCTAAATTTACTGTCAACCTCCCCCAAATAAAGCTGAGGCTCTCCGTGAACTGCATTGGCTCCAAAAAAAAAAAAAAAACTATCAGGTCTTTGTTTTAAAAGGCACCATAACCATTTCCTTACGGTCCCAGACTGACTGTTGGGTGCTGCGGCTGCTGCTCCGCAGAAGCCATCCCAGCTGCTTCCCTTTGCCATCAACAACGCCTGGGAGCAACATGGCATCAACAGGGTTTCTGTGGGGATGGGTATGTTTTCTCATCTCTTCTTTTTTATTATTATTCTTTTTGTCCCTTGCTGCCCATCAGAAGTTTTTCCTCAGTAGGCCATTTCAGTTCAGCAAGCTGCACACCATCTCAGACCACCGATCAATACAGCCGCATCTGCACAGTTCTTCCACGCTACCTCTCACGCAGGGGCTGGAGACACATGCCAAGACGCCCGCTGAGGGCTGACACGGCTTTGATGATGTGGGTACAACTCGCTCCCTGCTCTTTTGCAAGCCCAGTTGACTAATGAAGGATATTACATTCTCAGCAAGTGTTTTGTGCTTTCTGTTTCCTATCTGATCCCACTGCTTGCTGCTTAATGAACTGGATGAAAAATATGCCAATGGAGACCTTGATCCAAGCTTCACTGAATTTAGTGAAGTCATACCAGCAGAGATTTTAGCCAATAGCTAGCAAACATCCTAATAGCCCAGAAAAAGTAAGGTATTTACTCTGATTCCAGCTATGCTAGCTTAAATCCAGATTGTTTCCACTGGATTAATTCTGCAAGGTGGAGGGGAAAAAAATGCTTTTAGTGTTTTCTACAGTCAGTTTCAATCAGGCAGGGGAGAACATGTGTCCCTTCTCACGAAGGATGGTATTCTCATAACCTTACTAACCCTCCGAGCTCCCCAGTGTCACTGGTTATGGTGGGGGCAAACACATCTGAGTCCTCAAGCCTTGCACGTTGCCAGTGGGAGAACAGTCCACCACCACCACTCTGATCATCTCATGTACTGCTGAAGACGACCAACGGGGTGCAAGATAAAGGGAAGGTCTGCACTTAAGACTCCTGACATCAACGAGAGCTATTCCCTTGCTGTGCCAGTTCAAGAACATCTCTCACACTTTACCCGTTTTGACTGAAACAAGATGCATGAGGCCAAGGGGAACCCATATAACTTCTCTTCTCATCATCACCCCCTGCCTGGGCTCAAAACTATGCATTTCCCCGGCCAATCTCCCAGTCTACAGTACGAAGGATTTAGGCTTCTAGTAACATCTTGCATTGCTCATCTCTCGCCCTCCTGATTGAGTGACCTGCTTGCCCCAAGAGTGGCTCAGCAAACCACTGATAGAGGCCAGCATCAGTATCATCCCATTAAATTAGTTCCAGTTCCTTCAGATGAGGTCTTCATTGCTATGCTACCGTGACACGTGAGCACAGAGACAAGGTTGGTAGGATCATGTCAAGATTCAGTCAAGTTCAAGACTCTTGGCACTTATTTTCCCCCCAGATAACTACAGACAAAGGCCAAACCTTTTCAGAAGCACCTTACTGAAGGAGCAAGGAGCTTTCTTGACAAATGGTCTTTTCACACTTGATTAAGAGCATTGTACAGCACCTGGATGCTCTGAATGATGAAAAACAAGCAGCAATTAGATGTTAATGAAACCCTTTAAGATGAGGGGGAATGAAGATGCAAGCAGGATCCCCTCACAGGTACATACCACACAACAGGCAATCATGAATACAACCTACTTAGATATAATGGCTCTTTCCATTACTCCTCCCTCCTCACTTGCTGGCTGCTGGTGGTGGGAAGACTGACGAAAAGATTCTTCTATAGCCCAGCTGGAGCTCAGAGACTTTTTCATTATCCTGAATCTTCACCCTTGAGCCCTTCAGCATTGCAAATCAGAGCCACAACCCTTACAGCTAAGGATGCATTCACTTTTTTTTTTTCCCCCTAAACACTTACCAGAAGAATTATTAGCAAAGCCAACTTGTACCACCTGGGCCTGAATTCATCCATACACCTGAGGAACAAAAGAGCAACGCTGGGTCCCTGCCTTCCACCTTACTTGTCCTCCTCTTTCTCCTCCACCTGCCTGTCCCCCCTCACCGTGCTGATGGCTGCACTAAACGCATAGCAAAAAGGAAAACTAAAACTCAAAGTAACTTCCCAGTCCCAGCATTAGTTTCTTCACTGCAAGCTATAGGGTCTAAGACTGCAGCCTCCTGCTTCTCTCCTTGATTTCACATGCCGTGTCCAACGCCCTTCGTACCCCCCTGCCTGCATCGGTGACTCCGCCACCCTCTTCCATAGGAACCCCCCTCGCAGCCACCCAGCTACTATTTAAAAGCAAGAGCACTGCGGGTACATGGACGCCAAACACATCCCCTTCCTGCAGCGCGGCCCACGAATAAATCCAACAGGACGAACAGTTCTGCAGCGTCTCCTGGGCTTGGCTGAACCCTTGGTACCCCTCAGGATTGCTCTGCTCGAACCCTCAGTCGCTGCTGCCTAGGGACTCCCTCTCTCTTCCTGCTGGGGGAGAGAAGGTTTAAGATGGCATTCTCCTCAGTGAAGCAAAAGACATCATTTACTTTTTTTTCTGATAGGATCAGTATCTGCTAATGAGGTACCCTTGTTTCAGACAAGTCCTGCCAGCCTCTTGAAAATGTTATTTTGATCCCTCCTGAGCCTGTACATGCAGCTCTAAAATTGCATGCATGCCTAAACAGACCTCAGATTCGTCCACCTCGAAAAAAGGGGTTGCCTACCTTCCTCAGTGCATCGGCTTTTTCAAACCTAATTCCTCTTTCTAGTACATTTCTCAAAAGCCTGACACATCCTCTACATGTCCCTAATAGACAGCCACTTTATATGTCCCGGGGAAATGTTCTTCCAATTTTCCAAAGTATAGTCATCAGCAGAGACGTTCTCTAACACACATCAGACAGGCACAACATACTGTCCACCGTGCTTTTATGAATTACGGTCTCACTGGGGAATGGCACTTAATGCATTTCATTCCACTAGAACAGCTGGATCACAACTAAGCAGCCCCAGCTATATTACCAATATGATTAGTAAAAGGGCGTTAATATTTAAAGTGGCCGTTAGCACCACCAGCATGGGAAGGAACCCACCTAATATTACAAGGATTGTAAAAAGTGGTTCCGGAAGAGACTCCTCGTGGCTAAATATCAGACAACTCAAAGGATGAAGGAGGAGTCAAGCAGCGGAGTATTATAATTAGTTGTAAATTATCCTAACTGGTTAATCACTAAAAGTTTGTCTTTAGCTCAAATTTTTCACAGGGAACCGTGGGGGGAAAAGAAGTCCCACGATCTTCAAATGAGCAAACAATAAAGTACAGCTTTAGCTGTCGGTGCAAGGAGAACTAGCATTTGGCAAACGCTCATTTACCTTCCTCCTCCTCACACAGATGCAGTGAGACCATACGGGGGAATATAAGCAAATCTGATCGTCCCCCACCGATACCCGTCCAGCCTTGTCCCCCGGGCTGTGCTCATGAAACCACCATCCTCTCCACTCTCCTGCAAAGCCCTGGCACAACCTGACGGCCTAAAAGATTCTTAAATCTTAAGATTCCTGTGGCCATGCTCAGGGACCTGCATAGGTCAGTCCTGAGTAAGCGTCTCGTTAACTCTCTTGCTAGTCCAAAGGGAAGCAAGAAGTGAAAGTAGTCACATGCCTGCTCCAACTCTACCTTGCTCATTATTTATTCAGGTATCAGGTTATGTGTTCTATATTATTTATCTACCGTGAATATTTACTAGTGATGGAGAGAAATAAGCTGCCTGCTGTCTACATTTGTCTGCCTGTGTTAAACCATCCCCTTCCCCTTTAGCAGGGAGCGATTTTCCCACGCTGCTGCTGCGATTCATTAGCCCCCCAGCGACTTTCTCAGCCCACGCTCTCTACGTGCCCAGATGGGCAATACCTGGATGGGGCTCCTGCTTCTCCTGAAGTCATTTTTTGGGGCCTTCTCAGGAGGGTGCGGGTCACACACGGCACGAGCAGCACCACAAGCCCACTCAGATACCTCGAGGCAGGCTGTCCTTCGTTTCCCGCATCTTTTGTTCAAAGCCCACGGAAGACGCCAAGGAGTCCTAATCCAAGCATAAGAAACCACGTACACACCCTGCAGAAAATGGCTCAAACATCTGCCGGTCTTGGCCTCGACGCTGGCCACAGCCTGGTGTTTTGTAACTGTTCCTCCGCAACAAGGGCCTGGACTGACGCTCCCTCCATCAGAGAGAATATAACAATAATTAGGGATTTACATCTCTCCCTCCAATGCAATTGGAGTTACAGTCTTGGGCAGAAGCTGCAGCACCCAGGACGAAGCATCTCCCTGCTAGATTAAGCCCCCTTGATCCCCTGAATTATTGCATTAGGTACCACCACCTTACAGACCCCCAAGCAACACAGCACTTACTGCCTGCTGATGGCTAAAATCCTACTCAGTAGCCAGTGGCAAGCACTGATGGCCTCTGTACCACGCAAAGCTACTGCTTAAGGCCGTGCACGTGGTCCTCTGCTTTATTACAGCTTCTAAACCTTGCTGCATTTGAAGAGCACATCAAAACCCAACTGTCACAACTCAGAAGGAGCCATCAAAAGCTGGCCAGAAAGAGGAGCAAAGAGGTTTTGTTTGCTTAATTAAAACTGGCTTCATAATAGAAATTATCATGGTTCATATCAAACAGCAATTAAGAAAGCAGGATGTGACTGCTGGCTTTGCTCAAAACATGAGCTAAGCCTTTTCTGGACTCCAGCAAATCCAAATAATGATGACTTAGCCCAGCATGGAGTTAGCAGCTCAGCGTTGTCAGTCTAATTTTATCCCAAGTCTCACCATATTTACATTTTCTCTGGGGTCCTAAATTTGTGCGAATACAAGATAGCCTCTAGTTTTGCAAAATAAATGACAGAAAATCTTGAAAATGTGACGCAAGCGCATAGAAAAGTTTCAAAATTACTTTTAAAATAAAGATAAACTTTTTTTTTTCCTTTAAATCCCTTCATTTTTAATCCTGTCTCTTGAGTTTTTAATGCTCCAGCTACGAGTTTTGAGCTGGCAGCCCAGGGGATGATGATGGACACAGAGAGACCGAGGAGGGCAGGAGCCTGGCACTCCCCGCTAACTCCATTAGCGCAGGCTTCAGCCTAAGCCAAGGTAACGGCCAACGCCACTCTGAAGCCCCCAGAACTAAGCTGATTTACACCAGGTCGAATCCAGCCACGGGTGCTCACGTACCCGTCCACACAAGTGCACCTCCCTCTGCTCGGCCCCTCTGGAAGGACCAACCCGTAACGCTCCATACGTGACCCGTTCAATACGCGACCCCTTCAACGCAGCTCAAGAGGCATTTTTCTCGATTCACTGGACTCCAAGCTGTGCTGGGAGCACTCTCTTTCCCATTATAAGCCTCTGCCTTTTGTTGCTTAAACCTCCACCAAATTTGAATGGATTGGGATGACATTTTTCATGTCGGGTGTTTGCCTTAGGCTATACATACACTTGCGCATATATATCTGTGTATAGATATAATATGAGAGGAAGGGTGAGATTTCATATGAAGCGGTTCAGCTGTGCCTGAAGCTAGCGATGGGAGGGCTGAGTCCAGCGACGTCCTACCCGTGTCCTTCCCGCCCCAAACAGCTCCAGTCTCCTGTTCTCTTGACACATCCCCAACTTCAATTTGCACCAACTTACTTGGGTCACTCCGCTCTCCAACTGTCACATATTGCAGTGCAGCCTTTTTGGACACCGTCCGTGCAGAGCATTCTCCCTGTCCCAAGAACTAGTTGGCTAGCCATAATTTTGGGGTGCAACTGAGGTCTTAATTTCTATCAGCAGCTGACATCAGAGACAAATCTCTGGATCTGCGTGTCATTCCCCATGACCCAGCTGAAACATCTAAGTGTTACGGTTGGAGCACAATAACGTGACAGAGCGCAGATCCTTGTAAAGGATGGGAAGGAGGGGCAGCACAGAGGTGTAAAACCCTTTGCTAAAACATCATTTGGGCTTTCATGGGTTAGGGTAGTCTGGGACACACAAGGAGATCTCAAAAGCAATGAAATAACCCATAGTCTCAGCCTCTCCTATGAAGGAGCTAATAATGAAGCCAAATTCTGCTTCCTTCCAGCACAACCAGCCACATGCCTCCATGGACAGCACCATCAGCATCTCTCCACCACTACAGGAACACTGTTAATTGCTGCTCAACAACAGAAAATTACTGTCATTTAAAAAGAAATGGCTGGTGGAGGTGAGAAGGGGGGTGTGTGGAGAGGCAGATAATGAAAAATGTGAAAACTTCTCAGTCGTGAGGAATCTTAAAAAAGTGTTATATATAATTGCTTCCAAAAAAAAAAAAATCATCATTATAACTGATGGAATCAAAGCAACTCTCTCTTCCCCAATATCAATCATTGACCCAAGGTGCACATTCGTCTAACAATCTGGTCTTTTTGCAGGCTGGGGAGAGGAAAGCAATTACTTCCATAGCGATCGCACACATCACGGGAGGATGATCCCCACCAGGAGTCTGATCGTGTTCACAATTCTTTGGGAAAGGGTCCAATTTGACATGCAATTATGCCTGAAAGGGTGGAGGTGTTCTGCTAATGATGTTCTCATGCCAGAAACTTTGCATCTTTCACCGAGGGACACACACCAAGAAGATGAGAATCCAAGTGCTGCTGATGTTAATTCAAGTGACTTTGTAAAGTTTAAACAAGGATTTAAAAATCTTTCCCAGGGCATCGCAACGCCCCTTTCTCATTTTCCTTTCATGCCGTCTCCAGGACACGTGGCAGCACCTCCAAGACTGTTACTTTCATTACATTAAACTGCAGCCCTAATAAAAAAGCATTTGTTCCCACCTCGCTTCTCCGTGCTGCCATCAGGGCCCACCCCGTCCCCACGCACAAAACACATACAGAATGAGGCAGACTTCAGACGCGGATATTGAAAAGAGATAAGATAAATTGCATAAAGAATTAGAAAAAGCAGGCGATGGCGATAGCTTTTGACGTGATTAGACTGGAAATCAAAATCTTGGGCTTTGAAACGCCCTGGGTGCGGGAGCAGTTGCTCACATTGCACAGCCAGGAGCTGGACCAGCCGCAGGGATGTAACCAAGGGTAAACGCAAGCAGACAACGTTCAACCCTCTTCCACTTTGAACCCAATAAAGCGTATTTTCACGTCTACCACAGAGTGCAGAAGAGGAGGGCACATTTGCCCTCCCACTGCTGCATCAATGGCCACAGGGTGCCTGGCCATCTCCTCCAGCCTCGCCGTCCCGTGCTTCTGGCGGTGTTTGCCGGTGCCCGCTCCTCTCGAACACACAGGACCCTCCTTCGCTAGAGGCACACGCACCTCTGCTGCGCCCAGTACGGTACCTACGTGGTGCCAAGGCGATTAACGAAGTTCATTGAGTCTTGGTGTCTTGATTTCAGGAGCCACACTAACAGACAAAAGCAGCCATTAAAGATACCAAGTGCAAGCATACACTACATTAGAGGGAAAAAAAAAAAAATCCAACAGTCAGAAAATAACCAGTGTAAAACACCCAGAAACCGAGAGATGCAAACAGCAAACAGAAAAGGCAACTTCATACAAACTGAAGTAAAGACTCCCCGTGGACTGCAGAAGGCAATGAAAGAAATAAAAAGGAGACTCAGGCTGGCTTTGAACCTTATTTTCTCTTTTTGAGCTGCTGCTGATCTCCCCCCCCCCAAATTTCAATCAAATACTCAACTACACACACAAAAGACACTGACTTGAGCATTCAGTGCAAATAATCAACAGGCAAACTAAGAAGTGTGGCCACGTGCCACGTTTCTGTACCACAGCTCGTTTAAAGCTTCACCATTTCAAAATCTATGGGCTTACTGGGAATTGTTAGGACTTGCCAGTCTCATGATATTGTACTGTAAGGAAATACATCCCAGTTAATAGAAGAGAAGCAGAAAACACGCATTCTGACTGCAGTCTCTGATACGCTGGTGGAAAGAAGTTTCTGAGAGAACGAAAGGATTTCTACGCAGCAGAGAGCAGTTCTGCTCTTCTCCGTTTTTACTTTACTTTGTTACCTTCTCTCTCAGTGGCACTGCACGCAGTCAGATGAAAAAAACAATTTTGCTTAAAGACTCTGTACCTCCCCAGGCCTTCGATCAAGTGTTGCAAGGGGTGACATCAGATTGGGCTGAAATAGCTAATAAGTGCTCAGGTAAAGTCAAAGAAGGTCAGGTGTGCCACTTGATACTTCTCAGGCCAACCAAAACACAACTGGAAAGATAAAGTGAAAGGAAAGGTTTAAAATAATTAGTGGGTCTCTGTCTTGATTTAACAAAGGGAAAAAAGAAGAGCATTTGCACGCACGTTCTGCCTTTAGGGAAGCTCATAACTTGTCTCGGATGCACCAGGGTCTCTTCTCCGAGGGGTCACCTCACCCACGTAAGTCTTCCTACCTTCCCACTGTGGGATAACAGCTGTACCAGCTGCACATCCCCCCCCACACGCACTCTATCCAGCACTCCTCCCCTGGGTCCGTGCTTCCAGGTCCTTTACTCCATTTCTATCAGAAATACTAATTAACAACCACATCAGGCAGAAGTCTTGCAAATTTAAAGCAAGGCGCCTCACATTCTTCATCTTCCCCTTCCTATGTCAGAAATATAAAGTGAGAAATGGAAGCAATTCCATCACATTTTTCACACCCTTCAAAATCCACGCGGGAAGCTCATCCATCATTCACTTTAAACGACCAAAACAAAACGGTCTGACACGAAGCAGCGCAGGGGAGTCCTGTCAGCTCTCCCCCAAACGCCAGAGCCCGGCGGTTTGGGGACAGCACCGTAGGCGATGCCAGACACCGGCTGCCTGTCTGGGGTCCCTCGCCTTGCAGACCTCACCCTGCTGCAGCAACGGTCCAGCGCAGATCGGGGCAGGGCTCACCGGCTCAGCATCACGTGCCGCGCGTTAAGGAAGGTCACACCTTTCATTAAGGTATCGTCAAATTCTGTCACAAGCCCCTCCTCCGCTCCCTTCAAATACATTCAAGAGGGTCGTACTCTACCATTAATTACGCTGAGCCTGAAGCGACGCTTCGCCTCCCTGGCACGTGACACCCGAGCGGTCTGAGCACAGAGCCCTTTGGTCAGAAGGCGGTAAGCTGAGCTGGAAACTGCGACTGCACTTCCACGGGAGCTGCTCCTAATGCCCGTCGCCTACATCTTAAAAGCAGGCTGGATTCGGAGCACATTTATACATAAATGACAGGGTTGGATTTTAGTTCATGACCTGGCCGCTGGTTCCAACAGTTTACCTGAGGTCTGTTGAATCTTTGAATCGGCCATCCTCCACCCCAGCAGCAAACCATGCACATCCAATGGAAGACAATTTTAGGAAAATACGGTCTTTGTTGCTGATATATTTTGAATACTTTCATCATTAAAAATAAAACACAATAAGCTTCCATAAGAGCAGCAGCAGTAAAGGAATCTCCCACCACTAACTGCATTATTCCCAAGGTAATTCTGTAATAAAGATTTTTTTTTTAATGGTTTTTTTTTTTTTTTAGTCATTATTGTTTTCTTTTTGGAAGGATTAAATTTTCAAAATAAATACTATTTTTATGGAAAAAATAATTGCATTGTTATTATTTCCACTTAAATACGTTCTTGCAGAGCTTCAGGGCAGCTCTAGTCGTCTTCTATCTTCTTCCGAGGATAAAGCAACCTCACAGATAGGACCCGCGCTGGTGGATGCTGCACTGAGGCAGAGCATCACTTCCTCTTGTTTTGCTTTTCATCAGAATTGCCTATGAAAACACATCTTTTTTTATTATTTCTGCTAGGTCATATACTGAGTTTCTCTGTATACGCACTGATAAGGAACAGTTAGAAAACTAGGAAGGACATATTCTATGACAAAAATCAAATTCTTGAATGTTGGACATTTTCCACAGATTTGCTGAAAAAAAGGAATGAGCAACAAATGTCTTCCAGTAAAATATGAAAAACTGAAATAGCAAGAATTCTCAGTAATGTTTTGCTTCCTTTGAAAAACCATTTCTCCTAGAAAGCAAATTTTGATTAAAACATTTTAACCAGACAAATGGCCTTTCTGCAAGATACAAGCCATGCAGTACATTAAAGGAGACCAACTCCTGGCTGTCTCACTGGGGCTTTCTACAATTTTCTGTTGCTTTCATTTCAAACAAAGGTCAACATATAGAGAAAAATATTGGAGCTGCTCTCTGCATGTGAGAAAATGAAAAAGGAAAAAAAGTGCAACAACCGTCAAGGTTCTGGCAGAACAATCAATGAATTAAACACTGTTCTGTGTCCGGTAAGTGCCTACCAGTCCTGGTCTATGATCTGGGCTCCTGTGGGATACCCACAAAAATATACAGCAAGTAATAATATCCCTACTGTAACAGTCCAAATCCTTTACTTCTGAATCTCTCTTGCAGATGAGTAGTCACCGGTGCAGACAGTCAACTGCTGCCAACAAACGCCCTGTGCTTGCCACCGGGATGTCCCATCCTGAACGTGCCCAAGTCCAGCGGCGTCAGAGAAGCCAAAGCATGGGCAGCATTAGCCAAAGCAACCGCTTTTCTGGGCTGCCAGAGAAGGGCACAGGCAGTCCCACATCCCTGGAGGAACTGGGAGATCTCACAGCCAGCTCAGTGTCCTCCTCACCCTGCTTCTGCCGGGATGCACTCTGTCCCTGTTCAAGGCAACATGCTACCGAGCAGCACGTGGAGGGCTTGCAGGGGTTTGCATTTCGGGCAACAGGCAGACAGGTTTGATTTGCCCTCACTCAACACATCAACAGTCTTAGCAAGCCAGCCCCACTGAGCTGCACCAGGTAGATCATTACCCGTGCCTCTAACAAACAGAAAAGCAAAGAGTTGAGATGGCAAAGTTTGGAAGACTGAGACATGCCTCTTAGATGTCTAAAGCTCAGCTTTAGACAAAATCCAATAATTAATTTCCACCCTGCAAACAAAGCTCTTTGCAATTCCATCCCACATAAGCTCAATACCACTTTCCATTTAATTTCCTCCGAGTCCAGGATGTCCCTCACTTTCTTCACCCCACAGTTAATTACTGTAATACATTCCCCAGTTCTGCAGGTTTGATTTATTTTTTTCCAGCCACAACAAATGACAGCAAGTGCAATGCGGGCAGCTCCCCCAGGTTCAGTTCTCAAGCACCAGCTTTTGAGATGTGTCAAAACCCTCTGGGAAAGTCTCCAAGCGCTGTGCTGGGGCATTTCCCAAAAAGAACTCCTGCTCTCACCAAAGAAGCTGCAGCTCCTCCATCACTAGATTCCCCAGAGTCACAAATCCCCTGGCAGATAAAGCACAGGCGAGAGGCAGGCACAGCTGGGAACATGGGATGCACATCTGGCAAGGGCTAGGTGAGGAGCCCACCGATTTCCTACCACCAACAGAAGCACACTCAGGCCGTGATGAATCCGCCTCCTTTTGGCACCCACATTGAAAAGCACTTGGGCACGAAGGGACACGAGCACTCCAGCTGGGTCTGCAGCACCTCCAGCTCCGCTGCCCGAGCCCCCGAGTTTGACGCAGTGCGTCTGCGGCTGTAACCCCCGAGAAGGGGTGCTGACAGGCAGCACAGCTTTGCTGCTACGGTGGCATTTTATCTCCTCCAGCCCAGCTTAGCGCTGGTTTCCCAGGTCTCCGAGAACTCAAAACTTAGGTCTGCCTGCGGCAGCTCCAGGGAGGATTAACCCTCCCAGCAGGATTCACCACTGCTCTCCCCTGAGGTACCCTTATGCCATCTCAGACCTGCAGGAAGCAATGGATCACACTGATCTATTCAGGCGTTTCTTGTAGTTTTACGGATCCAGCTTTGGTCAGCAGATTCAATGTTCTTACAAATGTGAAAAGGGAATTGCATTGCCTAACCTCTCACCTGTAACTTACCCCTTACATGACCCACCAGGGAAAGGTGATGTTTCAAGGAGGATTTCAGCTTACCCTGACCAGACAAGATGGTTACTGCCTGCCTTTTCCCAGCTCAGACTTTGCTCCTCATCTCCGCTCCTTGGCTCCCCTTCTCGTGCTACCTCTCCTTCCCGCACCAGCCACCATCTCCATCTCCCCAAGCTGCCTTACAAAAGCCTCCTCAACAGCCCAAAGTTAGACAGAAAAAAGGCAACAAGTCCCAACTGTCCACAGAGAGGATGCTCTCAGCACCCCTGGACATGACCACAGTGCTTCCCGGTCTGGGGGTGGCAGGGGATCCCCATGCCCCCCTCTAGCCCAGAGGACAGACACACCCCGGGTTAGACTCCTCGCACTGGTGCGTTGAATGCACGTAAGGAAATGCAGAGTTCAGCCTGGTACACCTACCAGTTACACAAGAAAAAAAGCCAACTCCATCCTCTTCTCGTACCAAAACAAACCTGGGATGACTCAGCCAAAAAGGCTGATTTTTTTTTTTTCCCCCAGTTTCTTATATTGGCTTGGCATACACGCAAGTGCACCAAGTTCAGCAGTTATATCAGCATAAAGGAAAAGAAGGGAAGAGGAGCAAACCCCAAATTCTATTTTTAAACAGCCAAAATACATCAGGACATGGGTCAGACTTTAAATCTGATCCAAACTACCTGCATCTCTCAGCTTCCCAGCCATAGATTAGGGACCTGGCACTTCAGCTCTTCTGCACTAAATCAAGGTGAGCCCATTGGAGCCAGAGAGGGAGAAGACTGCTCTGCCCCAACAGCTCCTGGGCATTTCAGCACTATCCCCACAGTACTTCTAGCTAGCATGTAGTTTTAAACATAATCCATCAACTTTAAGGGTTAAGTCTCCAGAATTTAATTAAACTCAATACCAAGCAGCAAGGAATAATACCCAGGGAACAAAGAGATAGTATCTGTCTTTTCTTTCTGTTATGCTGGCGAAAGGAGAACCCGTTATTTATTATTTTTGCACCAAAATTCCTGCAAAGGCATGCATATATATGTATATAAATATAAAAACAACTGATGCCTTTGCAGGAACGTAGTACTTACTCTATAGCCGAGCTGATATTCATTAAGCAATTCTTCTGTGGTTTCTGTACGGCACAAAGGCAACTTGTGGGTATTTTTATGTCAGAGGCACAGAAGGGCCGGCGTGTTAAATGCCCTGTGGCTGGGGCCACAATTGTCTGTGGAAGAGACGCAAACCGTTTCCCCCATGGGGAAGCGGGGCAGGAGCCAGCAGGCAGAGGCGTCCGTCCGCGCGGGGAGCGGCAATGCCCACGAAGGCAGGTGATGCTCCCGGCGCAGGACAGAGCTGCGACCAAACCTCCGAGCCACCTCCGAGTTTTCCGGCTGGGAGAGAGATTTCCGCACAGCACAGCCGCCTGTCTCTGCTTCAGCATGGTGTTAGTAACTGCTAGCTATGTCAGGTAACTCCTGGGAATCTCCACGGCACGGTGTTCCCATCGTACCTGGGATTTCCTTTCGTAGTGGTGCTTGCGGAGGAGGGAACAACTCGCTCCCAGGCACGGCCTCAGCTGGCGTCTCTGGCCACAGCTCTACCAGCTGCAGCCTGGCAGCACAGCGGAGACTCGGCAAAGCCTTCTGATGGGGATTTCAGTTGCTACAGATGCACTCAGTAGCTGTGAGGCAGAGGAAAAATAATCAGGGGAAGAGGTTTACTCAGCCACAGAGGCGCAAACCTGCATGGCAAGAACAGGCAGCAAATACATGGCCCCAACAGAGCACAAACTCCTCACCTTTTCCATCCAAGGCAGTCTCCAGGACATAACTATGCTGCATCTAGATACAAAAATCAAAATAGATGGTTAAACTGTCAAATTAGCCACCAGAGGGAGTTACGGCAATACAACAAAAAAAAAAAAAAACCACTTAATTGACAATGCAAAAATAAAATTAAGTGCTGTAGATAGCGAGATACAAATTCAAGCAAAGCATCTTCTCTTTTCCTCTGCACCAATCCTTCCAAGCCCGTAGAGAACAGCAGGACAGCTGTCCCAACCCACCACCCGTAGTCCGCAGCACAGGTTTGCAGAGATAAGGGATCCGCACGCCCTCGGTGGCGCGCGCTGCCGTGAACGCGCTAGTCCGCAAGCAACGGCCTGCAAGTGCAAGTCCGGGTAATGGGGATGCCAGCATCGCATTAAACTCTGGGGCTCTCTCTTTAGTGATCCTTTTAGCAAGAGATCTGTATCACAAACATGCCAAAAAAGAAGTTGATGCCACCAGGAACACGCCGTCTTTAGCGGCTCCTTGCTCTGGTACCACGCGCTTCATCTGCCTGACCCTTCATCCTCACCTGGAGCCACAGCCACCCTCCTCTGCCTCGTACTCCTGATTTAACGTCCCAAAGGGATTCTCTGAATCACGCTCAGCACAGTGGGAACCTGATCAGAGGCCTCTGGACACCGCTGTGATAGGGCTGATAAATAATTAGTGAAGGGGATAGAGGAGAAAACAGAGGAAACTTGGGTTTCCCACCACCGTATCTATAAACCAACACAACAGTCTGTGTACAATGCTGGTCTAGAATATCTACCCCATAATAGCTGCTGGTTTGGAGTATAAAGACAAGGTTAGCCACTGTCCTCAGGGAGAAAAAAAAAAAAGAGGGGGAATCTCATTAGATGCAACTGGAAAAAGCTGGACTGAGCTTGAAGGCAGGGTGCTCTGCAGGACTATTCTAGGTCTCAGATAGTGAAAAGCATAAAAAAAATGTACATGACATTTTGGTTGCTTATTTCCATTCCTAAGGGAAAAGCAAATGTATTCTAATAGCAATTAAAGAAACACAGTTTTCCATGTATTTATTTATTTCAGTTTGAATAATAAAAAGGGCACAGATACAGGGCTGGCAGCAGGCTGCAGGTAACCCTTCTCAGGAAACACCAGCTCTGCTGAACAGCTAAACCCAAATCAATCCTGCTTGAGGCAGGGTGTGGGGGACAGACAGACACCCCCCTGCAAGCCACTCTGCACAGGTACGGCCGGCAGGAAAGCAAGGGGGAAGGACGGGCGAGTGACTCCCAGGGGACACGAGCAGCCTCAGGGGGACCTGGCCACTCCAAGGCTGGTGGGGGGACAGGGTTTGGGCAGGGTGGCCAGCGAGGTCAGCCCCAGGGGCCCCCGTCAACCGCAAGAAATGCTCCTCTCATTCAGGGCTAGACTCATTAAAATCGCCAACGTCCCCGCAAAGCGAAGCACGGCTGCAAAACACCACCCAGCAATCTCCAATGGAGCTGCCAATTCACATCAAGCTGATAGGGTTTGATACATTTGCAGAACGTTTTCGCAGGTCAAAAGGCAATCGCTCATCGAAATAACCGAGCGCCTCTACGACTCGACGGGTCGGACGTTTGCTGGAGATGGGGCATAAGCAGGGTCAGGTCCTCTCTGAGCCTGGCCTGGAGCTGGCAGGAGGGAACCAGCAGGAGGGATGCTCCAACCCAGCTCCCACGCCACCCACGAGTGCCCTCTTCCCAGAGGGGAACGCGCGTCTCCTGTCTTCGCGGTTCAAGTTCTAACATGCTGTGAAGGCTCCCAGTTGCAGTTTGCACTGGAATGAACAGTCCTGAACCTCTTCCTCCCCTCCCCAGAAATTCTGTTTTCAAGCCACAATTAAAAAAAAAAAATACTTTCAGCATTCCTGATATAAAATATCAAGATAAAGATATAAATCACAAAGAGGAAAATTCTTAATCCTAAGGATGTATAATTTCACGCCACAGCTATAACAACTATATTTTCCAACCTCGTTTTTCCACCTAAAATTCTGGGACAAACAAAACCCCAACTATTGCATTCAGGTCCTTCCCAGGAAGGAGAGCATTCGGAGCCTCCTGGGTTTAGCAGCTGCCCACTTGCCTGTTTAAATTCATTTTGCATGGACAATACTGAGAAGAGAGAAAGGGAGATGCAGGATTACAGGGAAGGAAGAAGAAAGAAGTGTAATCATGCATGTGGTGGCACCGCACCAAACCTTTGCACAGCAGAGATATTTTGCATAGCATAACAAATGAAAACACACAACAACATACCCTCCAGGTAAAATCTAGAAGAAACACACTCATCTCCAAATGTCATCAGCTGAAAGAGTATTTGCATCCATATTCTGTATCCTTATCAGCAAAGGGACCTTAAATCAAATTAAAAAGACCTCTTGCCCCACCATAGCAGTGCAGGGGATTAAAAGAAACGCTGCGCTGTTTCGTGTGCCCCCTGATGTTCTTTGATGGACTCATTAGTGACAGGGCTGTTCTCATTTCTGAAGAAGCTTTTCCAGAGAGAAAATTACTCTCACATGGGATTGCAAAGAGCGGGGTTTATTTTCTTTAGGACCTGCCTCGCTTAGGGACAGGCTCTGGTAGCACATAAGCCTTGACAGCACCTCACTGCCGCTGCTGCTTCAGCAGCAAGCAGCATTAGCCCCGTTTCACAGGAAAGGCAGAGGCACGGGCATAACGCAGTAGATTGGCAGCAGGATGAGGAATCAAGCTCGCCTCGGACTCGTCCTACACCTCCTTAACAAAACTTCAGTTTCCTCGCAGCCACCGCGAGGCAACAGGCACAAGGGATTTTTGCGCTGTGCTTTTGTGGAGGTCCAGGCCAACAGCAGCTCTTGGAAAAGCACAAGCGTAAACCTCCACCGCCAAGACAGCAACAGGGCTCAGCGGTCCTCGCTGACAGGAGGTGGGGTGTTTCCACCATCTTCCCTTCCACAGGCCAGAGGGAGGCCCCTTTACCTTATCTTTCATCCCTACCTTGGGACAAGGAGGTCTGAGCTCTACAGCTGCTTGTCCCCCAGGGACTGTGGAAGGAGCCCAGCTCTTCTCTCCCAGCACAGACGTCTGAATTTGGACAAGCCAAATTGCACTCAGTGTCAACAAAAACTGATGTCTTGCACTGTGGTCTCTCCATGGTCCAGCAGCATCTCCCACAGCAACCCACCTCAGAAGCAAAGAAGCTGCCTGTCCTCCCTGCAGCCCTTTCAGTTGATCGTCCCTGGCCATGCTGCCCGTCCCTAACTACCCATCTCCACCTCTGCTAGCCCCCTACACCATACCACCCTACCTTCCCCGGGCAGGGGGTGCCCAGCCTGTCCTGCACCAGTCCCGCATGTCTGACACGGCTCCCCTTGTAATTCTCACACCTCCTCCCACCAACAAACAATACAAGGACACTTAGATCACCCTCAAATCCCTGTCGCAGGGGAGCGATGCAATATTAACAAGGCAGTGCCAGCAGCAGCGAGAACACTTCTACCCAGCAGTGCCATCAAAACCAGCACAAGGCTTTCCCCGAGAACGGCGAGCAATCCATTTTCTTGAAGGACCCAGCCTGTCTCTGGGGATTTGCAGAGGGCACACTTCTGCATACCTTGTGTTTCCGAAGTCTAGCATGGAGATGGGGCTGTTCGTCACTAAGCCCCCGGGGACGCATCAAACTCTTGACACCACAGGGTTGCAACACATTTAAAGCAATCTGGTATCTTACGCTCCCGCCATCTGAATTACAACACCGCCTTCCAGGCTGCGACTCAGCAAACACCTCTTCCACACCTTCTGCTGCAGCTCCTTACTCCTCTTGGTAACCAACATGATTTAACAGTAGCTTGGGACCAACTTTACTGCCCTGTAGTAAGAAGCTAATCTCTTACTTGCAAATCTACTCATAACCTTCAAAGTCCCTTGATATAAGCCACACAGATGTCTGACAGCAGTAGCTGTCCTTGGTAAATCAAATGGTCTCAAGACTTTTCCAGGCAACATCATTTTTAGCAGCCACCTGTATTTTGGATTTGTTGGAAGGCTGGAGTTGTTTCACATGGCTACTCAACCATGCATCTTCGGGCCATTTCGGGATATTTGTGTTCAAAGTAGCAAAGTTCAAAATAAGCTCTGATTAACACGGTAATTGTTGGATGATCCTGGTGTCTCAAGCACACCAGCTGCTCCCAAAGCGACAGAGAGAAATGGGAATGTATTTCCATCTGTGGGGGAGATAGCGCTTCAGAGCGAGCAACCCACGCATTTACAGAACTGTCCACAGAGGAATTCAGCTCGGAGATGAAGGCTAGCCCAACGGTCAGAGAATTTGGGTTTAGATCTCTCCCCAACATTTAACATGCCTGGAGGTAAATCACCACCGGCCTTTGTCTGCAAAAAAGAAACAACTCCTTCCGTCCATGAAAGCTGTACATGGCAGGACACTGCACAGTTTTAAAGGTCAGACCAGACAATGATGGAGGCCATCAGGTAGATGGACAGGTAGATCGATCATTTCATTGCTCTGGGGGAAAAGCACCAGACACCACCTTCACCCATAAGAATGGCTTAAGCAACGGGCACCTGGATGCATTACACCGCCTAAACGGCAGATCAGAGCCAGAAACCTCTGTACGGGCAAACCCTGGCTACCTTTCCAGGAAAATTCAGTTTGCAAAATGTATCCAAGGAAGGCTGGCAGCTTCACCAGAAAACTTTCCACAAGTGCCGATTCACACGTTTCATAGGTTTTTGCTCTAACCAGATTTGCATCGTGTTTTTAGTTGTTTCCTAAACCTCTTCTTGCAGACAGACAGCATAAGTGGATGGATGCACCTGAGGAAAATATAGCTTGAGAGTCCACAACACTAGTGTTTTCAGTTTAATCTCCATGAGCACCCACACCCCAAATCTGAGCTGGCCACAGCACAGGAAAAAAAAAAAAAAATATATATATATACTATGCCATCCATGGCACCATTCACAGTTTGGATCCACAGACTAAAGAACTCACAGAGAAAATAAGACTGTAATTAACTAATGGGATTAATTCTGAGACAGTGCAGTCTCTTTAGCAGAAATAAGCGGGGGGGGAACAACCAAGAGATTACTGGCTAAAAGCTAGCAAAAACCATTTGCAACAGACAATTCTACCCATCAAAGGCACATATAAATCAATGAACTGTTGATCCATCACCTTAGTTTTCACAATTACTTCTTAAAATGCATTCAGCTTCTTGCTTCAAAGCACCCTTGGAGCTAGAGCTCCCACTCCGAGTTCCCCAGAGATCATCTGCTGTTCAAAGCAATCAGATTTGTAGAGGGCTTGGAGTTTGTCTGCTTGGTTTTTAATGATGTGCATCACTGTTCAGACAGCTTATAAACCAGTTTCACCATTATCAATCATAACAGCGAGTTATGCAGCCCAGCAAAGAAACATCAGACTCTTTTGTTTAGTTTTGCTACACTTGAAGGAAAAAGCCACTGAAGTGTTCTCAAGAAGCACTCAGAGGGAGGGATAAATTCAACTGTAAATAGAAATGGAAACGCGAGAGCAGAGTCGTCAGTCACTGCGGCTCGTACAGAGGTTTGTCAGCCAGCCCCAAGTTGGGAGAAGCCAGCGGCTGAATCAGGCGACGGTTCCAGCTAATGGCAAAGGAGTTGTGCAAAATAGCAGAGGAACAGGGCACCACACGAGGCATCTCGCTGTCTCCTATCAGAGAGCTTCAGCAGGAGAAGTTTTGAACTAAAACAGGGAATACTTGCACAAGGAGAAACCAAACCAGCAAAAAGCAGACATCCCAGCTTGAACTGCACTGCCCAAGGCTCCCACTGACTTTCCCACCGACAACCACTCCCAAGGTTGCCACTGACTTTCTGCCATGCCCTTCTAGAAAGGCAGGGAAAATTGTTCAGCTCCTCAGCTCAAATCCTGGCTTTTAGGACGAGAGGAAACGGCCTCAAGTTGCGCCAGGGGAGGTTTAGACTGGATATTAGGAAATTTTACTTCACTGAAAGGGTTATCAAGCATTGGAACAGGCTGCCCAGGGAAGGGGTTGAGTCCCCATCCCTGGAGGTATTTAAAGGACGTTTGGATGAGGTGCTCAGGGACATGGTGTAGTGGTGGGCTTGGCAGTGTTAGGCTTACAGCTGGACTCGATGATCTTAAAGGTCTTTTCCAACCTATACGATTCTGTGATTCTGATTCTGTGAGATTGAGGCCCCTGTGAGCGCCAGCCCTTCCTTAAAGCCTTTCCCTGGCCTCTACACGACTCTGCCCCTTTCCGGGAGCTTCAGTTATACCGAGCAATCCTCTTTATTTCGTGCTCTGCACCTAAACCCAGCGCCGCTCCCTGCAACCCAGCAGCTGCCAAACTGGCCCTCCAGCAGCAGCTGCCTGTGAACGCTCCTGCAGAGCGGCTCTCGCACCCATCCTGCACTTTGTACAAGGTGCCAAGCCTTTGGGAACAGCCGACAATGAATCATATTATATTTATGATAATATTACAAAGCTGAAAAGATTACCTCTGTGTCACATTCTTGAGTTACAGAATCAGGTTGGTTTTTAAGTGTGAATCAAGACGGTATACAGCCTGAGCTCGCTGCCAAGCTTTAATGCATGTTCCCTGGAAGGCCAAAGCACTGGTAACCGTGAGATACAGTACAGGGCAAAAATAAAGAGAGGAAAAGCCATGAAATACAGCCCCCCTGGAGCTCAATTACTTCTGACTCATCCTCCCAAACGAGTTCTTTGCCTCCATAAATCAGAGGGAACAGAAACACTCGCACTGCTGAGAGAGGGTAATTATTCTTGCACAGTGTGAGGGGAAAACACACATGCTAATAGTGCCAGCTCGTGAGACTGTGCTGGTGTCGACGGCGAGAAAAACATGCTTTTAAGAACCCAGAGGGGCCCACTGCAGCCCGAATGACAGCGCTCGGTCCCACCCGCACGCTCGGGGCTGCAGGAGAGGCGTGGGAGCCCCTCTGCTCTGCAATCCAGGAGCCATGGGAGGACACAGGGCATGGGGACCTCCGCAGGAACAAGGCGGCTCAAACCTCCTCGTTAACATCCATCGGGGTTCACCACACTCACTTCCACCTGCCTGCACCAGGAGGAACTTGAGCTTGGTTGCTCATCAGGGAATTGGTGGAGCATCCTGAAAAAAGGGCACAGTTTCAGACATCATGCAATTTTCCAGGGCTTTTCCTTGAAAGCAGAGAACTTAAGGAAATCCAGGACATTTGTGACCTTTAAGGTGTGTAGGTTTCAATTTAGGAAATACTGCTGGTTCACAAGCAGCACAGAAGACAGAAGATGACTTTGCTTGTGCAGATGCCCTATCAGGCATGCAAGAGCATATTGGTAGATACCTTCTTCTGCAGTATCCCATACACCTCCCCAGGCCAGTGGGTTATTATATGATATTGCAAATCTTATGTGCCTGAACTCTTTTATCCCGGATTTATTCATTCTCAGATTTAGAGAGAATTTGATTGACCAGTAACTGTCAGCTTTTTTTTCCCATTATGATTTTTCTTTTTTATTAGAACAATTCAGAAAAACCCAAAGCAGAGAAGCCTTTAAACAATTAAAAGGAAAATTTCTCTGGTTTACAATTTTGATCTGATAAAGAAACTTATATTGTGGTTTTCTCAGAGAGCAGAAGTCAACTTTCCTTGGGAGTATTGCAACCACAATGCTCCCATCTGCTACCCCAACTACTCCTTGGGAAAGCTCTTCTCCTGGCCAAGCCTAAAAGGGCATTTTTAGGCTTGCAGCCAACAGCAGGACCTCACGGGAGCTAATAAATGAGAAAAAAAAAGAATAGGGAGAGTGATGTGTGCATTTCTAATGGACACCGATAGTTGAGATTATCCAAACTTTCAAAGCCAGAAAAATGGAGGCAAACAATCAACCAAAAGTTGTAGATCCAAGTCTGAATAAGGGTCATGCACTTAAAAGCAATCTAGGATCTAAACAAAGGGCTGATGTTCTGAAAAAAGGTGTCACAAAAAGTACAGTTCAAGTCCTCTTGCCCTCCCCCTTCCACTCTTCCACATCACCAAAGTCATTCTGGAGGGAAAGAAAGTTAACAGCAATAAGAAAAGGGGTAAATCCAAAGAGCTTAAGCCTAATGGGAGAGCGATCGCAGTCTCAGCCTTGTACAAAGCCAGATGCGCTGAACATCCATTCAGTCTAATGTTTAGGAGAGCAGGCAAACTCCGCTCACTGAAATACTAATTTATTTTCAGAAGAGCCATATGTCCTTAGCATATACAAGAATCAATGCAGATGTCTCTACCATGCCCACATGCCAACAAAACACCAGGCTGGATTTTCTACATGAGACCTGGTATCTACCTGGCCAGTTTGGACCCAATCCAACTCTACTTGATCCTCACTGTCAAGACCCCAATCCATGGTAGAGACAACAGACCTGCTCCTGGGGCACCTAATGCAGAGCATCACATTGGCCATGGCCCCACAGCATGTACCCCTCCTGCCAAAGCCAACCCTCCAGTAAGAGGGCCCTCAACCCACCCACGCAGATGTTGGGTGGCACCAAGAGACAGGACAGGGTATGGTCACATTAGTAATTACACAGCCAGGTAGAAGGAAGATTTCCATAGTAATCACGTGGCCAGAGACTGAGCAGCAGACAAAATAGCAGCGTGCATGGGGTGTAGCCTAGTAACACAAAACTACAGTAGCAACCTCAGGGATAATTCATGAAATGCAGCCAATTATATTAGAAAAGAGACTTCAAAAAAAAAAAAAAAAAAAGCCTGACATGGTCTGCAGCCCTATTGCTGGCAGGCACTCAGATCCCAAAAACATTTCATTCTGACAAGGTAACACTTGCCCTAAACAACAGGAAAGATCCCAGCTTGATTCAACCACTAAGATCTTCAAGATACCTGCCCAGTTAGAAAATGAAATTAATTTGAAGATTGTTCCCCTTTCCAGAGCTTCCTTTAACCTTTATCTTTTGATTAACAGAGATAAAACCCAGATACACTTCCAAGAACAGGATGTCATCAGCTTTGTTCTTCAGTGCCAGCATGCCGTGACATGGGTGGTTATGAGAAGCAAAGCCAGCGGAGTCCACTGATTCCCGGCCCCGCTCTGAACAGGTCTCAACGAGGTTAACAGGGACAGAGCTCAGCATCACATGTGCTCCCACCGTAAGGCAGGTCTGCGAGACACCCAGGTCTCCCAGGGCACGCTCCTCCCAAGACCTAGGTGCTCCATTGGGCTGCAGTCCCAGCAGCCTCGGACCAAGCCAAAGGAACAGCACATGTTGCCAAAGGACCCATTTGCACCTATGCCATGACGGCAGGACAGCCGCAAGCTGAACGGTGGCATTGCAATTTCAGTAAACATGAGCTAAGGAACAGCAGGAACTACCATCCTACCACGGCACACAAATAAAGTCGATTTGTCTCCACTCGTGCACTCGCCCTTTTCTCTCAGCAATACCCCATTCTCCCTGGACACCTCTCTGCCAATCCACCGCCCAATTAACCTTTCATTAAAGGCTTCCTAGACATTGACAAAAAGGCCACAGCACCCATGATTAGCACTTTATTTCACATGCATTGCTACAACTACACATCCTGGTCTACACTCCCCCTTGGAAGCACAACTTGCAGTCTCACCCTTCGTCCCAGGATGGAGGTGGACCACCAGAAATAGCTCCCCATTTACCTTCACTGTCTCCCACTGTTTTTACAGACACTGCAATATTTCACCTTAGCCATCTCTTTCTCAGTCTAGGAATCCTAGTTTTCTTGAATACCCCTGGTACAAAAACTACCTTGTATCTCTGATTTTAACCCTGCTCTGAGCCTCTTCCCCATTCTCCTGGTTTGTTCCTGAGCCAGGAGGTAGAGAGCAGCAGGCAGAGCAACCACAGGCTTACACAGCTGCATCATGTTTTCTTCCCACTGCCTTTGCTAATAACTCCTAATGTTCAATTTGTTTTTGATCACTGCTGAGCACTGAGCCAATACCACCACAGAGCTCTGCATTATAACCCAGGACCTCAAGCCCCCAGAGCCTGTTGGCATCTCACAGCTCATCGCCTTGCGTACACGCAGAATTACTTTTATGTGTATCACTTCACATTTTCCTACCCTGAAATTTATCTGCCATTTTAGCATCCCGTCACTCTGTTTCAGAACATCCTTCTGCATGTCTTCACACTTCGCCTGTCTTTACTACCCCAAATAGTTTGCTGCGCTGCCAAAAAACTCATTTCTTTTTTGTTCCTTTTTCAAGTCCCTGACGCATATTTGAAGGATCCAAGGTCTCAGCATGAGACCTCACAATATTCTGCTGCTGACTTCCCTCCACCAGGAAAACTCGTTATTTACTTCCACTCTCTGTTCATCTTCTTTTAACCAGCTATTTTTAAGTAAAGACCCTCCTCCTCTTTTCCACAGCCGCTTCATTTCCTTAAACATCTTCTGTGAGGAACCTTAATAAATATCTTTGAAAAATCCAAGCAGACTTTATCAACAGAGCACTTGGCTCCACACGCTTGTTAACCCCTTCAAAGCAGCATTTTGCCCTATACCTTCCCCTGTGTGTTTGCAGCTGTCTTTTCACTTGAAAGCAAATTCTGAGTTTCATGGGGCATTGAGGGCAAAGATCTTCTAACTTTAGGTGTTTTAAAAATTCATGCAAAAGGAAAAATTACGTCCCAAAGTGCCTCTTCTGTCATCTCACAAACACCTCCTGGATCCATCTTGCCTTTAAGACAGACAAAAAATTCCTTGCCCAAACATAACTATCAATACTAATGCCAACCTTTTATCTCGTGTCTCTTTCTCACCGCCTCAGAGAGTACAGGCTAGCCTCAGTCTAGGTTTAACTAAGGCTGGTGAATGTCTTATTGCAAATATTTATTTGGGCACTGACCCCTGAAACAAATCCAATTCACCCAGTTGCTGATTCAGACAGCATTTCAGCTCCTAAACACACAGATCCCCTTCTGCAGAGGCCTCACGCTACCTCCCATCTCTTGCTGAGCTTTTCAAACCCCTTTACCACGCTTCTCTTCACAAAGCTGTAATCAATTTGCATTTGCGGGCTAGGGTTTTCCAAGTATCCTGAGGGAGCTCAATGCCACCATTTACTACTGATTTAGGTACGTAACCTCCATGGACCCCACTGGAAATCCCAAACTTCGCGTTAACATTCACTTCCTCAGCACGGCCAGTGAAGGTGCTGCTAGCAAGCTGATCTTGACAGGTAAAATAAATGCATCAAGCAGAAGATACCACGCGCACTATTCGGCATTACAGACTCTATGCCTTCCAGTTTGGGTACTGAAGAGTACCTGTGCCTTTTGACTCCACAACATTCTCTATTTCCCGGTGGTTTTGCCTGTTTCACCCCGATCCGAGACCACACGCAGGTCTGTACACCCCTGAAACCCCCTTCGGGCTCAGCTCCTGGAGGTGCGCTGCCAGTTCTGCAAACGCCCCATGCTGACGAGGTGCCTCTTCCGACACTTGGTAGGACAAAGGAGTTTGGTATTATTCCCATGCCCTCAACCATTGGAGAACACGCACCACAGCGAGCTATAAAAAAGGAGCACGGTAGCGGGGCTGGATAGAGAAGGAGCAAGGAAACCATAGGAAGAGCCCACTGCCGGCAGCACAGCCCCCGGACAGAGTCCAGTCCGGACGGGGGGGGGGGGGGGGAAGCCAGAGCTTTCCCACACCTAACAGAGCTGCGGTAGCCGCGCACGGCGAGCTGACGTTTCTGCTGCTCCTGCAGAAAGGCCCACTGGTGCCACACACCACAGAAATGGCACACAGATGGGGAAAGTCACCTGAAGCCCTGTGCATGCCCTCAATCCCACCTTACTTAAAAGCAAATGATGTTTGAACAGTTTTTTTAACATGAGGAAACTTTTGTTGATACAAAATGCTGGCCACTTAATTTCTGTTTGTTTTCCTTCTTGCCCATGTATCCCTTAAAATTATTGTACAGTCAGACCCTTCCGTAGAAATTACCATTTTTCCCTAGAGTCACATAGAAGCATGAACCTAAGCCCTATTCCAGAACAATTTGCAAGAAAACGTTGAACTACGCAATGCACAGTAGGGACAAAATCTTTTCAGAAATGTTTACAATGCAGGGCAGGCACCTTTGTGTTAAAAACACATATAAAGCTGACAAAGTGGAAACACACTTCTACAGCATAAACACAGAAATGTGTGGTTTGGTGGCTTAGATCTGAGAACAGGGCAGCAGTCCTTAGGTAAAGGACTATGTCAGTCCTATGTCAAAGACTCAAACACATCCTCCAACACACATCCAAGCACCCAAAGCACCCACAGCTGGACCCCATGAGCTACATCATTTTCGTTGCTATCAAAGAGCCACCCAAAACCAAGGACTTCAGAGAGGACTCCAAACACAGGCTGTGCTCTTGCCAAAGGCCTAGGAGATCTCAGCAGACATCCCCCTTCTTCTAGGGCAATGGGGTGCTTCCAAAATTTCTGCACCATCAAACAACCGGTAACTCAACGTTTCTCATGTCCAACCACGCATTTCTCCAGGAGCAGGCATCCCAACGTCCATCTCAAATGAAAATTTAACAAAGGCACTATTGTCACATGGATTATTGTCCATGACATCCTGCACCACCGCTGGTCTGCAGATGTAATTTGGTAATTGCTGGTCTGTGGGAAGCTGTTACAGCAAACAAACACGAGGGTTGTGTAATATCACCCTTTATTGCCTCCCTCGGGGAAGATAACGCAGAGGAGGAAGTGAGGCTTCTCGTATTGACAGATTTCTTTACCAAACTTCTATTTTTGACAGTTTCCCACTTGGTATGCTGCCACAAATGCGGTATTGACTGATTACAGTGCTGCCCCTGCTTCTCTCCTCCCCTCTTCAACTAATCACATAAACTCTAAAAGCAAACATAACATCTGCGGTTTTAGCAAAGTTGTCCTAAATGCGCCCTTCGGACTTTGCTCTCGCTGAAGCATTATGATAACCTGCACGTTCACGTTCGGTACGTGACAGCCCACCTGCAGCCTCGCAGTTCTGAACGTTCAGACTTCTGCGCTAGCTGCCTTGCAACCACCACCAGCAGCACCGCGAGGATGGCAGAAAATTTCAAGCAGAGCAAAACCTGTGTGTGTCACCAAAGTGAGAGCCTGAGACTTCACTCACACACATCAGAAAGGAGAAGCAAAGACTCTCATCACAACCTCTCATCTGAATATATTCTTTGAAATTCACTTCTGATATATGACCTTTAGCATAGAAAGCACTTTATGCCCCCCCCGCGCTTCTATTTTTAATATCACTTTCAGGAAGCTAATGTATTTCACATGCTTTCATCAAGAACAACAAAAAAATGAAAAGGAAAAAAATGAATAAATATAGACAGCATAATGTTGACATTTGATATTGGTATTTAGCCGTAATGTCAACTTTGCTAACTTCACAATTTGTCAGCAATGATCAGACGGGGATCTTTCTACATTAGGAAGCAGTAAATAACATGATCCAAAGAGACTTTGAGAGTATACAGATACACATGGCTCTCAGACTAAGAGAAGTGGGGACCTTACCTCGTGCCCGTGTCTGCAAAGCTTTGGGATGAAAATGGATAAGAGGCATGGAAAGTGCAGTAATTAAGTCCCAGATAAGGGCTGTAAGGACCTCGCTCATATGGCTTCAGAAACCAATGTTACATCTCTCTTACCAGTATGAAAAGCCCACTAGCTCTGTAGCAAGGGTAAAAGTACACCTGAACTTCCTCCCCCAAAAAGTGACAATTCCAGCACTTCCCATGAGAAGCGATGCTTCCCAAGCTGCAAACGCAGATTACAATCAACGGAGCTGATAGCAATTCAAGGAAAGAGGGGCAGTTCATCTCCCAGCCCATGAAATTGCAGACTGCCATCAGAAGCCATTTCCTTCAATTCAGAATATTCCCTCCCTTTTTCCCCTTTAACAACGGGCCCAGAAAAAGCCAGAGACATCTGTCAAACCCAGATGGCTCACTTGGAAAATGACTGCGCGTCTGTTTATAAGGAAAGCAATAGTCAACAGAGAAGGGTTGGATATTTATGTACATTGGAAGCTGCTCATCTCTGCAACGACAACTTGAACTCGCTCCCAGCTCTGCTGCAGGCAGGACCAGAGAGCTGCTGCTCCACCGAGGGACCTCATCTGCCATTTGCAACCGGCCACGCTCAGGGAAGGTGAAACCACGTGGTTGAACTGCTCCTCCCCGCATCGCTGAGGTCTCGCAACCCTCTAGCCAAGAAATTCCCTTTGGGAAAAGGATATCCAGAGGAATATTCAGCGACTCTGCATGCAGAAGCAGCAGACTACAGGTCCTGGGCTCAGCTGTAAATAAAATGTAGTTCTGCCCTTTAAAAGAAAAGGGGGAGAGATAAAAAGGAAACATAACTCCATACTGAAAAGAGTAATTTCCAGGGGATTAAGCTATCGTACTATTTGCTCTTGTCTATTTTAGCTGCTGCTCAACATGTTAACCTCACTACTCCCAGTGAAACAACGAAAACAATTATCGCGCTGGCAATGGGATTTGCAGCTGAGAAGAAATGTATATTAAGGAAAGAGCGATGAGTACTGCTATGAATAACCTCTTCCAGTCCCGGCAGCACCCTAAAACCAGCAATAATATCTCGTACCTGCAGCACGGTACTTCAGCTTGGGTGCGTAGGCAGACACACACAGGGACAACACATCCGTCAAACCACAAAACCCCCAGAGGCCAGAGCATAGATGTTGCAGCAAGAAGAGCCTTACAAAATAAAACTGGCACGAGGACACCTGCCTCTGCTCCGAGACCTTCATTTTTACCAGCAGATGCTACCAAAAGCAACGCTGTGACAAAGCAGCCACCCGGAGGAGAAGCTCAAAGCCCTTAGAGCATCCTTGTATGTCCTAAAGTTACTTTGCTTCTAACCAAAACTTGTTCAGTTTGCTGGAAGATAGGGAAGAGAATCAAATGCTTCATCCGATCCCAGGGGGACTCATCACGACGGCGCGGTACGGACGCCCACGCGGCGTGCTGGCTGCAGGCACCACGCAGTCAGGAAGAGTGCCTGGTGCCCGAGAAGGTAAATGAAGGGGATCCGAGCCGAAAGCAGCACGCAGCCCTAATGGCCTTTCAAAAGGCCCTCACGCTGTCAGCCAGCGACGCCGAGTAGCCACACTCACAACTCCATCGCAAATTAAGTGAATTTAGCGCCTGCAAGAGGTGCCACGCTGACAGAGCTCAAGGAGTGAAGCAGCTTGCTTAAGGCCAGAGAAATACAGCAAATATCAGGGGTTTTTTTCCTCTCCATCCAACCCCCCTGCTAGTCGCACGCCTCCCCGGCCCTCCGCTGGCGAGAGGGTACTCGCAAACGAATCCTTTCCTACTGACACCATTTGCTCCGTGAGCCAGAGAGGCAGCTTTTGCCGTTTCCAGCAGGTAGAAGATACAGTGACCCCCCCGTCAGCACACGCTGTCGCTCCAGGATTAACAGCGGCCACGCACCAGGGACCCTCACTCAGCACAGCCAGCCCCCGGCAGGGATCGGTACCCTCCCGTCCCCGGTGAACCTCAGGTCTCCACATCTCCCACCAGCACAGGCCATCACTAAGCCAGCGACAGGCAACGACTGACGTTTCGTTACATCTTGCCATTTCCTTGGACTCGATGATCTTAAAGGTCTTTTCCAACCTATATGATTCTGTGATTCTGTGATTCCTTGCTGGTTACTAAAGGGGTCACAGCAAGAAGACGCTTCAGCAGCTTTGCTGAGTCCTGCACAACTTTGCAGGGCCCCGTCAAGCTTTGAAGGCTGCTCTAACTCACTTTGGCACTGCTATTTTTGCTGCCTCTACCAGGGATTGCTAAGGGAGCGTGCAAGATGCTGCCTCTATATAAAAAAAAAAAAAAGAATATTTTACAATATCGTCTTGCTCCCCAATCTTGCCGAAGAAATGGGTCCTGCTATATTTCCAGAAATTTGTCTATTTTGGAACAAGAACATCAACCCAGCAGGGCAATCGCTGGAGCTCTGTCAGGTGCCTACTCCCTCCTCCATCCTTCTGCAGTACCAGGACAAAGGACTGGGTTGCTAATAGCACGACGAGACAAACATTTCACAGCGTGCTGCAACAGAGGCTATTTCTTCCGGCCACTCTGCTTCTGCACTGGGGTGCAGTAGCTGTGGCACAGGCAGCACTTCTGTCCCAGCTGCAGTCACCTAGGGCAGGAGGGACCCACCGTGCAAGTCCCTTGGGGCTACAACATGGCCACCAAGAGCACTGCAGAGCCTCCTCTTCTCTCCCAGCACCTAGTTACTCCCAGATGCCCGAGCACAAGGTCCCCAAAAGCCACCAACAAGCTGAGCCCACAGAGTTCAGATCCTGGACATTAACTTCTCCGAGGTCCAAGAAGCTCAGGCCTGCAGGGTTAGGTCAAGTCCAACTCAAAGAAACATTTATTTTCTAGGTAAACTAAAGATCCACTGTTCAGAATTACATTAAACTGAGAAGATGAGAATTCCATTAGCTAATCTAATTTAACCTGATCTGTTTGAATTTCATTAGATGTGGCTGCACTGGAGACTCAGTAACGAGACTTCAGTACGTTGGGATCCTGACTGCTTCTAACTCAATCTCCCAACCTGATGCGGACAGCTGTAATCGTGCTAATTAGCTGCAGAGCCTGTGATGTACTTCAGCTGAGCTCGAGGTGAAGAGAGAAAGATTAAAACCAAGCCAAATGAATGAGAAAGCACCAGAATACTTGCATACAATTTACAGGATGGGAATAACGCACCCTGTGCGTGCAGATATCTTCTCTTGACTCGGATGGGGGAGGGCATTGCATAGGAACAAAGCTTCCTTGGGTAAGATCAGTTAATTAGCTTGATAAATTAAAGGATGAGACGGAAGGTAAAGAAGAGTTTTCTTATTTAAATAACCCCTCTACAAGTTCTGCCAGCTATTGGAAGTTACACACCAAAGCTATTTTGGAAAACAATCAGAGCATTGTTATTTCTAAAGTTAGCCTACTTGGTTGTTTTACATATAGAGAAATTGTCACTCTTAAATTTGTCAGCCCTCCCACGTAGATCAAGAGGATGCTGGTTTGAATACGCAGCTAGACAGCGTGGATGGCAGCGTTCGGTCCCGATCCCTGCTCAAGGGAGACGAAGGGCCCGTGCTGCTCTCTGCTTACACTGCGGGTGCACAAATTGGGTTCAAGCTCTTGATCAGGGCACACGTCATTTTAGACTTTTATGTCAAAAAGAACCTTTGATCTTCAGCGCCACAAAGACAGTCTGCAAAATAAGTGATGTTTATTGCTGTGCCCATAAATGCAGTTGTACTGGAACAGGAGAAGCACAGGCAAACCACAGAAAGTACTCAAGCTGCCAGCTCTCACACCGTGACATCTAAGGAGGGCTGGCTCAAAAGCCCCAGCACATCTGACCTCCTTCAGGAAAGGATGAGGGTCCTCCAGCCAACAAGACAGAAACCAAGATTTACAGTGGCAACACTCAGACTCATCTTTGAATCCAATGCCTTTTTTTTTTTTGCCAAACTACAGCAGTTTGGGAAGAGAAAGAGAATGGCATGTTATGAAGTTGGCTGGACATTACCAAAAGACAAGTTCTAAGACTGGAGTCAGGCCAATTTCCCACCAATATATGTACTTGCAAGACGCATGCAACAGCCCCTTCACCCTCTGCACCTTGGCTGCCTTTCCAGGTCTCCTGCATCTCCTCGGGGAAGCCCACCAGGACTGCCCACAGAGCCTCCCCAACCCCACCGAGGCCCAAGCCATTAATTCAGGCAAAGTTTTCTGGGGCACAGTGGCACCTGCAGCACACGCAGACATCTCTGAAGGATTCAGCCATCCCAGCCAGCCTCTTTGCTTGCCTACAGAGGGTGCAGACTAATTGCAGAAGCTTTAACAACCTGAGGCAAAGCCAGGGCACTGCAATGCTTTTCCAGCATGAGCCCTTGTACTTTACCTTCACTGCAGCCCCCATCGAGCCCCCAGCAAGCCCAGGAGGAGCCCGTTGCAAGGAGCTCATCAGGAAGGCAGAGAGGTACAAATCACCCCAGCACGCTCCTGCCTCAATTAATGCCTCCTTTGGAGCCCACAGCAGTCGGGAGCTAAAGCTCGGAAAGCTGTGCAGGAGCATGTTTCTCTGTGAAAGGGCAGGATTTAGGCAGGGAGAAGTTTTGTAACCGTCTCCTGGCCTCCCCCCCCCCCCACAGACCCACTGGTACTCAGAGCAGCCTGCGGGACACAGAGAGGACTTGGGAGAAGCATCCGAAGCCTTTGAGAAATACAACCTCATGCAATTTAGAAACGCTAAATGCACCCAACAGCGTGGGGAAGACCTTAGTTATAGCTGGGGAAAAAACCTGGGTAGAATTAATCCTGATCTCTCACGGAACAGTGGCTTCCACTTAAACACTGAACTGTTTGTGGTCGAACCTACTCCAGGCTTTCCTGTTCCACGCAAAGTCACATCGGTATTGATTTCAGCATTACTTTCAAATTACAAGTGCTAGCAATAAAATTAACTGCGTGAATTTCAAGCATTACACTTCTCTTGCGATTTCAATTATCGATTAAGTACCATGGCAGAAGCATTAAGCCTCAAAATGTTAACAGTGATTATTACTCCACTACTGTAGGTTATTTGGGGTTTTTTTTTATTGGTGGTTTCTTTTTTCCTCTTTTAATTTTGGGAGCAATGCTTATGCTGGATACTCTGGGAGCTGTAGTTCAAATACCATCACATTTGATGTAAGTGCCTAAAAGATAGAAACTGTTTTCAAATCATGCAAACACTGAGTTTTGACAGCAAACAGTGGATAAACCATCATGTTTTACTAGCCTGGCTGAAACAGCTTTATAATTAGCAAAGGATGGCCTCACTGTTTTTAGCATCCCTGTTGATCAGCTAGTACTTATCGGAAGAAGCCGCACATCACCCTCCAGAGGTTTCGGTGAAATGAGGTGTCAAGGATTTATTCACAGAGAAGCACAGATTTTACAATTGGCCTGCCGTGCCAAATATATTGCTGGCATAACTCCGTTGGCTACCCCGGATTTTTTCTAAAGGAGAATGGCCCTGGGTTTTTAACCATAAAAAGAACAGATTCGTTATCGTCTGTGATACCTGCTGAACACCCACGTATTTCCCAAGCCGCACTGACAGCATGAGAGCAATGGGAAAGGGCAACAGGCATGTCCCAAGGAAACAACGCAGCCCTGTAACTCAAGGGCTGATCAAGCTGGGGACGATATTCCCGTCGCAGGGGTGCTGCGGCTGCTCGCACTCACCTCCTGGCACTGCCATCACAAATGCCTGGCAGCTTTCGGCTCGGACACCTGCATCTCCCTAATTAACACAGCAGAGACGAAGCCCAGATGGGGAGCAATCACCGCAGTGCTTTATCCACCCTCCCCATTTATCTTTCTGGAGCAGGTTTGGAGCTGCCTCAGACAGGAAAGCCAAGATATGGACGTGCTTACCAAGAGGGTGTGCGTATGTGCCTGCAGACACATGCATGCACCTATGGGAGAGGATGGACGTGGTCAGCAGAGGGTTGTGTATTTGTTTATCTGCAGCAAGCTACTTAAAGTTGGAGCCGTAAGGATTTCCATGGTCTTGCTCCACTGCGCACAAGTTGTGTAAAGCTCTGCTTGGCAGCTGCCTTCTCTGGCAAAGCTGGTCTCTGAAGGTTGGCCTCCATCGCTCCTCTAGCTTCTTGTTCCTCCTAAGCTAAGCTGATAAGCTGTGCTGAACATCACTTCAAGTCACTCAGCAAAATCTCACAGTGCGGCAGGCAGTTTCAAAGTTCTCTCGGTGACTTGGATTTCCCTCTTCCCTTCTGCTGTTTCATTGAAAACATCACTTGCACAAAAATCAAGAACCTGTTTTTCCACGTTTGTGCACAGTTGTGCTGGTTTTGGCTGGGGTAGAGTTCATTTTGTCCATAGTAGCTAGTATGGGGCTGGGTTTTGGATTTGTGCTGGAAACAGGGTTGATGACCCAGGGGTGTTTTTGTTCCTGCTGGGCAGTGCTGACACAGAGTCAAGGCCTTTGCTGCTCCTCACCCCACCCCACCAGCGAGGAGGCTGGGGGGGCACAAGAAGCTGGGAGGGGACACGGCTGGGACAGCTGACCCCAAATGCCCAAAGGGACATCCCACACCATATGTCATCATGCTCAGTATATAAAGCTGGGGAAGAAGGAAGGGGGGATGTTTGGAGTGATGGCGTTTGTCTTCCCAAGTCACCGTTACGCGTGATGGAGCCCTGCTGTCCTGGAGATGGCTGAACACCTGCCTGCCCATGGGAAGGAGCGAATGAATTCCTTGCTTCGCTTTCCCTATTAAACTGTCTTTATCTCAACCTACAAGTTTTCTCACTTTTACCCTTCTGGTTCTCCCCCCCATCCCACTGGGGGGGAGTAAGCGAGCGGCTGGGGGGGGCTGAGTTGCCAGCTGGGGTTAAACCATGACAATAGTGCAAGTCTAACGTGAACGCCAGCCTGGTCGCCGACTGCAATAACTACCCCACATACATAGCAGCAGGGAACAGGAGCCACACATGCAGAGCTGCATCATGTCCCTAAGGGCATATGGGCAGCTGTAGACCCAGCATCTCTCTAAAGAGTTCAACAATACCCTTCTTATTATATGTTTGTAGGGTAAGAGACCCCAAGTGCACATCAGGGCTCTAATGGGCTACGCATTGTAAAAATACACAGGGGAACTGGAGCAGTTTCAAAGAGCATCCCATCTGAAGTTAAATTACAGCTTTTGAACACGAAAGCCCCATTGCATGACTCCAGCCAGCAAACCCTCACAGCTAGCGGCCAGGATGTTTTACCAGCTAGACCCGAAGTCAGCACGCCAAGACCAGAAAGTTTTACGACTTCCTCACAGTGACGCAGTGAGATAAAGGCAAGGAGCTGAGCGACAGCACTGCAGCACGGATAAGAGGCAGTGCCCAGCCTCAGGCACAGGAGGGGACCGGGGCTCCCTCCTGGCTCCTGCTTCACACTTGCTCCAGGAGGGAGGAAACACAGCCCGCGCCAGGACCCCCACTTCTGCACTGTCTCTCAGGGTGGATAGTTTGACTCTAATCCCTGAACCCTCAAGCTGGTTCTTAGTGATAAATCCAGTTTGCTAATTTCTGAAGTGCTAGTTGTCCAGTGTCAGATCTCGAGGGTAAGCTATAAATCTCCCAAGGGCAGCAGCACACATCACATACATGCACAGACACACAGCAAGTATAACAAGCAGCACGCATTCATTCAAAAGCTGGGTGTTGGATCACAAGTTGGATCTCAACCTACGTCCCCCTCTTGCCTCCTGGGGTTTCACACTTTGCCTACTCCACAACCTGATCGTTCATGCCCCAGCACTGCAATATTTCCCTCCTCCCTGGGCAGTTTGACCTTTTAGCTGGAGACACAGGTACCCTGGTGATTTAGGGCACACGCAAGGACGTGACATTTAAACCAAATAAAGTGGGGCTGCTGTTCTTGCACAGTTTGCAGCTGCATTGTTAAACTCGCAGCTGAAGGATGGGAGGGAGGCCAAAAGCGCAGGTGGGTTTCAGAAGGACATCACCCAGCTCACAGCCAGTTCCCAAGGACTGGGGCACCCAGCCGGGACTGGGAGACAGGAGCAGGGGAAGGCTGCACACAGGGACCCAGCACCCAATGCCCACACTGACCCCGTCCCTCTTCTCTGGGCATCCTTTAGTACTATCAGGGATGGGATAACTGGGATAGATGGTCCGAGCCAGTCTGGCACGTATCTTTTTCTTATCAGCTGAGACCATTTGCTAATTCAAGCTTAACCCAGCACACTCCAGTTCTCTGAAGTGAAGACAGCAACTGAACAGTTGAACTCACATCTGGCTGGCAAGTGAGCTACAAGACTGACTGGAATCAAATTTAAATCATCCCAAAGCATGTTAGAGCTTGTAAGTCTACCCTATAGCTAAGCATAGCAGGGGACTTCAATTTGATTTATCTCAGGAACATTAATGCACCAATTAGCTCTGTTTCTCTGGGGAGAAGTCACCTCATAATTTACATATTTTGGTCATATAGCAGGGAGGGGAAAAATTATGAAAACACATGTGAAGCATTTGGATGTGCTCAACTACCAAAGATTTCATAATGAACACAGTCGTAACATTAGATTAGTGTTTCCCGATGCAAAGAGGATTTTGTTTTAACTAGAAGCGTAACAAGGAATTATAGCAGCTGTGCCTGTCATTATTCTGCTTAGCCTGTTAATGGAATTGGTTTGCTAGAACCAAATTGGTTCAAAAGATTAATTAAAACAGGTGGTTCTGCGCAGTAACTTCTCCACACCACATTGAGAACTTTTTGTGGCCAAACCACCTCCACTCTTCCTAATGACCTGCAGAAGTTCCATTTGCTCATCTCTGGGAGCAATAAAACAGTAATACAATTAAATTCAGAACACTGCCTGTGCGACAGAGCACGTTGCAAGGCCCACCTCAGGAGAAAAGCAATGTCCAGTGAACTAGCAAGGCTGGCCCTTGTGAGCCTTCTCCAGAGGACGGTGTTCCCTGGGAACGTCCTCCATTTCACTGTACATCTCAAAAGGGATCGTCTTCGCATGGGACATCCCCAAGGGGACTTCGTTAGTCAACAAGGGCTGAAGCTCATTAGCCTCCAAAAAGGAGAGGGTGGTTTAAAGAAGCCTTCCAACCACAGAGCAGACAAGTTTTGTATTTGGAGGGTTCGTCGCCATCTCTGCTGGCCACGTGCAACCCAGACCCAAGACCCCAGTCCACGTCAGAGCCGTGCTGGCTAAATGTCTTCTGCAGGCAAGGACTTTAAATACCGCTCACGCAGCAAAACCCAGTCATGCCAAAAAGGTCTGTCTTAATTTGGGAGGGGGCAGGGATTTTTTGATCCAAGAATGGACCGGGAATCTGAGAATCCTGCTAGAAATCCATGAGGAAGGTTCACAAAGCTTGTTTCACTGACTATTTGGGTTTGGCTTTTAAGGGGGTTTTTTTTGTTTGCCTTTTAAACCTCCCTGAAATACAGACCCAAGACAAATATTGTCCCGAGTCAGAAAGAAAAAAGATGCACTGAATATTTGTGAAGGCACAAAACTCCTCACAGCCCAAGTCATCCTCACAGTAAAAAGGAAACGCATGCTGTGCCTAAAGCAAAGACAGCTTTGACAAACTGTAATACTTTACATGACAAAGTACTAAGAGTTTAAGGCATGTTAGGGACTCGGCATTTGGCTGAAAATGAGTTCTTGAAGATGATGAAAAAACAAAATTGATGACAATTTGGATCTCAATACTAGTCTCTTTAGTAACATTCCGAGTCTGCAAAGAAAGTCATTGGAGGTGCTGCCCAAAGACAAAAAAACCTGATACGGCTCATGAATCAGCACAGAAAAGATGGGCTCCCAGGACTGCTGGCCTGCTGGTTGATACCATTCAAATGCTTTCAGTGAGATGGAGAATGGGAAGTATTTTTAACTTGTTACAAAAAGGCTGCTGGAGCATACTCTGCAGAGCATATCCATATTGCGTGGGAGAGGAATCGGGAAAACACAGTGTTTGCAAAGGTACTGTGGGTCTGCTCCAAACAAAGCTCTCGGTGCTGTTGGCCACCAGGTAATGAAAAGCAATTTTTGGCCTGTTTTCCTAAGGAAACAAAAGTTTATAGCATGGACATGGCCAGACAGACACAGCTCCAGTATAAATGGCAGGAGAGGATGTCCAGCTGAGCGGCCGCTATTAAATCAAATGAGCAGATGTCTGCACACACACCGGCAGATACAAAGTGGGCCACGAACCGAATGCCATTCCTGCCAAGCTCCTACTTGCCTCCCTTTTTGCAAAGGAAGGGTGTACATCTCTATCAGAGCCTCCTGCACCCCCCAATAACCCCTCAGCCATGGCCAGATCCAGACACACTGGACAGAGAAGCAGAGAGACGAGCAGCTCCAACGAGACGCAGACCAGAGACGAGAGATCCTGTGCCTATGTTCAGGCAAGGCTGCAGATGAACAAACCCCTTAGGAGGTACAGGAGGACCAAAGTTTAAGACAAACCATAGGAAAGAGGATGTCATCGGCTTGCTCACAAGTACTGTTCCCTGGCTGACCAGGAATGCTTCAAGGAAGATCTCTGCAGCCAGGGAGGATTTCACAGCTACCTCTTATTTCTCTGCAGAGCTTTAGGATACCATACACCCATGAGATCCTATACACCCATACATTACAGGCGTACCACCGGAGCTGGCAGCCTCCCTTTCTTTTCGCAGCGCAGGGACTAACACGCAGCCAGGCGATTGCACAGCCCAGCTGCAGACAACCCACTGCTGTACAGCTGGTGCCAAGAGATGGGGAGAGCAGGACCAGCAGCACAGATAATAAGAGTAATTGCATGGGCCCGGGGCAACAGACCAACGCTCCTTGAGGATGTGAAGACACAGGAGGGAGCCTTCACCCCTGCACGTGCATCTGTGAGCTCTCTGCATCCCTCATTTCTCAGGTCTCCTTACAAACAGGTTTACTCAGGTCCTCCCCTAGCTCTTAGCTCAGTTACATCCTGAGCTCAGCTCCCTTCTCCTCATTTGTGGCAGCAGGACAAACGCAGTTGGTACAGGGAAACGCGGCTGTGCTCGGTAGAGGCTTAGGTATTCTTGGCCACAGCAAGGTATAACACACCAGCGTACGACAGCTCCAAGTAGAAGTTTGCACAGAGGTTGTAGAAAATGCAGGCGGCATCATTAAGTTATCCATATTTGAAAGCTGCAGGCTGAGCTACAGTTTATGCAGCAGGAGATACCACACAGCCCAGTCGGAGTTCCACAAGAGACCAGCTGAGAGTCATGCAGCCAGGGAGGCTTCACTCGCACGTGAATCTCTTTGCAGAGCACATCAAAAACCCCTCGCCCGTGATCCTTCAAACACTGCTCAGTCACAAGCAGTTAGGATTACAGCAGGGCCAGACGCAGCAGGAAAGCAGGCTCAAGCTCAGTATTTTGTCCTGTCCTCTCTCCTTTCAACTCCCAGAGGAGCAGAGGAAAGTGGAAAGAAAGCACATCTGAAAAGTTGTTTTTAATTTCATTTCTAATTTGGGGCACAAGTGAGCTCCTGTTTTACCAAACAGCTATTAGGTTACCTCAACAGCTAATTCCCATGCTTATTCCTGCTTAGCTTCACTTTGTGGATTGATATAAAATCCTGAGCAACAGCAGTGCGTGGAGAAGTAGAAGACAGGTGCACATTCCTAAAACAGTTGCTAAAACCAAGTACTATCGAGTGCCTCAAAACCACCCCACAAGCCAAACGCAACAGCCCACGAAGCGGCTCGGTGGTTTTGTTTTCTCCGTGGGTCAGCAGGGCAGTCACCCGCCATGGCAGAGGGCAAGGCTCAGGGACAGCAGTGCCCTGGGTTCACTTCCATGACCAGCATGTAAATAAAAAACCTACAATGCTACCGAATCACTTTTTCCTCTTCTTTTTTTAAGAGGTAACACACAATAAGCACAAAAATGTGGTGCTTTGCTTTTACTTTACACCAGCGGCTAGCGATTGACATGGAAAACACCTACTCCTTTTGCAAAATAAGAAGCCAGACAACACAAAGCACCTACCGACTGGAAGATCCTAATAAACTCCTCTCCCCGACGTTACCTGGTCCCCAGGCACGAGGCTGGGCGAGGCTGCCAGTCACCAAGACAGCCCGATGGACTGGGGAGGGATACAACCCTGGCAGCCCTCACCTCCGCCTGCTGCTTCGCTGTGTCCCCTCTCCCGCCCCGTCACCTCTCCCCAAAGCAATTACATCCCCACCGATACGATCTCACCAATTCCATGACCCCTGCGGGATGCAAAGTTAAGACCCCTCCTTGGCAGCAGCCCCAGTTGGAGGAAGCCATCCTTCACGGCTGAGCTTCGGGCCTGAAGGTTAAACAGCGGCTGCTGCAGCTGCTGGCAACTCTCTTTTCAACAGGGAGGTGAGAAAGGCTGCCACAGCCACCCGCCTACCGACCCCGGGGCCAAGGAGCAGGAGACCCTGGTTGATGCAGGCAGCGGGATCCTCACAGCATCCCGACAAGCGCACCGTGCACCCTGCCGAGGACCCCTCCCCGGCTCCTGACGACGGGCACGCAGCCCCAGCGCCAGGCTGCAGCCCAGCTCCACTGCCAGAGGCTCCAAGAAGTTCAAACCTCTCCATCCTCTTGGTTTTGCAAATGTAGTGTCATCAAATGACTGCAAGACCACGGGAATACTTTTTTCCCAGTAGGGCTTTCGCGCTACGCCATCATTTCCCCAATGCAGGTTTGGGTACCAGGGCGAGCACAACGCGTGAGGCTCTGGATGTGGCCAAATCCTACTGCTATAGCAGTACTGCTGCAAGAGGAGAAGATCTCTCCAGAGAGGTGCTGCAGGCGTGCTGCGATGGCTGCGTCGAGCCAGTTTCCCTCTTGAACTGCACAACCTGGGAGGGGAATTCTGGACATCTCTGTAAAACAAACCTTGCCCTTAATAAGGCTATATTAGTGGGCTGCATTAATCAGACCTGCTCTGCAAAACACACTAGTGTAACATCAGGGAAATACGGGTTCCCCGGGTGAGGGAAGGTCTCCTTGCTTGGAAATCTAGAAGAAAAAGTAGCTGAATATTATAAAAACATGGTCTAACCTGAAGGCAAAGAGACAGCTTTAAAGAGCAGGCTCTGTGCATGGAGCAGGAGCAGACGGGACTTCCACAGCCCTAGGAGGACCCAGGGTGAAGACAGTGTAATAAACCCTCTTGTACTTACAGCCTTATTCCAAGCATGTTCTGGGAAGAAATCCCCCCCAATTCAGCCCTGGTAGTGGAGAACACACAAAGCCACTGCCCACCAGCAGTCACAAACTGCCTGTGCCTCAGTTTCTACAGTGCTCAGTCCCCACCAAATCCAACAGCATCCTACAGCCCGCACTCCAGGGAGGAGCGGGACCTTCCCCATAAAGACACTCCACACAAAGTCTGCCTTGCCTTTTGTTTTAGTTTTAAAACCAGTTATGAATCTTGGGAGCATAGAGAGAAGAAAGAAATTACTGCCCAGGAATGTCAGAGTTGTGCTGGGAATATATATATTTGCTCCCATTCCACAGGGAATGAAGCTGTCAAGCTAAAAAAAAAAAAATATATATTATTAGTGGGAGATCAGAGTGATTCTGCAATCAGGGACAGAGCACTGTGACTAAGTACATTTCATAGTCTACCAAGCAGCAAAACATGAAGATGCTTGCCACAGAGGCTCTGTGTGGCTGAGGAAGGTATCCTGGAAAACACTGAAGTTTAATGGAATAAAACTACATTTCAAAACCCACCCAGTTGCTCTTGCATGACCACACGCTCCCTTCTTGCACAGGGTACACTCGCTTTGGGCATGTACGTGATTTGTGTTCCATCTCCCGCCCTTTTTGGGACTCCTTCATGTTGTTTTGCAGATGCCCAAGATCTTTATTAACACTTGGCGTTCCCCTTCCTTCCTGCCATTAGCAACCTGCACATGGCAACAGGAGGATGGGCCTCATTGCTCCCAGGATCCCATCTCCAGACTACCAAGCGCCTCCATCCTCCCCAAACTTTGGTTTTCCCCGATTCATTTGCAACAACAACAACAAAAAGTAGAGACCCCCCAGCATCACCAACTACATCTGCTGCTGAAACTGTTCTCAAATACTGTATTGAACCTCTGAAAAAAATATTCCAAGGGACAATTTTTACAAATAATCTCAGGTTTGCACTGAATATTTGTTACCAGGCAGCAGATGAGGGGCTCACACACAGCCAGGTCAATGTTAGTGATTTTATCTACTTCTTTCATTCAATGATTTCTTTACGAAATCCAGAGTTGCTAGCTACATTAATATCAGTATTCAGAGCTCACATCCTATCCCTCTCCTCAAAACCATTCTAGTGTCAGAGAACTGCTGGGAAACACAATAGAATAAGAAAAATAAATAAATGAAATACCATCTACTGGCACACCAGCAGTGGTTACTTTATGCCTTATTTTTCCCTTTTTTCTTCTTTTTCTATAGTCCTTCCTCTCTATCCTTTTCTCCCTCCTGCTCCACATCTCCACAGCTAAAATAGGAAATATCAATTGCGTGCACTCCTTAAAATGCAATCACTGATTTCCCTGATCTTTTCCTCCACAGGATGGGGCCGTGTTTTCCAGATAATTAAAGATACACTCACAGTGACAAGAAGGTGTTGTGGGTTAAGTTAAAAAAAACCCAAACCATCTCCTCTTCATGCAAGATGATAGTTTTCAGCATAACATTTCCTTCTCCCCACCAATTGGAACATCTTGGCCCAGCACTCCAAGAAAACTGGCTCGGGGTTTTTTGTGGCAAACTGATGCTACTGGTTTTCTAGGGTTTTTTGGCTTAAAAAAAACAACACGCAGGGAGAAAGATCTTCAAAATAAGGGAAAAGAAGTTTCAATTAAAAGAGTTTAAGATAACACCCAAATGTTTCACGCTACCACTTAGCAGGCTCTGCACTCACTGCAGGAGGGGTTTAATCCCCTTCCTCCCTCCCTCCCTCCCTGCCCCCCAGTTTTTTCTCCAGGCTGAACCTATTATAGGAGGTTTAGCCTTAAACGCTCAGAATCTCTCGTGGCACGTCCCCGCACCAGCAGCCCCACTACTTTTTCCATGGTTATAACATTTACCTGCTGCTTTCGTCATTTAACTGCACTCTTGACTTGTCATATAGGTGCTACAGACGCATCACACCAATACATACCGCACGCGGCACACGCTCATCTCGTGCCCCACCGTCTCTGCTCCGCAGCACCTCTGCCAACAGCTTCTTTCTCTGCCTCGACGTCTTGATGCCTTGCCTTAGCAAGGCAGTTGCGATCCTGCTGCACAAAAACACTCCCTGGTACTAGAGAAGGCTGAGAAATGTCATAAACCTCCTTGTTTCCTCTCCTTCGTTAACTTCTCTGTAAGTACTTCTCTTTCAACAACATCAAAAATAATCAAAATAGCTTTCCAAATTTTTTCACTCAAAAATCCAAATGCATTTTTATGGGTGAGCAGAGCACACCAAAAAGGATTTTGAACAAATAAACAAGACACAGTGTTTTGAACTCATTCTTTGAAACTTTCTTTTTGGAAATGCTATTTTTAGGTGCAAATGGTTTGATCTGCTCTGCCTAACACCCAGACAAACGTCTGTGCTGTCCCTTCTTTAAGGTTTTTTTTTTTCCCTCAGCTTCCACAGATGGAGAAAAATCATATCATGTTCATTTTTGTGTTCAGTGCCTTCCAGAGCACCCTCCCTCCCTCACAAAGGCTTCCAGCAGCCCCGTGCCGGCTGGTTCAGAGGTTCACCTCATCCTTGCTCAGCTTTCCTTGGCTGTTCTGCAAGATGTCAGCTTCACTTCAGCCATCCAGCCTGGCCCATTTCCAACGCTTTCTTAAAACATGTCTGCCAAAGGCTGCCCTATCTCTTTTGACACACTGCTCCGAGATCGAGGACTTGCCAGCCTTCAGACAGTTGCATTTCACAATCAGCTGTTCTAAGATGACCCTAATTTCCACCAGTAACTCCATCCTCGAAAAGCTGTTCTGGCATGTCCCCCGCTACTCCCCTCTATGAATAATCATGCAAAGAAACCATTTGTTTGTTTTTAAAGCCAGTCGCTTCCCTTTCTGTCCACAAACCCCCTCCCATTGATGCTCTTCAAGCTCTGCTGGCTCCCACCTCACCTCCTGATCAGAGGAGCTCATACTCCTTAGACACAGATGCACCTTCATACCCCCTGCACACGCTTTCTCCTTGGCCATTTTCCCCTTTCATTTCCTCTTAGGCACCCTCTCTCTCGAGCTCACTTTGCTCAGCTCACTAAGCCCCAAGCGCTACTCTCCCACTGCTCTTGGGGGCACGGCACGGCTGCAAAGAGAGATGATAGGGCACAAGAAAAATTCAGGGTTACCCCAGGCTGATGGAGCTGATGCCCCTGGAAAAGAACCTCCACCTGAACATCTGGCAGCAGAGGCAGCACAAGAGTCCAGTCCAGAACCCCAGGGCCCAGCGCCGATCTTTGAAGACCCCAAGAAAGAGCAGCCTTGAGCACCAGGGCATGAACAGCCCCAACAAATCCCTGGGGGCTTCTCTTTGTTCATGGGGCTGTCACTTCGCGTGACACCATGTCCACACGTGGCACCTCCGCTCACGGAGGGAGCGCTCCCACAGATGTGAGTGGGTCTCATTAGGAGGGATGCAAACAGAGCATGAAACTATCATCAGAGGCTATTGATGTTTTCTTAACATGTGAACTGAGCTGGAAACGGAGAGCAGGAAAAAGAAAATTAAAAGCTTGCATGGACACAGATTGTGCTTCCCCTGCCCCATCCCCTGCTACCCAGGCTTTCGGGGATGTTAGTAGTAGGGCGTGGGAGAAGAGGGATACTCCTTGGCTTTCCCTTTGCTGCTATCACTGCAAACAGTCCGTGCAACGCCAGAAAAAAGAGCAGCAGGCTGCAGGCTGCTCTGGCTGCTCTCCCATCTGGTCCTCTCTTCTATCAATCACTCAGAGCCACAGGAATTCATGTTAACACAGGATCGTTGCTCCTTTGAATAGCAAGACTCCCTGCTGGAGATCAAAAAGCAGCCTTTGGGGTGTGGGATGTGGCTGTTGAAGAAGAGATTACATCATTGGAGACCATTGCCTCCAGTTTGGGACTGAGAAGAAAAAAGCAATGCGCTTATAAGCAAGAGCCGATATTCAGAATGACTGACCTCAAGAAACAAGATGTTTTAAACACCTGGAAATAAGTAATATGACAGCAAAATCCTCCATCAGTGAACCTGTATAAGCTCATGCTGACTATGAGCATCCTTCATAAGGCACCTTGTTCCAGCCCCTACACACTTCCCCCCCCATCCCTGCAGATCACTGCTTCAGCTTTTCACGGGCTGACTCTGGATGCTGGGGGGAACCCCTTTTTTCTGTGGGCATGCTGCTTTTTCATTTGAGCAGGTTATTATTCATCTAGGGCAGCAAGTAACCCAGTGCCATTCCCCACGGGGCTGTCGGCACGTGGCCACACAAGTGCAGCGGTAGAAGGGATGGCAGGCAGTGGGGCAGAGCCAGGGGGCTGAGCCACCAGGAATGGGGTCTATTGTAAATGCAAAGCATGGCCCAACACGGCAGAGCTCTGCTCTGGGACAAGGATCAGAGGCAGAGGAGGTAAATTGTGAGCAAACTCCTTTTAGGGGCTAATGGGAACATGAGATGGGATTTCCTGAACATCCTCAGGGCTTGTCTTTATATAAAAGCTGCTTGCGTTTAATTACAATCAGTTACATTAGCTACATCAGTCGATTTAATTAAATTGCAAGGACACTCATAAGTTGATTTAACTCTGTCTCAAATGGATTTAGCAAAAGTTGGCAAGAAACTAAATCAACGTAAACCAAGATTAAATCAACTGAAGAGCATCCACACAGGATTTTGCAGCAATTTAACAAAACCGATTTGAAGACCCATTTTAAATGAAGTAGGGTAACTCAGGCACAGAGAAAGATGAACTTTTGGGATGAAAGCAAAGTGTCTAGCATTTCAGCAGCCCTAATAGACTTGAGCTGTGAGAAGAGCACCCTCCTTTTCCCTCCATGTCCTGGAGTTGGCATTTTATTTTTATCCACATATAATTTATTTCATTCATAATCCTCTTCAGAAATGCTTGCCCAAGAGCACTCCGCAAGCAGTCGCCATTTCCTGGCCCAGGCACGCAAGCTGGAGGTCACAAGCCACGCACCGTACAGCCGCAGCCTGAACAGGGGGAGCACTGGTGTTTGTTAGGACGATTAAAAAAGGCTGTGGATTTGTGAGCATTAAATAATCTACCTCAAATTAACTCCCAGCTCTGAATGCACACGTTAGTCTAATTGGAAGCTTTTGGCACAAAAGACGACACACGCAGGCAGCAGATAACAAGACAGGCCTTTTGCAGGCAATTGTTGTAGGCAAGGCACACTGCACCGCTCCTTCGTGCGGCAGTGGCTCCAGCAGATGCAGTGAACTCAGCACACGTCTTCAGCGTGCACCTGAAACATCTTATAGTCTGTACCAAGAGTAGAGGGATAGGAGGTTCGAAACGCAATTCCAGTTTTGTACGTGGAAAATCAAGCGGCCACGGGAGCACCCTGCTCTCCGCAGGCAGCCCCGGGTGGGTTACACCACCCCGCAGAAGCCTTCCCAGCCTCCAACCCAGAGATGCTCAGAAACAGCAGAGCCCGGTAAGGATTTATAAACTCATCCACTTTGACCAAATTGCTTATTTCAGCTCCAGAGTTGCTAGTACTGACCCCTTCCAGCCAACACCAACCTCTTGCTTGCACTACACAACCAGCTTTTTTTTTTTTCATAGCTGCATTTAAACTTGCCCTCACAAACCAAGCACTTCTTCAATGGGACAAGAATGGTCCCAACAGCTTTCCCAGCAAACCAAGTGATTTATGACCAGTTTAATGCCACTTTTTATACTGCTATAAACTAGGTTTACAGTTCTGTGACTAGCAAGAGTAAAGCTGCCACAGTTTCCTTAGTGCTACAATGACCATTATAGTAGTACTCTAAGCAATGATGTGGCTGCCATAAAGTTTCAAGATCACCTTTTATTTCAGTGAGGAGTCATTTCCAAGTCCAAGCTCTGTAGAAGGGAAGAAAGGAGAGAAAACCCACAGCCTGACAACAGCAACCTGGGAAAGAACAAGTTTCTACACCACCTCCAACTGCTGCAGCCAAAACCTGTCCCCAGACCATAAAAGCAGCAAAACTTCCTTGCACTAAAACCCCAGAGGCTGCAAAAGGGGTCTCTGTCATCCCTGCAAGGTAGGCAGCATGGTCTACTAAGCCGTCAGAAACCAGGTCCTGTTACAGCTTTGCAACCTGGGCAAATCTCTCCAGCTCTCCACATCCTACCTGCGAGACGCATCCCACTGCTTTGTAGAATTTGTTGATAACAGGGCACAGCAGAAATGCAGAGAAGCAAGCAACGTTAGAAATTAGACTCAGCATGCTGGTTAGATTCAGTTTAAACATGATGAATGCCTAAATTCCAATATATACATATATATACACACTCTTACATTAAAAGTCATGCTTCCAAATGCTTCCATATTTACTTTCCTATGAGTTTTTAAATTTACAATTAAAGTAAAACGAGTAGCTGGAAATTTTGAAATTAGTTTACCATGAAAACGTTATTTCTGACTCTGCCCAACACTAGGTAAGATCAGGCGTGCAGAGAGAGCAGCAGCGCTGCACTTTTTAACCACACGCAGCACGGCTCAGTAACTAGCTGCTTTGTCAATCCACACGCTCCGTAACGACAAACCTGCCACCCCTAGGAAGTTAGTCCCCGTAGCATCGCTTGGTTTGCAGTGCCTTCCTCACTATCCTGATGTCCATCTAGGCTCTTTTCCTCTCCTAGAAAGGGATTAATTTACCACCACGCTGAAAAAGAACTAGCTAAGTAGGGAAAGCAGAGAGCACAGGGGTGGTTTTCTGCCAGCGGGTGATATAAGGGATCTACAAAACATGGACCCAGCCGTGGATCAGCTAATAGATTGAACGCTGTTGTGAACCTCTCGGCCATATCAGGTTTGACCTGCTGTTGCATGTCCATCACCTGAAGCCATTTCATTAATTTTCATGGGAGATTTGCCAGGCTCTGAAGGATGAAGGCCTTCACATCTTTCATGTTGCTGATGGAGGGAGCCATCCAGGCCTTCTGTATTTGGAGCAAAAAGATCTACCCTTCCTTCCTCATTACAGATTATCATTAAAAGGAGAAAAAGCAAACAAACAAGATGTTGTGCACAGAAATGCTCTGTTGCCACACACAGCGGTGCCATTTCTCGGCATCCCTGTTACTGCAAACAGCTCCATCCCCAAAATAGCAGGGGATGATGCACTGAATCAAAAGGGCTGGTAGCAGCTCTGCATGGTGTCACACCTCAGCTCATGGGCACCAAGACCTGAAACAAGGGACCAAGTACCCAACTTCAGAAATGGGAGAGGAGACCAGCAGGCATCCTAGATAACAGCGCTTAGGAGCATCCCTCCTGGTTTTTAGGTACCCGGTAGCCAAGCTGCAAAGCCGCAGGAGGGCATGAGCTCTGCTTCCAGGTTAGTCATTACGGAAAGCATGTCAATAGCTGGTGCAGAAATATATATCCTTGTGTTGGACCCACTGCAATTAGGAACTTCATGCTGGTTGGCTCCGTGGGACCGCATTTCTCTGTGCAGCTCAACAGCCATGCAGCACATCAGCTCAGGTACTCTGAGTAGGTATCCTGTGTCTGTGGCTGGTGTTCAGGGCACATCTCACTTCTCACGCTTCAGGATGCAAGACAATCACTTGGGAAGATCAGAGAAGACACTGCCTCCTTAGCACATCACCACCACAAAACCAGGTAAATCCAGGGTTTCAGAGGCCCATAGGGGAAAGACTGCATTTTGAGATACTCTGCCACCTAGGAGGTCTTGTCCTAATCCCCAAGAGATGGTTCAGTGCTTCTACACCGAGGCATCTTCTAGACTAAAACCTTGCAGAGGGTTTCTTCGGAGTTTTTCCCCCTCTTTTCTAAACCTCACTAATTACATGTCAAACCAAAATGAATTCTGACTACTCATGCAACAGTCAACCCTCCTTGAATCTTTAAAAAAAGTCTTGCCCTTGATGTTACTTCAGAGGGTACTAAACTCCACAGCCCCACTGTGGCTAATGATGTAGTTTCCTTCGCCAGCCTCAAACATCACTCTTCTGTTAACATTTTACACTATTGCCAAAACAGAAAGACTGAACACTCCCATTTGGCCTTCTCTAGACTGGTCATTACAATATAAATTTTATTGATGTCCTTTCTTACACACCTCCTTTTTGGGGTGGACTCACAGTCTTTATTTTCTTTACTCCCAAGAAAGTTCCTCCATTCCATTAATTATTCTTCTTCCATCCTCTGAATACTCCCTAATTCTGCAATGTATTTTCTAGTATGGAGTGACCATCACCCACTGTCCACATAAGATGTCCAACAGACTACACCAGGACATAACAAGATTAGCCATTTCAGATACCGCCCACCATGGGATGTTGTGCTTCACACCCCAGAAGCCTGACCTGGTAAAGCAAATCCCTCGGGGAAATCCTGGCAAATCAGGTCCAGAGGACCAGACTGCTGCAATTAATAGCTATTTCACTCCCACAGCATCGCCCAGGGGTTGTGCTCACCATCACGGCAAAGCCGCCCGGCAGAGCGACGGGGGCAGCCAGCCCACGACCCAGGCAGCTCCAACATCCTTTTCCGCGTGGGCCTCGTGCCTGGCACCTTCCCAAGGGGCTTGATTTCTCCATGCCCTCCTTGCACAGTCAAGTGTTAAATATCAACCAGTGGCCTTCCTACCTCTTTCCCGAGGGGCTTATTTCATTGTTTAAGCGACCCTCTAGCACAAAACGTAAGGAGCTGTCAGCAGCACAGCTAATACAGTCATCACCCAAAAGCCAGCAGCTCTGCTCTGTGGAGATATTTGTAGGTTATTAAATACTCTTAGACAGGATGTGAAGGTGGTGAGGGACTGAGATTTGCACAAAACACATACACCCAAAAATCCTGAGCAGAGGGAAATGAATGATTAACAGTCATGAAACCCACAAGAGGGAAGCAAGGAAAAGTTTGCTGCAGTCTCTTGCAGGAGGCACCAAGCAGCAATGCAGAACTGCTCCCTGCGCCGCTCTCCTGCCGTGCTGAGGACGGGAGGCACCAGCACCCACTGCCCCTGTGAGGCTGCTGCCCCTCCAGCAAGCTCTGTTAACTGGGAAATTTATCCTGGGACATTTGGCTTGAGCTTTGCTCTCCTCAGCTGCTAATCTTGGCTGTAAAGCAAATCCTCTGGGGACACAAGTTCTCTTCCAGTCCTGCTTCCTCCGAGTCCAATGAGGTCTTTCCTGGTGGCTCAGAGAAACAGTAAGTCTCAACAGCAAGTCCAAAGGCATCCCTTCCCCCATCCATTAATGCCTTCAGGAGGGCTTCAGGAGCACGGGGCTGGAGGGCAAGCACAGGGTAAGAGCCAGGCATCAACACGTCACACCAAGCGTGGAGCAGGGCAAGCCAGCCCAGGACTGGGTGCGGGTGCTGGCACTCTGCACGCTGAAACCCAGGCTCTGGGCACTGCCCCTCGGCATCACCCACCACTCACTGGGACGTACGCAGAGCTGGACACCTCCACCAGCGAGCCGCACGCTCAGAAACGCTGCAGCCCAGTCCATTTGCAACCCCACTTTATAGAATTCAGGAGCAGCAGTAAATTAGGCAACACGTCCAATCCCGCAGCACCCTGGGACTCCGATGGTGGCACCTCTCTACAGAGGGGACACCACGAGCTTCGTTAGAGCCAGCGCAGAAGCAAACATTATGGCCCTCCTGCCACTGACACACCTGACCCGCTCAGTTCCTACTGACCACGCAGGAGCAGCCGGGTGCACGACAGCGCTTGTTTCTCCTGATGGATGGGTCCATTTTCAGATAAGTTTCCATGAAAACATACAAACAAGGACAGATCTACCACCCTTGACTCCGTATACTACCAACAGAATAAAAAAAGGTTCCCATCTGCCTCCCTGCTAATCCCATGCAACAAACTCCTGAACTCTCTCTAACCTTCTCTTTTCACACACAGAGTTCCCCGGGGCATAAAGACAACAGAAACGTGTTCACTCTTCATTTCAAGATGGATTAAAGCTATAGGTTAGAAGCTAAAGACAACACACCCAAACAAAAAACCCACCCCACCCTGCTAGCTTCCAGTGCTTGGACATGGATTCCCAACATAAGACAAAAAAAGAGAGATCACGCCCTTACTGCACATGGTGGTTTAGGGTCAGGGCCTGGCACCCCTCCGACTCAGCCAGGCACTGCCCGGGATGAGCATCCAGCTAACAGCTCCTGCAAAACCCAAGCGACGAGAAGAGGCTCCACAGCCAGAGCGGGCTCAAAGGGGTTGTACAACCTGGGAAACGCCAGCCTGCGGATACCTGGCTAGATATCAAGCAATCTGGACTTGAAAACCCTCCCTGGTATCTCGTTCCCCTAATCAGCTTTTATTACAAAGGAAAAGCCAAGCTTAGCTTTCAGGAGGGGACAGGGGTGACGAGGAAAGGGAATACACGACGAAGGTGGCTGTTTACCAGGCATCGCTTCTGACCTCCCGCAGGCAAGACGAGCTGTACGGCAGCGTTTAACCCCGCATAGCGGTGCGGAGGGACTCCCCTGTTGTGGTTTGTGGGCACGTTTCTTCCTTAGGCAAGGTCCTCACCTCATCACACCTTGCCTGCACTTCTCGTTTAACAGAGCCAAGATACACATGTAGCTCTGGGGGGAGCCCAGCAAAGCACGTGGACTTTTGTGAATGAACAGCGATAGGAAAGGATGACAAGCACTGGAGGCACCAGCAGACAGACTGCTTTTCCCACTGTGCCAATACAGACTCGGATCAATTCATTTACTGTCACAAACCAACTAAATACAATACTGGAATGAGCTAGAGCACAGCTCCTCAGTGCAGTGGCATCCTGCCTGCATCCGCTATAGTGAATTATGCCTGGGAGATGCAATGTGTGTTTTCCCCAAGCAAATATACAACATTGACATGTGCTAGATCCGTACAGCCAGAGTGCCATTTACAGCTTCCACGAGGTGCTAGATGCTGGGGACTTCCATACCCAAAACTTGTAAGCATGACTGTAAGGGAAGTTCTTGGGGGGGGGGGGAAGGTTAAAATACAAGACAGGACCAAGAAGAGTAAACTTTCTTCTCCCAGATAGTGGGCTGTTCTCCCAGTCTCCTTGAGAAGCTGCCACCCACCTGCCCTTGGAGAGAGCTGGCTCATTTTCTGTCCAGGAGGCTCAGATCAATACCCAGGAATAGCACTGATCAATTTTTAAGAGGAATAACAGCCATCTCACCTCCTCACTAAACAGCTGCACACACATTATTTGCAGTTGCTGCCAAACCTCTGAAAGATCCACTAGGGACCACACTAATCAATTTTTATTTCTAATTAAACTGATGCCTGCAGTATGCTGGAAGAAACACAGGCAGAAGGGACTACCCTAAACGAAGATCTTTAGGAGGCGGCAGGGCAGGGATTTACACCAAGTAGTTGGTCTTTTGAGTAGGCCAACAAAGATGAAAGAGGCAATCTGCCAGTCAGCCAAGACACCGCTCCAACTTGGGACACCAAATCTTTCCCTCATTCATTTCTTCCTTTCCTCCACCACCTTCACAGACCTTCTGCTTGGAAAGGGAGGTCTCTGACGACTTGGCAAGCGAGGTTAGGACTTAGTGGACTGACTGGCATGTCTGTATCACTAATCACAGCCTCCACTGAAGAACAACTCAAATTTCACCTTTATTGAATCTCCAGTTCTGTTCCCTCCTGCCTCAAAGTCAGCAAAGGGGCTTCCTGGCCAGGGACACCCACCTTCTCCAGATGTCTTCACCTGCCTTGTTAGAACACCCCTAGTCTTAACAGAGGGTTTGGGCCCTGTTTATTGCATCCATCACTTACTACCAACCATGCCTGGCCAGAGCAGTCTCCACTGCAGGCCAGTCACCCCAGCTCCCCTTCACAGCCAAAGGGGGACACAGCCCCTGCAGATGTGCTTCACACGGCTACGCTGGGTATCCAAACTGGGGCGAATGGAGACAAACCACCAATTTCCCTCCTGCAATGAGGGAAGGCAGACAGGCTAAAAGTTGGGCAAACAGATTCCATCCTACAGCATCTATGGAGCTTGCCAACAGGGAGAGCCTCCAACCATCTGCTTAAAATGAAGCATTGGGGAAAAATAAAAAAGGAACCCAAGAAGTAAGTGTTGCTAACAGTGAATGAAAACTGCCAGGGATGTAGCTAACATGCATCTGATGAGCTGAAAGGATACTAGTGCGTGGGATGCCTCAAAACCTTGCACAAAAAAACAAAGATGAAAAGCGTTATCGGCGGGCTGGGAGAGGACTGGCGTCCAGCAGACAAGCTCAGACCGGCTGTCTGATGATGCTCAACGGACAAGGGCAACACGAGAGCAAGGCCAAGGCAGTCCTGAGCAGCAAGGTAATGCCACAGTCAGGTAGCACACTGGGGAGGGGGTGAGCAATCCTCACACACCCACATCTTGTCTCTGACCTGAGCCATAACTGTATTTCTCAACACTGGGTTAAGAATTTTACAATTCCTTTGTGGGCAAGGAGGCAGGAAAGGGTGGTCCATTTTGGAGGACAGAACTAAATCATCACTTTTACAAAGTGAAACTTTATCAAGCTGTAACAAAGATTTCTAAAAGGTACCCCACCATCTTCCCATCATGAGATAAAGCCAGCAGCTTGTATTTAAACTCTTGTGCACCTTCTTGCATTCCTCCCAGCCTTTGTGTCTTCTATCGCCTTATTTCTTCAAGTCCCAGCCTTGAAGCTCTTGAGAAAGCTAGATGGCCTCTTCTTTCTCGTCAGTGTCCTTCAGGGGTTTTGGACACTGATAAAGATGACATAAGGGCTTAGCAGACAAGAAGCCATAAAAAATGAGGAAACTCCCCAGAAGAGGTCCATAACAACCTTGAGAATAATGTGGAGAGAGTCACATTAGACACTTCAGCACCACTGGTGTCGAGAGCAGAAGACAGGTAAGCTTTCAAGTCCATCGTGGACTGCCACGTTACCTTGCATAAGCGCACAAGGCAAAGCAGCGAGACAACCTAGCTGATAAATTGCTCGAGTCAACGGCCCTGGACAGGCAAAGGCTTCATCCCTGCGGTGGGAGCTGCTGTGCAGCAATGGCATCTCTGGGGCTCACCAGAGAAATGACAAATGCTACTGCAATGGGCTAGATAAGGAGATTCTGTGGACGGGAAGGACTGTAACACCCCCTGGAAGGCTAGACCAAGGCGGTGCCAGGGCACAAAAGGGACAAGCGTCCCAAGATCTGTTTGAAACTCCAAGTGAAAAGAGACATATTGCACTGCTCAGTCTCCCAAGCCAATTCAAAATAGCCTCAAACTGCGATTCCCACTCTCTACACCCAAATCTTTACTACCAGACGCAAGCAGTTTGCTGCAAACTAACTCTCACAGTGGGGAAAGACTATGTCAAGTTTTTTTAGTGCTTAAATCTTGTTTCACCACCACCCCCCAAAAGCAATCCCGAGAACTGAACAAGCTGTTGCTGAGCTACTTGCAAGGATTTATTTTGAGTTTTGCAGCTTATTTCATTACTTAGGTGCAAGCTCCTCCGTTTGTTTTGCTTGTTTGCAATGCAGTGATTTGTGCTGCTGGAAACTGTATCCACTGCAGAGGCAGCACTTGGGAGTAGTTTGGAGATGCTTTACTATTCTCTTTCTTCTCATTTTTTTGGATGGATTTCTGGTGTTTTGCCTGAGACAGCCTACGCATATAGATAAAGTAAAATGACTACTTCAAAAGGCTCCCTGCCGTAGGTGTTCAGGTTGGAGGTAAGGGGAGTTGGGGGCTCACAGAACAAATGCACCTACCTGACCTTGCCTCCCCTCACCGGGTGCGACGTCCGAGTTCCTCTTTGCTCAAGAGCAATGCATTTACAAGAGCTCTCAATTCTCACCGGCAATCTTTCTCCTCCAGGAGCACTTTGGCATTCCTCCTCCAGATGTCATGAGATTTCCATCATCGCTCACTGACAACGGTATATTGCCTAGCACAGCTTCAGGTCCTGGGCAAGAGGATCAGCACCAGCTCTTCTGCTCATCTCCTTTCCTGTGGCCTCTTCCCCTTCTCCAGCACTGGTGTTTATCCCTCTAACATAAACACTTGCAACGCCCAAGCAAGCGCTATCATTCCTACAGGGATCCCACTGTGAGGTTTCCAGTGATTCCCCCCCTCCTGCAGGCTGGGGAAATCCAGGACATCTCAGCCCAGGATGTAGCTGCACTTTAAGCAGCAGTTGCACGCAGAGAGATATCTAGGAGCAAAGGCATTTTCTGCGTGCACAGGGGGTTAAAACAGAGATAGGTTTATGCTTACTGTGTCCCTTGGGATACAGATTGCAATGACAGCCATCACAGTTGCAGAAAAGATAATTTCAGGATTGCCTTCTGAAAGCTGGCTGTACCCACACAGATAATGCAGTCCCCACACCAGCACTGCACCATTGGAAAAAAGCTGGCAGAACACCTATGCTGCTCACAGGAGTGCTTCAATGTGACCAAACAGTTTATACCCCACTATCAGTTATCGAGAGAGAGAAAAGCAGCAGCTTCCCAGATGACTCAGTAGCCTGGGAAGAAGAGACAGACCTGCTCAGCTCTGCATGTAGTTTGCAAGACTGCAGCCTGAATAATGCAATTCTTTAGATCTCAAATACTCACACCAGAAGATTAAGCTAAAAGCTCCTTGTTCTATACCATGGAGATTTGTATTCCACTGGGTTTACAGAAGTGGAAACTTATGGCATCCACAGGTTTCTAGAGGAGGCAAAACAGAGGAGCCCTGGGCAAGCCCTCACCCTGCCCTCCAGGAGCATCGCTTCCCCTGCCCTGCTTCAGCTCACACATAACCATAAGTTCTCAAAAATAATTTGAGAGCCTGTAACATTCAAGCAGTGGAAATTAGAGAGAAAAAGGGTTTTGCTAACCTTGGGAGAGCTAATAAAACAGACAGGCTGTCCTAGCTAGTCAGAGCAGCTTCTTGCAGCAGCTGGAATAATCCTGCGTAATGGGACTTAGGGGTAGGTTGGGGGAGAAATTGGAGAGGCATTTGCAGAAACACCTAGGAAGCTTTAAACACGAAGGAGGGCAAGCTTTATATATCTGGTCATGCATCTCTCATAGCAGCTTTGCAGGGAATTGGTGAAGAGCAATAGATGCTCGCTGCCAAAAACCACGATGAACCGATGGCAGAGCACCCCAGCACCCTCTCCTCTCCTGCTCCTCCTGTCCACGGTCATGGCAATGCAACCGAGAGCAAGGCACACTGCGCTGCTTGCACAACTCCGTTGCCCTCCACCTAATCACGGCGCAGCCAATAAATTTGCCACTGATGACAGTAAGATTACCCATACATCAGGCACGGCAGACAAGGAGACAATCTTTCATTCGAGAGACAGCCAGCTTCTGCAAATGCAGGTGTCTGCAGGCAAGATTTTAAAACACACATCCACATGCAGAAAGGGGAAAAAAAAAACCCACCACAAAAAACCCCAAACACACCACACCCACAACACCAATTCCTACTTCCGACCATGCCATACTTCGATGCTTCAGAAAACCTGTCCTCACGGAGCTCAGTTACTGTTGGGGCAGCCATTTCTTCAATACCTCTGATTTTGTACCAACCACACGTTATTTCTTCCTGGGAGGATGCAGTAAGTTGGCTTTTTTCAAGGAAGGCATTTTTGTAAAGAAATATTTCCTCTTAGGAGGAAGGAAAAGAAAAAAAAAAACCCACAAACAAACCACACACTGGAACACAAACCACCCAAACACAAAAACCACCAACCAACCACACACAAAACAATCTTTGCTTTCTATTCAGTAATTTAAAAAAATACTGAAAACCAAGTTCCTCATGTATAAATTAATTTTAGAAGCACCACTTCATATCAACATGCAGTAGAACAGTACACACAAGTTTGGCTAGCAAGATTTAGGATTAAGCATCTTCCTGACAAGAGAAATGGTGGGACAAGAGGGGGAATGGATCATTTACACCACCACAGATAGCACTATGGAAATAGTAACATTTTCTATGACAATTTGTTTCACACTTTGAAAAACAGCAGTAGGAAAAACACAACAGCCACGTCAAAGAGAAAAATGCCAAGTTGCTCCCACATTTGGATTTGGGGCAGCAGACAGGTTCCTAAATTAAAATGTGTTGAGCTTTTGGCTACAAAAACACCCCAAAACAAACAAACAAAACAAACCACAACACCACACACAAACCCCCAAACCTATTGAACTTCCAGGTTGGGATGATTCCTTGGTTCCTGTGGGACTGCAAACATGGGGAAGAGTCCCAGGACACCCAGAAAGGGTACCACAGGAAGCACAGACAGCCCAGGTCTACAGTTAAAACTTTAAAAGGAGAGTTTCAAGATAAGTTACTAGATAAATACAATTTCAAGAATTTTCTTCACTTGATTGGTGCATTGCCCAGCAGCACAAAAGTGCTTTCTCCCTTCACCTCCCTTTCTCCCTGGTATCCAGTTAGGAAAAAAAAACCAAGAAGCCCTAATTCATACAAGGACCAAATGCAGTCCTCAAGCATCCTCAGTATCATTTGCTCCCTGCTTTTCCCATAAAGTCACAGGAATCAGAAAATATTCCTGAAGGCGTCTCAAGAGATCACCAAGTCCATAATTTCCTCACCAATATTTTTGTGACAGCTTACAAACGCAATGGTGCCATCTTAAAGGCGCAATGAGCATATTCTCTTTTCCTTCAATAGGTCATTAATGAAAGGGTTGACTTTTACCAGACCCTCAACAGATGCCAGGGGAATCTCACTCAATCTCGGTGTCCACAGTGACAACAAATCACTATGCAGGTAAGCCCAAGTACAGTTTTCCAGCTGCTACATAATAGCTTCATCCAGTCCATCTTCCCATACCTCGTCTTCCCCAATTCTTCAAAACAGGTTAAAGAAATTAACAGGAGAACGAGCTCATGCTGAAGGAGAATGTTTCTGGTAATTTATAATCCCAGTTTTGCTCCTAGTGAATTGGCCAGTAGTTAATATACAACCCTAGCTGAGCACCTCCACAGCAGAGCTTCATAAAAACACTGAAAGATAACAATCGTAAAATTTTGAAAACATAAATTACGGACCCATAACAGGAGGTTTAAGTCTCCAATTCACTTGGAAAAGAAGAGGAGCTATAAATTAGAAGAAATACAAGCTCCAGAAGAATACTTCTGTGCTAGATTTCACTTTATATACCCAGAATAAATTTCCATTTTAGACAGGGGGAGATCTGTTTACTTATTTCCCTGAAAAATGGATGCCGCAGAATAGGTCTATCTAGAGCCTGATATATTTCTTCACGTGCCTTGCTGGATGGCAAGAGGAATGTAATTAAAATTAACTCTAAGGCCAAGATATAAAACACCAACATACTAGAAGTTGCCCCACAGGCTTTTTGTGAAGAGCACAAGTAACCACTTAGCAAGACATCTCGGCAAACAAATACAAGGATCCAGATTCCTCGGGATCATTTTGCTGAGCCCTATTAAGAATCCCCTTCTCCACCTCTACCTGGACCTCTAAAGCCAAGGGCTACAGAGCCATAACTCCATGGCTCATGTAGAAATTAGTTGCCTTGAAATGCAAATAGTTTTAAAGCAACTAAATAGTTTAAACTGCCAGTGTGTGGAAAGAAAAAGTCATTATTTTATAGTGATCAGAGGTGTCTGAGGTGCTTCAGAGAGCAGACAGAAAGGCACAATCCCTGTAGAACTTACAATCCAATTAACTTAATTAACCATGCTATTTCCCTAGTTCCTGGTAACTCCTTAAATCAATGAACTAAGACTTAATAGCAAAGTACATAACTAGGAGCTTTATTGATCATATCTGCACACAACACTGACTGAACTCCCAAAGTCATGGCTTGGCATAAAACCTTTAAAAGATACTTCAGCAGCAGACTTTCACTTCGTTATTCCAAAGCCCTGTGCAGGTACCAGAGATAGGAAAGAAGTGATCAAGAGGCAGGGACTGAAGTTTTAATAGCAAGAGAGCAAGTAAGCATGGGCTCAATGTTAGTCTACATTACAAGAAGCAAAAAAAATAATTACAGCATTATTCAAGTTTAAAATCAAAATTTTACATTTGTTCATCACCTCTCCTAAAGGAGGATCCCAGAGTATTTTACAAGTTACTAAGAAGGCCAGACCTGCAGTCACTCATTTCTCCACATCCTCTCCACACCTCCTGAGGCTACCTAAAGCCCAGAACCAGCAAGCAGCTCCTCAGCCCAGACAGGGAGGAGCGAGGAGGGCAGAGAAGAAAAGCTGCAGGGAATTTGCCTGCAAGATAGTTCAGAAGTCCCACACAAGCAGCTCTCTAAGGAGAGAGGTGCTTTATACCAGCTCCAGCCCCACTGTCCATCACTGCCAGGTCTCCTCAGCGAGGGCACAACATCCAAGACCAGCAGGTCAATAGAGAGACCACAGCCATCCCTACACGCAGGGCACGTATCCTCGATTTTGCCTCCCAGCACAAAACAGCATCAGCCTCTCTTTCCTGATTGCCAATAACTCTTCAGTGCATCTTCTCTGCTTGCAGCAGTGCAACCAGGCAGCCCTGCAATACGGCATTGCCACGGCCAGTAACCGGCCATAAGCTCCGTACTGAGCTTGCAAGGCCTCAGCACCGAGGCTCACCAGGCTTGCTCTGACCTGCTTGACCTGCTCACAGCTTTGTTTTACTCGACTCAGCTGTGGCAGCAATTTCTCTACCTGGCCAGGTATCTGCGGCTTTGTTGTACATCTCCGTATGGTACAACCATAGTTTTATATGGGCATTTGTAACAAGCATGAGATCTTTATGACCAACACAATGACATAGTGCAGAGAAATAGCGCCCTCGAGGAGCAGAGATACAGGATGTGGCAGAGGGGAACACCAGCACAGGATGGCAAGCTATGGGGCACAGACTTGACACTGGAGACCTCACAGCTCTAAACAACTTACCCACGATCAGTTAAAGAAATGAGCACCTGGAGCTGGGCTAAACTGCTTGTAGGGATAACCAAGAGAACAAATAGCATTCAGCATACATGAGCTGTAACGTAACCTGGAGCTGCAGAGCAATGAGCAAAGGCGTGAGAGCGTCTTAGCAAACAGAAACGACCCCAAGCGGATCCTAACTGGGGAAGAGGAAACCATCAATACGAACATCTTATCCCCCTTGGTGAGTAACATGAACGCGTAACAATTTTCACTGCGTTATTACTCTTTGTTTTTCTGTAACAATTATAGCTGGACTAGTAAGAATTAGACTCTTAAAATTTCAATTACACTCACTAGAAATTGCTGCCTTTTTATATATAAGGTGTGCTGCTGCTTCACCAGTAAAAAAAAAAAAATAAATAAAATCTGAGTGCAACAGCAGTCACACACAACATAGAGCAACGGCAGGCACAAGGGGACCCCTTAATCCCCTTTCACTAGCTCTTGTCCAAGATGATCTATTACCAGCTCCTAATGACACCGAGGAGGTTGTTCATTTTCGAATAGGTCAGTGACTCATCATTTTAACTCACTTCCCTCCACTAAAAAAAAAAAATGAACTCCTGGAACAGTATTATCCTGGATGATTGGCGTTTTAACATCTCACAGGAGAATTAGACCCCAGAGGTCCCTTCCAATGCTGGGTCCCACAGTCAGCCATCAAGGTGGACTTACTCTCCTGGTGGGAAGCAACCACCTCCTGGGAAGAGGACACCTTTCCACAAAGGAGTTTTTGTGGATGTTGGGCAGATCTGTGTCTGTCTTCTCTTGCAGCAAAATGGGAATACCATACACTAGAAGAGAGCTGCACTGTCTAATAAACCCATCCAGCCATGGCACAGTCCAACAAGCTACCTCCATTCTCTTGCTTACTTGTTGCATAAATGAGTTTTCCTACTCCCCCTACCCATCCCCAAATTGTTCTTTTCCATTCTACTTCAGGTTCCTATGCATGGAAAAAAAAAAAAAAGAGAAGTATCTCAAAAAAATTATCTCTTCAAAGAGCTCTGCCCCCTTTACTCGCATAACATTCCCCAAAGCACCACCAGCACACTCTCCTCTCACAGCGCAGATCAAAGTATTTGTGTTGTACGATAGGGCCTATTTCACCTCCAACTTGTGAGCCCGACTAACTCACTGTGTCAAAACTGTTTAAGGGTTTAGTAGCTTGCCAGTGGCTAACCAACCCGGCTGGTCAGCGGCAGGCCGAGGAGGTGACAGGTAGATGGGAAAGAGGACTCGCACACCAACCGTCACAGCGGCTCAGAGCAGTCGTTCGTGGCCGGTGGTGGGGAAGAAGTAGGGCTTGCAGTGGGGCACAGTGTCCAGAGTTTGCAAAGCTGGGGGCCACTGTCACAGCTTTAGGGTGTTTTCCTGGCTTTCGCTTACTTGGTGTTGAGGTTCAACAGGTCGAATGCTGGACTACTCCACTGTACAGGGGCACAGCTAATAAGGACGTTGCATCTACTTAGGGGCTATGAAAAGCCTCTAGCATCAATTCACCCCAGAGTTAGACTCGCATCAAAAAACCCTGCATATGTTCATATACAGAGGAAATTCCTCAGCTGCTTTAAAGCACCGCAGAGGTGGCCATCACCACCTGCCCCTGTAACGCGAGGGCTGCTTTGTCAGTGCTTTCCCTTACGCCCTGCTGAAAAGATTCCCCCCTTCTACACAGGGGCTTTGACGGCATGCCCATGGTGCTAAGACCCCAGCACAAGGGATCTCCCTGCAGCACTGCTCTCCTGTATATATGTATGTATTCAGCATGTATGTATGTATGTATCCTGTATGTATTCAGCACTGCTCTCCCTGTATGCTGCTGAACGGCACCTCCAGCCTACAGCCAGCTGTGTAAGAGCTGGATTTCTATAAGAAACTCACAGCTGTAGAGGGAGATAACAGGGAAACAAGCCCCCTCGCTCCACACTCCTCCAGCTCCCATCCCTCGCTCCCACCACCGCGCTGAAACCAAGCGCCAACATTGCAGCTTGCAATTAAACATCATGGCGTGGTTTTGCAGGAGAGCAAAGCAGCACAGAAAAAACAGCACCCCAAGGACTTTAAGCTCACTAGATAAGCCAGTGGCAAGGCAATGAAGGGTGGTCAGGGATCAGTGTCCCCATGCCCTGCCGGGAAGCCCCCAGAGAGGAGAAGCTGCTTCAAGCAACAGTCAGGGAAGCAGATGGGTGGTAGAGGACGGAGCTCCCTGGCCAAAAGCCACGCTCCCTCTTAATTATTCAGAGGCAGAAACTGGATGGCATTCATTGCCTTGTTGCCCGTCACCGAATTACTCCCAGGCAGTATGTGACCCTTGGCAAGGGGCAGCCCCAAAGTGCAGGGGTAGTGCCGGCTGCCAGACCAGCGCAGGGTTCGTCACGGAGCAAGCCCGGTGCTGCCGCACAGCCCGTCCCCAGGCGAGGACACGTTACAGCCGGTGAGCCTCACCTTCTAGCGGTCCCTAGAGAAACGGAGCATCACAGCCTGGTTTGCAAATTTTTGCTTTCTGATCCCACAGCCCACTTACTAACAAGCCCCTCTGTAAGCACAGTGACAGTGAAGGAATTATATTAAAGTAGGACAGGATATGCCAAAAAAGCCAATTACAATGGCTATTCAAAAAAAAAACCAACCCAGGAGCCATCTCTATACATGGCCAAACACCCTTGGCAGGTGACAGGGGGAAGAAAAGCAGGATAAATACAATTAAACAAGCAAGACAGACAGTTCAGCGTTGTGTTACGTTTGAAATGCGGTCTCCAGAGGCTGAGGAAGCAACGTGACTAACTAGGGTGAATTTTGAAATTCCTCAAAGGCAGGTTGCCTAGACATGCAGCCAGACCCAGGCTGACAGAAATGCTGCTAACAGCACCTAATTTGCTAGAGGATTATCACTTGACATAACAGATGGAAACTAGATTAGATAGCCAGTAAACTTGCAACACAGATCATTACTGTAGAGGGAAATTTTTACCCACTTAAACTGAACTTTTTGTTCTACTCAGCTGTGCGCTGCAATAGCTTTACAACCCCGTGCCAGAAGGGCATTTTCTACCACATTTTGGTCGTTTTTCCAAATATTTGGCACAGCTGCTATGGCTCTAAATTTGAAAACGTTAAGCAGAGAAAGCTACGAAGTTACGCTCAATAGCTTCACTTTCATATCTGTTTTGACCTGAGCATCAAAACCTTTGAAAGTATGGTTATTACCATGTTCTGCAGACATGAAGGCTGGGGCATGCAGAGGTTTGCAGACTGGTTTTCCGAGTGGCAGAGAACTCCTCAGTCCCATTAATTTCAACTGACAGAGGAAAAATTCCCCACCACTCTGAGAAACTAAACAATAATTTCATTTTGTTCAAAGCCCTGCACTCAGTCCGGAACAGAGCTAGGCACAGGACCAAAAGGCCTGAAGCTCAATCCCAAATACTAACCAACTAATTAATAAGCGCCAGCCACACTGGAGTTGCTGTAGTTACCACTGGACAACAACCTGATCTGTCGGGGAACACAGCAGCTATTTAATGCAACCAGGGGCTCCAGCATGACGTGCTTGGATGGGATGTAAAGGACACAAAGCCCATGAAACATGCTGGAGTAGCAAAATACGACCAGTAAGTTGGAGCATGCTCACAGCACTAACGTCTCTTCTAAAGGCATGCCATGGGATTTGTGGCATACCTGAACTTTACTTTTCCTTTAAACAACCTAGAGGCAGCACACCAGCCTCCAGCCCCTTGTGGGGACAGAGCCCAAACGTGCTATTCACAGCTACCTTCCAACCCACCAAGAAGGAACCTCCACAATTAGTGGCTTCTTTGTTAAAGACCAGTTTAAGCTAGTTATTCAAAAGCTGTTTGCAAGTGTTATTTTAAAAAAAATAAAGGCATGAACACCAAGTTATTTCTCTTTCATCCTCACTCATTCTCCAGCAACTTGTATTGGTTCATGCCGGGCAGAGTTAAAGCGACTCTTGTCTCTCGTCTCCTCCAGTGCTGCTAACAGCTCTGCTACTGGTCATTCACTTACTTTTCCTAGGACTGAGTATTAGCTTTAATATTTGTTCCTCCATTCCCCATTCCCTCTTATTGGTCTAGAAAGACTTCATTATTTAAGGAAAAAATACCCATGCAGTTTAAAGGACCTCAGCCATCAACAGGAATAAGTAGACACATGAGAGCATTAACAGTATCCACAAGACCGCATAATCTCTGGATACTGAGGCACAGAAGAGGCAAGGAGCTGTCAGCTATGTCCAGATTCTACATATAGGGTGTGCAGGTCAACCACGTACCCATGCTGAGGAGCAGCGTCCTTCACCAAGCACACATCAGAGTCGCTCTTCTCCCGGGACCTGGAGGGATGCATCCTGCAGGAACAAGACCTCGCAGCATGCTGGCCACAAGAGGTTTTTTCTAAGTCACTGAAGACTGCCAGCCAAAGAGACCACATATATTCCCAGCTTGAAGGGGAAAACTAGAGATGGAAGAAGAGTGAAGAGATGATGCTCCCAAGGAGGATGGAGACTGAGAGGCAGCACCACATCACTGCTCCCTGCCTCGCACAGGTCTACCTGCCCTCCCATCACAAGAGGGAGGTTCATGAGGGGGTTTTTTTATGGACATGACTGCTTGTACAATAAAAAGATTGACTGCCTCCTGTTCCAAGATGAAAGTAAGCACAAGAACATTTAATCTAGAAACAAAATATTCATTCCCAATAGTGCCCTCTGTTCAGGATTAACACATAGCCCTGAGACAAGCTGCTATGCATATTTACTAACTCATCCTCCCAGCTCTTTGCTAAAGTCATCCTGCTGTGACAGCCCGAGGGAACTTCCCCAGATTCCCAGTAGCCAAAAGCAACGATCTGGTTTTAATGAGGGAGCCCTCACTCCTGGAAACATCATCATTTTCTGGAAAACACATAGAAAGGACTGGATCTGCATCAGGAAAGCACACTGGTACCAGGTGAGAAAAGAGCCACTTGGCATCCCTAATTTCTGTAAAACTGTCACACTGCCTGACAGTTTGCCTTATTCTCTTATTTTTATCCTTGTTTCTTTGTATCTCATTTGTTGCTAAAGCTTCAAGGCCTCTGCTGCAAGGGGATGCAAATGAAGACAAGCCCTCCCGTGCCCCCCACGAGTCCATGCACCGCTTCTGTGGCGACTGCTCTTGTCAAACTGGGGCCAAAAGAAAGACAGGGCCCCCTGTGCCAGGCACTGTAGGATCACCTAGGCTTTGCCCTAAGAACAGAGAGGAAAATATTTTTTTTAAATGGAAGACAGGAGAAAAAAAAAATCCAGAGGCCAATCTCAGCTCCATCCCACAGGACCCAAGTGAGATCTCTCAAGCTTAATGTAATCCTTGCCTCTAGTAGCAGCTCCCCTCTTGGGCTGTATGAGGCAACACTCAAATGTAAGCCAGGACGTTTATTTCTCTGCACAAATGAATGAAGTGTCACCAAGATGACTAACAGCATCACATGTACAAGAAAAGGTGACAATGCCTATAATCCAAATAAAAACTCAGAATAGCTGCTGACTCTGGCAACAAAGCAGCACCCAAGGTTAATATAGCTGCTAAACGAAAGCTCTGTAATGCCTTGTTCACAGTGGAAATGAAGTTAAGCAAAAGAGTGCATTACTTTATAGACTGACATTCAACAACTTGAATAGTTTAGAACTGAATTTATTCTGCAGCCTCAGCAAGAAGTTTCTACTCGTCAAGATGCAGCAGTTTAGCTGGCAGGGTCACTGACACCTCTACTTAAATACACAGATAAAACATGATCTAACCACGTCTTAATGCACAGCATTTCCTTGATCTCAAGCAGCACACGGTAGCCCCCTTCTCCTTAAATGCAGAGTGGTCTTGATGCAAAATACCTGAAGCTGTCAGAGGAAAATACGTTTGATTGAACTAATTTCCCAGTGGAACACAGCACTCCCAATGCTATCAGTGGAATCAGCAAATTTTGCTGGAGCCAGAAAACAGTTCCGGCTCAAAAACAAAAGCCAGTAATTACTAGATGTCAAGTTCATCTAACATTAATGAGGGGGAAGTCAGTAACAGGGAAATCACCATAATTGTAGAATTTATTTGTTTTAGTTATCTTACTTGAATTCCTTAATCTTCCAAAGATAAAGAGAGAGGGGAAAAAAACGGGAGAAAATAAAAAAAGGTTATCCGTTCTCTTGACGAAACAGTAGGGCTGAAAAAAAATGATCCTACCTGAATTTTAAATGAAAAGCTTCATTACTTTTCCTCTCAAAGAAAGAAGTCCATAGGAAGATCAAGTATAACTGGACAAAGTGCAGACCCTTCCAAGAGGAGATGTTTTATCCCAGCGTGTGGTTTACCCAGGCTAAGCACTGCAGAAGAGAAGCTACCACTTCCAACAGAGGCCATCAGCATGGCATTTATTTTCCAGATCAAACACTGCCCATGCTCCAATCCCAGTTAGACCAGTATCAATCCACAGTAGCTATACTCGTTTCAGGAACGCAAACAGACATTTACACGGTGTAACTGCATTTGGCCAAGACACGCGTGCAGGAGCGGTTCCCATACGTGTGGGGTCATCACCAGCATTCACTGGAGCAGGAGACGTCTGGGTCTTCTGGGAAAAGAGATCATCATGGGAGAAACACAGCAAGTTTTCGCCTTGCTGTAGACATTACACAAGCCTTTCAGGCATAGATCACTGCTCTGAACTTCAAGGGTTAGAACCGGCTTTTCAAAGAGATGGCTCCATTTATGTGATGCAGAGCTCCAAAAGTGCCCAATCCACTGTCTTAGGGCTCATCTACAAAGGGATAATTTCAATAGAGCTATACCCTGATAGTTATTCTACTATATATATTTACACCTCTGTAAATTCACTTCTGTTTCAAAATAAGTAATTTTATTCCACTATAATGAAGTCAAATAATTAACAAAATAGTAATTTTTATTCTAAAACAGGACACTCATAGGCAGGCCTACACAGTTTTAACCACAGAAAGAGATAACCTGGCATAGAGCACATGCCCTGGTGGAGAGGCCTCCTTTGGCTATCCACTCAGCAAGGGTCTGGCTCTGGGTATAACTAAGCAGCTCCCCCGCACTTGCATCTACTTAGAAGAGGCAAAGAGCAAACCAGAAAATGGCAGAACAAACCATCCTCCTCTTGGACTTGCCACACACCTGAGTTTAACCTGAGCAATCCTCGTCTCGGTGCAAGCCAGAGCATCAGAGGACCTGTGGGTCAGCAGCTGCAATCACAGCTCAAGGCTGGAGCAGTTTCAAATGCCACGTCCACTTCCTGGGAATTGCCCATGTGCTTTTCCACTACGCTTGGCATGAGCCCATAGCAACACCAACGGGCTTGGAGAACAACAAGCGTGGCCTGAATCCAGAGAGATCTGGCAGTTCTTCTCACTCTCAAATTCTCCTGGCTACCACAATTCATGGTTTCCATCAAGGTTTTCAGCTTCCTGAAAGGCTCCCCCCACACTTTCCAACCTTGGCACCTCTAAAGGAAGAACATGCCAAACCACTGCAGCTGATGCATTTCCTCAGCACTGAGCATCGTCACTTGATATTGCTAATAAAAACTCCTTTGCAAGAAGCCCTACAGAGCGTAACAGCTTAAGCAAGAGAGCAGAGCTGCACAATATCTGTACAGTTTCATATGGCCAAATTCTGTGAACACAGGATCACATTCAGGTCGTAAAATCTGGCAGACCACTTCAAAAAGCAAAACAATGATCAATCTCTGTCTTTAATCAAATTCCAACGAGGCTTTAGGGTCATTCCGTAAAACCCTCGTGGCTTCATCCCCAAGTTGTGCAGGACTTCTCAATCAGAGCTAAATTTTACGATTGCTGAAGTACAGGACCAAAAGCAGCAGCCCAAACTCAGGGCAGCGCGACAGCCACGAGGAGGGGAGCAGGCGAGTGCAGCGCTGGGGCGAGGCTGCTACTCCCTTCACTCGATGGGTGCCAAATCCACATCAACATATTAATGAATGAAAAAGACCCCATGCAAGTCTAGCAGGATTTGCTCTGGCTGTCCCATCAGTTTGATGAATTAACATTACCCCTTAAGCATTACCACCACAGCCTTCAAGCAATCCTAATTCCCCACCACACTTCACTGGAGGGTCAGAACCTCTATTTTTACATTTTGTTTAAAAGCAGTGGCCTGTATAACGAGTATTACCAACAAACAGCAGCCCATAAATTCCCGAGCTCCGCATGTGCAAGTCTTCATCTCTGACAAAGCTTGCATGCCGTGAAGTAAGAGTATCACATGCAGGAATATATTAATATGCCGCATTCAGTAGACAGACATAACAGCCCTTCAACCACAGAGCAGTTCAATCGCACACTAGTTAAGTGACAGCTATCCAGATGAATTTCTTTACTGAAAATTAAGTGCCAGTACAATAGATCATGTCATTGTAGGTTTGGACAAAAGGACTCTGTAAGGCAACGTATTAAAACTGAACAGACTCAACCTGGCACCGAAAGATGATCCTAAGACAACTCGATAAATACAAAAACCTCCTTTCTGAATGACTGAATTATTTCTGATGTGGCAAGCACAAGAGCAAACACTTAATTTTAAGCAGCAGATTAGTTCAACTGATTTCAAGTTATGCACACCACACAGCTTGCAAAATCAAAATGTTTATGGGTAAGTGAACAAAAGACAATTCACATTATTTTTAACCGTTACTGTATTTTAGTTATTCTACACATCACATGTGCATATCACAAACAACATGGTACCCAAGGAAAGACCTTCTAATTTTCTGCTAATCATGCAAAACCAGCAAATTTCCATTTTATTGGGATGTTTCTCCTTGATGTGTGTGATTAAGTAAAGAAGAACCCCATTTCCAGTCATAATCATAGTTTCACAGCTATGGAGCAAAATATCCTGGTACACTGTTCTGAGGACAGACTAAAAAGCTGATGTTTATAGCCCAGCTGTTATAAACCCCCTCAAGACAGACTGCTGTGATATTTTTACCTTCCCATTATAAAAATTTAAATAGCTCTGCCAAAACCATGAAAAACCACCTCCCTGCTAAATTTTCCCCAGGGTCCCACTCCTGCCAAATTGCACCTGCAGCAAGATAAGGCAGGCGAGAAAGGGAGATCTCGCAACGGGTTTTTACTTCGTTGCCTTCATCCTGCAAATCGACCTGCACCAGGAAGGATTTCCCTTTCCCCACGCACCACGGGACACCTCTGCCCATGGCTGCACAGCAGCAAAATGCCCCTATATGCTCCTACAGCTGTTTCCAAGGTAACCGGCACGGAGCCGTATACAAGGGAAGGAAGCAAACAGCAGCAATGCCATCCTGCAATACTGTCACTTTTTGGAGCGGGTCTGAGTTGCTCCTTTCCCTCCCTCCTTTCCAGCTGCCCCACGAGTCCTACAAGGGATGAGTAACTCACTTCCCATTTTATAATCCCGTTACATCAGTCTTTCTTAAGGTTTGGGGTTTATTTGTTTTGGTTGTTTAATAAGGCTTCATATTGGAGTTTTAAGGTGAGAGTCAAATTTTCTGCCTTTACCGAAGGAAAACCATCTGGGGGAGGAAGGGGAATTATATCAACAACCTAAATTTACACTCAAACTCTGTCTTCCCTCCCCGTAGAAGCAGAAAAATGTCTCAGGTTTAGCAAAGGGCGCCTGCCCACTACTGTGACCCACGTTATACAAGTCTCATGCATCTAGATAACTCTTATTTTCATCAGTTAGGATAAAAGCATCTCCACTGCTCAGTCTGCAGATACAGTTTATCCTTTCTAGGCATCCAGTTTCCACATCCACTCAGATGTGCCAAAATCCCCAGAGACTTTCCCACCTGCCCACATATACATTCACGCTCCCAAAGCAGAAATTAGCCTCTGCTTCTTTTGCTACTGAAAGCCTGGGAGCAGCAAGAATACAGTCCAAATCCTGCAGTCCTCACATAAAGGACAGCAGCACAAGGGGAAAAAATCAGGATGGGAAAGGGTCTGGCATGGCCAACTAGTTCTCTTCACTGCCCTGACAGGGGACCAGCTATCAGGGAGGTAAATCAGGGAGATCTGGCCACACAGCTCTGTATACACAGCGATGAACTGCCAGGCTGTATGCTCTAACCTCCGCTCCCAGGTCCAAGATAACCCCACAGTTACACAGAGAGAAGCAAATCAGCCCCCTGACTTGGGAGTAACAGGGTTGTTATCAATACAGGCTGGAGAGAACACATCTTCCACCAAGAATTTCCAAGCCATTAACATCAATTCTTTTTTTCTACGTGAAACAGAATAAGGAGCAGCACATCCTGTGTACAACCCTCTTGTGGCAGGGAACAACACATTACAGAATGAAGCATTTCTGCACACTGGTCAGGAGTCACCCCCACCCCACAAGGGATGGAAATTTTAAGGCAAAACATCCATAAGGAAACTCACTGCGGGTGGTGTTTTGAAACGGCAATCATACTTCTGCACAGTTCACATATAACTTGCATTTCCCCTATGTGACTTACCGTGGCTGACCTTTTGAATACCAGCTGTGATTAATGAAGCTTCCAACCCAGCACTGAATGGCTGCAAATTGCAAGAGATGCTCATCACATTAAATATTCAGTAACCAAAATATACCACTCTTCTAATCACAACTGTGCTCCTGCTGAACACCAGGACATTTCCTTTGGAAACTTGAGTACCGTGGTCCTCAGAGGAAGTTAACACACTGATGGGCCAGAGCACGCATGTCTGGGGGAGAAGCTCCGCAGCTTAGATATCTGAAACAAAAACTGCATAGCCATGGAGACGCCAACAAGGCAGACATAACTTGTTTTGAATAAGGAAAACCAGAAGTCAGTATTTCTTCATAGACTGGTTGGAGGTTGGTTTGCAAAACTGAAATCTGAACAGAACCCTGCAGAGATTTCCTGGCAGTGTTATACATGACGTGATGTGAAACCTTCTCTAGCATCCAGTTAAACCCCCTACCATACCTGTTAACACTGCAGCACCTCAAAAACATTACCAAATACCTTCTCTGCTACCCCTGCAGAGTTATATGCTGCAATACAACCATCAAACTGGTTGCCTTGGGGAAAGGGGAAAGAAGTTCCCTACAGACTCAGCACATTCTTTAGCAAGCATATACCTCCTCCTCTACAGAGCACATCAGCTCAAGCCTGCATGATTTATTCCTCCAGATAAACCATTCTGTAATTAACTAAATGGTAACTTCCAAAGACAAACTGCTCTTGAGCCACCCATGGAAATGAAATAAACGTCACTAGGGAAAATGCCCAACATACTCAAAGGTACGCACATCAGTCACAGACTCGCTGCAGTGCTGGGACTGAAGTCAGAGGGAGGGAAGATGAGGAGGAAAGGCATTATATAGACCCCAGAGACAAGAGCCAGTACATACATAGGAAGCCACAGAGAAAGTAACCTGGCAAACATGCTAACCCAGTACAGCTGTACAAGAGCTCACTGCTGTAAAGGTTTTATACAGCCCCTAAAGCCATCCCTGGTCCAGCAGTGCCAGAGCATCCCTGTCAGCTGCAGCAGGGCAGCGTTACAAAGCACTGCACCATAACAGGGCTGAATTCACACCGACAGGTCTCAGTGTGTCGAACAGAGGACTGGTTTACTCTGCTACAGAGCAAGATTTTTAACAGCTCTATCTCAGGTGGCTGGAGTCTCCAAGTGGAAGCCATGGTCCCAGAGGGGTCAAACATCAGAAATAGGTGGCATTCTCCCAAAGCAATGGGAGCAAGGAAGCAGCATCAGAAAGACTCAGCAGCTTAGCGACGCTGTCCTGACACCTTACAGGGCATCTAACAGCACAATTCCTCTCTGTGCTTATTAACCAGCAGGATCAGAGAATTCCCCGATGTTTGCATTACTCACACCAAATGCTGCAACAGTGCTGCTTTCAGGTATTTGGTAAGTCTGCTAACCAGCGCATGATCTAGAGAGGCAGTCAGGGGAAGGGATGCAAAAGAAAAAACTGCTGTTAACCACTTGCACCAAAGCAGCTGAGGTTAATAAGACACACGTTGCTGCTTGCTTCTGCCCATCCCAGATCAGCTCCTCCACCTGAGTCTTATGAGAGCACACAAGAACTGCACTTCATTTCTGAGGCATAAACTTTCCCCACAGTCTCACCCCTGTTCATCTATAAACCCAGGAGCCGGAGTGCAAGGTTTAAACCTCCCTTATGCTGTGCCACCTCGTGGATGTCTTCTCCCGACTTTTATGAGCTGCAGGTCCAGCATTTATTTAACATCGCACTCTTGAGCATGTAAACAAAATAATTCACAGTCACTGTGAGCAACAGTAAGCAGCACAATAGGAATCAGATTACCGCGACGTGTCCTCTGTGCAATTCGCAAACCCTTTAATCCCCAGTTGGAGTTGGGCACTGGGAAGAATTACCGGCTGAAAACAGCAGCACCAGTAGCTTTAGAAAGTTAGAGCTCAGATGCTGCAAACCCCTCTAAATAGCCAGCAGGGACCGCGCAGCCACCTCGCCCTCAGGCTTGCCCCCACCACTTAAAGAAAAAAAAGAAAAAAAAAAAAAAAGCCGAGACCAAGTAAGCCGGGGGATGGAAGGGCAGATTTGCTGCAGCAAAGTTTACCGGCACGGAGAGCATCCCCGCTCCAGCCCCTCCATTCGCGGAGCTCCGTGCCAGCCCAGAACTGCCCCCCTCCCAGGGAGACCCCCCCCCCCCCCAAAAAAAAAAAGAAGAAGGAGAAAAGGCGAGGCGGAGAGTAAACCCGCGCATCTCCAGCCGCCGGCCGCGCTCACCGTCCTCCTGCATCCGCTGCAGGCACAGGGCGAGGCTCTTCCTCCAGCCCGGCATCGCGGCGGGGGCAGCGCTGCCGCCCCCCGGGGCAGCGGCACAGGCTCTAGGGGCCCGGGGGGGCCGGCGGGAGCGGCGCTGCCGAGCGCGGCCGGGCTCCCCGCCGCTTTATGGCCGGGCGGTGCATGCGGCGGCGGCGGGGCCGGCGGGGGGAGCGGCGCGGCCCGCCCCCGCCTGCGCACGGCCCGGCCCCGCCGCCGCCCGCCCCGCCCCGCCGCGCAGGTGCGCTCCCCGCCGGCGGCGGAGGGAGCCGGGCCCGGGGCGGTTAGGAGCAATTGTATCTCTACATCTCATGTGTTTTCCCCTGGAGGGGTCTGCTTGGAGAGCATGGGCCCCCGCCTGCCGTCGGGCAGCGGGCTCTGACCCGCACCGGCGTTTCTGCCGGTCCCCAGTCGCCGGCTGGTGCGGCACAGATGCAGGAAGAGGCAGGGTCCGGCAAACACGCTGTCCGGAGCCCGCATCAAAGCCCGCCACAGCTTTAACCCGCCGCCTCTTCCCTCTAATGAGCGGCAGCCCTAACGCAGGCGCGCTCACCGAGCCGTGTGTGCGTCCTGAAGTTGGGGTCTGGTAAGTGAAGTTGCACAACGGCCAGGCTCATCTGCCTCATCCTTTTCAGGACCACCTGCAAGCAGCTGAAGCGTAGGGGACGACGACACTTAAAATGGCTCTTTGTCACTTCTTAATATTTCAGAGGTTTCGGTGCTTTTACACAGGCACAAAGGAGATGTTTATTGCATATGCCAGGGTATTCATGTTTTTAATTTCCTGGGGGCAACGTATCTCTGCAGTGACTAGCAGCTCTTTCTGTTCTTCGTTAGGCCTTTTATTAGCTGGCTGGTAGGTCTCACTCCGCATCCCTGCCTCCCTTTGTAAGAGCGATAATATTATGCGCAACGTCTGCTATAATCTAAAATATTACGGACCAAGCTCTCCTTGGGATAGCATGAGCTAATTCGTTTCAGAAGGCTAGCGTCTGACACCACCCGGGCTGGACAGGGCAGCTACAATACCAAAGGAATACGCCCATCTAGATACATCCATATGGACCTCAGCTGAATTTTCAGACCAACTTTTCTGTCCCCACCTGAATGAAAAGCAGTTGTCATCAGGCAGCCGAGCAGCCTGCTAAGAGGCAGCAGCCTCACCCTCCGTGCTCTGCCCGCAGCTCACGTCCGAGATGCGTTTGCCATTTCAGGCGCTGGCAGGCAGGTTTACAGGGCAGCCAAGTGTGACATGGCACATGCCAGGCTGGGCAGCGGGAGTCTGGAAACCTCTCTACCACCTGGTGAAAATTGAAGTGGCTCAACCCAAAGACACTTTGGAGAAAGTCTGCTTGAAACGACCTCCTGCAGCTCTGTGCGCATCGAGGGAGAAAACCAGTTCCTGCAGGAAGGGGCTGAAAGCAGAAACCTACCAAAGTCTGCACCTTTGGGGGAGTCTGAAGGGATGAGGATCCTAACTGAGGTACTTGAGTTACAGACCTACGGTTAAATTAGCTAAATATTTTTTTATTCCCCCCCTCACAGGTTCCTGAAGAGCAATGTGGGAGCTGGGCTGGAGAGGATCTATTTTGAAGTTACTATCAGTAGTGTGTTTTCCCAGTGAGTTAAGCTGAGATAATGATAAACCCAGGAGACTAGCCCTCTTCCTTTAAGCCTAAGAGTGTGCAACACTGCAGAGGGCAGACAGCGGCATGCAATGCCTGAGAACTGCATGAGAGGTTCCCATCACAGCAAAGAGCAGCAGCGCTGCTGCCAACCTTCCGTATTTCTAACCAGGGAATTTAAAGGACAGTGATGGGAGTCATGTCACCTGAAGGCTTATTCCAGCCAACTGGAGCAATCACTTCTAAGAGAGATTTCCCAAGGACTATCAGCAGCAGGAGCACTGCCATAGCTCAGACCCTGCCTATCCCACTAGAAGCACAGAAAAATTCACGAAAACAAGCAGGTATTTTTGCCGATATTTACCATCAGAGTAGAAACGTAAGTAGGGATTGACTGCCCACCCAGCTACAACTTCTTAAAGAGCTCCTTTCTTTACACTAAATGTAGCACTTTTCCACAGCTTGCTCCTCAGGGGGGAAACACAACCCCCCGCAAATTCATTGCAAACGTAGCCGGTACCTTTGGGACTCGCAACAAATCACAACTCCATAGCTGGATTGGATCAGGGCATGTCACACTAACTTCTAGGAAGTTTGTGATACGCACCAAATATTCTAGCTGACAGCAAAACTTGGAAGCTTTTTAGAGAAGGACTAATCTGAAACCAACCTACATCCTGGTGGAAGGAGACGATGCTTGTTCAATAGTTAAAACCCAGCACACAGAGACAAGTGCTGTTGAGTTATGTGACTGACTCAACCACCCACACAGGCAAATCACCTGCCCTTTCTGTGCCTTCGTTTCCTCAGCTGTTAGTTATAATTGCTTGATGGTATTCAGATTCTGGGTATTAGAAAAGGATTCCCAGAAAAGTGATCGTTACTGATCTAACATTGCTCTCAGGAAAAGTAATGAGAGTCTGAGGAAAACATGACATAGGCAGGGGCTTTTAAAAGTAAGGTCAAATTGACACTTTTTGTACCTAAAAGCTCATCTGTTTTTGCCATTTACACTGGCTGATCTCATAAAAGACCCTTAAACCTCTTTAGACCATCACAGCTACAACAGTACTACTTTTAAAAGACATTAGTGCCACAGAAATAATTAAACATGAAAATAGCAAGCACATTACTAGCTGAAAATGCAGCTCAGGGCTTTTAACAATTGAATGTGACACATACATTATTGTAGAAAGAGCCAAAGCTAGTGTGGTGAGATTTTCTCAAGCACCACACGTTAGCCTAACTTCAGTACTCACGTGGGAAACTGTGTTAGAGAAAACAAAACATAGCTAAAAATACTGGTAGTGAATTCATAAGCAGAATCAATACAGACAGATGCTATGGTACATCTTCGGAGGGAAGTCAGGGAGGGATATTTCAAGCAGCAGAAAGTCCACAGGAAACCTCAGAAGTGAATATCCATGTCCCTCAGCAATGTCTAACCTGTCTGTATGACTGAAATGTCCAGCTGTAAGATTTTAGGCACCACGGTGACATGGATACTGCCACAACTTTAGAAGGCACTGCTGTCCTCCCACCCAGCTGCACCATCCTGCAGAAATGGTTATCAAACCGAATTTGTGAGGCAGAGATCACTCTTTGGCCACATGCCCTGGGACAGGATGACCTGTTTTGATCAACTGAGGACTTAACCGTGCCCAGTGCATTGATTCTTTCACCAGCTGGTGGTCTTGCCCCGCTGAGAACACACACAGAGTACAGCATGACTGAAGTCCCAGCTGCTTCTAAGCTGGGCAAAAGGAAAGGTCTCTGCCCTGCAGTGCCTGTAGCCTAAACAGGCAGCATGGCTCCGAACAAAAAGCAAGTTTTCCTTGCATGTGTATTGAGGTGTCTCTCTAGGGCTGGAGGGATAACGGTAGGTCTTGAGTTGCAGGTTTGCTCTTAATGGGTTTGTAGAGAACAGTATCTATAGTCCTAGGTAGCGGCAAGCTCTGTACCTCCCTCCCAGCAGCTTGCTTTGGCATATGAGAGGAGGGAGTTGGGTCCACTGTGCTTTAAATACCACTACAGCTGTAAGAAGAAAAGATGAAAGCACAAAGTTTTCCAGTCTCAGGAGCTGGCTACTGAGCAAAGGTTCAAGGTCTGTCACCAAGCATGCAACAAGTCAGATGGATCTCACGCTCTCTGGCACACTGTCTGCACAGGGTGGTGAGCAGACAGTGATATCACATGTCTGGTGGGAGGAGGCTCCCAAGTACAAATCCCATTTTCCTGCAAGGGTTAAAGGAGAATGTCCAGGCTTTTTAGCCTCCATTTTGTCCTTGATCTGTATGCCTCCAGACATCTCTAGCAAATTCTCCTGCCATGTGCTCCCTCACCTTGAAGGTCACTCACTTCATTGTCCCACGATGAGAATAAGCTGACTCCCTGCAACTGGAAAGTTAGTGAAATCCCCTTCACTTTCAGCCCCAAACCAAGTGATTTAAGAGTTCTCCTTTTGCCATTTCTGAGTCAGTGAGTATCTGGCACTTGGGAGACCCTTAGCAGTGGCGTTCTGTCCTCCCACCATTACCAGCAGCTTGAGTGAAGATGTACCACCAGGGAGGGGGCACGCCCCAAGACCACAGTGTTTCAACAGTGATCTGGAGGCATCATGAAACCCTCTGGGGAAAGAGAGAGGACTGTGGGCTCTCCCCTCCCATATTGACCTACTGCTATTGCCTGTCAGCATTCAATAGTTACGATCAAGCTAGAAATTACTTTGACCTATGTAATCCTGCACAAAGGAAATCTATTTAGGTATCTAGAATAATCTTTTCCTTTCTCTCTCCCCCTCCTGAACTTAATTAAGTAAAAGATAAATTTTCGTTCTCTACCAAGGCTGGGCTACTTTGCTGAGTGTTGAAGCAGTGCAACCTGTATCCTTACAACTGTACGTGGGGCAGGCAGGGGACTACGGGCAACCTATTTCCATCCCACCATGACATGTAAATAGCACACGGCTGCTTTAATGAAGAACCAGTCTCTACTTTGACCTTCTAGATGCATGGAATGGGACTGGGGATACAAGGCATAAATCTCTGTCACAACACAGCGTCAGGATGGGTTTGTTTCACTGATGACTGCTACACTCTTACCTGTATGCAGCTGTGTGTCCCATAACCCACAGACAGCAGTGAACAGCATTGACATCATGGCATTTAAAAATAATCCTGTCATGGTAGAAGGTTAAAGGCAGTTTTAAAATGGATTATCTTCATTTTGCTACCACCACCAGAGATTGATTAATAGCAAGTTTACTTACTAATCCGACTAGGTTCTGTTTTGCCTTAAACTCAGGCAGTGCAAACAGTTTACTTGTTTTGTTGCCTGCTTCTTGTTAGGAACTTCAGGGCATACATCCATACTATGGACTTCTGCAGAAGTGCTCATGTCCAACTAGGTTTCCAAGGCTGAAAGCAATCTGTCATTCTGCCTCTTCTGGATGATACTCATCTCTCTGAAAGGCTGAATACCTTTTAGACAGAGAGAATGTCCTTGGATTTCACTGACACAAGTATACACCCCATTTATGGGCACCATGAGGATATGGTCACCGCTGTGCTCTGTTCTTGCTGGAAGGGACCTCAAGTGCTCCTTGTTTCTGTCCCAAAGGCACACTTGGAGTCAGCTCCAAAGCTGGTTCCTCACCGCCTTCCTTGGAAATTACAGCATAAGCACGAAGGGGCTCAGACCAGTCCCCCACCTCCTTCCAAAGTCATCTTTGTTCTGTAAGAGCCCTGCAGAGCAAGTGTGCGGTGAGCTCTGAAGCAGTGAGGCTGCCTGCCAGCCAGCAAACCCAGTGGTATGAGGTATCTCCGCTTGGCTCTCCTCCTCCTGCAACACCACTGTCATCGGGTCTCTTCTCCTGGGCACAAGGCCTGTCTTCGCTGACCTGACTGCTGGGCTGATGCTAGTGCCAAAGCTTTGGCTTTGCTTCCTTTGAGGGTTCTTAACTTGTAGATGCTGTTTAGAGCAAGTTGCAAACACCAGACACCTTTTCTGCCAACAACTCTAGGCTGGATGTTCACCTTGTGTTCCCAGACAAACATAATCTTGTCACTTACTGCCAATGCCCCGCCACAGAGATTCTCCACATTTACCTACCAGTGACACAGCAACATGTAAGATGGTGCTGGGAGGACTACACAGCATAGCAAGGTAAAGCCAGAGAAGCTTTGCATCTTCCTCACTGTTTGCCCAAAACCATCAGTGTTCAAGTAAGACGCAGAGGTCTGTGCCTCTTCCCCTGCTAACAGCGGGGTTTAGGGCTGTGCAGAGCTCGGAGCTCCACTGCAGCTGCTGCCTATTGATTTCCAGGCTACTGAGGCATGTGTCAGAAATTCAATACGCCGAGGTGACCGTGTATGTTACATGTTCTTCTGTGTACCCTCCAAATCCAAGCAGTCGGCACAGAGCCTGAAGCGCTAGCAGCTGATACAGTTGCTTAACACTGTTAATATTTGCTTACAACTGTACAACATAAGAGACAATGCCATTTGGTCCCATCCTGTGTGAAAGCCTCCTTCGGATGGCCAGCGGGCAGCTTTGTCTGGGTTACTGTGAAGATGCTGTGTGATCTGGACTGTTATTTAGGAAGACAGGAGAATTTAAAAACAAGCCTGAGCTTACCCAGTCACAGCAATCCAAGAGCCACTTTTCTAACTTGTGATTGAAGATGCTGGAAACATGTTCTTTCCCTTCCAAAACTGCTTTCAGGACTCCCTCCTTCCCTTTTTCTTTCTGTTAATTTCTCCCTCGCACACACCATCTTTCCCCTTAGACACACACACAGCATCACTAATAAAACATCACCCATTTACACCATGTCCAAGTGTTCACCTTCATGGAGTCACATAATCCTCTCAAGCAAGAACAGTGCTTATCACCACTTACCCACAGTAAAGATCCCCATACCATCCCACTGCTATATAACGGTTTTCATTCCAGGCATTCACTTAGCAGCAGGATTTGCCTCTGGCTACATAAGGTTTCATCTCTGCTCCTCATTGCAGAGGTGCCTCAGGGAAGTTTTACAAGTCACTTAAGCGAAAGAGTTATCAGGTGTGGGATAGTTGGCTCTGCACCACCGAGAACCCCAGGTATCAGACAGATCTGAGCCTGGGAATGTTTCCAATTAGGACATGCTCTACATTCTGCTTTGATTTCCTGATCGGCAATTTTTTCTATATGAGGAAGGATCTCTAAGCTGTCCCTACACTCCCAAACTCATCTTTCTTGGTTACCAGCTGTGCAAGTAAAAATAGTTGCTCACCTGGGATTTGTCATTTCTCCCAGGAAAAGCTTAGTGTCTTTTAACAATCATGGGAGAAATACGTAGGAGAAGTACTTCTGTGCCATCTGTTAACACGACAGCAGGATCTGCCATGCCCAGAACTCCATTTACAACTACACTGGAAGGGAAGGGAGGACAAGACCATCCCATGTGCTCAGGACAGCCAGACTCAGGGCAGCAGCTGGCAGATTTGACTCTGACTTGTTTGGTCCTGCTGTTCCTACTCCATCCAGACACCCCATGAACTAGGAGCTGTGCTAAACAAGTTTGTGAGGTGAGTTTCAGTTGTGCATCAGTGGCAGGTGGCTCAGGACATGAAGACAGGCTTGGACCCACCCTTCATTCATGCCACAGTCTCAGGCTCCCTCCCGAGCCTCCCTTAAACCAGAGCTGGCATTAAGCACTCATCTATTCCACCAAACCCCACTCTGAACTACTGCACTTGATAGTAAGCAGGGAAACACTATCCATTTGTCTCTCAGTAAGGAACATCAGCATTCACATCTCATGAGGACTACTTTCAATATTGCCACTAGATAAAATTCAGTGGTTTTGTTTATTGTGGTTGGTGGACAGTAGCAGTTCGAGAAATGAGCAGGGTGCAGAAAGCGATGCTACAGCTCTGTTGACATATGTTAAAAGTCATTACTATGACTGTCTTGCTTCCTCGTCCTTCTGATTGTGACCCAGCTCCAGCTGTCAGTAACACGTTAATGTCTACAGTCCATTTCAGATCAGGGAAGGAGGCGAGGCAGTTGCAAATCATTGAGACTGACTGTTAGTCTTAATGGAAACACTCTGTATTTTTGCATGTACATTCAAAGGGGATGGAAAAAGACAGTAATTGCCATTTCAGTGTTCTGATCTCTCCCAGGCTAGCTGGCAAGGTGACAAGTACTGTGGGCAAGAGTTAAAAAATGTAAAGCCCCCTTCAATTCCATGTAGTGTAGGCTCCCTGCTCTGGTGTTTCATAAAATACTGGAATTTACATTTTGTACAGCTCCTTGGTATAGCTGAGGAGTTGCTTGGCACTCATCAAGGCTTTAATAAAGCAATCATTGGACTTTTGCCTGATGTAGTTATTCATTTTGAAATATTATTCTAGATCTCATTCCACTTGTCTATATTTGACTAATGGCAGCAGTGCCGCACACATTTCCAAGCTATGTACAGAGACTCAATATTTCTTTTCTCAATTATTTCTAAAATAACATCTATAATCACTCTAAGCTTTCTTTTGTCATACATATAGCAACACTTTGGTGCCTTCTGGGCTTCTATTTTAAGTAACCTTTGTATCAGGAGGCCTGTCCTGGGGGCTGGAGTCTTCTTCAGCAACAGGACAGGGATCACTCAAGCAAAAGAAATGTGGATTTCCTTAGGGTGTGTGTCTTGGTGCCCCTGCAAAGCTAACAGCCCTTTTGGAGAATTCCATACCTATTTAATCTTTAGCCTTATCCCTAGCAAAGCCATTGTCAGCTGTGAGTTTGAAGGGGTGGCAGCTGCTATGCTCATGCTACTTAACATACAAGCACTTGTCCAACTTTTATTTCAGATAGCTGGCTAAAGCAGAAGCCAAAACTTGAGTCCCGCTAACCCAGGCAGAATTTGGACTGGCAGCCTGAAATCCAGGGTCAGCTCTTCTTGCAGTTCTGGGTTCTCCACTTGTCTTATTTCTCACCTAACTTTACATGTACGAGACTGGGGGAATGGGGAGAAGAAACCAATTTACTCCTCAAATGCTGGAGAGATGACAGGGAACGGCCAGGGGAGACGCTCACGTATGGAAGGTAGCCTCTGCTAAGTGCTCACAGTCCCACTGAGGTATGAACTATGTGGCTGTAATAACAGTCTCGTACTGCCATCTACCGCGTCGACATCCCGTTACCAGCACGAGTGACACCGTGACATTGCTGCAGGGGGAAGCTGGGAGTGAGCCATCAACAGCTATCCCTTTCTTCTTTAGATGCTGCTACTTCTTTTCCTGGGGAAGATTTTGCTATACAGCCTTTCGAGCATCTCCTCAAACACGCACAATGCTCAGCTGCTTTGTCCAGAAAAACAACTTACCTCCTCCACTTCACGTTTTGGGGGCAATTGACGGGATGATGGATAGTGAAAGAACACTTTATTGCAGATAAATCTAACTGTTGAAAGTAAAGAGGAATTCAAACTAGTATGGATCAAGGCTTTGAGCTACAGTGGGGGAAGAAAGTCCCTCAGTTCTAAAACATCTAACTGCAGCTTTTCACTACCAGAATATCAGAGAAGGAATATGCATACAGGATAGTTTTGTTCTCTTAATAAATTAAGTATAGCTGCCACTTAGCGATCTATGCAGGCATATGGTAGATGACTGCTAGGTAACCAATGCCCGTATGGTAGAGAAACTCCATACCCAATTATGCTGATTTAAATCTCTCCAGTGCATCGAAGTAAAAATGATCACATGCCAGATCATATTTAATCATTCCAAGGCATCAGGAAATCACACATGGAGCCATAATTTGCTCAATTATGCCAGCCCATCCTCTGCTCAGTGTCAAGAACTAGACCCTCCATGAACAGAAAGTGTGCAGAAGGGATGTCTTCATGTCTGTGTCTCAAAGTGCAATTCAAGGATCATTGATAACCAACAAAGATTTTCTTACATACATACTTATTCTTAAAACAAACACATGCTTTGGCATTTCTAGCCTGAGAAGACGTATGAGAAACCTCAGGCTAGTTTTCTGTGGTTCTAAGGAAAAAAACATGCTGCTTTGTACTGAACTGAAATCTCACTCAGTTCACATCTTAAGGACACCATTCAATATATGTTTAAAAAGCGCCAACAGCAATTCAACGATATCGTGCTAGGACTAGTAAATATAAATTATCCCCTCTCCTCCAAAGAAGTCTAGCAATGTGCTACAGGACCCAGATTCCTGCCACCATATCAGAAAACCTGAACTTGCTGCCATGAGCCTGCTGGTTTAAAATAATTCAGCTCAAACAGCAGGATATAAACAGAAGTATTGTCACAAGCAGTGAAGGTGATATAAATACGGCTCACATCATCACCCTGACACTAAATGAACATAAATAACAGGGTTTAAACTTTAAGCTAGAAAGTAGCCTCTTCGGAAAGTTACAGATCCAATGAGCATGTGTCTATGTAGCTGACACAATCAATAGCCCAGTGTTTTCTTTTAAAGAAGAAAAACAGAGCATGAAGTAGGTACATGAGCTTTAAAGTTCCAAACTGTTATGCTCTGGTAGATGCCTTTTAATAGACACAACTTTATCACTGTAAAAGCTGTATCTTCTAGGCCAGGTTCAGTTTAAAGACAGAGCTGTAAGCAAAGCAGGCATGCATTCACTAATAACATCCTCATGGAGATCTGGACAAGTACTTTGGAAAAGGAACAGCTTTCAAGTTAAAAAAGTGCTTTCTAACGGGAAAGCTACGTTGTGGTTTTCTTTTTTTAAATAAAAAGTCACAAGTTTTGGGATAGATCCTGCAGCTTCAGCAATATCAATGAGTAGAAAAAGAAGCATTGAAGCCAACCCCTTCTCATGAGCATCCCCTAGATTATAGTCTCCCCCTTCGCTGTCATATTCCCCTCTTGCCTTACCTCTGTCCTGCATTTTCTGCAGACAAAAAACAAGGCTCTTCCTCCAGCCTGGCATCCCCGACCTAGAGACAAAGAAATACAAGTCTGTAGCGTCTTGAAGGAGCTTGCAGATGTGGAGCTGGAATACAAACCCCAGCTTCTTTATAGGGCTACACCTTGACGGAGAGGCAAGTCCATCCGTGCTTGCAAAGACAGGAAAACTCTGCTTCATGCAAAAGCCTGACTGTGAACCAACCAGGCTGCATTTTGCTGCAGGGATGGAGCAACTTCACATGTCCACAGCGAAAGAAACAGATGGTGAGAGAAGGGTGGACAGATGAATGGGTAAATCTCAAGGAGTTGAGCAATTTCTTAAAGGGCATGTTTGTCTTTTATGCCAGCCACACAGAAACCACAGACAACAATACATATGTAGTCCGATAGCTTAGGATTCCTGTTCAGAGGATGAAAATATCCACAGCTGCACCCCAAAAGCCAGTTTTCTTTGGAACTTGCTTGCTTCTTACATCTCCAGTTTAGAAAATCTGTATATTCATATCCCTTAGTACAGGAAAATATTGAGAAACCTATTCATCTTTTGAATTGGTACTCAATCCTTTCTTATGCCAGTCAGACTTAAGAACATGCACACGTGCTCCCCAAAGGAGGAAGGGTCATTATGCCCATTTTCATCAAGGCTTGCTAAAATGCTTACTAAAAAATCATGGCTACCAATAAGAGTTTTCTAAGCTAATTCCAGTTGCAATAACTATGTCCCTCCTACAGATTCTGTTGTAAGATGGCATTAAGCCTATTTCTGATCTAAATTGTTGCATGCTCTTAGGGAATCCCTACTTTCTAGCTGTATTGGACAGGACTTACAATTTCTACATGAGTAGCACATAACAGTATTCCTTCTCTCATAACAGATGCAAAGAGAGAAGACAGGACAATATTGTTGACACAAGACATGATTTCAAGTGGATTATAAAACTGTACATAAAATACAGGTTCCCATAGAACAGGACAAAAGACTACTTTAGATCTCATTTCAATTTAGCGTTAAATCACCACCAGATTTGTCTTCTGTGCCCATTTTGTAGTTTGCAAGCAAAAATAAGCTAGCACAAAAGCAGTCTGGCATTGCAGCTTGTGACCCAAGAGGCAAAAAACAGAGAGCCACGTGTGTGCCAGGAAGAGGTTACAAATGCTATTCTTCTGCACCACTTCTGGTTTTGACTTTCTGCCTAGGATCATGCAAAAAAACTCAAGCATTTATCAAAGAATTACAATTTTTCTCCTAACCTGCACACCCGCAGGTTGTGCACACACACATACCCAAATGATTTTAACTTTTAGTCTTCCTGCAAAAAAATTATTCATAGTGTCAATCTAGATTTCTTGCCAAAGGGGTTTTGATTTTTTGTTCTGCTATGCAATTCAACACTTCTGTAAATGCAATGCTAAAACAGAAAAACTTAGGGTACGCTTCAGGTGCCTTTAGGAAAATATACAGAAGTAAGCAAAAAAAAAAAAGATATGCTGGGACTTTGTGTTGGGAAGAGATGTAATCTTTGCTATGAAGGAAAGAAACACTTCTGGATCTCTCATGTTACAAGAATTGGTTTACAAACAGTTTTGCTTGTGCCACAGTCATTTGTGGCCTCACACACACTAAGTCACACAAATTCAACAAACTAATATTCTAGCCAACCAAGAATACTCAAACTACGGAAAGCAAAAAAATTCTTGCTCTGTCTTAAACAAGATATTTGTTGACATAGCACAAATTCTTTCATATGATAACTTCTGAGATGAAGAGCCTGAAAAAAGAAAACCAGAAGGAATTTCTCCATCCCTCAGAGAAACATGGATAAGTTGCTTTATGTCTAGTGGCTATGAAAGTGAGGACACAGTGCCCTGCACCAAGGCTTATCTCACAGAGTGTCCAGCTGTTACTTGCCCACAGTTTTATTTCATCTTAAAGCCAAGATGTAAAAAGTGAGATAGAATATCAAAGCCTTAGGGTATGATGAAACCTTAGTGCCTGTGATAAAAGAATCTGTCTCAGAACAGCAAATCCCCCAAACATCAATATAATTTGGTTTTGGACTCCTGTAAGTCTAGTTTGGGGAGGGGTGGGGGGGTGGGGGGGTGTAGGAGAAGCCCACACCAAAGCTTTGCAACAGATTAATTTCAAGTTTGTACAGGATCTGTATGCTGGCTTTGGCTGGGATAGAGTTCATTTTCTCCATAGTAGCTAGTATGGGGCTGGGTTTTGGACTTGTGCTGGAAACAGGGTTGATGACCCAGGGGTGTTTTTGTTCCTGCTGGGCAGTGCTGACACAGAGCCAAGGCCTTTGCTGCTCCTCACCCCACCCCACCAGCGAGGAGGCTGGGGGGGCACAAGAAGCTGGGAGGGGACACGGCTGGGACAGCTGACCCCAACTGCCCAAAGGGACATCCCACACCATATGTCGTCATGCTCAGTATGTAAAGCTGGGGAAGAAGAAGGAAGGGAGGGACGTTCGGAGCGATGGCGTTTGTCTTCCCAAGTCACCGTTACGCGTGCTGGAGCCCTGCTGTCCTGGAGATGGCTGAACACCTGCCTGCCCATGGGAAGGAGCGAATGAATTCCTTGTTTTGCTTTGCTTGCGTGCATGGCTTTTGCTTTCCCTATTAAACTGTCTTTAACTCAACCCACGAGTTTTCTCACTTTTCCTCTTCCGATTCTCTCCCCCATCCCACCGGGGGATGAGCGAGCGGCTGGGTGGGGCTGAGTTGCCAGCTGGGGTTAAACCACAACAATTTCTCACCAATCTTACAAGAAGCTGAAACGCCACCACTTCATACAAAATCCCCTTAGAACAATCCACTGCGATCCCCCATCTTCCTCAAAAATAATAAACAAGCTTTTTGTGTTGATGCAGCTTTGTGGAAGTAAACACAATTAGGCCTTATGCTAAAATGAGCAGCATACTAATGAGAAATGTTGGATCAATTATTCCCCAGGAATTCAGGGCTATCAGCAGTCTGAGATCAGACATGGTAGTTTATACAGCTTTCACAGTTTCCCGATAAGAAATAAGCACAGCACAGCCGCACTGAGTCTGTACTATACACACAAAGACAGATTCCTCCCCTTCCTTATCTCATTTCTTTACGTTAAGCTGATTTTTCTTCACAACTTGGAAAGCTTCTTATTCCATCTCCCCCTCCCTCACTGGCATTTTATGAATGCATGTGGGCTGGATTAAAAAAAAAAATGCCCAGAACAGCCTTCCACAGGTTAGAGTCGACATCAAGCCTTTTTGAGGGAACCGTATGTGTGAAAGCTTGTCAGTTCTTAGACTGTAAACGTAAGACTACTGAACCGGTGTTTACAAAGTGCTCCGAAAGCCATCTGTCTGGATGCGCACCCGAGCGCCGAATCCCACACCCAGGGGAGCACGACAGCACACAGAGCAGCCCCGCAGCTCCGGCGAGCATGGTGCTCCCCTCTGACCGGGTCTGCTTTTATCACTGCCTGCTGGTCCCGCTGATGTTAACCTTTAGCTTGCATTCTCTCTCAGTTATCTCATAGCACAAGTCCATCAGTTATATACAGCACCAGTGACACTGATTGACTCATTCCCAATTCAGGCATGTCTAGCCAGACCGTTGCTACCCACCAAATAATCTACTGTTTCTTGCAAGTGCAAAAGTGCCAGCTCTGCAATCCTCACTCACAGCAAAAACATGAGCTAGCTTGCAGTTTCTAAGATTAATTCCTTTTTCCGCATCCTGTCATGTAACCACTCAGTAGCACAGCTTTTCCTTACAACCCTGGTCATGCATCTCACCCTCAACCAGAAAGGAACATTTTAAGAGAGATGCTGACACCTCCAGGGCTTCTTTCTGTCTTCACATATCCCCTAAGACTATCCAAGTAACACCTGATACATGAGATGTACTGAGATGCTGCTGAGATGATACTGAGCCATTTTATGCAACACTCAAAACAGAAAGAGCGCTGCTCCAGCATGGTTTGGACAGGTAAACACAAAACCAGAGAGTGCAGGAAGGAGAGAGCAAGTCAAATAAATGGGTTTGTAAATGTGGAAAAGGAGAACTTGCTTCTAACATTACGAGAGAGGGTCAGTTCGCTTGTAAAGAAGAAAAGCAACAAGCAGTTTGCTAAGAGATATGGGCACGTCATAGGGCAAAAATGCAGCAGCAAGGACAACAAGAACGCAGTAAGGAGCTGCAAGCAGCCTTACAGGGGCTCAGGCAGTGCCAAGGAATAAGGAATCCTGCAAGCAAATGCCTGGTTTTAGGCATCTGAAGGGGAGAGATGACAGACAGGTGAAAAAGTGGCTTCCAGAGTAGTAGCCTGAATAGACTCAGCATTTGTATCATTTTACATTTCAGTCAGAAAATATAAAGAAGCATTGAAGTACCTATACAGCTATCTAGTGTTACGTTTCTAAAACTGGTCACGTAGGGTTCCTATCACAGAGCATCAGACATTCAGCTTAGCCAGTGGCCGTTATATTTTACAGGCCAAGTTTTCAAGGGACCAAGATTTCTCAATGTGTTTTTGCACCTGCAGTTACAAGGAGATACACAGGACCAAGTCTGACTATCAGCTCTTCGGGAACACTTCATGTTATGAGAATCTCAAGATAATACTCCCGAGCTCCTGAAAGTGCTTGACACCTACAGCACTGGAAACCCTGACAGTCCTATCAGTCGTGTAGAATGTGAGCGACGTGGAGAAGAATTAATGCACTTAGGGGGGAAACGTGCCCCCACGTAGACACTGCCTCCAAATAAAAGGTGGGAATTAGTCAGAACCAACCCCGGGCTGGGCTTGGGCTGGTTTCTCTTCTCAGTGTTGTCACTAGGTGAGGTTTGAACAGGCAACAATGCATGATTTGTTGAAGTGAGACTTAATTAGAACAGCACAGATGTTTTCATTCCTTTGTCCTATTTCTCAGTAATGCTCATTTCTCTTCTTCCACCGTAGATTAAAATAGTAAACCTTATGGCTTTAATATGACCTGCACTTTTCTGTATCTGTTGTCTCCCATCATTTCTCCTTCTCCTTTTAAAAAGCCAAAAGCAAGACAGCTGCACTAGGGCCAGAAATTGCTCTTTCTCAATTGCACACTTCATGCTCCCTGGAATACAGGTGTAGCTTACTTAGCAACTGAGTATCTCTGTCAGCTTTGCAATTCTGTGTCCGTAAACTATTTAAATATGGGCCTGACCCAGCTTCCCAAACACAAAAGCAATACATTTCAAAAATCAAAAGAACTCTATCTGACGCTTCTGTCGGCTGTCACATTGCCAAGCAACAACATCGGAGCACCTTATATTTTCCCACTTTAATAAAGACAAGTGAAAGGCAGCTTCCTCTTGCAACTCCAGATAATTATGATCTTCAGAATCACTTTGAATTAAAACCTATCAGACAGTCCTTTTTCTTCACGGGGATGATAAAGGATGCAATGAGCTACCCAGCATAAGCAAACCACTGACCCTCGCTCCCCAAGAGCCACCTGTGCTCATCTCTGAGGTTACAGAGCTGGCTCCAGCACATATATAGGCGGGTTTGTATTTGGCTATTATGGACCACACTTGTCAGTCCTGCGAAGCTGTGGCTCATTAACTCCCACCTCCCTCAGCGCGGATCTGTGCAGGTAGAGGGCCAGGGACAGCAGGACAGCCACGGCACTTCATCCCAAGCACATAGCTTAAACAAGGCAGCCCAGAGGGCAGTGGTCACAGGACTAAGCCCAGCCTAGTGTTGAAGGACATGGCTGTCTCCAGCTCCAGGGAGCATTTCAGGTCTCATCTCCATAGCACTCATGTATCAACTATGGCAGGAAAGAGATTTTTTTTTTTTTTCCCTATTGATACCAAAGTTTCAACTATGTACTTTGTCATTTAGCCCCAAACCCAGCTCTGGGCTGGCCTGCAATACTGCCAAGCCCTATTTAATTTCTGGCCACGGTGGCCCTCCCCCAGCCCAGCAGCCCCAGAGCACCCCACACCTCCCTCGCTGCTGGCAGCAGCTCCAGCCCCCAGGCCACACATGGCCGTTTCTAATAGGGGACCTGAAGAATTTGGCCTCCACCCGCCAGGAACCCTCATTTTCACACACAACTCGAGCACAGCCAGGGAACCCACAGGCAGGGAGAGCTTCACCCATCACCCAGCCACACCAGGCTGAGCAAGGCTTGCTCGCAGGCTGCCCTGCAGTCACAGCCAGAGGCTCCGAGGCAGGAAGGGCCTGTCATTGCAGCATGCAGCCAGCTCCAGGCTGACCGAGGCCGGGACAACGCTCCTTTGCCCGGTGCTCCGAGCCCGCGGGATGCTATGGAGCCCCTCGCTTCGCCCTCGCTCCCCTGACCTCCCCAACATGGCGGCGGGGAAGGACCCGCCTGCCCTCACCGCCGCTGTCGCAATAGCGCCTCGCTTTCGCTGCGCTTTACGGTAAGGCCGCAAAGCGAGGAAGAAGGCGGCCGGCTGAGGCTGTTGCCGGAGGAGCGGAGGCCGCCATGGACCGGAGGAAGAAGCCGCTGGACGTGGCTGCATCCTCGGTGAGTGGGCGAACCTGGCCGGGAAGAAGCAAAAGAAACCCCTCCGCCTCCCCAGGGTGGGCTGTCGCTCGGTTTATAAGGGTGTCCCTTATAACCCGCAGCGGCGGGGCTCCCGCGGGCGGGCCCGGCCGGTGCAGGCCGTGCGGCTCAGGCCTGGGGGCCCGCTGGGGCGAGCCGTTTGCAGGAAAAACACCACACCGGGGCTGTGCTTTCTGCCCCCTCGCCTTAACCCCACCCCACTGAAATGCACGCTCGTAAAAGCAAATACTGATTTAAAGGGTTATGTTGTAACGCCGCGCGTCACGGCTTCTGACGTCGCGTCTTGGTTCTGTGAGATGTTGGGGGGGGTGGGGGGGTGGGTTGCCCCTTCGCCTTCCTGGCCCCCGCTTAATCTGAGAGCCCCCATTCATGACGTAATGATAAAATTAGGGCCTGAGAGGGAAATAGGGGTTTATTTCCTGATTTTTTCTAAGCAACAGGAGGCCCGTGTCTTGGCAAATCGACCCTTGGGGATGGCGAGGTGCTCTTCCTCCCTGCTCTCCACTAGCCTGTTAACAAGAGATTGCTACCAAACACTTCATTTTTGCCGATAAACAGTTAATGTCAACTGTGGGAGGTTGTACCATGGGTGGTGGGTGGTTGTATGTGAAACATTTCACATTGAATTTTTGGGTGATCACTTCTAAGCATTCAGGGGGGATAAAAAAAGGTTTAATTTACAACACTATGCATCACTGTTACAGGGATCTGAAAAGCAAATGCTTTAGTGTTTGGGACAAATATTAATATCAAAGTCTTCTACTTTCCTGATTTAATGTACGTCTGTGAAATTTGTCTTCTGTAGGACTCGCAGGGCAAGTGGCACGCTATCCTCTTCCAGCCTAGGTGTTTTAATGTAATTTCAATATAATACCGTTGCTGGTGATGTTTCCTAATAAAAGATGAGATGGGCGTTGGTCATAGATGACAATGCTGCTTACGTATTTATTATTAAAAAAAGAAGAAAGAAAATCTAAAACTCTATGAACAGTATATAAAACAGTGTGTCCTGGTTTTGGCTGGGATAGAGTTAATTTTCTTCCTAGCAGCTGGTACAGTGCTGTGGTTTGGATTTAGTATGAGAATAATATTGATAACATGCTGAAGTTTTGGCTGTTGCTAAGTGGTGTTCACACTGGTCAAGGACTTTTCAGCTTCCCATGCTCTGCTGGGTGCACAAGATGCTGGGAGGGGCCCAGCCAAGACAGTTGATCCAAACTGCCCAAAGGGCTATTCCATACCATACGGCATCATGCTCAGTATAGAAACTGGGGGGAGTTGGCCAGGGGGCGGCGATTGCTGCTCGGGGACGGGCTGGGCATCGTTTGGTGGGTGGTGAGCGGTTGTATCACTGTTTTTTTCCTGGTTTTTGTTCCTCTCTCGCTCTTTTTTTGTTGTTTTCCTTCTCATTACAATTTTTTATTATTATTATTATTATTTTGTTCCAATTATTAAACTGTTCTTATCTCAACCCACGAGTTTTCTTACTTTTGTTCTTCTGATTCTCTCCCCCATCCTACTGGGGGGGGGGGGGGGGTGGGATGAGCAAGCGGCTGCGTGGTGCTTAATTGCTGACTGGGGCTAAACTACAACACAGTGGGAAAGTATATATATTTTATGAAAGCAAATTTTTGTCAAGTCTTTTCTGAGACAGGGTTTTATTCATTGTCTGATGGTTAGAAGTTTCCTCGTTAAACTCAGTAGTGTTATTTCATTAGTGCTTCTCTATTTGTTTGCTGTCAGGAGGCTGGTAAAATCTCTGTGGAATTATATGTCTCTTATTCCCATTATGTATCAAAGGATCAAGTATATCTTTGGGTTTTTTTTAAATCCCTAATCATCATTTGTATTCCATGTTTTTTGTATATTGCTTGCTGTAAACTTGTGATCTTTGTGACCGGATCAGTGCTTCAAAGTTCCACATAAAAATGCAATCAACTGCTCATATAACTGCAAATGCCAGATTGTTTTACTAGAAATGCAGTTCTTGCTTTATGACAGTAACTGATGTATATGCATGTGATATGTCTCGGTTCTTTATTTGTTTATTTTGCTGTTGATATAGTTGGTAGATCTCAAAGCAGAACTCTTCCGAAAACAAGAAGAATTCAAGAAAGAAAAGCTATTGAAAGATGCTGGCATCTTTGCAAAGCCCAAAACTTCTAATAAGGTAGAAATATTTTTCCGTTGTTGTTTTTGTCATTCTTTCTCCTTAAAGTAAGGAAGTTCATATTCCAATCTAAATAAACACATACTCAGAGCTGTGTCGCTATTCAAATGTAAAATCAGCATGATGAAGATATTCCTGAAATTTCTATCAGCTCACTTCCAGGTGAGATTCTTGTGCACAGCAGAAAACTTATCTCATGGTTATGCCTATCTAAATCATCTCTTAATCTTCATTCCCCAGGGAGCCACAGCTTTTGTAACTATAGGGAAAGATGTTTCTTTTTTTCTCTGAGATTTTGTATGGCTCCCCGAAGGACAGAGGATGAGAGACTCTTCCAGAATCACCGAACTTTCTTGATAAATGCTCTGCTATCTGTTCCTCTGTATCACAGTGTATAATAACGAACACACGGTTCTCTCTCATGTTTTACTCTTTACTGCGCCTTTTTGTCCATTCATTCTGTAGCTTTCTCGTATAATATAGGATTGCTGCCATATTTGAAGAACATGCAGCGTTTACAGTGTTATACTGAAAACGGGCAAACTGATTGTATTTTATATCTAAAATGAAGGTAATGGAGAATAGAAACAATTCATAGCTTTGTTATTACTTTATTAATCAGCAAGATTGTTATTAATTTTTTTAACCTTAACATCTTTGCCAGAATAGATTTTGTCTGATTTCTGAGTGCTTTTTTTTTTTTTTTTTGCTTCTCAGCCTGTCCTTAACTATTATATCGTACTGCAATCTGTGTAATTGTAGGACGTACCTGCTGCATCCTACAGCACAGTGGGTATAGTCTCAAGTCAAACATGTTTAAGATGTTATTTACAAAGTCTTTCATGATTGATTTCCAAAGTTTGCATTATGGAGTTGAAATACTTTTTAATCATTATCATTTCAATATTTTTATTTATTTATTTATTTGTTGTTATAAAATTGTACTCCACAGAAACCAAGCATCTGGAACAAACAAAACACAGGAGTTGCAAATCGAGCCGAGAAAGATATTGAGCAGAAGACAGAAGAGGAGCATATATTAGATAAATCAAGGTAACTCTTGGGTGCTGTAAGAAAGGAATGCTTCGTAGAACCTGTTTTTCAGTGTTTAGAAAAGCACATAAAGCAAGTTATGCACATTTTGGACCAGTAGTTCTCATTTGACCAACCAGTAAGACCAGCATCAGTTCCATGCTCTTTACCGGTAACGTACAGACTGCATCACAGCAGTCCCATGCTATAAGGATATCTGCCTCGCGTTATCATGGCTGTGTAAGTATGTCAGGTTACTGATTTTTGAAAGTCATCTTTAGAATTAAAAGCCAGGGCAGTGATACATCAGAATTCTGTAGCAAAGTGTTTCTTGGACTTGACAGAAAATGGCTCACTTTTTTGCAAGATTTGACTCATCTTCTAAATGGGTTAGTTGTACAATAAGATACATGTTGTAAATGCAATTTCTGAGCTATTTGCTGTTTTTCTGTAAGCAGTTCCTAGCTCTTCAAAATTGTTTTCTACCATTCCAGAAATTAGCTAAGGTTTTCTCTTCAGTGTCTAAGAATAAGTGTATAGCTTTCTTTTTTCTTTTTTTTTTTTCTGTAAAAAGAGTATTTGAGTGTCTCATATCTGCAAATAATGGTCTAGCTTCCAGTATTTATCTGTAGTAGATAGAGGTGGAATACTTGTTACATCGTGTTCCTGCCTACTTGGCAAATTACACTTAAAATAATTATGTAACTTCACTAAAATTATTTTCAGTATAAACTCTGGAACTGGATATCTATGTATCTTCAGAAAAGTCAGTTAAGGTTCAAAACAAAAAACAGGCATAAGTCAGCTTCTAGTAAATATTTCAAGCACTCCTGGTACTTTTCTGTTCCATTTATCTATCCTGATTCATTTATCCCAGTGTTGGAACTGGTGGGATTGCAATGTTAATTTTTTTTTTCTTTTTCAGGAAGAAATTAGAAGAGAAAGCAAAGCTGTATGAGAAAATGACAAAAGGCGACTTCCCAGGTGAACAAAACTAGTCTAAACTTAGTATTTTTATATATATGCACAGATATGTGTAAAATTTGTTTCTAAAGTTCACCTTAAAAGTTGGTATTTTTGACTATCTGGTGATTTACAGCAGCTACACTATGAATTCACTGCTTGTCTTCTTACATGGGAAATTTTTTTGGAGTTATTATACAAAGTGATTGACATGGGTTATTCTGCTTTGAAAGGGAGAAAAAGTACAGGTACTACAGAAAATACAATAACTTTCTGAAGGACAGCCTGTCCTAGTAAAGCACTATGGGGTGGTTTCACTCATTCATTAAGTGGGTGGAATATATTCTGGTTTTTCAATACACAATCTTAGAAAAACAAAATTAATTTATTCCCCATTATGCAGTCTTTGGATTGCATTGCTGATTTTCTGTCCTGCATTCTCATTCTTGGACCTTTATGAAGAGAAGAGGAACAGGAAGGGAGTCTGGCTCGTCCGCATGTGAATGCCAGTCATGCAGCTAATAGGGTTACAGAATTCTAATCTGTCCCTTCCTTCTCTCGCTCATTCAGTCCCTTGCAAGACATAATTACTAAAATAGAATCCAAATCTCCTTGCAATTAATCTCTAATGTTTTCTTTACTAGTGTCCATCTTTGCCACGTATGACCCCACCGCTTTTCTCTACTTGTCTAAAAAGTACTCTAGTGACTGCTTAACTACGGCCAACACACCAAATGTTAAGCATCAGATTAAGTATTTGAACTGTTACATAAGAAACTCTACACTTCGGAAGTAGTTAATGAGCAGAGAATATTTTAGTGCAAAGACTGCAGCCTTTTCTGTATTGTACACAAATGATTAATTGCTTAAAAAACTCCTAAAACTTATATTCAGAAATAGAGGTTATCACAGTGGAGCCAATTTATAGCTCCAAGTTTGTTTGGCACTGAAGGAGATTTAAGCATTCCCCAATAGTGTGGTCAAGGGCATTGCTAGGAGCTGAAAAGCTGATTGTGGCTATTTGGTGTTGATTTTGTGCTCAGTTCTGTTCTTTTCATGGCTGCTCTCAAAGAATTGATTTTCTGCCTTAGATGAAGAAACTGAGGATTTGTACCTAGTGGATTTCACTCAGAAGATCATAGACAAACAGCACGAAGTACAGGAACTGTATCAGAGCGAAGCTGCTAGAAAGACTTTAGAAAAAGAGACAGATGAGGAGGAAACTCAACCTGAAATGGAAATACCACCGCCTGAGGACCCAGATGAAGAATGGTTGGTACTCCTGGCTAAGCTGGCCTGAGTAGTCTGTTCCTTGACAATTGCATGAGAAAGTAATTTTATTCTCCAAAGTATGTGGAGTGGCACCTTTTTTTTTTTTTTTGGTTAATACTACACATTGAGAAGAGGTGGTAACATTCTTTCATTTCATGTCTCATTAAAAGACAGTCCTTCATGTTACTTTCCTTTCCATGTAGGTGACACTGCAATAGAAACTGCATCCGGGATTTTGAGAAACATCAATCAGGGAAATGTGCTATAAGTGAGACATTGTAATATCCTCTGTTATTTTCTTGCATATTTATGCCATTTATGGCAGTTCTGATCACAGTATTGATACAATTTTATGCTTTGGTGCCTTGAATGGAAATGTACTTCAGCTGAACTTGGGGGTTTTATTGCATCCACCTTCCCCTCTCTAGTTGTGTGTGACTTACAAAATGAGCAGTCGTTTTCGTTGTATGACCTCCTCTTAAAGGAGAGAAACTCTGGTTGGAAAAAGAACACGATTTTCCAGTATTTCTTCCGCTGTTTAACTGCAGCACAGCAAATAGTCTGTGACAATTTTCTGTGACATTCCAAGTAACGACTAGTTTTTCATCCAAGACATTAGGAATAATTATGAAACCAGTCTGACTAAACATTTTCCTTGCCCATTTGTTTAAAATGATTATGGAACAGAGATTTTACTTCTGGTAATCAGTTGAAAACAGCAGTAACCAATATGAAACAGAGCACCCCCGTTCTCCAGTTTATTAGGCCAAGGTAAAATTTGCAATGTAATGTTTCAGAATAAATTGGGAGAATGAATCCAGCAGAGTTCCAGCAGACTGCTAGGTTGGAAAGGCAGATATACCCATTACCAGCATCTTGCTGAAATTCCAGATGAAACAATCACTGAGCGATGGGCTCAACCTGGTTTGTGCTCTCGTCACCCTGAAGTGTCAGAAATTCAAACTGATACATTTTACTGGTCACATAGTGCTCTTCTGTCATTGCCTACATCTCACATCAATGACATGTATTATTATTACTCTCTTGTCCATCTCAGTGAGGCCATATCCCAGTGAGGATATTTGGGTGCTAGCATAATTAATGCTAATAATTCTGCAGTGATCTTTAGTTACATCTAGTTACATCTTCCCTGTAGGGAATGCAGACTTTTTTTCTTTTTCTACTCATGTTACCTTATAATAAAGAACAAAGGGCACTGAGTATATACTAAGCTTTAGATATCCTTAGAAATTATGTAAAAGACTTAACTTACTAAAAGCACAGATCCTTAAAAGTTTGGTTTTTGGGAACTAGATTGCCAGTCATACTTTTTCAGATGTAATACGAATTCTTTAGAATGGGATAATTGAGGCAGCTTGATGCTAAGGAACTTTCTAGCATTACAGGACAATAAGTATAGCTCTTAACAGCTTTTTTGACAACCGTAAATTAAGTGTTCAGTACTATAAAGAGTTGAATAAGAAGCACAATATGTTTTTCAAAGGAACATTTTGCTTGCATTTTAGTCAGCCTTTGTTACACCAGTTGAATGAACGCTATCAGCCTATTCTAAATGAGTTTTAGACTGATAATTGAAATGCATTGTAGCAATTTCATATCCGCAAGAAGTCGATGCCACATCATTATTTTCACCATGGGAAGCAAGTACTAGGCTCAGTTTTATTTTGGTGCAAAAACAACATGACATTGTAACTTTTGAACATTTTCTTACAACATCTTATTGCCAAGGCAAACAGCCGGCTCAAAGTGAGATTGAGTAAATGGCTGTGATAAAACTGTCATATGCCCTGTTCAGAATGTATCCTCTTAACCTGTGAGTCTGTTAATTGAAAGGTGGAAGAAACTGTCACACATGGAGAGACTGAGAGGTGATGAATGCTCTTTGAAAAGTGTCACTGCTTCTGTCTTCTGGTTAAGAGTTCTGTGAATCCGCAAATAGAAGTTCTACATCAAATTTCCTTTGCTTTCATTACAGGGTTGATTATGTTGATTTCTTGGGCCGATCTAGACGCTGTATGAAGAAGGATTTGCCAAGTCTACTTAAAATGGATCAGGAACTTCAAGGGAAAAGGTGTGGTTTCTCTAATGGAAGTGCACGTTTCTTGCAGTATGTAACATACTTTTTTTTAAAGACAAGGAGGAGAGGCTGTGCTTTATCCTATTCTCAATCCAGAATTGTTGATGCTACTGCTTTCTCTAGATATACTTTACACCAACTTCTGCTGGTTACTACGTTGTGCCTTAAAAAGTAGACAGAGTAGCTGCAGAGCAATTGTGCAAGACTGTGATTTTATCAAAACTTCCTATTATAAATTTATGTAGTATTCCAAGGCTTCTCTTTTATTTCACCCTGGCAAATGGTTCACCATTTGAAATGCGTGTCTGGTGTATTGCTTTTAAATTGCAACAGAATGGAGGCCATGGATATCAAATAAATGCCCAACTGAAATCTTTAATAAACTACTGAGGCACAGTCTCTGATGTAAATGCTGACCAAATCTAAAACCTCACTTACAGAGATTAGCTTGCAGAGAAAAGTTCTAATAAATTGACTTAGCAACCTCTCAGATATTTGATGCATCTTTTAAAACTGTGGTCCTTGTACGGGGATTGTATTTTATTATACCTTCCAGAAAATGCCAGAGAAGTGATTCCTGGTTCTGTTTAACCTGGAAACTGATTATAGTCTTATAGCAATTCCAAATTCGTCATGGCATTCAAAGTGAATTTGTTAGATCTCCATTTGTTTGGTTTTGCTCTTCTATTAAACAGCTGTTTAACAGCTCTTCTGTTAAAATTATTATGGCAGCACTGAGAATTGTTTTCAGAAAATAATCTAAAGGTACCTCGACTGAGCCTTTACTGTTGCTAAAGTGAAAATTCTTTCACGCTAACAAGTCATCAATGTGTTCTCTGTATTTTAAACATAAGATGGAGAATATGAGTGCTTTGAAATTGCTGTCTCTGCATTGATACGGATGACAGTCGGTCAGCAAAACCGGCTTTAGCTAGGCAATAAAAGAAAAAGATCCTGCTGCTTCTCTTGGGAAAACAAAATATTTCCCATATTGGGTATTAATATTTGGCATGGATTTCTAGGGTAAGTTAATGGCTAGCTTTTTGTTATTTCAAATACCTTTCATTTTCTGACGTTAAACCTGAAATGTTTCTATATGTGGTTACTAGCACCCCAACAGATGCCAACAAAAGTGATTATTTAATCTCCCATTCTGTGATTTGATAATGATTTCATAAAGCCTGTAAGAAAGGATATGATTTTAGTAACATGTTCTACTAGTACCTTGTTTCAGAGATAGTTTTGTATTCTTGTCTTCACTGTGTACCAGTCATCAATGCTGCATTACTAAATGGTGCCTACAGCAATCTATGTTGTGTAAAAACTGCAACAGTGGATCATACCCAGTCATACTTTCACTGTTTGATACTGTAAAACTGGTAAGTTCTGCTCTGTAATCCCTAACTTTTTTCTCTTTCTTTTTTTCTCTTTCTTTTTTTCTCTTTCTTTTTTTCTCTTTCTTTTTTTCTCTTTCTTTTTTCTTTTTCTTTTTTCTTTTTCTTTTTTCTTTTTTTTTTCTTTTTTCTTTTTTCTTTTTCTTTTTTCTTTTTCTTTTTTCTTTTTTCTTTTTCTTTTTTCTTTTTCTTTTTCTTTTTTCTTTTTCTTTTTTCTTTTTCTTTTTTCTTTTTCTTTTTTCTTTTTCTTTTTTCTTTTTCTTTTTTCTTTTTTTTTTCTTTTTTCTTTTTTCTTTTTCTTTTTTCTTTTTCTTTTTTCTTTTTCTTTTTTCTTTTTCTTTTTTCTTTTTTCTTTTTCTTTTTTCTTTTTCTTTTTTCTTTTTTTTTTCTTTTTTCTTTTTTCTTTTTCTTTTTTCTTTTTCTTTTTTCTTTTTCTTTTTTCTTTTTCTTTTTTCTTTTTCTTTTTTCTTTTTTCTTTTTCTTTTTTCTTTTTCTTTTTTCTTTTTCTTTTTCTTTTTTCTTTTTCTTTTTTCTTTTTCTTTTTTCTTTTTCTTTTTTCTTTTTCTTTTTTCTTTTTCTTTTTTCTTTTTCTTTTTTCTTTTTCTTTCCTTTTTTTTCCTTTTTTCTTTTTTCCTTTTTTCTTTTTTTTCTTTTTTCCTTGTTTCTTTTTTTCTTTTTTTCTTTTTTCTTTTTTTTCTTTTTCTTTTTTTTCTTTTTCTTTTTTTTTTCTTTTTCTTTTTTTTTTCTTTTTCTTTTTTTTTTCTTTTTCTTCTTTTTTTTCTTTTTCTTTTTTTTTTCTTTTTCTTTTTTTTTAATTAGACAAGGTCCTGATGGTAATACTCTGTTATCTGAAGACATGAGAAGAGAACTTCAGAGGCAGCAGTGGGAAAAGGAAGAAGAAGAGGCCCTCAGAAAACCCATGGGACCAATACATTATGAGGACATTCGAGAAAATGGTATACTTCCATACTTTATATCACTTATCTTTATATCACCAATCAAAGAGATTGGTTTTAGAGGAAGCAAGGGGAAGTGCTTCTTGTGCCTTTATGCAAAACTTCAGGTATGTATTAAGCCACATGTGTAATAGCCATTCAAATTACCAGTACATAAATCTAGATTTATTTTTCCTCAGGTTGTATTTTTCTCAAATGTATTTTTCAAATCTCATTAAATCCTCCTGTTTTCTCCTTCAGGAAGCTTCACTTCATGCATCATCTAAAACAAGCCTATTTTAGCCATCTAAAACTAATGCTGTGTATGTTCTTGGGAGTAGTTCAGTGCCTGAAAGCAGGGTGTATGGTGCTTGTAGTTATTGTCAATTATAAACTGAGTGCAACTTAAATTTATTGATTTTCTTCTTCTTTTCAGAGGCCAGACAGCTTGGTGTTGGTTACTTTGCCTTTTCTCGTGACAAAGAACTTAGGAATAAACAACGGGCAACACTGGATATGCTAAGAGAGCAGGTATGAGTTTAAAGAGCAAATTGGAGTATGAGGGCATCCCAGTTTCAGTGGTCACTGTATTTGATTTGTTGTGTAAGTCTTACACTAGGTGATGCCTGCAGCTGGCTCTGAAAAAATTGGGCCTCTTTTTCCCTGCTGAAACATGGTACTTGATGAGGATTGCTTTTAGTTGTTTAGTGAAGGAAGATATGTAGTTGATTATAATGCCAAAGAAAGATTAATTCATGTTTTTCTTTGCTGTTAAGACACTTGATCAGAGAACTAAACGTGAACAGTTAAAAGAAAAAAGGAAGGCAGCTCTAGATGCAAGGCTGTCTAAACTTCGAGCACGGAAGATTAAGAAGTTAAGGGAAGCTGGATTAGAGGAAGAAGCAGAAAAATTGGAGAATGGAGGTATGATCTGCTGCCTTTTTAAGTTAAATACTTGCTGTTTCATCTTGTACTTGATCAATGGACAGGCATATTCTAATTGATTTAGGTTTGGACATTCAATATATTGGTATTATGAATTCTATATATACAATTAGTGTAACTGTTAAGATAATGAGAGTTCATATAATTGTGTGTAGATATAAACTCATGCCAGAAACAGCTTAATAATGCAGGTAGAAATATGATACGTAGATTGTAGGCTTTTTTGATTCACACCTGACAGCAGGAATTATGTGGGTTAGTTATGCAGGTTGAGGTTAGAGCTGCTGAAATTTTACTGGCTTTTTCTTTTTTTAAGATGAAGTAGAATAAAAAGTAGTCAGAATTAACAAGTTAATAACAAGTTAATTCTGATTTCATATAATATACACTGCTACAGTTTCAGTGCAGTCTGTAAATTGGACATACAGCTGACTTTAGGATTTAGGATGATGAATCTGAGTTCTAATCCCATCTCTGCCCTGTCTTCCTTATGACACTACGAGTCACTTGTACTGTCTGTCTCCTACTGTAAAATGTAGCTAATATTTCACCATGTCAGAATTCTATGCAAGTGATTAACTGTGAAGTGTTCTGGAAACGAAGAACAGTAATGTGCCACTGCTAACTGTTACTGTTGTTCAGAAGAATAAGAATGCAAATTGTTTTCTCCAGTAAATGAAATGGAGATAACATGCTAATGTTCTTATTTTTACCAATTTTCTAGCTTCAGTATAACACTCAGCACATTCCTTTTTGGGTTATTAGGCAATAGATTTTCAGCAGTCTTTTTGATACAACTAGAAAGCTAATGAAGTTTCTCTTGGTAGATATGCTTCCTGATTATCTGGTTTACCCATTATCTTTTCTGAACTAATATGCAGTAATTAAAAAAAAAAATCACCTCCCCACTCAGATGCATTTCATTATTAGAATGAAATTAGATCACTAGTATGAGCTCTATAAATGCAAATAACTCTTCCTTCCTATTCCTCCTGTGAAGTTCATACAGATTTTATCCCGTTACTAACAAAAACTACTATCTTTCTGTAACATAGAGTTGAAAGGTGTTACTGAGGAAGTGGAAGCTCCGAGAGTTACTGCAGCAAGTAGAAAGGTAGAGGTTGTCATCCAGGAGAGAAGAGATACAAAGCCTGGCGTACCTTATGTCCGAGAGTGGGATAAAGGCAAAGGTAAGGAAATGTAGATTCTTAAACATTGTTAGGAAGCAGTGTGCACACTGCTATTTTAATTTCTATTTTGTGACAAAGTATGGTAAGACTCAGAAGCAACTAAATACTTTCTCCCTTCATGTTGATAACTACCTAGTGTCCAGTGCAGTGATTGACAAGGCATGCCTCAGTACCAGTAGCTGCTACAATGTCCCCATAATTTTTTTCTTCTATATGAGTTATTCCATTTCTGGATGATTCAGAGAGGTTGACAGAATGACAAATGTCATAGTTCATAAGATTTATTGTCTTTCAGTGTGATGTTTTCTTGATATATTTCTGTAGTTTGTGCTATGTGATGGCAGGATGTATTACACTGAAACAAGTCCAGGATGATACTAAAAAGTGATGCAAGCAGAGACCACTTCAGTGCCAATGTCCCATCTTGAAGCATCTTCCTTGTCACAACATCAAGTGATGGCTGTCTTCTAGATCCCTCCCAAACCCACTAACTCGTTTTGCACCAGTTATCTAGGCTCATGCACATCCTTGTAATCTGATGCCTGACTTTTAAGTAAAAGCAAACAAGGAATAGGCAAAAGCACATAAATGTCCACCTTCTTTAGTACTCCTGTAAGAGCAGCATTCCTGTTCTGTGCAATACTGATACTACCAGCTTCTATTTACTTTCCACAGTCTCTCTTTGTGTTCAGTTAATGAACATCGTTGTGAGGGGAAACTTTGTGGTTCCATTAAAAACCAAAACTTTCAGGGCCTATCTGTTAAATCTTTATCCTGCCCGACGCTGTTTTTTTCCTACCTCTGAGGAATCCTAGTATCTGACTGACACTCAAGAAGCACTGTGCTACACAATAAATATTACAGTCAGAAAGAAGAGGACAGCTTACTCTAAAATGTGAAGTAGAATAACTTGTTCACTGAACATAAATGTAACACAAGCATCTAAATTAGTATAAGAAGGGATAAACAAATTCTTCACTCTTAGATGTTTTCCTCCTTACTATTTCATATTTTTTTTCTATTTTTACCAAAGCAAAGGAAGAAGTCCTGCTCTGATTGGGGCTCTATTTTGCTACATCAGACAAATGTGTAACCATTCTGTATCAAAATTTTCTACTTAATTTCTTACAGAAGTCTTGGTAGAAATGAATACTGAAAAGAATTTTACTGGTTTTAGAGAGCAGGTTTGGGTGACATCTTCGGAGTAGGTTTGGGGGATATCTTTTTAGGTGTGGTGATCTTGAGCTGTCATTCCATTGCAGTACTTCAGAACTATTTTTAATCAGCTGTCATAGTAACTAGAATATCTACCACTTCTTTTGAAATAAAGAAGTTACTGGTTTTCGCCTGTGCCCACTAGAGATAATCTCATCATCTCCATCTTCTAATAACTAAGCTCTTAATGCTTTGATTGGTTTGTATTTTGATTCACCCCTAACTAATTAGTCGGTTTTCATAACCAATGACCACATTGTTAGAGGATCTTAAAGTGACTAGGATGAGTTACGTAGAGGATGGTGGTTATCTTTAATGCTCAATGCTTTTGTTCCTGCTCTGTAAAGGAAGTGGACTGTCAGCAGCAATCTAGTACTAGATGGAAAAGTAACTTCAAATGGCTTTACACAGCTGCATCTTCTCTGTTTGCTAATTTGTTTTCCCTCCTTTCTGACTGATCTTCAGACCCTGAAATCTATATTCAATCTACTTTTCCCTGTTTCTAACAGAACTGATGTTTGGACAATGGTCAAAGAAACAGGAAGAACTCAGAGATGAGCGAGATCCAGAATTTGCACCACCCTCTGATTACTTTATGGGACAAAAGAAAGATGATAATTACAGAAGTCAGAATTTGAACAGTCCTGAAACCTCCTCTGAAAAACTAGAAACGGAGACAGCACAAAAGCAAGAGATGCCATCAGTGCAGGCCAACGGCAGCAGCACTGAAGATGTGCCACCATCAGTGCAGGCTTACCACAGCAATGTTCAAGATGAGTCAGCATCAAGAGAGGCCTGTGGCAGTGACACTCAGGATGTGCCGTCATCAGCAGAGGATGACAGCAGTGATGATGAGGAGGATATGCTGCCACCAGCACAGGCTTATGGCTACGGTGCTCAAGGTGTGCCGCCGTCGATGCAGGCTTATGGCTACGGTGCTCAAGATGTGCTGTCATCAATGCAGGCTTACGGCTATAGCACTCATGATATGCCATTTCCAATGCAGGCTTATGGCTACGGTGCTCAAGGCATGCTGCCACCAATGCACGCTTATGGCTACAGTGCTCATGATATGCCATTTTCAATGCAGGCTTACGGCTACGGCACCCAAGATGTGCCACCGGCAATGCAGGCCTACGGCTGCAGCGCTCAAGATGTGCCGCCACCAATGCAGGCCTGTGGCTGCAGTGCCCAAGATGTGCCGCCACCAATGCAGGCCTGTGGCTGCAGTGCCCAAGATGTGCCACCACCAATGCAGGCCTGTGGCTGCAGCGCCCAAGATGTGCCGCCATCAGTACAGGCCTGTGGCTGCAGCGCCCAAGATGTGCCGCCATCAGCGCAGACTGACAGCAGTGACACTCAAAATCAGGAACCACTTTACCAAAGTTTAGATGATATGCTGTCTTATTACAGACAAGTGACTTGAACTGAGCAAAAAGATAAGCAATAATCGTGATTTAAAGAACTGAAATAGAATTATCTTATCGGCAAGAATATTATTTTCCCACATCTGGGAAAAATAAGTTTCTGTAAGTAGATCAAAATAAATCTCCTGGAGACCTAAGCTATTTTACATCACAGCTGTACTTTTGCCCTGTTGGTTCTTCCCCCCCCCCCCCCCCCCTTTATTAAAATTATGTGGGTTTGTTTGGGGTTTGTTTTTTGGGTTTTTTTTTTTTTTGGCAGTACTTACTTAGTTTAGTACATATTTCATTTTAACTCTCTGCCACCTACACCTGAACTTTGAGGTATATTAATGGCTTTCTTTCAAAAGATGAACTCTTCCTTTACTCTGTCGCTCCCCAGCTTCTGGTTTGGAGGTACTACAAGTTCAGTGATATCTGTAGAAACAGTATTGAAATGGCAGGCCCTCTGCTGCTAAATACAGAAAGATTTTAGGAAATTTGTTACCTACTTAACCTCCTGCCTTTAGGAAGTACAGAATATTATCTAGTGAACAGTGGTGGAGGATGGTTCACATGGTCGTAACAGCTTCTGCATTCCTGAGGTCAGTATATAACTCATCATTCTGTGAAGCAAATTAGAGTGGAGAGAGGCATTGCAGAAATCAATAAATAATGATGGTTAGACTAAGAATAAACACTTCACTAAAGCAGAAGTCTTGACATCTGAAATTACTGTCTTACTGGTTTAGAAAATGCTCTCATAATTCTCTAAGTGCATTTTTCTCACATCATGTTATATTTATGGCTTTACTTTATTTAATACTTTTTTCCAAAAACTGTGATATTGCAGTCATTATATATAAAAAGCAGACCAACCTTTACCAAACAAGCTTTTATTTCAGAATCTCAGTAAAGGAGAATAATACATATTTATCACATAGAACATTTTTATTTCTGAAGATAATTTAGATACCCCCAATTTGTATTTTAAAAGCTCATACAAGGATTAAGACCTAGAAAAGCAGGTTAGAATGGGAATTTCCTGGATTGTCTAAAGTTAAATGACAGTGATACTGTCAAAGAAGAGAACATCTGATTGAAATAGTGAACTGGCCAAAGAGACAGACGTAATGTGCTACTCTTGTGTGCTTCAGTCAGATCTCTGCTTTGCAAAGCCTGGTGAACAGCAATGTGTTCAAGGTCACTGAGCAAACTTAGTAACATGCAGAACACATTCACTGTCCCCAAACTGTTTTAACCTCAGCTAGTAAACACACTTCCATCTCTCTTCTTTCCTATATCACTGGCTTTTGCACAAGAATTTGCAGAGCAGCAATAACACCTCACAGGAGGAATGACATCCCACAAGAGCACCAGTGGTACCATTTTAAAGCTACAAAATACCCCAGTCTTTTATCCTTACCAAATGGTTAAGAGACTGGAGCTTTATGATAACTTTGGGTTTCTGTTTCTCTGAACAGACCTAGAACTTGAGGATAGTATGGCACTATTAATGGCCACATCCACCTGACATGCACAGAAAACTTAGCAGCAGCTCCTTGTGTTTGCTGCTGCTGACACTGACCTGAACTCAGCTGCTGCATGTGGCATTAGGGTGTATATTTCTTCCTTTCCTTGAATCTCTTCAGTATGAATAAAGAACCTGAAAATAAATAATGATCGTATACTAATGACTGAAACACAGAGGAAGATGTTACAAACCCATCTGGTTTTACCAAATGTGACAGCATCAATGCAGTATTTTTCCCTCATAAATTTGGTACAATCTCAGGTTAGTCACTATCCATGAGATGGCAGTCTAGGCTTACTGACTTTCTGTAAGAAGTTCTACCAGTATATACCTATTTTCTGCTATTTATTTCCTAGTGACATTGAAGTAGTCTCTGATGACCCTGATCTGAGTAGAATTTTTTCAAATGCTGCGTCACCTCACATTTAATTTTGAGTTTAAAACAGTTGTGTTTTAGCAGCTTTCTTCCACAAAGATAGTAAGTGGTCAAAACGCAAATTTCAAATTTGACTAGTTAGGAAAACAGTCTTCATGCAATGCCACTAGTTGTTGAACTTGTACATAGAAACTGATGTTAAATGTTGTAATGTTTCATTAAGAAGTGTTTGGTTGCCCACAGAGTCAGCAAGGCAAAAGCTAATTGCTAAGCTAAAGTTACTTGCAAAGACTCTACTACTTCTTTAGGGTACCAAACTCCTTTGAGTAAATTTCCTAGGTATCCACTACCAGATTCCACTGCTGTGCCTCACCAGGGGGATCACCACCTTTGTCCTCATGCTTACCCATGATCCACTGGTACGGCTGGAACATGTCTAATATCATGTTGACAGAAGTGACTTAATAGTAACTGTCATGTTTAAAAGCTATTTAATTGGGCAGCCTGGTTGTTACAGCACAGGAAATAAAGGACCTCATTCAGATTTCTACCGTCGGTCTGGGAAAGCTTTGTTCAAATGATGTAGCTTCTGTGCACATGAGCGAACGGTAAGTTTGGACTCAAAACAGTTTAGCTGTATGTTGGAATAAACACTGGAATAAACATCCTAGATTTCAGTTGTAACGGGCAATTTCAATGTGTGAGACAGGGTTTCCAGCTTAGAAACACTATTTTTTTTTTTAAAGCAGGTAATGCATTTAGAAGTATTTTATGAAATCTATTGGAAAAACAATCCCTTTTGACCAGAGATGCTTTAACTAATCCATATTTAAATTTCATAGCAAGAAAGAATTTAGTACTATAGTTTCTTGGTTCCTACAAATAAGATCAGGCTGAACGAGCGATTCTGCTGTTTGAAAGAAATTGAAAAAAAAAGAGATTTAAAAAATTGACATGTATTTTATATCTTTGAAAGGTCATAACTTAGAAACCACTATAATGCCCCTGGAAGATGGGGGTCCAAATGGTACCATTACAGTTTGGAGAAAAGGGAAAGGGAAGATGGAGATTGGCAGAGCTGCTAAAGGCTGTAAAGGAATCACTAGTCCATGCTGAGCGAGACCCAGGAGCTCTGTGCCTGTACTGCTATTGTGTTATAGTGTCCCTCTTTCTAATTTTTTGTTTAAGGTGACTGTGGGAGGATGGATCAGCTGGAACATAAAAGCATGAGAAACTCCCCAGAGTGTTTCGAAGCTTGCTGGGCAGTGCAGTGAAGCATTTTAGGATGTTTTGGGTTGTGTACTTCATGCTTTCTTAGCCACTTTCAGCCTAGAATCGCTGTACATTACGATTATTTATTAATTAAGCCTCAGAATATTGTTCTGAAGTGAGATAATACTGCTATCCCCATTTTGCGGGAAGAAGAAAACTAAAATGCAAAATGTCTTATGCAAGGTCACAAAGCAAGTCTGTGGCAGAGTAGAAGTTCAAAGCCAGTTCTCCAGGCTGGCTGACTTAAGCTAGTGAAGTTTCATATTTAAGATCTCGCATGAATCAGTATGTGGAAGTCATTCAGAGTAAGGTATGATTACCTTGGAGCTGAACAAACTCTAAAGAGTGGGTAAACTACTTTAAAACATTAGAGCTTGACTTCAATTCATTATAGCAATCATATCCTTTGATGGATTTCCCTGTAAAGAATATCTGCATCTATTCCGCTGCTATTTTAATCATTGACATGCATTTCCTACTGCCTTCTGGGCTTTGTTTTTTCTATGCCCTTCAGACTGTGGGTAATTTTATGTATATATGTGATTTAGGACCTATATTGTCTTTGCATTAGTTTAACACTGAGCTGGAGCTGCACTAAGGAATGAAATGCCATTTATTACATAGCATTATGTAAAAAGATACGATCAAAGTGTTCCTTTGTTCAGCTTCATTTCCATGGCCTGATATTAAACACAGGAGGACTCTTGGCCAGGAAGGCAGTTCAATGTCTACATGAAACTAAAGCCTATTGAGAACAGCTCTCCCACAGCAGCGATCTGTCACTTTGCCATTTGGTCTCAGTCCCTTTTGTCTTGATTTTTGGCTGAAACGCTTTTGCGTATTCTCTCATGCTGTGGAGCACACATTTCTATTCAATCTATTTCACTCTTATTTCACTCAGACCACCTCAAGTTAGCTTCACTGTGATTGGCAACCTCACTCATTTCATTTAGTAATTCCTGGGGCAAACAATTGCTTCTTGATACACTGCCAAGGTTCTATTTCTCTCATATTCTAGCCAGATCTAGAGGATGTTGTCTTCCATTCCCTCTTCCTCCTCATTTTAAACCCCACCCCCCAAGTTAACTACTTTGACACCAGCGGAAAACAGGTGTGCACTGGGGCTATGTTGGTAAGGATCTGTCACCATCAGTATATGACTGATGTAAGTAAAATAAAGCAAACTTGTGTTTTCCCTCTTCTCTGAGCATGCACAGCTGTGGGCACACTGTTATCTGTGGTTGCATTTCATGTGTTGGAACTGAGCTTTGCCCCAAGAGGTACCAGTGGTGGCTCACGTTGCCTTCAGTGTTCCACACAGAGCCAGGGCCAGCCCCTGGCTCTTGGGCAACATATCTAAGGCAGCTTTGTCCTGCATCTTTGTGTGACTATTTTTTCTGATACACAAGTTATCTTTGTCCAAAATGCAAGAAGCATTCAAGCATGCTTGGATTTCAACCTTCACCTGTTCTATGTAGCTAGCAGGACTCAATCTGATCTCCAGAGAAGTACCGTTAGAGAACACAATTTTCTCTGTGTCACCAAAGGCGGATTTTCACCCCCTTGGAGGGCAGCAGGGATCTGGATCTCACTGTGAACTATTAGCATGTCAGCTAAGGCTGCTAGAAGGGGTAAAAAGTATCTGGTTGCAATTCTGTAATGTTAGAGGCAGATACTGTATCAATCACATTGTCCCCATTAACTGCCTTTAATACAAATGGCTCTCCAAGTCCTTGGGTGTCCAGGATGCCTGGTCCTCATACCAGTTCTATCAGTAGCTCTAGAGTTGTTAAAATCTAGTTCTGCTAGAACCTAATGTCTCCCATCTTGTAGTAAACTTGGACCAAGATCTTCCCTCCTCTCCCTTTTTTTGGTCTGTTGAAATTTCATCTAAAATTTATGTCCAACCTTGATCCATAAGACCCAAGGCACTGACTTTGCATCTTAAAGTACTTAAATAGGTTAAACGGAGGCAAGAACAAATGTAACAATGTACCAGAAGTTGGTTAGCATACAGATGATTGGATTAATTTACCCCTCTGTCAAAGAGATAGCCTCACACAGGCCACAGAAACTTGAACTTTCATAAAAATTCAATTGAAATTTAACAGTTCTAGCTGGAAGCTTACTTTGTAATTAAGAAAGTGCTTTGCTTGCTTTCTCTAATTAAACCAAATAAAATTACATTTTCACAGTCAGAGAAGTACTATTCTTAGGAAGCATCTAAGGAAGAAAAATAACCCCTATACTTCTTGTGGAAAGTTTAAAATTAGTTTAGCCTCATTTAAAGAGAGGGATCCAGAGGAAATGCAAGATGTTGCTCTGGTCTTGTGCTGCCAGCCCAGCCACTAACTCATGTCATGATTTAAGCTGAGACACAGAGGTGCCTGATCATGTTCAACCCCCACCACACTCAATTATTAACATGCTTTGACCTTTAAGTGCAAAGTGACTGAAACCTTATATATATTTACGGTAACATGGGCTTTTGCTGACAGAAGTGTTGTATAACTGTCGCAGTTACCCAGCCTTCCAGCTCAGACTGCAGCTGTGACCAGAATTCAAAGAATGATCCTTCTGCTTGTATCACTCAGAGAAGCTTCTGGCCTTTATCCAGAGGTGCTAATACCATTCAGTGCTTATCCTGTATTGCTCTAGGTGCTCTTTTCACTTGGACCAGTGTAAATCACCTAAATTTATTCATATAGCTTGTGAAATATCTCAGTGCTTAGGTAAGAAATCCAGAATAGCTTCATCAGAGACACCAAGGAGCCAATCTACTATAGGTGTGTAACAACTAAACTGTTTCATCTTTTGTCCTAACAATCTCTCCCTCAGTTTGTTTACTCTCAGTCCTCCCTTGATGTTTGCAAGGACGTTTTTCCCTTATTTTCCCTAAGACTATATAGCATACAGGAACACTAGAGATCCTCTTGGCATCCAGGGCTACCCCTCTCTCCAAAACCACCGAATTAACACCAAAGCTGATTCACCTAAAGCTTTAAAGACCATACAGGCATGTTTTTAGACCAGAAAGGAGTCATCACACTGTGCTGTCTTTTAGAACATCCAGCTCCCCAAAAAATGGATACCTAACTTTTGCACAAAGGCCATTCAGGAAACTATTAACCTGTGCACCACTACAGCTGGTGGTATGCTGTGCCACAAAAATACAGAGCACTGTGGTCTGTATTTTAAAGAATTAAAGAATTCCATGACAAAATGGGTGCAATGTCTGGTCTAGCACTAATCTCCAGGACCTTGTCCACTGATGCTGGAGAATGCCTCTCTCACACACAGTACCAGGAGCGAACGCAGCCCGCAGGAGGGAAAGGTGTTGAAAGTTTTTCTCTTTGGAGAGGCCTGGCTCCTCGATGTTAAGGAGAAGGCAGCCCGGGATTACAAGCTGAAGCCCTGCAGACAAGCATCTCTCTTACCGCGCTAGAGATGTTCTGACCATTGGCGAGAGGGCGCCCAGTCGCTGGTGGCCTCGGGGTGCCGGTGACCCGCGGCCGAGGTCCGAGGGGTGACCGCCTGCTCTCGCACCTCACCGTGAGGCGGGAGCCTCTCGGCACAGGGCGCGTGCGCGCAGACTGCACGGCCCCCACAGGAGGAGAACGCATGCGCAGTGCGGCAGTCCGCCCTCTTCAGGCGGTCGTGCACCTAGGCTGCTTTCCCCTGGCACGGCCGCGGGCAACCGGCGGTCGCGGCCCTGTGGGAGCCCCGCGGAGCCGTACCGGGGTGGCACTGCTGGGCAGCAGGCAGCAAAGACGAGCTGCGCTGCCGCTCTGGGAGCGCCGAGGCGGCGACCCGTTCCTGAGGCGGGAGGCGGCCGGCGGGAAGCGGTGCGCATGCGCAGGCCGCACACCTGCAATAATAGGATGCGAGTGAGCGAGGACCGCCGTGTGCGCGGCTGTCGTCAGTGCGCATGCGTCAGCGCTCTCCGCAGCGCCTGGGTGTGGGGAAGGGGGGCGCGTGCGCGCGTCTGCCGTCCGCAGTACCGGCGAGCGAGGCGTGCGGAGATTCCCGCGGCTGCAGTGCGCATGCGCTCGGCGGCCGCCTGCAGCGCCGCAACGAGACCGCGAGGGGGCGGCAGAGCCTGGGCGCGGCCCGCTCCCGGCTCCCGCCTGAGGGGGCTGCCCTCAGCCCTTGGGCAGCTCGGCCCCGGGCAGCCGCCCGCCTCGGCCCCAGAGGGGTGAAAGGCCCGATGGCCGGGAAAGGCCTGCCCCGTCCTCTTCCAGATGTCGAGGGCACCTGCCTTTCCTGCCCTGCCAAAACGGGGCCTCACACTTCAAGAGGAAGAACGGTGTGTCCCTTAAATAGCCACCCTTGGAAGGCAACACCCCCAGCCCTCTAGAAACATCTCCTTTTAACAAGGAAACCCTCTGAGTAGCACCTTGTGCACTGACAACCAGCACCCAGAGTCTCTTCCTTATGAGCCCAGAACGTGTCTTCAGGTTCCTATGTAACTCCCCACAGATGCAGTCGAAGTGCCTCATCGTTTGCAGAAGCGATCCCCCACTTGCAGCGAACAGCTAGCTTTCCTGAAAGAGGGAGCAGTCCATATCCCACCATTACCATTCACTCAGGTAAGAAGCACCCTATGTTAATTCTTTCCCCCTTAACTCCTGCCTCGGGAACATCATATTCCTTTCTTGAAGTTCCCATACCCAGTGTACTGTCACTGCTATTCATTTCAAAAATTAAGTCCTAATCCCATAAGCACTGTGCCCTTCTCCCCGCCCTCCCCCAAGGCGTTGCTGCGAGTGTAAAGGAGCTGTGATGTTGTCAGTATGCAGAAGTTCAAGGAAAACAAGGTGTAGGTGACTATTTGTAGGACTATTTGTAAGACTATTTGTGAGTGTATGATGAGCAGCCACCGGGACTATAGGGCACAGCACCACAGCGTACCTAAGCAATAACTATGAAAAGAAGTATTATTTTGGATAGCGGTTGACGCTAAGGTAACCACTTTGCTGGTGATGGGAGTATAACCCAACCTTTTGTCTAGAGAAAATTTCTAGCTCTTAGGAGAGCATATGCTGATATAGCCACGTCTTGAACAGCTGCAGCTAAACGTGAGCCTCCAGATTAAACCTCTGCAGATTTTAACTCTCAGGCCCTGACTCCCATTGTCAAAAGAGAGCAGAAGTTGCAATTTATTCTCACAAATGACTACCAAACCAGCAGATGCACTCAGGCTGCACAAGGTCACAAGTGGTCTTCAGTAAAAGTTCCATTTCTAGTATAAAACAGTAACACCATTTTTAAAACAAAACCTACAGGTAAAGAGAGAAAATATTACATCTTAACAAAAAAGATTTATTCTGACTAAACAAAATGTACAATGTTTCCCAAATGATAGTGAGTTTTCGTGACTCTCTGAAGTCTGCAGATCCATTGAGTAACTCGATCACTTCTTACCATGCAGTTTGATCAAACTACTTTTTGCCAGACTTCTTTATTCCACCACTAGCTGCCAAAAGAAACAACACAACTGGTTAGACAACTGTTACAGAGCTTAGTTACAAATTTAGTTCCTCATAAAATCAAATCCCCACTAGACTGCCCGTACAACTCAGATCTCCACTGGGGAATTGGTTTTGCATGTGTTACTCTTCTGTGTTTGTGATCTCACATACTTTACTCTGAATGGATAACTTACTTAACATTAGAAACCAAGTTTCTTCTGGAACCAAATATGCCCCATAAATCTACAACAGAACTAAATATTTCAACAATTCCTTTGTTCCTCCATGGACACCCTCCATTGTTTATTTCTTACACAGCAGGAGTATAGTCTGGTCAAATCAAATTCAAGGCTAACGGAATAAAAGCATTGGTATCCCTACAGCAACCAGAGCGTGCAGCTGGGATCAAAGCTCTACAGAAGCAGGTACTGGAATGATGAGAATTCCAGTTCTCTGGAATTATCTGTTCTCTGCAGTCCCTATTATTGAAGAGACTAAAGCAGGGTGAAAGAAAAAAACATATTAACACGGCAACAAGTGCGGCATTTTTTGTAAATGCTGGTTTTTTTACAGCATGTGTCATGTGTGACCAGTAGAAAGGAAAAAAGAATAGCAAAGCTACAGCAAGATAGACTGCAAGGGCTGATGGTCAACAGCAGACTTTGCACTGCAATACGATTCTAACAGCGTTGCCTTGCTGAGGCTCTTGGGAATAGTCCAGCCCTCCCACGATAACATAATAATCACTATCTGCTTTGGCAAGCATTGAACAAGGACCAGATGACTGAAATTCAGTCTAGAAAAAGGCACAGTAATCATGGCAGGAAAGAACTATCAAGAAATCTTTAAGCTGAAGCGCCCTACGCAGAACAGGTTTAGGATGGTAAGGACACAGAAGAGAGGCTCAGTGAATTGTTTTGCATTGGTCTGTAACACCAAAGACATTGAGTCCCACACCCAGCACATTTTTTGTACACTGATAAATCAGAGGAGCTAGATCAATTTGAGATAAAGAAACAAGAAATATCCCAACTCAGTAGGACTGGATGGCACTCCCTCCAAGAGCACTGACAAGTTCTAATGAGAAAATGCAGAACCACTGGCTAAGATTTGAAACTTATCATTACAGCCACTGTGTCAGAGGACTCAGACTGCCAGCATAGCTCCCAGATACTGAAAGGGTTGTATAAAGAACTGGGGAACTATAAACCAGCGAGTCTGACCTTGATGTCTGAGAAGGTAACAGAGTCTGTAACAAAGCAAATGGATAAACACAGTCTTGAGAAAGTTAACAGGACTTCGGTAAATGGTAAATCCTTCCTCACTGACCTGCTGGAACTCTGAGGGTATCATTAAGTCTACAGATAAAGTGAATCCAGGGGAATTTCATATTTTCAAACAGCATCCGATAAGATTGCATAGCAAAGGTTGTTAGTGAAACTAAGTTTCTATGGGATTGCTGGAAAGGTCCTTCTAGGACCTTTCAAGATTTAAAACTTGCTAAAGAATAGGAAACAAAGTGTAAAGTGTAACGGTCTTCACAGAATGGAGAAGGGTTTAGTCACATTAATGGACCACAGGTCAAAAACACCTAGGGGGAATAGGCAGGGTGTACCCTTTAACATCCCTAATCCGATCACTACGAACGCTGGAGGAGTACCAGGCGAGTGCACAGACTCACATTAACACTGTCTCCTACTACGACTGTCTGAGACAAAGACTAGGCTGGATGCACCACCAAGATGCACCCTGCAAACTTTCTTCTGTGATACAGCATACTTTACAGTCACTTAGGCAAAAGAGTTGAATCCAGACTAATTTCCAGTCACAGGTTGTTGGGTTGGTTTTTTTCTGCCAGGAATCTACTGCTCCTGAAGAAATTCTCTCCTCTAAGAGAACAAGTACTGGATTTGTTAAACTTTCAGGACTGTGGCAAAGCTCACGTGTAATGTATCTGGAAAGAAAAGGATGGTATGCTAAAATAAGAGTAGAAATGTCTCTGCACCATCCCACCAGAATAGGTTAGCATGCCAGACACACTGTTATACCTGCTAAACCAGAACCTGCATCAGTCATTTGGGGGTGAAATTGCATAGTGAAAGAAAAAAAAAAAAGCCTCTATTTGTTATTCATCATCTCCACTTTCCATCGACTTACTGGTGTACGTTAAATAACCTAGAGGTACATGCCTTTTTATGTTTGTCAAGCAAAACCATGAAATTTTTGAAGCCAGCAAGCCCTCAATTTTTCCTATCAGTATGGCACCTCACTTACTGAGGGGCCCTTTTCCAGCAGCCTTTGCTTTCATCTCCTCAAGTTTCTTTTGCTCCTCCTTCTGCTTTTGTTTAAATGCCAGATCTGTCTAAAGAAAAGAACAACAGTGTTTGTTAACATCTCCTCCCCAAAAAAATTCAGAAACAACTGACAAGCAATGAGAAACAAATGTAATGTTCTAACAGCAATGAAAACCTGACTGAACACTACTAAATATGCAAAACCTTGCAGAACTATCACAAAGGGTTTTTTGCTGTACCAGAACGCAATGACTAAACTTTAACTTTCTACGTTTGATCTTTCCAAAATTAAACAAGTATCATTTCCCATGGCATAATCTCATTCTGCCCTCTGAATGTTTGCACTGAAATCATTCATTAATATGCCACCAGTGACACTGGGAGCCTAGTGCACAAGTGCTGTCTAACAATAAAACTTGGATTATATGCGATCTAAGAAAAAAAGGTTGCTTTTACCTAAAAAAAGCATTAATTTTTTAAAAAATCCTTCCACGCATATGTCACTATTTTTTCCGGGTTTAATACATGTGTATTAGTTCCAAGAAATCTAATGAGACTGCTGCCAAATTGTACAGGCAAGCCAGCTGTTGAGCACCCCTGCTAGAACAGCCTCCAGAGTTGAAGAGAGCTCAAACATACTCTGTCCCTGAGATACATACTCTATATAGCCATCGAGGCTGAAAGGGACCATTGGCTTTTTTCCTTGGCACTCAGGATTTTGGGGTAACTAAACTGAGGACCTTCACAACTGAGATTCTATAGATTCTTCACCAATCCAGTCCATGGCTCAACTACCTTTATAACTGGAAAGCTTTCCTCTTCTGTAAGTTACAGCTTCCCTTGCTGCAGTGTAAGCCTGTTACTTCCCCCACCTACCCCACACAGAACAGAATATTCTGTTTCTCCAGGTCTTCCACTGTTGGGGTTTTTTTCCTATAGACTAATGTGTCTTTCTTAGTAAATCAATCTCTCCCATTTATCCACTTCTGTGCGTTTTTCTCTTGCAAGGTGTTGCCCCCATGTGCTTGCAGTACTGCAGTGCCGAGAGGAAAAGAAATATTATTACATCACATCTGACACACGAGACTTTGTTTATACATCTTGTATGACCTTATTCTTTTGCAACACCTGATTTTGCAGGTTCATGTTCAGTGTATGATCTAAGTCTCAAATCCTTTCAGGTGGACCTGGAGTTTAGCCAGTCGTTCTCCTTGTATTTTATAAGTCGATTATTCTTACCAAAGAAAGGGACTTGGCATACATGCTTGATTAAATTAATCCATTTTTTCAAACTTTCTCCAATTTGTTAAGACTACTTTGACCACTGTCTTGTCCTCTGACAGTCTGTGGCCCCTCCAAATTTTCTGTTTTCTACAAAGAGAATAAGCCGTATTGTCAATCAGTTAGTCAACCAGCCAACCGAGGCACTAATCAAAATATTACTTAGACTGACCGAAGACAAAAATCTTGCAAAACCCCACTCAATACATCCTTGCCGTCAGACACTGAATTGTTAGCAACTGCTTTTAGCGTGGCATTCCAGCAAGCTGCACACTCACCTTCCATCACCTTTTGAGGTCCCGTTCCTGCCTTGCATTTGAGAACGTTACATGAGCTAGCGTCAAGAACCTCCTATCTCCCGGTTTTCTCCTCATACACAGAGCGCTGCCCCGCTACAGAACAGAACTTCCTTTTTGCCCACAGCTGTACTAAAAGCCATACTGGCTATTAATTTTTACATGACTATAACTTGGATCGTTGTTAGCACTTAATTGGTTCTACCATTTCCCTAACAACAAAGCTTATTTAGAAAGCTATGATTTTTTTTTTTTCCTTTTTCAAAGAGACATCATACTTGCCATTTTACAGTCACTGGTGCCTCATCCATGCTCCACCATCCTCAGAAATGACAGCTCACACCCATGCTCTGAGCCCTTACGTTTCAGTATCTTTAACATGAGATTCACTAGTACCTAATTTATTTAAACTACTCGATAATCCACGGGGTTTGTATCCCGTCCTAGGCTCTTGTGACCGCGTTCATTTGTTAGACTTCCCATCGCAGCCTGCTGCTTTGGCGAGGACGTTCCAGCCTTCTCCGTTAGCCAGCACGGCTGCGTTTACCATGAACACAGGCGCGATGTCAGCAGAAAAAGAAAAAAACCAAAACAAAACGGAAAACCGGGGCCGCGGAAGGCAGCGCATCACCAATTCGCCCCTTACAGCCCCGTCAGAACGACGCTTCGTAAAAAGTGACGTTTCATAAAACATGTATTGCTACAGAAAGCTGAGCTAAGGGGTAATTTGAACGCGGAAAGCAGCCCCGCCACGAGCACGGGCCGTGGCTCAGGCCAGAGCCGAGCGGGGCAGGCCCGGTGCCGGAGGCCCCTCGCAGCCGCCCCGGGGCTCGCCCGCCGCCCTACCTCGTCCAGGTCCTTCGACTGCTTCTTCGGCTGCTTCAGCGGCTTCTTCTTGCCGCCTGCAAAGACAGAGGAGACAGTGAGGCCCGGGGAGGGAGAGGCGAGCGGCACCGGGGGCCCCGGGCCCGGCCTTACCCTCTCGGCCCGACATGGTGCCCGCTCCGCTCCGCTCCGCCGCGCCGCCCCTCGCCCGAACGCGCGCGCAGGCGGGCTCGCGCCACCGGGCAGCCGCTTCCGCCTGGCCCCGCGCGGCCGCCGTAGCGCTTCCGCCGCCGCTTCCGCCTCAGGCGCCGGGCCGGTCCCCGGGCAGGTAGGAGGTGCTGCCCGGGCTGGGTGGTGCGGTGGGGGCCGGCAGCCCCGGCGGGCTCCTCGGGGACGGCTGCCTGGTGGGGAAGGAGCTGCTCGGCTCGGCCCAGCCTCCGCCGCGCACGGAGCTCCGGACCGCCCCTGGCGCCGGACGGCGGCGGGCGCGGCCTAGGCGAGGGCTGGCGGTGGGAGCCCCCCGCGGCGGGCAGCTCCCTCCCGCGGGTCGTCTTCTCTAGCTGAGGTGAGACCGGTGCTGCTGCCCGGGCCCGTGCGTGGCTGCTGGAGGCGGTCGCGGTCTCGCCGTGCTGGTCTGTGGGGTGCCGGGAGCGTAGTCTCGTAGCTCTGCGTGCGGTGAAAGGGCCCCCTCCGGCAGGGAATCACAGAATCACAGAATCGTATAGGTTGGAAAAGACCTTTAAGATCATCGAAGGGGTCGGTCGTGTGGGAAAAACAGACTTTTCCCCCCTTCAAGTAGAGTTGTGAATGTGTGGTGGTGTGACGGAAATTCTGTTTTTACGTTTTGGCAGTGACAAAAGAGACTGCTGCAAAATAAGATAGGGCCCACAAAAGCTAGTCTTACTCACCACCGACGTCCAGTGTGTGTAGCAACTGGGGTGTAAACCTTTTGAAAGAATATTTATGTCAGTGGTTGCAGGTAGAGGAAACTAATTTTCTTACAAGGGGAAGCAAGAGAGGGACAAGGCATGTTATCTCAGATGAAGCTTTCATAATTGTCTTGGGTCCTGTTAGCTCAGACTGAGATTACTTTCTCTCCAGTCTGTTTGCAACTGTCTACATAGAAATTCTTCTAAAAATCTCAGCTTTCCCTTTTTGCTATACTGTCTCCATAGCCTGAATATTTGGTAAAACTCTTCATGTAATAGTGCAATTAAAAGAGGGAAATCTTGCAGTCTAGAACAAAGTTGAGCTGAGCTTTCAGTAGGTGGCCTGCGATATAGAGTAGGTGTTGTAATGGTAAGACATATGAGTGATGCTGGAAGGAGAGAGAACTTCATTTCCATGTTCTTGTGGTTTTGATCTACCATATCGTTATGCATATAAAACAACTGGTAAGATTTTCACATTGCAGCTTGGTGTTATTACTGTTTGTTAGAAATTCTTAACAGGGAATGAACCTGCGGTGTTCAGAATCAGTAGCCAGCTAAAAGCTGATAAAAAATATCTTCCAGTAGGAAGAATCCTTTCCTGTGGAGATGCCTTTATTTGCACGTATATGATGTCATTAGCCACCTAAAATTAACATGGAAAACTGTTTTAAAGTAATTTTAAAAAACTATGCAGCAGCTATCAAGCTTTCTCAACAATCCATGTTTTTATATTATATTAGTCAAAACCTAATATAGTCATACTCAAACTTCATATAAAACCTTATTTGAAAGCTGTAACTAGCAGTCTGCTTTTGCAGTCTAAGCAAGAATTTTAAGCTCATTTTAAAATGCAGCCCTAGCTGTGTGTTCACTACCTGATATTTTTCTGATCTTGTGGCTCTTCCTTATGTTTTACTTTTGTAGGCAGTCCCATGAGAGTATTTGTTGTGTTCAGTTCAGCACTTCTGTGTTTTCTCTCTGTCCTTCATGTTTTTGTCTGTGCATTCTTCAATGCTTTGTCTGTCTATGGAGTGTAAGATAAAGGGAATGATCAAGCCCCACTTCTTTTCTTATCAAGATTTTTTTACCCTCTCTGTCTTTTTTCCTTTTCTGTTCTTTTGCAGAATTGTTAGTACCTGTGACATGGTACACCAAGCTCAAGTGTGAAAGCACAAGGCAAAATTTCATCTGGCAGTCACTTCTGTGCTGAAGCATTAAATTACTCTGAAGCTACTCCTGCTGGTACTGGATCTGCACATGAGCACTATTCACACACTGAGTGAATTAATAAGCAAGAGGCATGGTGGCAATACTTAGTAACAGCAGAAAAGCAGGAATCTGTGGCAGAACTGCCCTTTGTTGAAAATTGTGGAAAGTTCTCTAGGTAAGTAATGGTGTAAAACTAGTGATGGTGTAGCCGTTCTTGAATTTTATTTGGTTTGGTACACTTGTGTAGTTTTAAGAGGTATTAATCAGCCATACTTCAATAACTTTTCTTTTTCTTCTTCATCCTTATAGCACTTTTATTCAGTGATTAAATTCAAGACATGGGGCCAATGAAATATAAGTCAGGTGTGTCCTCAGTGTCCTGTGGTCTACAATATCACCATTCGTTGATAAAGTGGTGTCCAAAAATGAATTTACACATAGTGCGGACTTACTGCTCATCAGCACCTAAGAGGCCAGAAGCCAAGTCTACGATAGAAATGGCCATACGTCTTCTTAATCGGCTGACAGAAGCTGGGACCGTTGTGGGAAAAAACTCTCTTCAAAAAATGTCTGCAACATGCAAGAGTTGGTGGGACAGATATGAAGAGTTTGTTGGAATTAATGAAGTTCGAGAGGCTCAGGGAAAAGTGACAGAGGTAAATATGGAGATAATGTGGAAATTTAAAAATTATGAGTTAAGATATATGAAGTATAAACACTGGCTGTGAGGCAAAAAAAGAGCCTCCAAGGAGGATCGTGTCTCTTTTTGTGCTTTGACTGTCTGTGCAGATACTACAACGTGTTCTAGTCTATGCACGTTAGTAAATATAGCTTATTCCCCTTAGATTGAAATGGAGTGTGGTTTGTTTTGTTCAGGGTTCCCCCCCGCCCCCCCCAGGTTCATATAATTAGCGATTTAGATCTGTTTGGTAATAAGTTTCTAAAATAAATACTCTTTCTTCTCAGGCTGAAAATGTCTTTATGGTAGCTCGAGGGATAGTACGAGAGGCTCGTGAAAATGTAGAAGCCCAACAGATTAAACTGAAGGAAATTCGAGACCGCTTGGACAGGGTCTCTCGGGATGACACCCAGTATTTAGAACTGGCCACTCTGGAACACAGGTTGCTGCAGGTAATTTGTTGGTAATTGAGCACTGGCGAATATGATGAAATTTGTGTGCTTTGCTTCCGCCACTAGTGACTGTTTTTGCAGATGCAGTTCAGTTCTGAAGTACAGTGATCTGAGTCTATTTCTGATGATACTTGTTTCAATTGATTATTACGATTATTTGATCTGCTATGCAAATTGTATATGTTTAATGCTAAAATAAGGCAGCAAATTTGGAGAAGAAAGCTGAGATAATGAGCTTAGAAAACTAATTCTTTGAGTCGTGACCTGTGTGTGAGTAGGCAACAAAAAGCAGGGATTCAATGAATCAACCTTCCATGTGATGAGAGAAGCTCCTTTCTGGTTGTTAATCCATGAAAACTCTCTCAGCTGCCTTCTATGTGGCTGCAACACCCAGACAATTCACTGAAGCTTTTGTCAGAGAGCAGCAAGGGTGAGGCTGCTCCATGAGGGAGGGCAAGCAAGAAAAGGAGGTTGACCGCAGCACAGGCAGGGGCAGTATCCTCACCAAAGGACACGGTCCTACAGCACCTCAGCTGGATAAGCCAAGCAGGGCTGGTGACATGAGCACATTTATCAACAGTCCATCAATCACAGAGAAAGGGAAGGTAGCAGCAAAAGTCAATCTAGGAAATCCATAGGAACAGCAGGGAACAGGCCTGGAAACAGGTACACACCTATGGCAAAGCTTAGGCAAGGAGTGGGTACCCATGTCTGAGCTGAAATGGAGCTCCTGGATCAGTGGGCAGAACATCAGGGAAGAGCTAAGGATCTGTAGCTGTCTAAATAAGGGATCAGGTCTGTGTGGATGAAACATCAAAAAAAAAAGAGAGCTCTGTGTGACTATGAAGAAAGGTAAAAACTCAAGTCACCACGGTCCGTAAGGTGGTGGTGCCACCTTACAAAAGAAATACATGCTCAGAAGAATGAGAATAATTCTGGGAGATGCAATTAGCTGACAGACAAGCTCACCGCTACCAATAGCAGTGATTCCTTTGCTAAAACAGCAGAATTTTACTGCAGGAAGATAACCAGGAAACCTTCCGCTATTTTGCTGAGATAAAATGGCTTACAAAAGGAACTGCCATGCTGAAGCCAGCGAGAAGGGAGAAAGGGAAGACACCCGTCTGTGAGCAGGGTAAGAAAGAGAAGGCAGAGGAATAAGAAGTGTATATGTGTCATGGTTTAGCCCCAGTCGGCAATGAAGCACCACACAGCCACTCGCTTACCCTCCACCCTCCTGGTGGGATGGGGGAGAGAATCAGAAAAGCACAAGTAAGAAAACTTGTGGGCTGAGATAAGAACAGTTTAATAACTGAAATAAAATAATAATAAATTGTAATGAAAAGGAAAATAACAAGAGAGAGAGAGTAACAAAACCCAGGGAAAAACAAAAAAAAAAAGGCAAGTGATACAACCTCTCACCACCCGCTGACCGATGCCCAGCCAGTCCCCGAGCAGCGATCGCTGCCCCCCAGCCAACTCTCCCCAGTTTCTATACTGAGCATGACGCCGTATGGTATGGAATAGCCCTTTGGGCAGTTGGGGTCAGCTGTCCTGGCTGTGCCCTCTCCCAGCTTCTTGTGCGCCCGGCAGAGCATGGGAAGCTGAAAAGTCCTTGACTAGCGTAAGCATTACTTAGCAACAGCTAAACCATCAGTGTGTTATCAACATTATTGTCCTGCTAAATGCAAAACATAGCACTATATCAGCTACTAGGAAGAAAATTAACTCTATCCCAGCTGAAACCAGGACAATATGTTCATGAGATGAATCGATCCAAGGCATCCTTTCCAATCCTATTTTCAGTTCCCATTTTTAAGGGGTTTAGAACTGAAAGGGAGAAGTGTGGTAAAGGTAATGCTTGGAGAAGTGAGCAGGGCTGAAAAAGTGAACGTTACAGGGAGAGAAAGACCTTGTCCACTCATACCCCTATTCTGTCATCAGCATGTGGCAGATTCTTGTGTAGAGGATCTTCAGCTGTAATTCTTGATGACCTTTTCTATTTCTCAGCTTTGACTTAAAATGATGTCTCATTGACTTAAGTAGGATTAATAAAGAAAATGCCACATTAAAAGGAAAATTTCTGAAACATAACTAATGGATGTTCTTAATTTCCATTCCTTCATCTGCACTGGGGTTTTGGGGTTTTTTTTTTAGTATACACTTCATAGCTTCATGTTATACCTTCTCCTTCAAATCACTGTATTTCTTGCAGGAAGAGAAGAGGTACCGAGCTGCGTATTTAAATGCAGAAGAATCTGAGAGAGAAAAATTCTCTCTCTTCTCTGCAGCTGTAAGGGAAAGCCATGAGAAAGAGCGAACAAGAGCTGAAAAAACGAAGAACTGGTCTATTATTGGTTCTGTACTGGGAGCCATTATAGGTGTTCTTGGTTCCACCTATGTTAATCGAGTAAGGCTGCAAGAATTGAAAGTCTTGGTACTTGAAGCACAGAAGGGCCCAATAAATTTGCAAGAAGCCATCAAAGAACAGGCCTCCAGCCATTACTTACAGCAGAAGGATCTCAGTGACGTCATAGCAGACCTGAAAAATGTGCTGCAAACAAGGACATCACAGGAAATAAAAGGCGGCACTTTGTTAACTAGAGAAGACAGGAATGACTCCATAAAAATAGATTCTCTTTTAATTCCTTTAAATGAACAGCTAAACTACTCTAAACAAGTCAGTTCATGTCTAGCAAGTTTACAACAGCAGTTTAACAGTTTGCAGGAAAGTATAGCACAAATGATTTCTGAGATGCGGAGTGTTAAACTTGCGGTCCATTCTAGACCTACAGAAAGAGTGATGCCAAGGTCTTCAGTGGAGGGTAGGGGCCAGGCTTCTGCTGTGAGAGATGTGATTTTAGAATTGTGTGATACCGAGCGGAGACTGGAAACACAAATCAAGAGAAATTCTATTTACAGCACTGCGGCGACATGCGCTATGTTTGCTATTACTCTGCCAGTACTCTATATTATACTTAAAGGGAACTGATCTCTAATTAATTGCCACAATTTACTAGATTAATAAAAGTAAACTTGCACTCTAAGTACTTAGAGTACAGGTCCAAATAAAGCTGCGTTAACATTTCTCATTATGCTTTCTCCTATATATTTGGAAAACTTGTAAAGACTTAGTCCACCTACTGCTGCAGGCTCCACGTTAACAGTCTTTGTCATGCTTTGTGGTTTTTAATTCCTCAAGCAAAGGAAATTCCACAGTTTCATCTGTTGATTTCATTCACTGCTTCATTCTTTTACTGTCTAGTCTTGTATGTCATGCCAATCAGCGACTTTCACTCTGGAGCTGTATTTGTGATTTTCTGTTCAAATGATTCTTTTAATGTGTCATTGATCTAAGTGCTTCATGTGTAATCCTTTATAATTTTTCTCCTGATATCTTGATAGTTTTGCAGTTTGTTCATACACAAAACATTAGGAGTCATTTTACCCAACAGGTAGAAATATTTGCCCTGAAGTTTTTGTTTTGTTTTGTTTCTTTTTTTTTTTTTAATTCTAGATGCAGTGACTTGCAGAATGACAAACAGTAGGGGCCATGTAAATACAGAAGATTGAAGTTACCTTGATACAATGTGGCTGTACAGCCAGATGATGCATTTAAAATACATTTAAATTACATGTGGTAACTTTTTCCTAGGATGGTTTATCACGAAGTATCCAAAAGCATTTCTGGAGCTTTAGCTATTTGTTACTGGTAGCTCCATGTACTTAAAGGCTTACAGGCAGGGAAAAAGGGTTCAGATGCTCAGCGATGTATTAAGTATGATGATGTTTATTCTCCAGATGCAAGCCAATTATCCTTTCTCTACAGACTCCTTAACCCATCATTCCCTAGGTATTCCATAATTTTAGTAATCATCTATGGAGCAATCACTTTCTTATCCTTACTAGTATCTCATTGGAACTTTCTCCGTCTTTTATTCTTTTTTCAATTTTGTCATGTCTGGAAATTGAAATGCTGCTCTACAGCAGGTGCTTTTAAGCCGGTAATAGCATTATGCAAACTACTCCAAAATAATATTTGGAAAAAAGTGAAAGGTTCAACTGGCTGTTTTTCCTGGAAGGATGAAGAATGGCTGATTGAGGAAGAATGCTTATCTAAACAGCTAAACATCAGTATCTGTGTGTGGCCTAACACTAAGTTGTTGGTATCGCTGTGATAAGAAATAGTTTTCTGCCTGTGATGGCAGCAGATAAGCAAATCAGATGTGGAACTCCTGCTCCATGAGCACTTCTGTGGAACCTTTGCAGACAAAGGAGCAACAAGCTCGCTTCATGGTGTAATGCCTTTGTGTAAGCATTTCAGAATGACTAAGTTGTGTTTAGTATACAGTCTGCTATAGGGTTTTTTTTTTTTCCTATCAGCGCTTTCTAGTATCTTCTGCCCAGTAACCATATTAAAAGAGTTTGAGGCTTTGATTATAAGCTCCTAAGACTTTAAGATCTTTGGGACAGGGACATTTGCTCTATGAAGCACCAACTTCGTTTGGTATCATTAGGTGCTATTATAACATGACTGAATAAACAAACAATATTAGGAAAGATCTGTGCTGATTCACTACCTGTAAGGGAGATGAAGTATGCAAAAGGTGGTTTTGGGAAGGACCACTGCTGATTTATATATTGATTGTTTGGAGTGTAAAGTGAATAACAAGCATTTGTCGGGGAAGCTGTTTGATCTGATGGCTTGAGAACTGGGATCAAAATTCCCATACACTTAGCTGCGTCAAGAAGTATACATACAGATCAGTACAATTTTTCAGACTGTAATATTCTGTTTTCTCATTTCACAAATATTTTTACAGGTTAAACTTCTTGCAGGAGCTTGATGAAAATCAGAGACAAGTGTGTAATTAAAGGGGAAAGGGTAGTACAATGGTTCTATTTGTAATTTGCTGACACTAGTCACTGAGAATTTTGTTCTGGTTTTGTGGTTTTTTTTTTTCCTTCAGTTTAACTACATAAAGTTAGGCCCCCTTATTATGTAAGTGGCTGAATTTTAGATCCTCAGCATCCCTGAAGAGCGTGGATTATATATACACGAGCATGGTTTTAAAATGCTGCATGTTAGGCAGCTAAACTTGAAAGTCAAGGCAAGACTCACTGATTGTACTTGGTGGCATCAAAAATGAGTAGAGGTCCAAGGCTAAATTTGTGTACAATAAATAATAGAATACATAAACAAGGGTTGTTTATTGTTCTAAAGAGACCTGCTTTCCACCCATTTGAAGAATGTATGCTAGTAGGTAGCTTTAACATTACCTAGAGTTACGGGAAGAAAAAGTCAGTCAATGGGAACAGTAGCGAGTAAGTCTGTGATAAATGAGAGTTTGAAATACACAGCCTGAAATTTGAGAAGAGCTGGATGGTGCAATACATATCAAGATGAAAATAACTGGATCTCATCCTTTGTAGGGAGTTTTGAAGATTCAGGAATAGATTCTGTGTGCAGCATTGTACAGCTGGCAGAAGCAGAACTCATTGTTACAAGTGATGACTGGTTCTCTTATTTCTGCTCTTCCTTGCTAAATCCTCGTATGTGAAATGACAGCAGAATAATTTCAATTGGGGAAAAAAAATTGTAATTAACTGTGCCTATATAATAATTAGGAGGGCAGATTTGTATACTCCCTCAATCCTGGATTAATCATCACTCCATTGTGGCAACAATCTAAACGTGTAGTTTGGTGCTGCACTGTATGTGTACCCCAAAGCCAGAAGGTGTGGCTGCAACAGTACGGCTGTACCTTCAGCTACCTGAAGGCAATATCCAGGAAGATGCTATACCATAGACTATACGCATAATCTGTTCAGTACTTTATGCTAAATCTTTGTCATGGTAACGCAGGCAGCAAATACACAAGTTTGAACAAAACCAGCACAGTTGTACAGAGGTGTTTATCTGAGTGCTGACATTAGTTCAGGTACGTTTGCAGTACCAACAGTGATTTACACAATGCACAGTGACATCTCGGTGCATGTTTCCTGATGATTCAGCCATGGCTAAATGAGTAGTTCGTTGCCTGTGCTCTTTTGGGCTCTTTTAGTGGGTTGTTTTTTTTTTTTAAAAAGTGTTCTGTTGCATGCCTATGGGTTATTAACAAAATTTAGGATAGTTGAGTTTTGCTTTTGGAATGATGTCTCTCAGCTGGAGCTTTCCTCAACAAGAAAATTCTGCTTGCTAAGGCCTTTCGAGACTTAAATTCTTGCTCTTTCTGTGAGCAAAGTCCTCTCTGGGCAGGATGGCTCAGCCAGCCCTGTGTCCCAAACGCTCATCAGCCAGGAGGGATGGTGGTTGCAATAGTTTTTACAGGTCTAGTGAGGCCGGGGACTGACCTAGGCATTGTGTGTAGGTCAGAGAAAGCCAGTGCTGATTCAGGTCAATTCCACTGTCAATCAAGACACATAAGATAAAGAGGGAACCTAGTAAGAGCAACAGGAAGCCCTTCGGTAGATAATAACTATAGAAAAATGGGTGGCAGTGGCCTGAGCTTGGCCCATGCTAAGCTATTTTGAGTTCTTACCGCTCCGTGAGAAACCACTAGTAACTCAAAAGCAAACAGCCTGGTGGCTATGGAAATAACTTTTAATGAGGTCACTGCAGACTTCAACAGTAGGTGCATTCTGAAGAGAAAAGCTGCCATTCCTTCCACTTGTGAAAGGAACAGCAAATGTTGCTTATGAGTACAGGACAAAAGCAATTCTATGTGGTGTCGCTATCAGGATATATACATTTATTTATTAACACTTGAGTTTTGAATGTTCCACCATTCTAAGAACCTGGTCGGAAGGTGCAGGTGCTCCTGTTGATTTCATTGTAACTATCTGTTTGGAAAAGACAGTTTCTTTTACAGAATACCTTCTAAAACCAAATATTTCCATCTTTATGGAGCTGAGGAGTGGGAGAGATGTCCTGTGTACTTCAGAAACAGGACTGAGATTTGCAGTAGGAGTGAGGTTTGTGAGCTAGGAGAAGGGAGACAATGCTGGGTTTGTCCATAATATATTTAGAACTGTATTTTATTGCCAGATTTTTGCTAGCAAGTTACATTCGTGACCTTCCTCATAAAACAGAGAGAAGTGCGGTTTCTGGTGTTTGGCAATTGGTGGATAATCTAAGAAGGTGTGTGCTTAAATACAGCAAAAAACAGCTGGACCACAGTTTTTATTTTTAAGGAGAATTAAGACTTCAGGTAATTATGGTTGTGGCAAGGTTTTGGAGTTTCCATCGTAGGAATTTTTTAAGAACAGTTTAGAGAAATATCACTAAGTTACAGATATAGACAGATCCTGTCTGGGACAGGATAGATTCAGTCAAGAGTTTTCAAACTCTTTGAAGAACTGCTGCTTCTTTTTTTTAAATAAAGTGGGAGAGTCTATGGACAGTTTGATGTCCTAATCATCCTAGTGCAGGTTATCCTATAGCACAAGTTACAGCAGAATGAGAAAGTGTTGTGCCAAGAAAATAATAAATAATAAAGCGTTGTGCTCAGTTTACGGTGGGCCATGTGGTGTTACGCACCAGGAGAGAGGGAGAGTGCGTGTATGACAGCTGCAATAAAGTATGACCCTAAAAGTACTGCCTTAGTAATTATTTTTCAGAATCAGATTTGTAAGGTGACTTCTTGGCCAATTTTGAAATACTATGCAAGGAGGTTTTTTTAAAGGCTATTTTTAATAGAACTTTGCACACTTCTGTTGTTAAGTCTTTAAATGGCTGCAACCTACACTGGCCTTTCTGTGAGTTTGCCTGAAGCAAGCTGGCCCATTAAAGATTATTCTATTTAAATACGGGCATCTCATAAGCTCTCAGGAACTTCCCTGTTTTTCAGGACTAAAAAAAAACCAAAAAAACCCAAAACACGTAATCTGTGTTGATTCAGTGAGCTGATCACCCAACCCTCTGTATTAGTTTGGTGCATGTAATCTGCTTCATCAAGTACATCTAATTCTTGCTCTTCGTGGAGGTGATTGTGACAATCTGTGTGGCTGGAGCCCTCACCTGTGATGTTGGAAAACTTGTTCATGGCGACATTGGACGTCATGCGTAAATGCTTAGGCCACAGAGCCCCAAGATAAAGGGATTGTCACAAGCATCCCAAGCTTGTTTTGCTGCGTTCTGCAGAGAGAGAAGTAAACCTGTGCAAATCAGTGTGGGCTAAGAGAGTCTCTGACGCTGCTCCTGCAGGTTCTGGGGTGCTGGGCACTGTTCAGACCGCATGGTCTGCGAGGCATGTTCAAAAGCAGATCTTCAAACATCAACAGACTGCTGCTAGCAAAACTGTAGGTGCCTAAATGAGGGTAATGGAGACCTTAATGCTGTTTCTAAATGTTCTGACGAACTGAAAACTTGAAAGGAACAGAGTCAGATTTAAAGTAGGGTAGATGTAGTCAGCCTTCTGTTGGTCCCTGAATTACTGCTCTAAATGCAGTTTATTCCCAGAAGCTATAGACAGTGTTCAGATATCCCTCGTGACTTTCTTAACCCATCTCACCCCCTGCTTGGAGGGGAGGAAGAGTAAGAAGAAAATCAAAAGGAGCATAAGCAGCTGCTAGCCTTGTGATTATCATAATAGTTATGTAAGAAACTTAGCTAACTTGCTTAGAACCAGACATGAACGAGGGCTTTTATAGAGGAGGATCCTTTATGGATGTAAATATATTAAAAAAAGCTTCTGAACAAATGGAAATCAAAGACTGTTTAAATTTGTTCCTCGATATGTTTGTTCTTTGTGTGATGCTGTGTTTCAGCTGTCTAATGTTTGAGAACTAGCTTTTTCTATAGTTTATTTTTAAGAACTGGAAAAGATTTTTGTGCAGACCAATCAAAACTCCTCCCCGAAGAGGGAATGTGTAATCTCACGGTGGTTTTACAATATCTTTGTCATTCTGGAGGGCTGTAAGTACTGTAAGAGGGGGGCATGGAAGCTCTTCCTGCCCTGCTCTGAAGGCAGACCCTGCAGCCAGCTCCCTGCGCCAGCTTTGCCATGCGACAGAAGGAAAAGGTGCTCTTTTCCAGTGTGCTCTCATGGGGCTTTTTGCTGCTTTTTAAGTGAAACTTGCAGATGTTTTTTACCAGACGGAAGGGGCTGCAGGTTGGGACTGGCTCGGGAGGAAAGGCGGAAAGGGGATTAGTGTTTTGAGTCAGGAATGGGTTGGAGCAAAGAAAAACTGGTTTTTTTTTCAATGCTCTCAGTCACCAAAAATGGATTTTGGTGGAAGCAATTTGAGTGCAGTTAAAATGTCTCTGATTAGTGAGATGATAATATTCTGTTCAGTGAGCCCTAACCTGAACAGCAATTCAGTGGGTAGGGTGTAGTAATAGGACGGTTTTGTCTGTGTAGGGAGAGGAGCAAGTAAGGGATCGTCTCCTCATGAGAGTCCCTCACGGGCTCTGCGTATGGTGGGCCCCAAGGATTGCTCAGCATAATGAAGCACCAAGGAGCAAAGGTCCAGAGAGGCAGCTGGCATCTGCCTCCGAAATACTCCTTCCTTTGGGGAACTGTGATCGTGCTGCCAGATCCTGGGGACTGTTCAGCTTCAGCATCTCTAAACTTTCAGACATACTTTTTTCCTTCATAAAACAGTCGCTTTTTGGGCTGGGGGTGGGAGTGTGAGAGGCTGATGGACAATAACAAAGAGAGTAGATGTTTAATGACACTTCTGGACATGGGACTTGTCCCAACTATGTTCCTCTGAAATGTCAGAAATGCACGTGGGAGGGAAGCCTGATTCAGACTTTCAGAGCAGCTTTGTGTCTTGAGCAGAGCTCTGTAGCTGCATCTAGCCAAAAAGGACAAGTGATGGGCACCCCTGACATGCAGGCCAGTGCCTGTTTCCTCTTCCTCAGAGTTTGCTTTAACCTATAGCTCCTGTATCAGTTCTACGTGTCCTCAGGTAGATCCTCTTTTTCCACACGGAATTTGTAGCCACGTAGTAAAGGCATAACTTCATCTTTTGTCTGGGATTTCCAAATGTCTGGCGGTCAGCTCAGCACGCAAATGGCCATTGGGCTGTGTAACTGTATTCAGTACATACAGTCGGTCACTGCATGTATAGCAAGTCAGTTGTTAGACTAACTGTACGTTTGCTGATCGACGACACAACAGAGTCCAGCACATCTGGGGAACACAGAAGTTACAGTGTGAGCGAGAAAAATGGGAGCATTAATTCTGTGCCTCTGTAGAGCTGTTACTGACAGAACTTACCCCTAATTCAGAGAGAGGTTTTTATGCAGTCAGGCCTCGGGGGCAAGAAATGCCTCTGTCTCTTACAGAGCACCAGCCTCTGCTCTTCTTGTGACTGGAGCTTCCAGCTTCACGGGAGTAAAAATCACAAAACCAGCAGTCAGTTTATATTACACATATCACTTCAGGCGTTTCTGCTTTATGATGTTTTTGTCTCCACCAACTTTCAGCCGGAATGGTATGTTCTTTGCTGTTTTGTAACTAGAGATAGCTATGCTTTTGTCACATTCTTGAGTCTTGCTAATGTCCTGGTTCCTACATACTCTGCAAGTGGGAACTGTGCTGTATCTCAGCCACCCGATGCCGTGTTTGTACAGGATGATTCCTAAATAAGTAGAAACTGGTTTTGCTATCAGATTTTGCTCCCTGCACACCGTGCATGCTGCGTCGCTGTAGATTCCCACTCACCCACACCTCCTGGCTGAGGGCAGCCAAGCCCAAAGCCTCGTCGAACCAAACACCAAAGTTACGTTGCTACGAAATACAGAGAGAGGAAAAATGCTGTGATTTCTTCTGGAGTATATAGTTTTAAGTCCAGCTCTCAACACAGGGGCTGCAAACACCGCTGGAAGAGCAGTTTGCCCTGCGGGCCGGCTGGCAGCCACGACTTTCTGTTTTGGCGGTGGCATGCAGAACACCCGCCGCAGCCGGGTCCTTCGCCAGGCCTTGCACAGCAACGACTTCGGGGTGACCCGTTAGAGGCAGAGGCCCCTCGTCCGTCAGGCGCTGGAGCTGACGCCCCTTGGAGCTGGGAGAGCAAAGGCAGGGCCCGGCACCGGGTCCGGCGGCGGCGGCCGGCCCGGGCGCTGCTGAGGGGAGACCGCTGAGGGGAGACCGCCGAGGGGCCCCGGGGCCACGCCCCGCCGGCGGCAGCCAATGGGGTCTCGCCGCTGGCCGCGAGCGTGGGGGCGGGCAGCCGGCCTCCGCTAGGACCCCGCGGGGCTGGGGCGGGGCGGGGCGGCCGCGAAGGCGCGGCCTGTGAGGAGCGTCCGGCTGCTATTGGAGGAGCGGGGCCGGGGGGGGCGTGGCGGCGAGGGGGCGCGTGCCCCCGCGGGGCGGGGCAGGCGCGCGGCGGGGGCGGGGCCGTCGCTCCGCGGCTCGGTGCGGGCAGCGCTCCTCGGCGGCGGCGCGGCGGGGAGCGGAGCGGGGCGGCAGGTGAGGGGCGGCGGGGACGGTGGGCCGCGGCGGTGGAGGAGGGGGCACGGGCTGCCGCCGCCGCCGCGCCCGGCTCGGGGGGAGTGCTGGCGGCGCGTTGCCGGGGGTCAGCGGCCGGCGGCAGGTGCCGCCCGGGGGCCGCGCTTTGTCTCCGCGTGGGGGGATGGGCGCGGCCCCTCAGGAGCGGCGGGGCCGGGCCGCGGCCCAGCGGGGCCTCCCGGGCGGGGCGAGCCGGTGGGGCTCCGGTGGGCAGGGTAACCCCCTCTCCCCGAGCCGCCCCCCGCAGGGGCGACCGGGTGTTGCGGAGGGGAGGGCGGTGGGGCTGGGGAAGCCCTCCGCCGCCGGCAACACCAGCTCGGTAGCGAGGGCAAGCGGTGGGGAAGCGGGGTTGCAGCTGGGCGGGGAAGAGCGGGTTTAGTGGGACCGGGCGCGTCCACCGCGACCTTGGTAGCGCTTGGAGCGGAGCGGCGGGGGGTGGCACCGGCTTGGTGGCGGGGCGAGGACCGGGGCAGCCCTTTCAGCACGGCCGTAGGCCGTGCTGAAAGGGCTGCCCCGGTCCTCGCCCCGCGTCTGGGAGTGTCCTGGTGTAGCTGTGCCTCCGGGAAAAGGCAATAAGGGGGGAATTGTGTTCTGGGAAAGCTTCTGGAAGTCACAGCGAGCCGGCACGTTGGGCTAGTGCGAAACGTGGAAAAAATTAGACGTGAGTTCTCAGTGATGTTCAAACAGGGGATTGTGAAAGAGTTTTCACCAGTGTCGTGTGGTTGTGGGGCCAATGCTGGAGTACGGTGTCCAGGTTTGATGTTTTCAAAGGATGCTGAGAACTTTCTCATGCAGGGAAGAGCCTGCTATGTTATCTGAGGAACTCAGGATAACTTTTTAATCAGCAAAAGGATTGACAAGCGACTTGAGTGTCTTCAGGGAGTAGCCCTCTACCAGGGCTTAGAGGGTTGGGAGTGAATGGTGCGGCAGTAAATAATGAAGCCAGGAAGTGTTTAAAAAAATATAGCATTACGAGTCAGTATCATTGTGTTCCTAAAACATCAGGAACATCAGCCTCAGAGGTAGCAATAACTGCCTTCTACAGAAAGCAAAATTGCTTAATAATTAATCTGTTTTGCAAACTTACAAATGCATTTAAATTATTAACTTGGCGGAAGCTAACTTGTCTGCCTTCTTCAATCTGTTCAACACTTTTTCCAGCAACAGTAAAAAACATGTTAGAAGGTTGCTTTCTGATAAATACGATACCTTTAGCTTCTGGAAGGCGGTGTGTTCACCTTTTTCCCCTTGGCATTGATTTTACTGTCTGTACTGAAACTGAGTGGTTAAGTCCTGTTGTTCTGGAGATCTCATTTTCCACCTTGAACACATTCCTTTTCAACAGTACGTGGCAAGTGTTTGGGCCCCCTAAGCAGGTGTGTTTTCTGTTACATGAGTGCAATTTGAGATCTTTCTTTTCTCAAATCTAAACTTTCTGTGACTGCTGCTTTATCTCAGGGCAACAGTCTGGAACAGGAGCAGTCCTGAGAGAATATCTGGACTGCTGCGGTGGTTACAAAGGAAGGGGCTACAATCCTGAGTGTTGTAAAACAGCAGGGTCGGTATTTTACTAAACAAGAGCCTTATTCTGTGTAAGATGGAGTGCTGACTGAGGTCTGCTCGTTTCTGGTCTCACTTTTTGAACGGAGGTCACAGGAGTCCTAGGTTATGCCTTGCGCATAAAACACAGAAATCGATGAGCATTACGTTACTGATGTGTCTGTGTGTGTGTGATGTTGGGAGCGAAGCCAGTGATGGAGGCATTTGCCCTGATTCAGGAGGAAGCTGATGCCCTGAGCTGTTGTGCTACATGGTTTTGCATTCTAAGGGGGAAATTGGTGTTTTCCCTTGATTGCTACAAACCGGGCATGGAATTGCATAGGTTTTAATAGGGTCACTTTGAGAGGCCAGGAATGTCTAGCAGAATCCCAGGAGAAGAAAGCAAGCAGGTTATGGACAGAGAAGAATCTGGCAGGGAAGGTGACTTGTCGGTAATCTGGTGCTGAGCAGACTATTTCCATGCTCATCTACACCTGTGTGTAGCAGAACTGGAATCTGCAAGCCAGGGACTTGCCCTGAATTGAGATTTGGCTAGAAAGCATTTAACATAGCGTGGTCATATATGGAATTTGCTCTTTAAATTTCTTCCAACATGTGAAAAGAGTTAGGTTAGTAATACGATTAACAATATTTAATAAGATTAAAATTACCAGCATAACTCTCTTGAGAAAGGTGGATGCAGACTGTCAGCAGTTGACACTCTTAATCTCTGCTTTCTCCCACATAAGTGCTGTAAAGAGTTCGGGCTCCTAGACTCTGCTTGCTTTTCAGAAGAGAAAAATTCTGTCCTCGTGTGCTGACAGCTCAGGTATTGCCTTACCTTTCATGTCCACCAACAGCATCATATTCCCGGCGGGGCCATGGGATGTTCCCATATAAGGGCAGAGGGAATAACTGACAGAGGGTTGTAAGGAGCGCACAGAGCCATTCCCTTCGCTTCAGTGCCAGTCTTTGTGTAAAGCGGGGTTGTTTCTGCGAGTGTTGCTGCTGCTGGCACGCTTGGGCTTTCCTGGCAGCGTCAGCAGAGACTGCAAGGACTGAACAAGTCTGGAAAGTATCTGTTGCCGCTGAAGGTGGCCCTGTGTGCCTGGAGAGAGACTGCCTGCCAAATAAGCAATGCCAGTTGTATGTTGGGTGTGCTCTGAAGGAAGAAGCAAGCACCCACCCAGGTTGCCTGTGTGTGGGGTGCGTGCTATCCAGCACTGTCCAACGGGAAAACAAAAGCAACTGCGTTTGCTGTCTTCCGCTATTGCTATTTGCTTTCTGGAGTGGTTCATTTAACCAGCAGGGGTGGGTATGGGGAGGCATGGTATCTTTTTCAGTAGAAGAAATGCTTTATGCTTTAGTGTTACCTGAGGAGGAAGAACAACGGATGAGGGGAAGTTCGGAAGAAGGTGAAGCAGCCGCTTCCCACAAATGCTTGGTATTTTTTGTGGTAAAAGCTCTATCTCTGAATCAGTCAGGTTCACATTATTTCTCTTCTGTCATCTTCCTCTCTCAGTCCTTCCTGCTGCCTCTCAAAGCAAACTCACAAGGACTTTGGTTTCTCTTCCTCCCTGGCAGCCTCTCCGTCTGTTCTTTTTTTGTTTGTTTGTAGCTGCTGGGTTTTTTCCCCTGAAACTTCAAATTGGCTGTTGTAGCCAAGTTCTGAGCTGAACCCTCCCTATCTTGCATAAGGGCATCCTGGAGGAAGATGATAGGACTTTGATTCATCCCAACTTGCAGGCTGTGCAGGGTGGTAGCAGTCAGAGGAGGCATGAGCCTGCCTGCTTTCTTGTAAGAATTAGCCCTCTAGATACGAGCTAGTTTCAGGAAGCAGGGGTTGGACTGGTGCCCTTTTCGCTCACCTGGATCTTCAGTGAAATGTCTTTGTGCTCCAAGTGCTGGAAAGCTGGTGCGTTCTTCTGACTCTCCTTTGCATTCCCCATAATCTGTTAAAGCCCTGGATTTCATTCGTGTTTATTTGCAGTTCTCGTGAGTATCTGATTGCAGGATTACTGTATCTGAAAGGATTCATCTTCTGCTGTTCATCAAAACCACAGGAGGGCTGCTTTTGCCTTTATGGGAATGTGCCAGCTGGTCTTTCATTGTGCTGGTATCATTTTCCTTGTGCTGATATCTGAGGCATCTTTGATGACATGATGGTTTTGATGATGTATTTAGAGAAGATTCATATTGATCATTACTTGAGCATTGTCTGGTTTGGTCTTGGTGCTGGAAGACAATTCTTAGAAAGTTCTTGCATGTGTTTTTTCAGGGACAAGCATTTGAGGTGTTAGGAGCGTGTGCACGGTCTCGTGACTTGATACCGTTGTTCCAGGAGGCAGAGTAGGTGCTTAATGCAATTGGGAAACAGTAATCTCATGTGTTGCACAGTCTTCACTCCAGTGCTGCAGTAAGAGCCGAAAGACCTTACCCCTCAGCACGCTGAGTCTAGGGACTCTCTAAAAACCACTTGGAGGGATTTTTGCAAACTGTGTAGCTCTCTAGAACCATATAGGATCTGCCTTCGTGCTATGGTTTGCTATAGTGATAACTGAGATGCACCCCTGCTTAATAAACTGGCCTGCGTTGTAGTCGCTGGAGCTCAGGCTTGCTAAGCTGTGAAGGTGCAAAAACATGAAGCAGGATGTTTCGACCTGTACTGACATGCAGCTTTGACTCATGGCAGACACAGTGCTTTGGTGTGATCTCTTTAAGACTCTGCTTTTTCTCCCCAACTGCTTAAGTAATAAATCTGGAGGACTTGTTTTCACTGCTAATAATTTTTTTTTTAGCCAAGTAGTAACTAAGACATCTGAGCTATTTAGAGATTGCAGGAAGCAATTTAGATCTCCACTAACTAGAAGTAAGTACTGCCTCCATATGCTGGCGGGGGGTGGGGAGGGTGTGGGGGGGTGGAGAGAGAACAAGAAACAAATGGTGTCAGTTTAGGTGGATTTGATTTTTCTTTTTTATTTAATCAATTTTAAAATTATTTCTAATATCCCGAATTTAATGTTAGAATTTCACTTTCAAATCCTACATGCCACCCCCAAGAAAGAAAAGGGGGGAAAAATGAAGTAGAAAAGAACTTTGTGTTAGGATGATCTGACAGGAAGATTTTAGATGTTGATCAAAATGTGAGGTGAATCTCGAAATGATATAGATCCTAAGGGAATTCCCAGATGCCAGACTAATCACATGTGAACTTTAGTTATTTGCTTGCAGTATAAACACTGCAGGTACTGTGAGGAATACTTCTCCTGTGCCTGGCAAACGTGTGAGATTTCACATTGCTTTTGGCTTTGAAGTTTAACTACAGAACAGTGTGGAACTGGTGGGTTGAGTTTCCCCAGCCTCTGCTCTGCACCCATGCTGCTGCTCTCAAAATTCCTGCAACTTCATAGCTACTCCCTTTTAGGAAATGGTAATTCTTTTCCCTTCTTGAAGTATCTGAACATGTAATTTTATCTTGCTACTTGTATCTGTTCCCATTCTAGCTCATGTGGAAAGTCTTTTGTCCCTATGTCAGGGGGGCTGTAGGCAGATCTTTGTTACTGGTGTTAGTTTAGCTAGGCTGCTTCTGTGTTGGGGGCTGGAGTTTAGGAGTTGGGTGACCGCTTGCTCCAAATACCTACCTAGAATCTGTGGTGGGTTACACAACTGTAAGGTATTAATTAAATGGATTGCTGTTGCTAGCAAGCATTATATCTGCAGGTGCAGAGAATTTCAAGTCATCACCATTTTCATTCTCTTTTGCACTTTTCCTTCATTCTGAATTTAAAGGCAGTGCTGCCTTTGGAGCTTCTGGGTTTCAGTGAAAAAACATGCCTGTCAGCATAACGTAGTATTGCCTGTCAACTGGGTTGCAATGATGGGATTCATACCGCTGCTGAAGTTATCACAAGGAGAATGCGGTCTTTCTTGCATCCTACCCTTCCCTGCAGCTCTGCCCTGGCAGGAGAGTAGTTGTGCTTGGGACTGTGCAGGTGGGAGAAGTTGATTGTATTCAAGCATTTGTCTATGCTGATGAAACTAGTTTTCTGACTAAATTGCATGTCATTCTATAAATAGAATGGGTATATTTGACATCTTACCCTATTATAATAATTCTGAAAATTACTACATAGAAGTAGTGTTTTCAGCTTAAGGTTTCTGCCCATGTATGCCGATTTCAAAATTATTTTTGTTTCAATCTCTTGTTCCTTTAGCTCTCCTATACTGCACCATTTCATATTTTGGTTTGGTGATGTCCCTATTCTTTGTGTGGAGTTACTCTAAGAACTGGAGTGCAGCCTGTTTTCCCCTCCCTGGTCCTGACTCCTGGAGAATGTGTGCTCTTGAAATCCCTCTGTTGCTTACAAGTGGCCATGCCCATCCTCCTGTGTGATACAGTGAGGAGTTTCTGGGCGCTCTAATCTCCATAAAGACCTGCCAACCTCTGTGAACAGCTGGCCAAGCAAATGCTTGAGAATATGCTCCTGACAGTGCCCTGCAAGTGCTCTGTGCTCAGCTGGAAGTTCTTCAGACAACAAGAATTTAAAGCACAGGAACCAGGGCTTCAGAGATGCTCCTGTACCTGCCAGACCAGACTTTGTCAGAAATAATGTTATCACTGAAGTTGGTGTAGGGTTTTGGACAGCTTGGAGTTAATGGCCCTGAAGCAACTCTCCGTTTAGCAATTTCAGCTTTGATCCCAAGATTTTTTGCATCAGACAAACCTTAAAATGCTGGAGAGAGCAATTCTGTTAGTGAATTACCTAATAGTAAATTATCATGTGAGAGCATTTCGGTAACTCTTCTGGGATCGTGTGTCTGCTGTTTTCCATACACTAGAGTCATGAGGAGTTCTTACCTGTCCTGTGCTGTCTCCTACCTTTAGTGTAGCCAAAAAATGTATGTGCTGGAGAGCTGTAGTGCAAAAGCAGTTCCTGGACTTCTGAATCCCACTGCCATCAATGTTTTGATCTCTATTTGCATACTGCTTGACTTCTTGCATACAGATTGCAGTCCATTACTGAATGATTCTGCCCAAGAGAATGGTAAAACGGGTGTGCAGCTGAATTAATTGCATGGGAGCTATGTGTGCCACTGTGGGAAATAGAAAAGCAGTAACCGGGGGCTCTGTTTATTTGCCAACTCTTTTTAAGCTAGTTTAGCATTTTGAGAGAAATCGATGAAATGAGGCTGCAGAAATGTTGAAGGACCTAGGGAGACTAAGGCATTTGCGAATTTATGTTCTGATCCTTAGCTTAGCTCAAACATATTTTGGATTGCATTTCATGTCAACCTGCAACTGTTGAGAGAGATTTAAGGCAAAGATCGCAAGGGCTTTTTGCTGCTTGGCCTGCATGTCAGTGCAGCTTTCTCACGGCTACAATGAAGAGGTGTGGTTCCCTTGCACGACTATGCCTTCTGGGGGACTGCTATCGCTGTAACGGGTAGCGCTGACTCTCTTACTGTTTGTTTGTTTCCTTGATCCTTGATTCCTGGTTTTTTGGGATTTGTAACCAGAAAATGTTCTCCAGATGTGTGACAGCCTACAGAGGTGCATATGCAATGACAAAATGGCCCTGGGTGCCTGCTACCAGCTTGTAGTCTTGGCAGCACAGGCAAAATTGGAATTGGCAAGAAGGCAGAGCAGTCCCTGCGGCACTGCCATCCCCGAGTGACTCAGTATGCCGAGCTCCTTGGCGACAGTAACAGGCAGTTGGAGTCCCAGTGCTGGAGTGTCTGCTTGTGGTCTGTGCCCAGCACTGCTGAGATGATGTAGAGCTAAAGAAAAAGGAGCGGCAAGGTAGAGCAGCTGCCCTACAAACGCTGTTCTTGTTCTCTGCGCTACCGAGAGGGCAGCCACCTGCAAGGTTACTCTCCACAGCAGCAGAGATGGGGAGTAGGGGCTGTGTGTGCTGGCAGTGTGGCCATATGAGCAGCTGTGCAGGAACAGATGAAAGAGCCATTTAGTCTGTTTTGCTTTTTCTGGGCTTGGGACAGTCAAGTCTCTGTCCTCATAGTGCCCAAGTCACCATGGCCCCTTCCTTCTCAACACTGAACTGGTCTGCAGGGGAGGTGAAAGCCTGTGTCAGCCTCAGTAACAAGCTCAGCAGAGTGCCACAAATCTAGGGGCTTCTGGGGTAGTTCTGACAATCACGCTTTCTTGCTTATTGTATTTTAAAACTATTCCTGTGTGGTGTTGTAAAAGTACTGTGTTCTGGATACTTGAACCTTGTAAATGCATTTTCCGTCCACAAAACACAGAAGGCCTGCTTGCCATCAACGGTCTTGCAAATAATTGTTCTGTTTCATTGCGGTACCGAGGCCTGTACGTAGAGGGTGGTGGCATCGTGAAGCTTTCCTTAACGACCCATATTGATACTGGCCACTGTTCCATAACGCATAACTAGGCTTCACAACACTGGGGAGAGCTGTCTCTCTTGAAGTCTGTGAATAAAGGTTGTAAAGAGTAGAAAGAGTAGGCAAGCTGATGGCAGTATTGCGGACTCATGTTATTTTGGAGTCGACCATTCAAATACATCTACAGCATCCCACCATCACAGAGCTGCTATAGCAACAGCTCTTGCAGTGGACCTATGAATGCCAAACTCATTAGCTGCAAACAAATAACATCTAAATAGTGTTTACCTTCCAGATGATGACAGCGATGGGTGTCCTGCTGGGAGGAACTTGTATGCTGGCGTTCTGCTCACACAGCCCCAATAAACTTGAACATTTCTGGTTAAGTACTTTTGTAGTTTGATGTTCTGTTGCTGATCGAAGGCTTGCATCTTTCTCTGGTGCAGGTGGTTAGCAGCAGCATGCAAGTCCCAGGATGGTGCTGCACTGAGCAAATCTGTGGTGGGAGAATGACCTGCACTTGGCAGTTCTGAGGTTTCATCCTCTTCCTTTGCCTGCCTTGCCTCCTGAATGTTTGAGAGCCATCGGGCTATGCATCTGTTTACCTTCCTCCCAGTGCTGCCAGCACAGTGTAATCCTAACGGGTGCTGTAGTGACAGTTACAGGCTCCGTGATCTCTGCAGGCTGACAGAGCCTGTTGGATCATCAAAACACAAATGACAGCTGGCCGTTCAGCTCTAGGATTGTAATCTGCATCCCCGAGTGCACCACGTAGGAAGCACCAGAAGGCACAAGGTCCTAATGGTGGAACTTTGCCCCAAATGCAATGCGTTTTATTTTAAGCAGGTAGAAATCATATGCATGCAGTGATTCATGAGGGAAATAGTTTCAACTAATAGAAACATATGGAGCATCTGTGTTATTCCACTGTATAATGAAAAATAATCTCAAAACTCCTTTCTATGTAGAGAAAGCCGTCAAGTTTTTCTGCTTATGAAACTGTTATCTCTGTACTGGGAACTCTCCTCTGTGATGCTGCTTCACTTGTAGTAAGACTGAAATAGAACTGTTAGTCTACAAATTGGTACTGATTTCTTCACCACTCAGTGACCTATAGGAAGATCTGTGTCTTCTGTTTGTCTTCAGGCTGCTCTTCTGTGCATGCTCTGAGAAGTCATGTCCCTTTGGCCTGTTCTGGACAGAAAGGTGCAAAGCTCAAGTGGGGAAAAGAGAATTGATGTCTCGGGAACTGTAAGAAAAAAGAGGAGTATTACAGAACTTTCATTCTACGGGAGCAAAACACTTCCTTTAAAATGAAGGCTCTGTTTACATGTATTAATTCCCTTTGGTTTTTGTGGGATGGAAAGGTCACTCTGTCTCTATCTAAACTATGAAAAAATCAATGATCTAATCAATTTCTAAAGTAGATTTAGTCAAAATGACTACTGTGGTGTGGCTTGGGCTTTGATGTGTGAAAGTGTCCCAAAAAGCTGCTAGAAAAGTCAATGCAAAGCATCACTGCAAATAAACTTACAAAATTTGTAGGGGAATTTTCTGTCCCATTCACTGTGTCTGCAGGATGGTTTTTTCCCTTGCCCAGTCCCAGCATGGCTTCCCCCTTGTGTTTCTACTGAAAGAACAGATCGCTGAGAGCAGATCAACAAAAGCAGTCACGCAGTTCACTTGAGCGGTCATGCATAAATATGAGCAGACTTTCTGCTGTTAAAGCCGACGGGTAGCCTTCTCTGCCACCAGCTTTCCATAGGCTGCATGTTTCTGCTTCTTGGAGCAATGTTGAGGATCTCATCCAAGGGGATAGTGTCCCTGATAGACAGCCAGGTATTAGTGTTCCCAGGTAGCCGGGCTGGGGGGTTCACAGTGGCAAGTAAGTTTCTTGCTTTGAAAATACCAAGTTAAGGATTGATAAAAGCCACATGTCTCATTCTACACTGTTGCCTTGGAATTATTTTCTTCTGAGTGGTATCATGGGCAGAGCCCTTCCTGCTATCACACTGACCTGCACCCAAACCTTGGCCTGCGCTTCTGCCTGCACACAGAGCGTAAGCTCTCTGCCTTGTGCTCTTTGCGAACGTAGATGTGCGTTTGACATACAATGCAAAATGAGAACTGTCGCTAAATGGAAATGCTGGTTGGAGGTGGGAGTTGAATGGGCCTCCTGCTAGAACAGGAGCAGTAGAAGGTACTAGTCCTCGTGATATGGAGTGCTTGGTGAACATCTACAAGGGATTAATGCTTTTCGTGCAGTGATTCTGAATAACTCGGGTCTTTGGGGAGATTTGAGATGGGCAGTTATTGGTTTTGATGTATACTTCAGAGGATATATACCTCCGAAGGGCTGGGTTGTGTTAATAGTAAGAAAGAGCAGCTGGAAAGGACCAGGTGAGTACACGGCAGCAGGTGACTATGTTCATGTAATGTTTTTCTTAGGATGTTTGACTTGGAGCCGTACAATGGTATGAATAATTGATCTGTGCCAACATCAACAGCATACCTTATAATTATTTAATTAAAAAAAAAAAGGCTGGTGCATCTGAAATCATGGGTTACTGGGGACATGTTGGAAAGTGGTATTCCTAGTAGGTGTCTTCAGCGAGCATCAGTACTATACTCTGCTGTTCAATAGTTCATCAGTATTCTGGAAATAAATCTAAAGCCACTGCTAATGTTGATTCAGCAGAGAAGCAAGCAATGCTGAGGGCAAATTCAAAACCATGGCTGGAGATGACAGGTCTGTTGGGATTTTCTTGCTTGAAGATCCTGAATAGTACGTTAATCTTTGGCAGAATGGGGATCAGGTAGTGAAGTTTTCCTTAGAGCTTTCGGAGAAATGATTAAATGGTGACTAAGAACCATTTAGGAGTATGAGCTCCTTACACTCAGTAGAGTCAGATAATTGACTGTTAGCTAACTGATACAATCTTGGCACTCTATGATTTCTGTAGCTCCTCCGTTATGCTGTAAAACGGGTCTAGTGAAATAACATCCATTTCATACAGGCGAGTATAGACTTCTGTGTGCCAGAGATGCTGATAGTTCACCGATTGTGTGCTTCACCAAAGCAGTGACCCTGAAGAAGGGGGAGGAGGTGTGGGGGGTGACAATCAAATTGATATTAAAAAAAAAAAAAAATAAATTCTAAGTTGTTCAAGCACCAAAGAAGGTGCCTTGTAATGAGAGGCTGACAGGACTGATCTGTTGATTGCCAGAAAAGCTATTGAGAGGTGCCTTGGTTAAAGCACGTGCATAATTGACTCTGAGGAGCTACTCTTTAATCCAGCAGAGAAGGAATTAATGGCTCAAGGCAGAAGGCAAACAAATAAGAAATTAGACTGGCCTTGCTGCCAGAAAGAATGATAGAGCCATTGGGGCAAACTACTAGGAGAGTAGTGAACTTATGTTTTGACCTCCAAAGGGCTCTAGTCTAGATGCCATAAACCACTACATTTCACAGAACCACTTAATGGGTTTTGTGGGGGTGCGAGTGGAGAAAATGGAAGGGCGCCTGTGTGTTAGGCAGGAAGTTGGAGTGGTCTTACCTTAAATTATGTGACTGTGGCTAATCCTGCTGCAATTGATTTCTGTTGTTCTGTGCTTTAGAAATAACCCCAAGACTAATGCAGTTGTGCTCCTTATCCCTTTTTTTTTTCCTCTCCCAAACTTTGTTCGTGTCTAAATGTTTTATGCAACTTAAGTGGTACATCCTGGATATGAAGAATCTTGTCTACAACAGCAGTGTTCACTTGAAGTTTGTACTTCAGATGTCTCCTGAGAATGAAATCTTCTTTATATTTCTCACAATATTTCTTTCACCGTTACGCTGATCTTTGTGACCTGTCTTGTGGTACTTATTTTACTGATTAAACTTTCTAGGAAAGTAGAGTTTTATTAAGCAGTTGGTCTGTAAACCCATGTACGCTGAGGAACAGTGTTTACTTAAATGCTATTGGAATTTATTTCAGTTACTTTCATTAATCTTCTCTTCTATTCAATGTGGAAATCCTGTACAAGAAATAAATCTGATGAATGTTAGTCTATGATTGTTTCAGAATACCTTGTGATTGTTTACCGGCTGAAAATGAATTTATAGTTTTGTAAGGCCAGACAAATCATTGAGTTCATGTAGCCTGATGTGTAATGCAAGTCAGTGGGCTTCCCTGCATTTAAGCTAAACATCTAAATTGAGACAGTGTTAATAAAGAGAAGAATTGTGAGTGATGGAGAGCTTGCCATTCCAAATACATTTTAAGATACCTCTGACAAAAGAGGTTTGGAAAACAGACCTTGTTCTGCTCACTCCAGAAACGTGCAATTAGCAAATTATTAACTTTGTTCTGAATGGGTTGATTAACGTGGTACTTGTTCTGTTTGGCTTCTGATTGACTATATAATAGCCAACATCAGCAATCTCTGTCCTGTGCTGGATTGTGAAGTCTGCTAATTAACACATTAGTTTCATATTGCTGCTGCCAATGTTTGCACTGAAGAACTTCGCTTTTTTTGGCCATATGGATGGGTGGGAATATGAAGATCGTATTATGGCTCTGTGGTCATTCATGTGTGATGCTTTGTGCTCTGTTTTTCCCAAGATGTCTAATCAGGCTTGGGGCTGAACAGTGCCTTTTCGGAGGATCTTTAACTGAAAGGTCAAAATAAGCACAAGGCCTGGAGACAAGTCTCGAGGTCTCCCCCCCACCCCCCTTTGTGTCTGTGCCTCTCTGCCTATACATATGTAGGAGTCCTTCACCCGACGCATTCATCTGTGATTCCTTTCTTGAGACCCAGGGCTTCGAAGTGCCCTGCTGCCAGTCAGGGTCTTCCCAAACAGCACACAGCTCCGCAGGCTGAATCTCGCGCAGCAATCTGAGATCTTGTTTATTGGGGGCCGGGGGGACAATTTGTGGTTGGGGAGCTCCTGGCACTCGCCTATTGATGGGTCTGCTGGCTCTCCACCATTGCTGTGTGCTGTTAGCTGCCTGGCATGTGTGTCTCAATTAACCACATGTAGGTAGACCAGGATTTCCCTTACAGGCAGTATTTGCTTATAGGCTGGGACCTGGTGGTTCTTCAAGGGAGCAGGAAGGAAAATATGGCTTACAGTGGTCTCAAAGTGAGGGCTCCAAGTGATGCCGTGGAAACTGAAGACTTGGGTTTGCAGTACAGATCGGATCTGACCTAAGTGGGATTTGTTCACGCTTACCCTGCGCTACCTCCCATCCGTGCACTGAAGGCTCTCCCTGGAAACTCCCTGTGGGAGAGCATGACCATCGGGAGTGGGAGATGTTGAAATCTGGGTATTTACTCTAGCTCTCAGGGTGTGTCTGAGGAAGATGCCTTTGTTTTAGTAAATGAGATTTATTTTTAAGGTATTGATGGGTTTGTGCCTGTTGTAAGAGCATTTGAGACAGTCAACTCTCTTGCTTTTCTTTTACTGTCACTGTTTCAGCCCTGCCTTGGCTACTCCCTTCCTTTACTCGCCAAGTGCAACTGAAACTGAGGTATCGAAGCAGCCCATCTAGTTTTTTGTATGCAATCTAGCAAATGTTAGTGCTGGAAGTTGGACTCTTGCTGCTGTTTGTCTGGTAACATTAGCCTCTGTTGTTTCCTTGTGCTGCTTTTGAAAAATACTGGTTTGGTTTCTGTGTGAGAGGTGGTTGGCCCATAAATGCATGCCAACCCACCTAATAATTCTTTTCAAAAATCCTTCATCAGGTCTTTTCTGTTATGTAGTTTAAAAAGAATAAAAAAACCCAAACACCTCCTTTTACCCCTGGAAACAGCAGTCGTCTTGTTCTGCTGAGCTGACTGCTGCTCATACTGATCAGTACTGTTTCCTTTGTCTTCATTTATTTTAGAGTTAAGCTATAAGCTGTTTAAGACTGGGCTATTTTTGTTCTGTACTTTTGCAGGAACTTTTACATGAGTCTCCTAAATGCTAAAAAAATGCTTTTAAAGGCAAAACTACCATCCATGTCAGGGGCAAGATGGTCATTGCTCTAAAAATGAAGTTTTGTGGTTTTGTGCTGATAAAATGTTTTGGTAAGCACATGCCTGCACAGAGGAATGCCTAGGTCAGGGCCGGACTCATGGCCATCTTCTGTCTTTAAGTTGGATTGCCTTTTGTCAGCCAGATGCCTTATGATCCCCACCTTCTCTCTCTGTCCCTCTTTTGACAGTAGATGTGGGCACTCGGCAGGGGCTCTGCTGCCGTGTTTGCTTTAGCTGGGGAGGTGTTTGCCTTCACTGCAGAATTCCAGCTTCCAGCCACCGGGGAAACCTGGAGCGGTTGTGTTGATTTATTAGGGTACAGTGCACCTCAGGAATGCCTTTGCTAAGGAGCTGGGAGTGATGGAAGGGATCCTGCCTGACGCAGCGTGAAGCCTTCTTGTTTTCTTTTACAGAGATGCTAAGCAGGAATTCCCCAAAGCAAGGTAAGAAAAATAGCGCACTCAGCTGACTACTTTAGAGCGTGTCAAAGTGAGACTTCAGTTAGGTTTCCCTGGCGAGGAATCAAGGAGGTGGATGATAGCTGCAATTTTAAGAGTGCAATTTTAAGTGAGTTTTTGGTGGGAGACGATAATGTGAATTGCCTGACCAGAGGGTTTGTATGCTTTTGGTTTGTGTTAAGAGCTGGCATTCCTGAGCTACTGACTAGGGCTTTTTTTCTGGGACTTGGCTTTGGGCCATCTGAATGTTTTGCACTTGAAAGAAGCAAGTTCCAACCTCTTTGGATTTGCAGACTTTTAAACATTTTCCAATAGAGATACGGCAATGGATTTGCTTTTTTAATTACCTTTGCAGAGGACAGAAGTCTATGGACTACAAGTTTAAAAATGACATGAGTGTGTCTTCCCTGTAGTGAGTTCACTAGAATACCTTCACCTCTCCATAATTTGTCCCAGCCATCTGACATGCACCCCTTATTTTCCTTTCTTGTCTGGCAGGCACACACAAATATGTGTTTCTGGACTTTTTCTTTCTTTTGAGATTTTGGTGGCTGTTGCCTCAGCTGATCTGAAACCAAAACCTAGGAAAATGTTGGGTGTTTATACAGGGTAGGGTGGACAGCCGGTCACTTTGTGTTGATCAAGTATTTGGTAGTTGCAGAGTAGGTTGTGTTTATGGGGCATCAGTGCTGAGAAGGAATTTCCTTTCCTGGCTGAGGTAGAAAGACTGTCCACGTACAGCTTTCTTCTTTGCTTTAGCATTCCTTGAGTTTGTTTCCTATTTTACAAATGCGTCTTTTGAGAACTGCCAGGAAAACGTCTCTCTCAAATGGAAATGGAAATTTCTGAGCTCACAGGGATGAAAACCTTTGGGTCTGTACTCACTGAGTGAAAAGAGGATTACCAACCAGCCATTCTTCAGCGTGCAAAGCAGTGGAGCAAAGTCTGCAGAGACTCTCCGAAAGTTATTGGCTTTCCTCAGGAAGGGTGCTTGTGAATAGAATTGAATGAGTCTGCTCCTGTCCTTCTTAGCTTCTCTGCTGCAAGTACAGAGAGCAGTGAAACTTTGAACTCAGTAGATGCTTGAATAAAATGGAAAACTTCTTTTTGAAGTAGATGTCTTGCGAACAAGTATAGAGCCAGTGTTCCTATATTACTGTAAGAGAATTAATGGTTTTGTGACTGCATTTGGGCCTGATAGAAAGCAGGGAGGCAATGCTGCTTTTTCCAGAACTATTTGAAGGGTTCAGAAATGAGGATGGTCTGCTGGAGTAGATGCAGATGGCTTATTTTCACTGGGGACTGTTAAACCCGCCAAAGTGTAAACTGCATCTTAACAGAAAGATGCGAGACAAGGCCTGCACATCTCTCCCTCCTAATTACCACAGCTCAGCTGCTGCTGTCTCTTATGCTTACACATCTGAAAGGTGACAATGACAACGTCTTGAATGGCAAAGCAATAGCAGGAAGGATTTTTTTTTTTTTTTTTTAGCTGTAGTCTGGAACAAAGAAGTTATTCAACCAATAGACAAGAATATCCTCATGAAAAAAATCTTCCTTCTAGAAACTGCTCTTCATGAGACCACCGCAATTTTTGTAGGTCTCAGCGGCTTGTCTCCTGAGTGACTACAGGTAAAGCAGCAGCCTGCTTCATCCTCTTTCCCACACCAAGAGCCTTGGGAATGTCTACCACAGCAGCAGGACTGCCATTTTTGCTGTCCCTGCAGCTCTGCACCAGAGTGCCTTTGTACATGTCACCTCGTCAAGAAGTTGGAAGGCTCTTCTCGTCTGTTCTGGCAAAAATCTCCAGTAATGTTTTCACAGCAGTTACTTTAGTTGCTGAAACCCAGACTTTCAGATCCTCATCACTCATGGCACACAAAAAACAGAAAAGATAGTTTTGAGTAGGAGCTCCTTTTAGAGGGACAGAGATGTCACGAGGGAAGGATAGTACTGTAGTTGTGATTGCATTGCAATGGTACAGAAAGAGCACGTGACAGTTTTGGATTCGGTGTTTCCCTGTGAAAATTTGTTGTAGGTTGCAGTCTCTCGTGGCAGTCTTGCTGGTTAGCTATTAAATTGTTCGATCTCCCCTCACCCATGACCCTACCCTGTTTCACTGTATCCCTGTAAATCTGGTTTAAGAAACAGCTTTGTGAAGTTTCTCTTCCTGCCTCCCCACTTCTTCTCTTGAGCTCAGGAGAACGTGCTGGCACCCAAGTCTTGGCAGGCACATTTTTAGTGCCACCTTTTGCTTCTGTCCCTTACCCTTTGAGCAGTCCCCGGGGAGCCCCGTGCCAGGGGCAGCAGGCGGGACAGGTTCTGATCAGACACTGTGCAATGGGCCGATGGGATTCTTCTCAGCTGGGAAACAACACAGCAGAGGAAAGGCAAAACAGTGCTGAAAACCACGGCTTTTTTTAGCTGACAGGAGAGTGTCCTTCTTCATACATAGCCTTCTCCTGCTCATGCCCATACGTAGCCCCTTCCTGCTCACCATCATGTAGCATTTTCTCTCACTGCATCAGGGCATTCAGGTTAGTGCAGATCTGAAGGAGCAACCTATATTAAGAGATTATTCTGTGGTGGTATTTGCCTTGTTTCTGCAGAGGGCTCCCCTTTTTAAGTACTTGGCTGCCTACTTCTGTTTCCTTTTCTAAGATGTTTCCTCAAGTACGCTGCTTGCAACTGCGTTGGACCCTACAGCTCTTCCATTCCTCCTTTTAATTGACAGCTCCCTTGGCCTTTTCACAAATAGGGAATAAGAGTTGAAGTGAGGGGATGCCTGTCCATTTGTATCAGCCTGGGAAATGGTGGATTTCTCTCCTGAGACCTTTGCCTCGGGCGTCTTGCCAAAAGACATCTAGTCCCTATTCACTTCAAACACATAGAGTTCCTAAGCCAGAAATGTGCAGAAAGCCCATGAACTGTGATCAACTGAAGGCCAGACAGCGTGACCTGGTGCCTCTTAAAAATCAATGAATTGAAGAGCTGTGACTTCTGGATGCTTGGGAAGTGTGAGCAGGCTGCAGCACCCGCCGCACAATGTGAGCCTGAAGAGGATCACAGGATTATCAGCTCAAACATGGATCTAACCTGTATTTATGGTAGGAAAATATCCTGAAGTCTGAGCCAAAAGAATGAGAATTTGCGTAAATGAATTGTTTTGGCAAACACAAGCAATTACCTTCTTCATAGATCCTGTGTACGGGCTTCCTTTCTTCAGAGCATGAGGAACTGAAGGCATTTTACTATGGAGCTAAAAAACATGTTTTTAGCAAAGGTGGTGCAAGCAGCATTGGGATGGACTCCACGCCTTTGGTGTTCCTGAAGAAACGCAAACAACTGCAGAGAAGGGTATAGCTCAGATCCTTTTGCCAGCGTGCTTAGCAGGCAGCCCAGTACCAGATCTGGTTCAGTCTTCGACAAGTGACCTCTGTCATTGAACGGGAACATAAAGAGCCTCAGTGAGCTTTGGCTGAACTGGGCTTTTGCCTGTCTGCTCCTGAGAGAGAGTAACCTCAGTGTTCCCCTCCCTCCCTCCCCGCAGTGTGTCTGTGAAAATACTAACTTGATTTAGCTGCCAAAAAAAGACATTTGAAAAGTATACATGGCTCTCCTGTGTCCTAACTTCTGTAAAATACGGGTTACGGTTGGTTCCTGTATATGGTGCTCAGTAATTTTACAGAAGAGCAAACGGCACCGCTACAACTATCTACACAACGCTTAATACAGTGAGGTCTTAGTCTGTACTAGGACTCCAGAGTGCTATTCTGAGCATTATGAACCCGATTATATTACATCTAGAGCTCACATGGCTCAGAGCCATGCTTGGGATATTAACTGTTTCTATTAAGCTTTGCATTTAGAGATCCTTCTGGCAGAGCAGGGTGATGCTGAATGAGCTAGCATTCCCGTAGCAAAACGGTGTGTGTGTGTCTGTACGGTTAGGGAGTGTTTTGCATTTGATTTGCACAAGGGGTAACCTGAGTTCCAGAGCTTGCTAACTTATGGATGCAGAGTGTAATAATCTTTTCAATATACTAGTTGTGTAGCTGCAGGTGTTGTGGAGGAGGCACTGATGTAGATATATAGAAGTGCAACAGAAACCTTACAAAGTGCTATAAATGTATCATAAGGGATAAATCCATATGTAGTGTGTAATTTGACAGAGTATGTGATAAAATGGCATTGAATGTGGTTACTTGTCATTCTTGACAGCCTGTGTCCCTGAAAGAGCATTTTTAAGACTTGGTTTAGTTTGTGATGAAAGTAGTTTTAGGAACAGTAAAGGTCCTTCCCACTTCTGTTTGGGGAGAAGTAGTACCATGTTGGTTAACCCATTCAGAAAAAAGGAATTTCTTTTCATGATTTACATTTTGTGCTGCTCCAGATTTTGTAAAAGCAAACTCCCTGAAAACCCAAACAACAACAATAATGAAATAAACCCTCTGTAGATGCTTGGGTGACCCAGACGAAGTTGATGAGTTTCTCGTTGTTTGAATGTGCATTGGCTGCCAGGTAGGAACTTCATCACCCCACAAGTGCAGGAAGAGGTAAGAGAAATGTGTGTAATCCTGCCCTGGCACTGACTGGATTTGAAGCACACTACCAGCAGACAGGTACGCTGAACTTGGAGCCTAAATGGCTGCCTTATGGAGGAAAGAGGGGTAGACAGTATTGTATGGCTGTTGGGGATATGAGGCACGGGGACAGGGAAGGTTACAGATTTACTAGTGGGAGAAGACGGATGCTGGAGGCGTCGGGAAGGCAACCTCTCATCTCTCCTTGGAGGCAGTGAGGCTTTGCCTTCGCTGGGCCTGGGGTTAAACCCATCTCCCAGTAAAACTGCAGTTTGCAGCTCCTTTTTGTGTCGTGGGAGAGAGATGAGACTGTTCAGACAAGGACTGTCTACTGTGCAGCGAACACGTTTCTGTGCAGGAGACAGAGATGAGTGGATGGAAGTATCCCATGTGCCGTGTGGACCCATGTGCCACTGGTTAGTTCATGCTTAGGTTGATGGTGAGGGGCTGAGTTTGCATGTGTTTTATCGATGAATATTCCCTTCCTCAGAAAGCAAACAGCTGACATCTTTACCTTGCAAAGGCTTTGCTCTCCAAACTCAGGCCTATAGCGCAAGGAAGGCACGTGATGATCTTGGTGTTCCTGTGCCGCCTTCACTGCTTTTTTCGTCCTGGACTCCGCTGACCCTGAGATTGGGATATGTTTCCCTCTGCTGCTTCGTGTTAAAAATGAAGAATGAACTCTAACGTGGGGAGATAGATTGTATGGTGGAACCCATCAAAATAAACATGGTGGTGGTAGTTGGAAGGGCATGGATAGACATGGTAATTGGGCTAGATGTTGTAGTGAGGGGGAGAAGGGGGGCTAGGAAGGGACTGCCATGGGAATCAGTCCCCGAAATAAATATCGCACAAGTGGGGCATGAAGGGATAAGCAGTATCCTTCAAATCAGATTCTGTGCCTGAGCCTTCCTCCAGAATTTCCTGCAATTTAGACAAATGGCCAACATCAGATTTTTAAGTGGTGTTTGTGCTGAACACATGCAGGAGCGTGTTCCCATCCAGCTGCTGAGCAGAAATCCTCGTTCTTCGGTCTTGCTGGGAGCCGCTTTGCGCTTTTCTGTGGCAGCAGCATTTGCAATAGGAGCCCCCCTCCCCCCGCCTCGAAAAGGATGGCTTTTTCGGTGAAAGAAGCCAGCGTAGCCAGGCAGACATTATCCCCTTGCCGGAAGGAGGGATCCAGGCTCCCTGGGGAGGAGGGGACCGGGGGGAGTGAGTGATTCATTGCAGCTGGCTGCAGTTTGGCCTCCTTCTCTCTCTTTGCCCTGGGTGCCAGGGAATGACAGCTTGTGGGCAGCGGGCCAAGCTGTGAAAAGAGGAGTGTGTGAGGCCTTCAGCTTTCTCATGCTTTATCAAGCTGCAAAGAATAGCTCGATATTCAGCCAGTGTTGGTGCAGGTCAGGAGAATGGAAATGCTAACTTAACTCTTGACATGCCGGCTGATTGCTGACCACACGCTCTGCGCGGAGCGAGGGCTGCTTTGTACGGCAGCACGGCTTTTGTACAGCAGCATGCGGAGCAAAAGGAAGAAAACGTGCTTTGATGCAATGATGAAGATATCTTTCTGTTAAGTGGGCAGCCTCTGGGACTTGCTGGAAGCATGGAAAGGTGGAAAGAGTGCTCTCCTCTCTTGGCTTGCTCTCTGTGTGCTGGTAGAGGATGGAAACACTGAAAGGTAGGGCAGCAGGAGCACCGGCATCCTGGGAAGGCATGAGGGACCGTGGTGGGTGAGTGGCAGGTCTGCCCTCGGCCGTCCTTCCGCTCATGGCACAGCGCTGCGGGCGCTGGTCCCTGGGCAGCGCCTGTCGATGCGGGGAAGCAGCATCCTGGGGAGCAGGATGGGGCCAGTCCTGGAGCTGTGACCCGTTGCTGGAGGGCCTGCTAGCAAGGCGTCCCTGCGGCAGCGGTCTCTGCAGAGGGCTGCCCGCCGGCGCAGAGGGAGTTAAGCACTCCTGGTCGGCTGGGGGTGAGCCTACCTCGGGGTGTCGAGCTCCATTCCCACGGCTTTTCCTTTCTGACCAGGACTGGGGGAGGGATCTCTCCTGGAACAAGCAAAATGCCTGGAGGCTGGAAAACAGCACCCCAGCCCCTCTGGCCTTGTGTTGGGCTGGGAGGGATTTGAGCTTCACCGCAGGCTGGACAGGGGCTGCTGGCCAAGGCCGGGGTCTGTTGCCACTCGGCCAGCCGCTGGGTAAGATCATGGGTTTGTTTCCCTGATTTAGGCAGAGTGAGATGGCTTTGCAGGCAATCGAGTTCCTGCCTAAGAGACTGAAATAAATTATTTCTCAGCTGGATGTAAAGTAGAAATCAAGTCCCAGCAGTTCCATGAGCAGATCACAGCACAGGTTAACGTACGGGTTTCGTGGCTGAGCGGAGCAGCAGCGTTTGAAGGAGCGTCGTTCCCTACAGGACGTGCAAGTTTCTCAAAGGTGTAAGATAGCAGGGCCCTTCTTTCCTGGTGCTGGCTCCACCTTCTCCTCCTGCACCATTTTGAGCTGCTGAGTGGAGCTGTTTGAAGCCCTGAGGAGTGGGAAAGGGGGGGAAGAGCAGGTGAAAGTCTGAGGGGCTGGGGAAGGGAGTTAGCAGGTGCTCAGAGCACAGCCTGCGCCTGCCTCGGAGCCCGAACCCCACCATTTCTCCACCAGCAGTGCAGGGGGCTGGGAGAGCGAGAGGGCTCTGCCACATCCCAGTTTGCTTTGGAGCTGAGCGTATCTCTGCATGGGGTACTAATCCCGGCCAGCACCGATTTCCTGGCAGAGGGGAGTTAGAGTACCTGTTCAGCCCCTAGAAATACTCTCTGAATTCCTCTCTGAGGACTAAGGTGTGCAGTCCCTATTCTCAACAGCCTCTGAATTCAAGGCAAGGTGAACTGGAGTGAATGGGACCCAATAGTAGCGTAAAGCAGAGGTGTGCCGTGGGGTCGGAGTGCAATTCCACAGTTTAATTCTGCAGGGCTGCGCTTGTGCTGTGCAGACCGGGTTATGCCAAAAAACATGGCAAATGTGTGGTTGGAGACTGGATTTTTGTTTGTGCATGGGATATTTGGCTTTGCTCCTGTCCCAGATCCTCTTTGCGAAGGCTGAAGTACTGTGATCCTCCCACTTGCTGTGCTGTGGCCCCTGTGGCAGGAGGATCTGGAGGGGGAGAGGGTCTGGGAAGCAGTATTGTCTGTGTGGGGCAGAGGCTTTACTTCTTGCAAGGCCAAGGGAATAGCCTGGGTCAGCACCTCGATACAGACATGAGTGATGAAACAACAGCGTCTGTGCAAATATTCTGCAAACACCAAAGTATACAGAGATTCCTCCTGGTGGATCTTGCTGATTGTTAGATGCCAAAATCCTAATAAAGACTGGTAGGCAGCAGCCCTTGTTCGACTGTCCGCACTTAGTGGTCGCTGAGCTCTCCTTTTGACTATACTGCAGCTCTCTCCTCTGTCCATTTACTTGTCCAGCAATGGGAAATGTGGCTGGAGCCGGAGCCCTGATCTGATCCGAGCCCTGCGTGAGGCAGACCTGTGGTGGATGCACAAAGAGAAACTCTTGCCTGCTGCAGCGGTAGCTTGGGACCCAGGTGCAGCGAATGCACCAGTGAGAGCTGGCTTTTCTGCGGTGCTCCTGCAGGGACAGGGGGTGTGTTCCCATTGTGCCTGTTCTGGTTTGCTCCTGTCAAGCCTCTTCTCATTATTCTTGCCTTGAGCTGTCTCAGGCCTGCAGGCAAATTGCTACAGAAGGCTCTGTAGGCTTGCCCTTGAGAGACGTGCGGTCCTTGGAGAGTGGCTGTTCAAGGGAAGCACTGCAGTGGGCTGAATTGAGGCTGTTTCAGGCTGCGCAGCTCTGAGCTAATCTCCCAGAGGCAGAGACATTACTCACCAATCAGGAATGTGTCTGTATTTTTCCTAATGAGAACAAAACATTTTATCCCTGTTCATTAGCAGAGAGTTAGGGTGTACTGTTGCTATGCCAACAGACTCCTCTCCCCTGCAGACACACTGGGGGTGTCCACCGTGCCATGGTTAGAAGGGTGAACGGGAAGGCTCGCTCTGGCAAGAAAAAGATCCCATTGTTTTCCCAGGGCTGCCTGGACTTTGTGCAGCTGGCCAGACCTTGCCTTCTCAGGGGGAAGGGAACCACAGCGGGAGTCAAGTGCAACAGAGATTTAATTTATTGGAAAAATAGTCTTTGCATTTCATGTTATGTTGTTTTTTCCAGCTTGAGAAATGAAGGTGTCTCAACGTTCCCAGGAGTCCAGATGGTAAGCAAAATGCGCCGGGAGTCAGCACTGGGACGCCCACGGACTGCTGCAGCCCGCTGGGCTCCTCAGTGTTCCTCATCATTTCGGTTTGTGTGGCCAGTGTAATGCTGGGCAGCCTCTTGATGCTGCTGCATAACGAACCCGCCTGACGAACTGTACTGCCTGTGATTAGTTGGACGAGTGGCTTCACCAGGCACGTGGTCTACTGGAAAGAGTGAGTGGCTGTATGTGAGAATATGCACTTGTTCCCTTTGCAAAGGGAACATTCCCTTTATGTAGGGAAGTCCTATGAAAGACCAAGGGCATCTCTACAACAGAAGCTTTGATCTGTAGAGTTGTTCTGTAAGCAGATGTATTTACTCCAAAGGTTGCCTGTCTATTCACTTGTCATTTTTGTCTTTGTCTTGGTCCTGCTCCCCAGCTGTACACCCCTTTCTTGAGGGACTGGTTGGGATCTGTGGGTTGCAGTGGTGCCTAAGTCAGGCCACGGTACACCTTTTGCAAGAGTCTCCTCGGCACCTCTGGTGCTGCACTTCCATCTCTGTTGCAATGTCAAAAATAACTTTTAAACTTTGAATTTTCTGTACAAGGGAATGAGTTTAACCTACAGATGAAAACAAACAAACCAAAAAAGCTACTTTCTGACGGTGATCTATGGCCGGAAATGGGCCAGTGAGCGTTGCCAAATCTGAAGATGGTCTCCTGGAGCAGGGGTGATGTTCATATCTGGCTGTCAATCACCATGGAGTGTGATGAGCTGCTTTGTGCTGGCTGAGCTCTGAGGTGGGGACAGCTGTAGACCCTTGAAGAAATATCTCCCTGAAACTGAGTTCTTTCAGGCTGCTTCCTGTTAAACAGGATAGCTGCCACTCCTGTTTCAGTTTGCCTGGTGAAGCACTCTGTAAGTGAATGTGTGGAATTTGAATATCAAATGTAGGGTGGTACAGCAGGGATCCTGGGCTGAATGAGCTGCTGGAGATCTGCAGATCTGCATGAACTTCTGGTTGGCGAGTGAAACCCTGGCACCGGGATACTAGGTGCCGGTTTAGATGAGTCACTGACTCTTGCACTGGAGCGATAGTATCGCGTTAGAGCACTGGGAGTACAGGAACCCTTCATCAGAAGGATGTCTGCTTGTTGGACTTGCAGCTGTAGCAGCAGGAGGGCTCGGCAGAAATAAAAACAATGAACAAAGCCAGACAGCAGCCCCTAGCCCAGACTTCTCTGTGTGTGCAGCCCGTGTGGTTTCAGTTTGGTAGTAGACCTGGACTGAACTCTTGGATGGTAAAGAGCAAGTTTTTGGAAAACGTGTTTCAATCTGGAGCCTCCAATAATAAATCCTGAGTACATATAATGCATGTACAAAGATTGGCGAGTCTGGTTTCCTCAGCTTTGCATTGCTCTGGGTGGTTCAAGTAAAACCACTAAATCAAAGCTGTTTGAAATAGGGAATGAGTAAGTACTTGAGATGATTTGAATTCAGGCCAGTCTCTTCTGGATCCATGCTTTCAGGGTACGTAAAAAATAAAAGACCATAAGGAGGACAGAGGTCTGTGTGTTGTATTCTTTGAGATATCAAGCTGATTCTGTCCAGATCCTATTGAAAAAGTGCTCCAGCAGAAGTGCACTAGAGGACATGCTTTTTAGTACTGTGAAGTATGAAAGATCATGGCTGAACAAACTGACTTCTGAAGTGTGAGTTACGGTTATTATCTGAGTTGCGCTCTACTTCATTCTTGTGCAGCTGGAGTAGCAATTTGATGTTACCTAGGAGAGTGTTACTTGTTCCCTCCTCTTCTCTCCCCTCCTTTTTAAGCAGCATAGGGGCTGATTTTCTGCCTGATTTTCTTTTTTAGAGTGAAGATAAAGATGTGTGCAAGGCAAGGATTCTTCAGGAGAAACCCTCACCTTCAGGGGGTGGAGGGCAGGTTTTTCCAAACTGTGATGATGTGTTTTGGCTGTAGACGTTTCTTTCTCATTGCTTCCTGTGCCTGGCAAGCAGTTCTGTATAGTGTGCTCTCTGCAGTGGTCAGAATAGTGGGGAGTTTGGGTATTTCTAGACCTGGGGCTACGTACTTCCTTCATATGTGATGTAAAGCCTCTGCATAGCTACCTCAAACTCCAGCTCCAGTTCCAAATGTGGCATTTCAATGAAAGACTAGTCTAAATGGCTCTCTGGTCTTCCATCTTGTGGTCTTGCAATTCTGTTTGAGATGTCTCCCACTGCATCCTGAGCTCTTCTTCACTAGGTATGGATGCTTCATTTGTTTAATTATTTAACCTTTTAAAAACTAGATTCTTGTTTTGGTAATATCTGAGCTTGTCTCAGTGGAAAAATAATGCAGACCTACACATATAGACAGTGAGGTAAAGAATAAAATTCCAAATCTGTTTCCACATTTTGCCTCTAAAAGCACCGAACCTTGAGGGGAGGGTTCCCCCTTTGATCAGGACCAGTTATGGGCCGTTTGTGGGGTGAGGTGTTCCTTCTAGCCCTTAGAGAATGGTTCAAAGCCCTAAACTGTGAGGTAGATTTATATTTTTTTAAATGCTGTTAGTCTGAGTATTGTAACTCTAGGTAATCTATCTGCTCTCTCTTGAACTCTCTTGGGTTTTAATGGACTCACTTCTTTTTCTTTAATTCCAATTACACTTCTACATCTCTGCACCTTTAAAAAAAAAATGCTTGTTTGACTCTTAATAGTCAAACTGGCAAAGGAGAGAGAAAAGCCAGATATTTCAGCCTGACAGGGAAGTTTAGGTTGCTTAGTGAGCTAAGCGTGTATAAATAGCAAAGTCTATATCTGATAATCAGGAATGTAGGAAGCAATTAGGATCGCTGCAGTTGTGGAAGAAATCACTCAGGATTTTGAGGGAGTCGTGATAAAAACAGTGTCCAAACCCAAATATTCTTATATGACTCTGCAGGAGATCAAGGTCAGGTAAGGATATTGTTGTTTTATGTAGCATCAGGAAATCACTAAATACTGTGCCCATGCTTGAGGAAAAAATTGATGGATTGAAATGTTCATAAAGAACATATGACAGAATAAAGCTCTGACACACAGCCTGTGTCATAAGGTGTATATCCTTCATCGGGGCAGGCTAAATCAAGTATAAGGTAACTCGTATTTTCAAAGTACTAACAGGGAGAGAAAGTTTTTGAAAAATACATCCTATTCTGGAGGAAGAAAGTGTAGCTGGGTGCTGTGGCTTGAAAGTAAAGTTGCTTTTGAGCAAACTCAGTTTAGGAAGTTAGGCTGAATATTTTAAGAGATCTGCCTGAGTAGCAATTCACTATAGCAGCTGGGAATCCCTGCTGTATTTAATAACCATCATGCTAGTTTCTCCAGATCTTATGGAAGTTGAGTTTTCTACAGCTGTAGGAAAACCATTGCATCTTAAGAAAGGTATCTTCAGTTATTAGAAATGGAACAGCAGCAACAGAGACCAGAGGAGAGGATTACCTTCCATACAAAGAGCAACTGAATAAACTGGGACTCTTCCACCTGAAAAGCGATGAGTGATAGTTATCTTCAAATCCTGAATGGCATGGAAAGGTTAGAGGGAGAGCAACCTTTTTTTGCCTCTTCCATTACAAGTATGAATAGGTATTGAACGGAGCCAGCATGTAGTAAGCTTAAAAACAAATAATGACTTAGTCCTTGATGTGTGCAGTTAACCTGGGAAGCTTCTTGCCACAGGATGTTGTGAATGCCAAACATCTGTGTGTATTTGAGGACATAGGGCAGCTCCATAGAAGAAGGAGCTATTGAAGGTTACTAAATGCATAGAAACCACTTCTATCCCAAGAAATCCCTGAGCTGCACATTGTTGAAGCCTGGGAGAGTATTCAGGGAGGTAAAGTGCTACTACGTGCTTACTTCGTACTTATGTTTCAGGCCATCACCAGAGCCAGACAACTGCAAGCTGGTTTGTCAGCACGGAGTGGGAGGGGGGATACAAATAAAACTTGTAAAAGCAGAGACTGGCACAGCTTGTGTTCTAGGTTGGCTCTGTGCTGCTTGTGACGTACTGCATGCACCTCTTGCTTGCTAAAGGCATTGCCTGCGGGCTGTTGGAGTCTGCAGACTGTTGACTTGAGTTTGAAGAGAGGTGGAGACTGTATTTCTGGAAACTAGGCAGCTAGGAAGGGTGGTGTGAAGACAAATATTCTAAGCAGAGAAGCTGACTTTCTCTCTTTCTCTGTGGCATATACTGTTCCTGCTGCTTTGAGATGGTATGTGTTTTACTGAGTTACAGAGACTGTCTTACTGCTGATAGCCTAAATTTTATTTGTGTGAATTTTCCCCCCTTTAAAAGAGTGTTTCTTGTCTGGTAATGGACTGTAACTGAATTTGAGCTAAAATGGGTGATAAGCAGATGTATAAACAGTACTATCTCTGTTCCAAAGCACTTTCAAACTAAAAATGTCATGGCCTACGTGAGGTTCATACTCTTCAGAAGTACTCAAAACACCAGCTTATTTTAGGTCCTGTCTAAACATTTAAAAATAACTCAAATAGGACTCGCTTCTAGATGCTTCACCCTTGAAAGTCTGGTCTTGCGCTTGGTTTTAGATGCTTACCCAAATCTGCAGAGGGCACAGTACAGAACAGCTCTAGTTGTTCCTTTGAACTTTTCCTTTCTCTTTCAGAAGGAAGAGAACAACGTTGGGCTGTCTTTTTGTCCCTAGGGACATGGTCTCTGCTCTTAGGTAGTGTCCTTTTTTTTACCTTTTGTTGACTAACTTTGCTGCTCTGGTCCTTGGGGAGCAGCTATGGGAAGCTGACCGGTAGCAGAACTAAGATGACGTATATTCTTGGAGGCATGCTCTTATGACTGAAAACAACTGAGTTGATGTATTTTGGGAAACTATGGCCCCTTTGCAAGAATACAGAAACTGACTTGTCTGCATCTCATATTCTGTAGTGAAAGTCACCCCGAGGACTGGCTGAGAAGTTGTGTGCTCAGACTACTGCTATGAGGAGTGCAGACAGGCCTGGGGCTGAGACAAGAAGCCAGGTGGAGCACATACAGGATGAGGACAAGGGTCATGTTGGGGAAGACTGGGACTAGGTGGAGTAGGCTTAAGTTCCCTTCTGGTTGATTGTTCCCCTATCATCTTGACGTGTTGCACCTATTTAGTTTGATGCAGGAAGAAGTCTCTATCCCAAACCAGAAGTGTAATCTTTGCAGAGTGGCAATGGGCTCAGTTGTTACACCATTTAGAGAGCATCCTTCCTGTTTCACTCTCAGTTTCTCAATTATTGTTTTCATCAGTGGTTTTGTTCCAGCAATGATTCTCTCTCAACCTGTTCCTGTGATTGCTGGACCTGTCTGCCATTCTCCAGATAGTCTGTCCAGATTAGATTTAGTTTGAACCAGTCTTTAGCCTGTGTGATCTTTTCTATTCCTAGCTGGTCCATGATTTCAACTAGTGTATTTCCCACTAAGCCCTGAGAAGGTTTAATTTAAAACATTTTTATGATGCTAAACTTGTCAGCCCCACTGTGGCCTCCTGGGTTGACATTAGGTGGCCGATTGTTCAGTTTGGTCCACGTATGTGTCTGAAGAGTGCTGTCTGAGTCACATTTTTGTGGGGTTTTAATTTGTTACCTATGTTGTGGCAGAGTTGAACAGTTTCCCAGAGGAAGGCACAGTCCCTGCTGTTTGGAGTATATAGAGGAAGCTTAAATGACAGAGGAAGAGTGCCTGGAACTGGGACAGTCTGCAAACAGAACTGTGCTGACCACAGGCTATGGTTTATCCTTTCAGCACAGATGTGCCTACTTTTTCCTTGTTCCCCTTACCAGCATCTCTGCTCTGTCTATCTGTTACTTCCAGCAGAAGAGCAGCCACTCAGATGTAAAACTCTCGGTGCTATTCCTAACAAACTACTGTAAATCTGGTTTTCCTGTCTCCTGGGCACTTTTGCCCAGGGGTGACCCTGGCAAGGTAGCATTCTCTTGAAATGCCAACAGTCAGCCAGTTATACTGGCTGAAATTCCTGCTCATAGCAGTTTGCATTTCAGACTAGCACTGCAGTTTATGCAGCAGACCTGTTAGTGCATCTCTGTGGCCCTAGGGTGAAGGTCTGGGCTTCCCTGAAAGGCAAAGGGAAGAGCCAGTTGGTCCTGCCCAGCCAGTGGCTGTCAGACTGTGAAGGTGGGAGGGTAGCAAACCAGATGAAGAACAGTCTCAACCGAAAACCCTTTAAAATTCATGGCTGCTATGAACAGGCAGCTGGTTCTGAACCTTGGTGCCTTTAGGACAGCACCAAAGAAGCTTTCTCAGTCCTGAACAGGACCAGGAGCTCAAATATTTTGCCAGAAAAAGTTAGGATCTCCTCAATCTGAGTGTACAGATAAGAACAGAACCTCATGTTGCAAAGCCACTTGATGATGTTAAAATTTCTTATGGTGAATTTTGTCTTGTAATAAAATTCCTTGTTCTGGTTAAGGTGTGACTAGATGTCTGCCTGTTAACAAAGTGACCGGAGAACTCTTGCTCCAGATGGTTTATTTCTCCAAGAACCAAATCTTTCAGTGTCCTAGCTTCTGCTTCCTTTGCCACTTAATCTTCACATTGCTCATTTTCACTCTTCCAGATTGTGGACCCACAGTGGCACAAATGAAGAACATTGCCCAATGGCCCATGCACAGTAGTAGTCCTCCCACCCCTATCCGTATGCAGTCTGGTGCTCTGAATTTTCTCCTTGAAAGAAGAACTTCCAAGTGTGGACAATGTCTGGGAGGGAGGGCTGTGATGGTAGGGTGGAAGAGTATGCTGCATCGCTGCTGCCAGTCTGTGGCTCCTCGACCACGTGCACCTTGAGAGCCCTTCATGGATGGTTCCTGTGCCACCATTCTACGTTGGACTACGTTTGGAAGCACTGGATATCAAATATCTCAGCCTGTGTGGGAGGGTCATTGCTCAGGGCTGTTGAGACTGGTGCGAAGTTGATCCTGGCTCTCGAGCCTGTGCCCAGCCTGTTCAGTCTTCTGCAGTGGGAGCTACTGTGTTTTACACGTTATGAGCAACTTGGCTCAGGCTTTTGAACAACATGGTGTGTTGCTATCTGTTCTTGGCCTTATGAAAGTCTTGGTATTGGCTTGCAGAGGTGGAAGAAAATGTCTGGCTACCTCAACTTGGATCATTATCTAGCAGACCTGTGTGACCTAACTACCAGAATATTGAGCCTAATAGTTTGTAGCTGACTCCTAATAGCCTTCCAGGCTTAGGCACTAATTTATGGAAGATTAATTGATCAAAGCTTCATTTCTGATAATGCTTTAAAATGAGTTGAGTAATACAAGATGGAATATAGCCCAGCTTGGTTTGAAGGCAAACCACAAGCAAATTGTGGTAGTGATGTGGAACTCTGTTGATTTTGCTGTCTCTTCTGGATGGGAGGGGATAGATGCTACTCATGTGGCTGCATTGCATTAAATTTATTTGCATGTTACTGCCTGTATTCATGGCTGTAGCCAGAACTGCTGACACTGTTGGAGCGATAGGGGAAGACTGTCAAACTGCTGTCAGGCTGTATGGTTCTCCAGAAGATTACTGAGGAGGGCAGAGAAGTGAATGTTATTTTAAATGAAGGAAAACTCCAAGGAGCAGAATTCCTTCCTGTCCACCCAGGACATATCAATTCTTTATAGAGCTGTTGTGGTACTAAAATTGAAGACTTCTGGGGTGTCGAGGAAATGCTGTTCTTGAACAGGCCAGAGCACCTTGCACTGCTCAGTGTCTGCAGAGCAAAAGGATTTATTCAAGGCAGGCTCCAGTGTTTAATGGTTCTGATTTGCATCTTGACAACTGGATGGTGGAGCTCAGGATGTGGTCCTTGCGTGTCTGCTTGTGGTCTGTAACACTGCTAGCATGAACTCCTCTTGTGGTAGGTCTCTCTGTTCTCCCTTCCGCTGTGCAATCCTGCAGGGCTGATGCTGTCATGGAGACCTTGGTTTCCTCTTGGGGTGCAAGTGTAGGACTGGCTTCCTTTCACAGGAGTTTCACAGGACATTTGAAGCTCCTTTCCTCTCTTGCTGGGTTACTCCAAGGCCAGGCTAAATGCAAAAGGACTTGCCTTGGGAGTGTGGCCTTTGCCTCTGGGACGTGAGAGCTTGGTTAGGGGTCATGGTGCCGTCCTCTGGGAAGCATGTGCTGGTTGCAGGAGGTGTCCTCCCTCCCTTCTGGAGGGCACCCTGCCAAAATAAATAGACTCTAAGGCAGAAGCGATTACATTGAGAAGATCGTGTGGTGTCCTGGCTGTTTCTGGACAAAACGGCTGGGCATTTCTGCTTTATAGAAATCAACAGAGAACAGCTAAGGCAGCTAGTGCAGAGCAGGACTCTGGCTTTCGTAGCCTGTGGAGCTAAAGCTGAGAACAGGAGGATCCTGGCTGAGGCTGGGGAGAGGTGCCCCTAATGATAGGGAGGGCAGTGCGGTTGGGAAGGCGTGCCTTGTTTGAGGTGGAGGCCGGTAAAATATGAGTCATGTCTGTTTGAAGTAGTGATGAAATCCCAGATGAAGGTTTTCTGTAATACCTGGCCAAATAGTCTGGTGTGCTTTAGCTTTCTTTTTTCCCTGGTTAGAACAGACAGTCCTGACCTACTTTTAGCAATAGCAGTTCTGTTGAATGCTACCCAATGTTTAGCCGTATGTATGGCAAACACTTATCTGTTTTGTTCAGTCGGCATCTGAGTGAGAAGTTTCCATCAAACGTTTAGCAGACAGGGAAGAGCTGTTCCTGGAAGAGGGACTGTTGCTGCGTTAAGCTCAATTCTGGCCACTTCTGTGCACCGTGGCTCTGGCTTTTGCTTCGGTTTCCCAGTCTGCTGAGGGGGATGCTTGCTTGCTTCGCTGCTGTGCTGTGCATTAACTTTCGTGCTGCATTGTCAGAATTCTGTTAGATGGTATCTAAATGTTAATATGATAGATGATGCCTTTAGAAATAGTCAATGAGGTTAGGTTTCCGGCTTCCTAAGTATGCGATTAGGCACAGCTAAAGTTACATTCTTAATATTTAAAAATAAATAAAATCTATAAATGTACCATAAAATAAGAAGTTTAAATATAATTGTCATCCTGGGGCAAATTGCAAAGCTCTGTGTAGCTCAGTATCCTGTCTTTGACAAGATCCAGAAGCAGATGCTTAATGAGGGTTGTAAGAAACAGGGCATGTATAATGTGGTGGGTTTGTTTTGTTTTTTTTTTCTTTCTCTCCTCCCCCTTATTTGACTCCCAGCTTATGACCATCATCAGTTTAGGGCCCTCCTTGGCCAGGAGTTGTATCTAATCATCTGATCTTGACTACATCTATTCTCCATTAATTTATATAATCCCTCTTCTAACTTGTTTATGTTTCTAGTCTCCATGACATCCTACAGCAGTGAGCTCTACAATTTAATTAGGCACTTTAAATGTTATTTAAAATATTCTACATCCAGTGACAATATCCTTGAACTGGCTTAGAAAAGTTGTCTGTAACTTCAGTGGGTGCTCTCTTGTTTCTGCGTTGTAAGACATGGTAGTTGATTATTCCATGTTTTTCGTCTTGACACTATATCATGTTTCAGATCTCTTAAATTTTCCATATCTTCCCCCTGATTGTTTCTTTGTCCATCCAAAGTCCTACTGTGCTCAGTCTCTCCTTATATGGAAGCTGCTCCATGCTTTTGATCATCTTTGTCGTCCTTTTTGTCATTCTGTCTCCTTTTTCAGATGTGGGAATCGGAGCTGCCTGCAGCATTCAACATAATGGTGATGTGCGTTTTCTTTCCTAATCACTCTGAAGGCTGTATTTGCCTTTTTGCTTGATACTAAACACTGAACTGACCTACCATGTTTACAAAGTTTTCCTGAGTGGTAACAGCTAATTTGGATCCTGTTGTGTTTATATAATTAGAATATTTTATGTTTGTTTTGGTATTTATTGACATAGAATCATAAAATCATAGAATGGTTTGGGTTGGAAGGGACCTTACAGATCATCATCATGGCAGGGAGGATTCTACCCTCCCTGCCATGGGCAGGGACATCTTCCACTAGACCAGGTTGCTCAAAGCCCCGTCCAACCTGACCTTAAGCACATCAAGGGATGGGGCATCCACAACTTCACTGGGCAACCTGTTCCAGCACCCCACCACCCTCATAGTGAAGAATTTCTTCCTTATATCTAATCTAAATCTGCCCTCTTCCAGTTTAAAGCCATTACCCCTTGTCCTATCACTACATGCCCGTGTACAAAGTCCCTCTCCAGCTTTCTTGTAGGCCCCTTCAGGTAGTGGAAGGCTGCTGTAAGGTCTCCCCAGAGCCTTCTCTTCTCCAGGTTGAACCACCCCAACTCTCTCAGCCTGTCCTCATAGGAGAGGTGCTCCAGCCCTCTGACCAACTTCATGGTCCTCCTCTGGACTCACTCCAACAGGTCTATGTCCTTCTTATGTCTCCAGGTGGGGTCTCACGAGAGCAGAGTAGAGGGGCAGAATCACCTCCCTTGACCTGCTGGTCACGCTTCTTTTGATGCAGCCCAGGATACGGTTGGCTTTTTGGGCTGCAGGCGCACATTGCTGGGTCATGTTGAGCTTCTTGTCAACCAACACCCCCAAGTCCTTCTCGTCAGGGCTGCTCTCAATCCATTCTCCACTCAGCCTGTATTTGTGCTTGGGATTGCCCCAACCCACATGCAGGATCGAAGATATTGTGTAGTTACTTAGGAGCATATGAGTTCTCTTACTTTTTGCAGTCTTTTCTGAATTTGATTGTGATTAATAATTGTTTTAATAATAAAATTTGCCACTTCTAGACATATTCCTCTTCATAGATCTTATGTGAATATATTGAACAGCACAGGTTGCAGAACAAATTCTTGGCAGGTCTCACTGATAACCTTCCTCTGACAGGGAAACTCTTTTGGTTTCCTGTCTTTTAACTACTTATTAAATCATGATAGAGACTGTAACTTTAATGCCACAATAGCTTAACTTTTTTTCCAAGAGCCTTAGCTGACAGTTCTTTTTAAAATCAGTTTAGTTCATATTAAAGAGATTTAAAAATGGCTCTTGGATCTCAGTTAACTGGAAATGGGAAATCTCTTGGAATTTCCTGGGTACTGCAGGGATTTCTCTCTGCTCCAAAATTAGTCTGTATTTTGATCAACAATTGGGTTCTTGAACTTCTGCAAGGAAATTTGTTTCTACGGGGGATGATGGGCTTAGATTTCTGTAGATTTGTGTAGAAACGGTGGATTTTGTGAATTGGATGGGTAACTTTAGTGAGCTCTGCTTTCCCAGCAGGGTTCTATTACAGCTGGATTAAACCTATCTAGGCCCTCTGGATGTACTCTACACATTAAAGGCTAGAGAACGGGATTTTTTTTTTTTTTCCTAACTAGTTGCCTGGAAGAATATTTGAGTCACTGATCGTATTTGACCAGATACAAACTTGACATGTGATGCGGCAGCTAGAAGAGCAAGAGGTTCTTGGGCAGGTAAATGGAGGACTGGTGGGTTGAACTGGAGAAAGTAACGTTTGCTCTGTGTGCAGCCTTAGAAAGCCAAAGGGATAGCTCGTCGGGGTCAGGTGCTGTGAAAAGGGGATGCTCATCCGGGTCAGGTACTTTAAAAAAAGGATGTTGACAAACTGGAAAGGGCTCAGAGAGCTACAAGAAAAATTAATTATTTCTGACTGAAGAAGCGCGGACCACCTAATGTAACCATCCAAAGGATTACACGTGGCTGCAACCTGTGATTCAGGAAGGCCCAAAGCTGGCAGGATGTATAGGGAAAGGATTGCCTTATGCTTGTCTGCCCTTATACTGCTACTTAGGCGTCTACTATTGTCTGTTGCTGGAGCCAGGATTTCTGTGTAGGTGGACCTCTGAGTTAGAAGAGCTGTCGTTATCTTCTTGCCCAAGGAGGATTAGTTTTAACACTGTTCGTGCAAAAAGCCACTAGAAGCTTCTTTGACTTGGGAGATCCTGTGACAAGCCAAGTTGGACAAAATGACAAGACATTTTACTTGGGGTAAATAACCCTCGGGGATCAGCTTGCTGGGTTAAGGTGGTAGTTTCTGTAATTTAGGAGCCCTAAGAAAAATTTCGGCTTTCACTGGGAGACTTTAGACGGGAGCTTGTGGGCTAGAAGAGGAGATTGCTTAGTGGTGTTCTGTGGTTTGATTACGCAGAAAGTTGGAGCAGATCCTAAAGGACTCTAATGTTCAAATGTGTACACTGGCAGAAAGTTATCCTTGGTTGTGTTAAGATACTGAGAAACTAACAGCTGACTTGATTTCCCCTTTTAAAAATGTATATAGAGCATGGTACTTGAGTTCACATTTTGTTAGTGTTTGAGAGGATCGTAAAGTGAAAAGTCAACCCTCAATTTACAATGACAGAATATCTATGAAGAAAGCTTATTTAACAGCAAGCAGCTTGCTTTATATTCCTTGAAAATGTTTGTGTAGTTTGTCTTGATTTATAAAAAGTTCACTATTTAACATTGTATTAATCATTAACTTTCGTTAACCATTTGTACTGGAAGCTTAAACTAGTGTTTATAACATATTTTCATGCGTGCGAGAGAAAAGATCAGTTGTGCTAGAGCTGTTTAGGGGAATTACCTGTCCACTACCATCAATTAATTCCAGTATGGCTAAAATTAATATTTTGGTAGGCCCAGGGGTGTAGAAGCACTTTCTACAGTTTTTCCAAAGAACCCTAACAATGCACAAGCATCATTAAAATGGCAATAGTATCACAAAGCTGACAAAATATTCTGTGTGACATTGTTTTAGCATAACTTCGTCAACCCCCATCCAGAAAAGTACGTTGTAATGGTCAGCAGTAACTATCAAGGGTATAGAAAACATCATTTTCCCAAGTGTTTATCTAATAATGCTGTTAATTCTGTAGCCTGAAAGTACAGGTTTTCTGCCACCTTCCCTTGCTGTTTCAGATTTGATATTTTGTCTTTAGTGGTTTTTTTTTTTTAAGTTATTTTGATCTCAGCTTTGGTGTTACTCATGTCTGGTATAACAGAGCTCCCTTGTCTATCCTAATCCTGCTCCGACAGGATGGCTTGGACTTGGGATTCTCCTTGGGGTCAATTTTTGGACCTTGGAAAACAGAGGTTTGCGTTCATCTCTGCCAGAGCTGCTTGCTGCAAGTGTTCTTAAACAGCAGAGCAGGGAACTGGCCTGGTAGTAGTAAATAAGACTCCAAAAATGATTGATTTATTTAATGGGAATGTCATCTTTCACAGCAGAAACCAGCAAGTCTCTGTTGAGCATATGAAACGTAGAAGGGGGGCTGTAATTCAGGGCTTTTGTGCAGAAAACACAGCAGTGGTTGGGTGCTACTGCTGGGTAATTTGAATGTGCTGGAGCACAAGGGTCGTCATGCAGCTGGAAGAATTATGCTTTTAGTTTTTAAATCTTTCGGTGTTCTCGCTGTGGGTTGGCTCTCCAAATGATACAGTGGAAATTGCAGGTGCAAATTTCAGGGAGCTACTTTTTTCCAAGGATAATTCTGCTGGGATTGGTGTTGAGTACGAAATCTAGCCTAGAAGTTGGAACATATCTGACCTCTCCATGTTTGGGGGATAGGCTGTGGTATTAGGGAAATAATCTGTGAGGACTGAAATAATCTTTATGTGTTGATACGCTGTTGAAATGTGTCCAAATGAGTTCTGGGTTTGTTTCTTTAATAAACGAGTAAAGTCTCTGAGAGGGATACGTGAGGTCAGAGGGGTAAAAATAGTGCTACAGAAAGCATGGTCTTATTTCAAATTCCAAGTAACAAAATAGTGCCATTGCTTCCACGTTATTGGTTGTTGTTTTGTGGATGTGATGTAAATATTCTGTGGCAGAACTGACTAATCCTCTAGCCCTTCTGTTGTGATCCAGATTAAATAAATGAAACTCAGAAGTATCATTTGGATATTAATATTTTACAGTGCGTTAGAGGCAATGTTCAGAGCATTGTCTGGAGCATTTTCCTATTCAATAGGAATTCATTAAAAAAATGGAATATTTAAAAAGAATCTTTAAGCCTTGGCAGTTGCCTTCAGAATTAATTAAAGGCTACACACTTTTAGTGCAATCTGTCTGCAACAGCTGTGTTATACACTAGCAGTGAGCACAGGAAGCGGAACAGTTCAGTAAATCCATAAAGAGCTCAGTAGTGTAGCCTGTCATGAAACCATCAGATTTAAATGTAGGTTATCCTCCTCCTTCCTGTCCTCCCAGAGAGGTTGTGATGGGCTTAACTGAAGAGCAAGAATAAAAAAGGCAGTGATGCCCATGCTTGGGAAACAACTTGGAAAATTGAATCAAAAGACACTGCTGGCTCTTTTTCTTTCGGTTTTTATGTAGGATGCGAATGCTTCTAGCTACTGATAGCCACACACTTGTGCTCATTTCTAATTTATGTTTGCTCACCTAGCAATAAATACAAGTTCATTTGCTAATGGCTCTTCAGCAAGGAGCAACAAAGAGCACTATATTCAGTGTTTACCCATTGTGCAGAGCAATTAGAACTAGCTTGCAGAACATGCTGTACTACCTTTTTTTTTTTTTTTTCCTATATTCTTGGCTGCCCTCTGTTCTTCCAGAAACTACTAGATAGTAGTTTCTTACCTGGAACACCTTTGAGGACTAGCTCTTAACGAAGTGACTTCTAGGGGGATATTGGTGAGTGAAAGAAGAATAGCTTAGCTTCGGGTCAGAGCTTTGACCACAGCAAGATCTGCTTTTGATTATGGTCTGCTAGAATGAAGGGCTAGTTGCTTTTCCATCTCTTTCCAGTACAGGTGCTCCAATCTGTAAAATGCTTTCAGTGAAACATTAGGGATAGATTCAACTACAGATCAAAGACCTTGTAAAAAGATCTGTGTTGCTAGAGTGGCGTCATGCGCTGGGTTTTGAGTTCAAGTACTGGTGGCATGTATAAGTGTTAGTTCTGTCCTCGCAGTTGTCAGTGATGGTATGTGGTAGGCAGAGCAGAGTCTTGCAGCTTGTAGGCATGACCTCTAGCCAGAAAGCCAGTATTTCAGAATTCATAAATTCTGAAGACACATGCGGATTTTACTGTGTAAAGTGCTGGCATAGGAAGGTTGCATTAGCTAGAAAGAAGATTAGATTCCTCTAAGTGGTGTAGTGTAATGATGTCTTGTGATCCTCAGCTGCTTCCAGGTCAAAGACACTCTTCTCCATGGCAGTGTGGCTCTGTCATGACATAGTCAAGCTCCTTCTGTTGGATGGTCATCAGCCTGTTGTTTTGTTTGTAGGCACTTTAAGCTTTGAGGAGTCTCCAGGCAGAGTTGCACAACAAGCCATTGTGATGTCTGCATGATGGCAGTGCAGAGGTACCAAAACAGTTGTGTGGTTAAGGAGTTCCTTGAATAAAGTTTTCTCCAATAAAAATGGTGAGAATGCATAAAAATGACTCACATGTTGGAGTTGGGGCAAGATACGCTCTGCGCATGTAAACCCGAGGTGATAGAGTCGAGTGAGAGCTCTATCCTTCAGTCTACTTGTATCTACTTGCTGGCTTTATAAATACCCCTCATCAGGCTTCACAGATAACACCTCCCGCGTGATGAGGACCTCTGTCAGGTGCTACACTCTCTCAGCACCCTGGAAAGAGACTCCAAGGCCAGTTCAGCACTGTTTGCGAATCGGGGTGAAGCAGAGTGTGTTCGTAGCACTGAGAGCAGAAAACACTAAGTGTCCATTATCGGGGCAAACAAAAGCCCTAGTGTGCACGTCACCTAAACACAGTGCTGGTACAGTGTGAATCAGCGGCTGCGTGCTCTGGGGGAAGGCTGCCAGCCTAGAGCCAGCATTCCTGCGTCCTGCTATATCCTGACAGCACTACCTACTTACCTACAATAGCCATGTGAAGTGGAGCTTTTCCAGGGCTTCACAAAGCCTATATTTAATAATGTGTAGTATTTATAATACCTTCCGTCTGCTGGATTTCACAAGTAGACTAATCCTCTCAACTGGTCTTTTGGTAGAGCAGAGATGCCAGTTTTACTGACAAAGGAGCTGGAAAGCAGACTTTTGTGGGTTTGTTTTTTCAATAGCAGTGAAATAAAAGATGGATCTAGAGTCTTACAGTTATTGTTCTCACTGTTGCTACTGTGTTTTCTGCACACTGTGTGCTGGATGTTGTACAGAACGAGCGTAAGACACAGTTTGTGTGGTGACAAGTTTGTGACCTAATTTAGTTAAGTCCTGCAGTAAATGCAAGGGTATTCTTCTCCTGGAATGCTGCAGATCTTTTTCCACCTCTGTGCTCTAAGCACTTCTGGGCTAATAGCACTTTGAGTTTACCAAGAAGATCCAAGAGGGATGACGCTGTAGGAGGGAAGTTATGATAGTTTTCTTAGCTTTAACTACAAAATTAACATCACCCCTGAGGAGCCGAGTTGCTGAAATGAGCACAGCAGATGACAGGCCAGTTCTGGAGGAACTACTGTACCCATCAGCTCTGTTGAGCCTCTGGCCCAGCTTGGCATCTGTGTAGCTGTATGTAGCTTTGATACCTTGTCTGCAAGAGGGAGGGAGGGAAGGGAATGGATTCACAGCTGCATCACCACCTACTTTTCAATTCAAATAAGGTGGTACTCATAGTAAATTATGAGTACTTGCAGCTGTTGCCCCTTCTCCACGGGGAAAGCATTAATCTAAATGTTGCAGGTACTTATTACCACATTTCTACCATGCTGTGGCATTCCCCATGCTGTTCAGGACAGTTGTTCCCATCTGTGGCATGGCTTGGGTGGGTCACGGTAGATTTCAAGAGGGGTTGATCTAAAGATCCTCTGGAGAGGAGCAGAACAGGTCTGGTGGCTCCCTGGGTCTGTCTTAACACCCACCCCATCTGGCCTTGCCTGCACTTTGAGGCATGGGACGGGGAAGGAATGGAGCATTGTCCACAGAGCAGGCATATTTAAATCACCTTTTACAGTACTGATAGAGGTGCTGTGAGGAGCTGAGTGCCAGCAAGAGACTTCTGCCCCAGAGAGTGCAGTAACAAGTGAGCGGGATAAGATGGTCTCCCCCTCGCCCGGACATGCCGCATAACTGCCCAAGGAGAAGGGGGCCCACAGGGGCTGGCCCACAGGGTGGCCCCAGGGGGATGGCTGGAGCTGCTATGACTGCCACTCCGGAGGCCTCATCCTGGCACCCAGGTCCTGCTTGGGTGGGTGATGCTCAGTGGCAGAGATGGCATGGGAAGGTTTCTTCTGAAGCACTAGTGGAAGAGCCTTAGACCCAAAAGAGGCTGTTGATAGCCATAAGTGATAAGAAAGAGAAGGATTAATTATGATATCTAGATCAAATACAGAGCAAAGGGGTTATTAGTTTGCTCTGAATTGGATCCCAGCTACAGTTTATTTAAACAATGGTCCTGCAGGTTGTGTTTGTCTTGGACGGTGGTCTGTTTTACGGTGGTGTTGCTCATTAACAACGTATGCGGTGTGCTGGCTGCTATAGGAATGTGGTCCTGTCCTGGAGAGCTTCCAATATAGCATCATAGGAAAGAGTTGTGCAGGAGTTGGGTTAAACATGGCTTTTTCTGATGTTACAAGAATAGTGATCAGCTTCAATGTTTGAAGCACCTTCTGTCACAGCATAGATAGGACCCTTCTCCTTAGGTTATGTCCCTGGATTGATGAATCTGTGCTTTGGGCTGTTTATTCAGCAGGTTTAGTACAAGTCCTGGGCTTGTGAAGAGAAGCGTTCCCCAGTACCACCCAGCAGTCTCTGGCAAAGCCCCCAAGAATATTACTTGCAGTATTGCAGCTTCTCCTGAAGATGCTGTGCCTGTCATCTTGGTGTGGAGATGATTGAGTAAAGTCTCTGATACTCCTGCAGGCCTCTTTCTGTTGGTGTTTTTGCAAATGTCCTGCATTGGCTCTTTGTGTCTAGCTCTCTGCTTTCTATGGTTATTCACATCCTCTTTGCCCACCTCTCATAATAAGAGTGCTATTGAAGGATTTTGAGTGTTAATCTTCACTCCTGGTTTCCAAGGAGTTTTAACAGCCTTTCCTCTCTTGCAGAGTGTTTACCATGCCTCTGGGAACATTCCTCCTTCCTGTTCTCTGTTTCTTGGGAGCAGCAATTCCACAGGGACTGCAGTATGTCACGTTCTCGCACAACGCTACGAAATTCCTCCACCTGTCTATGGACTTGGAATCCGGGACCATTTACTTGGGGGCCACCAACTTTCTCTTTCAGCTGACATCTGACCTGCTGATGAAGAACGTGGTTCAGACTGGGCCAGTTCTGGACAGTAAAGATTGCCTCCCCCCAGTCTCGAAGCTGGAGTGCCCTCAGGCACACCACACTGACAATCACAACAAGCTGCTGCTGGTGAACGCGGTGCAGAAGGAGCTCATTGTGTGTGGCAGCGTGCACCAGGGAATCTGTGAGAAGAGGAGCCTTGCGTCCATCGACCACGTCCTCTTCCGACCGGAGAGCCCTGGTGACACTCAGTATGTTGCTGCCAATGATCCCAATATCACCACTGTGGGACTCATAGCCTACTCAAAGGATGAGGTCCCCTTGCTGTTTGTGGGGCGAGGGTACACTAGCCGAGGAGTTGGAGGAGGGATTCCTCCCATAACTACCCGAAATCTCAGGGCCCACGGAGGGGATGTTCAAGCAACAGACTCTCACTCCATTTTCTCCTATGAAGAAACAGCAAAATTGGCTGTGGGCCGGCTTTCCGAGTACAACCACCATTTCATTAAATCCTTCACTTATCGCTCAAGTGTCTATTTCCTATTCTACCGTCGGGACCTCAAGTCTCAATCACGTGAGTACAAGACCTACATCTCGCGAATCTGCCTGGATGACTCTCATTATTACTCGTATGTGGAGTTACCTCTGCTCTGCCAGAGCAAAGCCAATACATACAGTCTCCTGCAAGCAGCCTATGTCACCCGGCCAGGAGAAGGCCTGGCCCAGGGGCAGCTGGACACCGAGGGAGAAGTGCTGTTTGCAGCCTTCTCTGCCTGGCAGGCTTCTTCTGGCAAACTGAGCGAGGAGTCTGCGCTCTGTGTCTACGCAATGGAGGAGGTGGATCGCCTGACCAACTGGACTAGGGATGTTTGCTACATGAGAGATGGGAAGTCGGAAGAAGGGACAGAAGTGGCATATATTGAATATGATGTCAGTTCCAACTGTGTCCAGCTGCCAGCGGTAGGTAGCTTTGCACGTTTGCTAAGGTAAAGAGTAGTCTGCAGCGTGTTCTCGTGTTGCTTTGTGTTCCTGAAGTCAGCCCGTTTCCCACAGATGGATGTTGAAATCTGTTTGGGTTAAAAGCCTTTGGGCTCAGGCTGTTTCTCTCCTACCGCAGCAATGCGATGCAAGACCCGTTGCGTCCCGTTTAAGTACGGTCTGTGTCATTGCTGCTGCAGCTCTCTGCCTGACATGGGCGGGTTTCCTTGCACAGGGAGATGGACTGTGTGTGCAATGGGGAGGGCATCTGGTGTGACCTGGCCCTGAGGCTGTCTCATGGCAATACCAGGCAAGAGCACTGAAGCTGCAGTTCAGGTTGTTCTTTATCAGTAATTTCATGTCCTGGTCTGCACTGCAGGGAAGGAGAGGAGTATGTGCATGTTAACCTGTGTGTTGGGAAGGGAATTTAAGGGGTGTGCTGTGTCCCCGTTGTTTATGGTGAGGTGCACCTCACAACATTTTCCTGCAAGGACACTCAGGAACAAAAAAGAACATAAGCAACAACAAGTGTCAACAAAATCCTAATTTCCTATAGACTGCATTAGTCCTGCAGAATTTTGTGCCCAAGAAAGACCTTTTCCTGACCTGGATTTTCTTTGTCTCCAGAGCTGTAAGAGGTGATAATCCTTCTTTAAATTCTATGACAAAGGCATGATGGGATGTTGCAGGATAAAAATGCGAACTGAAGTGGCTGTGACCCTGAATCCTTGCAGCCATGCTGAATCTGTCAGCCACGCTGGCTGGTGCTGCGATACCGGGGACGGTGACAAAAACACAGAGCAGCAGCGTTCTCCTGGGGCGGTGCTGGATGCAGTGTCCCAGCATGTGGCTCTGTGGTTGCGAGTAGCCTGTTTTCACCCAGGGCGTTGCTAGTCCTTAGCAGAGCAACATGTTATCTTGTGTCTTCCTTCTACAGAACAGGCTGTCCAGATAATTGCCTCTTCCCAGCCTTGTGCTACAAAGGGCAAAGTGGTACCACAGAGCTTTGGAAGTCTCTGGGTTTGGATGTTTGGTCCAAAATCAGTTTTAAAATTATGGTTTTCCTTTCAGTAGCTAAAGCTGACTGTAGAATACTTGTGGGACAAGGGAAGGGCAAAGAGCAGACTTGGAACAGGACAAATGTAAGGTCCGGAGGAGTACATAAGAGTTGGGAAGCAATACTGCCCAGCTTGATGTCCTGCTTTCACTGTATTTCCTAGCCATGACCCATGTGCCCTTTGCGGGGCTGCGTGGAAGGAATTGTCACAGGTGATTTTTAGGGCAGTGTGAGGGAGTTAAATGTCAAACTGGTGTGAGCACCTCAGAAAAATCCTTCATTCAAAATGATGTGGAGTCCCCGTGTACCATTTGATCCAGTGGAGCAGCGGGTGCACAGGGTGGAAGAAAAAGGCCAGTCTCTGCTATGTGATTCCTGGCGCATGATCCCAGGGTGCCAGCTGCATGGTTTGGCTGACTAAAGTGTGGCATCTTATTAACAAGTGTGTCCAATGATATGTAAATGTCCTAACAAACTTTATCCTTCACCATTCAGTACATGGTTGTGGTTGTCGTTAAGATTGTATCTAACAACACTTAAGGGTCTGTGCCAGCTCCAGCCTGCTCCATTCAGTGCTGAGTGGAAGCGGCTCTCAATGAACATTTTATGCAGGAACAGTTTTAACTCGGTTTCAATGGTGGCAGCTTGTGCTGTATGTAAGGATAATGCGAATTAATTTCACGTTTTTCTGCCTCCAAACCAGCCTGTGCGCAAGATATGCCCTTTTCCGTAGTTAGCACTGCCTCTGATTTTTAGCCCATCAGGAGAGGCTGAGATTGAGTTTTACAGTTCAATACAATCTCTTCAACTGGAAAAAAGATGTTTGTTTTTATAAAAACTTCAGAACCAGTTCATTTGTTCAGTTTGCTGGAGATACATTAGTGTTGAGATGCAGGAGACTATGTAGATGCTGTTAGTGACTTGATAATTGGAAGTGTGAAACATGTTTTTTGCGAGGCTTGGGAAGGCTGCATATCTTCTGTGGGTGTAGTTTTCAAGGTATTTAACTTGTCCTTTTGCACCGAGCTTGCAGTCCTCTTCATGCATAGATACAGATTTGTCCTATTGTTGCTTCCTACGTGTGCAATGCAGGAAGCGCACACCAGAACTCACGGCAGCAGCTTCATCCAAACGTGCTGCATCACAGTAGGACGCTGGATGATCCCTGAAGTGTATTTTCTGCTGCGTTGCCAAGATGTTATTCACTGAAAACAATTCAAACAGCTTCTATGTAAATTTATATAAGCACTTTATACAATTATCATGGTCTTAATCCTGTAGAATGGAACAAGTTTCAGCTCTTGACTGTGATTAACTGTGCTGCAGACAGTCCCTGCGAGGCCACGGGCAGGCTGTGCCAGTGCTGGGAGAGCTTGCAGAGGTCACGTTGGTTTATGGTAGATAAACGTTGTGCATGAAGTGACCTGCCCTTGGCATCACGTATAGGCAACAGCAGTGCTGAGCGCAACGGGGGTACAACTATTTCTGACTTGTATGAGGGTTTTTTAAGCAAACTTTGAAAAATCAGCCTCGGTAGTGAGGTCATTAGGCTCCAGCATTTGTTTGAATTGATAGAAAGTTGCAAAAGATAGCTAGAATCCTATTCAAAATAAACACTTCATGTTTTTGAGTATGGAAATTTGGCTGTAGCCCACTTCCTAATAAATCTTATAGGAACTGGACAACTGGAGTAATAGAAATCTTTAAGTTACGACAAGGTGGTTGGAAGAAGCTTAAAAATCAAATGACAGAGCTGATAAGAAAAATATATGTCACTAAAAATGAATGATAGCTTAGAGGATGGTAAAAACTAACAATCATTAAAAGTTGTAACCTTCTCTGAGGCTTTAAGTCAGAGCCTTATGCCTAGTGTGCAGAAAATCAGTTGAATTAGTATTTGAAAGGAAAACAATAAAGTATCAGAATGAAAGTAGTGCTAGTCTAACTGGCATGGTTTCCTACGTGGAACTGCTGTGTCAAGCCTTGCTTCCCTGCTAAGATAGCAATACATTTGAGAAGTGAATAGAAGTCACCAGGTTAAATATATTTTACTGTGGGATTTCCACAGGCTTTGTCAAAAGCTCCTGATCACTTTTAGCTTCTCCAGGAAGCAGTCAAGTATTAAAAAAAACCAAAACCGACCAAAACCAAAAAACCAACACCACCACCCAAAACCCCAACAACAAAAAAACAACCAAACAAAACCAATCAACAAAATAACTCAGAGAAATGGGAGGAGAGGTGGGGAAAAGGGGTCAGATTTTCCATGGGGTCAGTGAAAGGTGATAAGCAGACGCCTCAAGAATGCCACGTTGTGCCGTTATCGCTGATCTCCGGCGGGGGTGGCTCCGTTGCCTGGTGCTGGATGGTACCGTGCAGCTCGGTGCTGCCAAATGCAAAGCCACGGACATCAGACAGAAGGAATACGTAACCCTGCTCACAAGGAGTCTAAATTCAACCGCGTTGCCTGAGGCAAGAGAGGGAGCTGGAGTCTGTGCGGACTGCGCAGCTAATGAGAATGCTCCGCACGCAGCTTTGTAAGAGTAATTAGTAAGGGGCTGGAGAAGAGAGGGTGAAAATGTTATTCGTAAGGGATTTCATGATGAAAATCATGGGTTTACACAGGCCACATTGTTTGAAGACAAGCCACTGATCAATTAAAAAATGGTGGTTTTAATAGTTATTGTTGGGTGAACAATCCTGCATTCAGTCTCCAAAAGGATACTGTAAAATTAAAGTGGACACAGAACAAGGTGTCAAGATATAAAGCAACAGAGGAACTATCCTAGCCAAGACTGAGTTTGTTACTTAGGAAAAAGATGAATCATAATGGAATATCTTCTCTCTACAGAGACAAATAGTAAATAAGTTGGCAGCTTTCATTCTCTCTCCTTTAGAATTCAGTAAGTGAAGGTTTGGTGGGACTGGGAGGGATCTAACTGGAACAGAAGGATGACTGTTTTTGCACAGTGCTGTGGAGTTAATTTTCAGAAATCTCACAAGACTCAGAAGAATTGAAGCAGTGTGCAGAGATGACTCTTGTTTTGACTTGTGGGTCTCTGGTTGTACATGCTCTATGATTTCTATGAGTAGTTAGTAAGCTCTTTGGAGCAGGTTGTGCTCCACCCTGTGTTTATGTATGTCCCGATGCTTTGGGATTCTACTTCAGGCTTAGAATTTGTAGGTGATACAACAAAACCATGCTAATTGTTGGAGGCGATGCTTGTGACCAGGTGGTTTTGCACTGGAAGCAGGAATTCTCATCTTTTGCTTTGTTCTGAAAAATACAATGAATCTTCCCTAAAGCTGTATCATGGCAGTGTATAACCAGTAATGTTTTTTGGAGAACTTAAGAGTTTAGTAGAGTTTCGATGCATTTCATTACTGATGCTGAATGGACTTGCTGAAATGTCGGCAGGATTCTGTGAGGGTACAAACAGCCAACATACCTAAACTAATTTTTAAAAGCTGGTTTTTTTACTCTCAGTAGAAAACCTTAGAGGGGTTTGAGGCTAAATTCACTGCTGGGGCACTTGTTTAAGGAATTTGGGTGGAAGGGGATGGTGGGAAGTGTTAAAGGTGCTAATGTTCCTTGTATCCATTTTCTTTGTACTGATTTCCCTGTTCTTTCCACTCCCCAAAAAAGGACACCCTGTATGCATACCCCTGTGGCTCTGACCACACTCCCAGCCCTATGGCCAGCCGGGTACCCTTGGAAGCAGCCCCCCTCCTGGAGAAAACAGAGGCCCGTCTGACAGCTGTGGCAGTGAATGTGGAAGATGGCCACACCATTGCTTTTCTGGGAGACAGCAAAGGGATACTGCACAAGGTATGAACTGGGTGTGACAGGAAGCAAAGAGGATAAAACTAATCAGGGATGCTCAGGTGGAAGGGGAAAAAAGGCAATTTCTCTTGTTCCTTGGGAAGTCAGGTTCCTGCTAAAGATCACTACTATCAGATGGTCTCTTCTCACACTGTACTGACTGTTGAGAATGTGAATGCCCCAAACAGTGGTCATATTACCTTTGGTTACATCTGCACCTACGTGGCTTCCGCAGGTATTGCTAGGAACGTGCTTTCTGTAGCTGAAGTCACTGCATTGAGATTTTGGTGGGAGGTTGAAATCCTCGCGCACAGCAGTGGTTCCTGATGTAGGATGGGTGCCCCCAACTCCCGCTGTGATACTTCGCCTGCATACAACTGTGACTCTCTTGCAGGTGTACTTAGGAGCAATGGGAGATGCACATATATATGCTTCTTTAGCTATCCAGTTAAATAGCATGGTGAGTGGAGACCTGCTGTTTGACCAGTTGCAGGAGCACCTCTTTGTCATGACCCAGTCAATGGTAAGAGCAATAAAATTCCTTTCACAGCAGAGTTGAAAGCATTTGAGGTCCAGACAAACTACTGATGGGAGTGGGGGAGGCAGAGAAATAGCGTGTATAGCTAAGCCTGTGCTGGGCAGCAGCTGCCTGCTGGTCTGGCTTACAGGGATGGGGACTGGCCTTTTGCAAAAGCTGGAGGAAGTGCGGAGGAAGTCTTGTTACCCTAAACCGTGGCCTGTTTGCATGTGTATTTCCCTAAGTCAGTCAGGCTGTATCAGCAGCGATGGAGGAATGTGAACTGCAGGCTATAAAAGGCTGCTCTATTGGCATGAAGACAAGGGACTGCAAATTCCTGGGTTCCTCTGTGTTGAGCAGGAACTGTTTGGACAACAGTTTGCATCTCCATCTGAGCAGAAAAATGTGAGCCTTCTGGGTTCACAAGTAATGTGACCTGTCTTGGTTTTGCAAAAGATTAAAAAGAGAAAAGGGAGGTTTTGTGTAATTAAAACTGTGGCACTTCTCCTGTTTTTAATCAGTTAAGATTAAACTGTTCTGTAGGCATGTAACCTACAAAAAGCAGAAATGTGTGGGAAATGTCTTCAGATAGCAGAGGTGTGCTCTGACTGGGTATATAATAACAGTATTGCAGATGACATCTAGCTGTATAAAGAACCATGTGAGGCACCTTTCCCTCTTCTCATGCTTTCTGTAATTCCGTTTGTGCCCAGTGGCAACTGGAGGAGAAGAGGCATTGCGATGCCTCAGGCTCTTGGGATATTGCTGTCTGCTGAGTAGCAAATCCAGCTATGGATACTTTATTTGAGAGGATTTGTACAACACTACTCATATCAGCTCCTTGAGCTGGAAAGAAAAGGATCTTCCTAGCAAAGGAAAAAGCAGCCCATGAGTTACTCTGAAGGCAAGAACAGACAAAAAATGAGAGCATGCTGGAAAACCACTGCTTCCCTTCACACACACACCCCCAGTGCACTTTGAGATACTCAGAAATTTTGTAACACTTCAAAGGAGGAGTTGAAATCTGTGAGTGGAAGAAGATTAGGGAAATCTGAAATATATCCTTAACAGTAATTGTTCTGTCAATTAAAAAATGCAAATTACATCATGTACTTAGCAAAAGTAATAGGTTGGGGATTAGAAGTTGATATTTTAAAGTAACTGACAGTAGTAGCTGAAGTGTAGTAGCGGATTAAAGAGAGGGCAAGAGGCTGAAATCAGCAAGGCTACTAAGTTAAAGCAGAAGTGTTTTGCAAGTAAAACTTACCCCCAGATGGCAGAAGGTTTTTGTTCCACATTGATCAAAGCTTCTTGGTCTACTTTCAGTCAAAATGATAGTTCTGCCAGATACAGCTGGGCAATAGTGCAGATGCATTCAGAGGCCTCAGCTGACGCTGCTGTCTCCAGCTTCAGTCACCCACATGTCAAGAGAGATGATTTCCCATGACAGAGTCCAGAAAAGCAAAAGAGTGAATGGTATTCAGTCTGCTGTTCTCTGATCCCTTTTGTTAAAATACAGTTTTGTCACTAAACAAGTGCAAGTGCTTCTTGCAAAAAGCATCACAGATAACCCCTTAATAGCAATACACTTCGGTTGCCTCAGTGCCTGTGTACAGCCTGATGTTTAGATGTCCTTCACCAATATGTGAAATGGCCATTCAGACGGGCTCTGGAAACTTGTTCCTTTTTTTCTTTATTTTTATGCAATATTGGGGATTAAGAAGTTGTTTCAGTGAGCATGCAGATGATGGGACTTGCAAGTTAGGCAGAAGAAGCCATAGACCTGGGGCCTGTGTTGTGTGTCCTATGTTTTCACTGATTTCTTTCTCTGACAGGTGGTGAAGGTTCCCATACTGGAATGTTCCCTGTACTCGGACTGTGAATCCTGTCTGGCACTGAAAGATCCCTACTGTGGCTGGTGTGTCCTTCAGGGACGGTAAGATGTTCGCCTGCAAGGATTTTGGAGGGATAGTGCTTAGGGATTGTCTCCACTTACTCTCTTCCTTATGTCTGTGTGTCTCTGTATGTCTGTGTGTCTGGATTTAGTTTATTTTTAGTTTCTTTATGGGATATTGTCTCTAACGTTCCATTCCTCTGCCTGCCTCCCTAAAACACCGCCAGCAGTCACAGTTGCACACAAGGGTATCTTTCCATTGCTTTTTGGATCTTTGGTCACCACTCACGATGCTCCTGTCCAGTGGATTTCAGCCTGGCTTTAGTCTGACTGCAGCTCAAACGGCCTCATTTCAAATGTAGAGAAACTATCTTATCTCTTCTTCTGGTGTCACTCTCTTATGTAGCACGCTCTTTCACTTCTTGCTCCCCTACTGATGTTACTTAATGAGACATGGTTTATTCCAGCATGTCTGTCTGCTTGCTGGCTCTGTCTCCCTGTAGAATGCCATAGGAACTAGTTTATGACCCTTGAAGCCCCAAAAGTGCCTACCCATCTATATTTTGGCAACAGTTCATCCTATTATTGAAGGTGGTGGGAGGCTGAGGCTTCCATGGCTTGTGTAGCAGCTTCCCCGAGACTCTAGCAAGGCTTCAGACCGCCAGCGTCAGCTTGGAAGCTGAGCGTGTCCTGCCAGGGCTGCACAGATCTCTCATAGGGCTTCTTGCTGTTTCCCTGCAGGTGCAGCCGTCGCTCTGAGTGCTTGCGGTCCAGGCTGAGTGAGCAGTGGCTCTGGAGCTTTAACTCTACACAGCAGTGTCTGTCTGTCCAGTCACTAACTCCAGCCAATATCAGCAGAGAGGAAAAGAGAAATGTGAGTGGTGATGATCCTCTGATGATGCTCAAGCATGTAGAAAGTCCCCTGCAAACTCTGAGGAGTCACAAGTCTTCCTGTTGCTTTCAGTGGGGTACTGAATCACTGACTCTTCAAACATGTGTTGTCTACCTTGCATAAGGGACTTAACGACTTGGCTGTACCAGGAGATAATTTCATTGCTTTTTGCCATAAAAATAAATGTCCTTGCCTGCTAAGAGTTACTGGGTATTCTGGAGTATTTGATGGCTGCTTGGGTGGGGTCCCTCCTTTGCTTAGTATTTATAAGGTGCCCATGTCTGTGGTTTCACGGTGTTTCTGACACTTGCTGTCAGGAAGATCTGAAAGGAGCTACCCAAAATTACGGCTTCAGTCTGGCATCTGAGAGTTGGCAGAAAAGCTAAGAAGGTGCTGCAGTGTTTTGAAGTCTGTCATTGTGTCAGGAGGTGGCAAGAACCTGTCTTTTGCTAGAGACTTGGGCAAAGGAGGAAGTTGCCAGTTGCTTAGTGGATGCCAAGTTCAGTCTGGGAATGGCAAGAGATGATGAATGAACAGTCAGTCCTAGGAGGCATTATAGGAAAATGGGTGTATATGTAGATAACTACTTTATGGGGCTCTTTGAAAAAATAGAACCAGAAAATTAGATTAAATAAAGAAGAATGTGTTAGAGGGTGTCCTGGTTTCGGCTGGGATGGAGTTAATTTTCTTCCTAGTATCTGGTATAGTGCTGTGTTTTGCATTTAGCAGGACAATAATGTTGATAACACACTGATGGTTTAGCTGTTGCTAAGTAATGCTTACGCTAGTCAAGGACTTTTCAGCTTCCCATGCTCTGCCAGGTGCACAAGAAGCTGGGAGGGGGCACAGCCAGGACAGCTGACCCCAACTGCCCAAAGGGCTATTCCATACCATACGGCGTCATGCTCAGTATAGAAACTGGGGGGAGTTGGCTGGGGGGCAGCGATCGCTGCTCGGGGATGGGCTGGGCATCGGTCAGCGGGTGGTGAGTGGTTGCATCACTTGGGTTTTTTTCCCTTGGGTTTTGTTCCTCTTTCTCTCATTTGTTTTCCTCTTCATTAGAATTTATTATTATTATTTTATTTTATTTCAATTGTTAAACTGTTCTTATCTCAACCCACAAGTTCTCTTATTTTTGCTCTTCTGATTCTCTCCCCCATCCCACCGGGGGGGAGGGTGAGCGAGCGGCTGTGTGGGGCTTGGTTGCCGACTGGGGCTAAACCACGACAGAGGGCAAATTATTTACTGGATATTATTGAATTGGTAGATATTCCTGGCTATCTCGGAATTACCTTCTCTGCGTGAGGAAGAATTTTACTCATGTTACTTTGAAGATTATGAAAGCCCAGCAGTTCTGACAGAGTCAGGAATCATGTGTCCTTCTCCAGATCCCAGCCAAGCACCAGCTTTGCCAACAGGAGCAGGTCAGTGAAATGCTTTAAATGGAGCATGATAGGTCCGATAACATTGTTGGGAGAAAGTACATTGTACATCTGTCAGATTGCCCGGATTAACAGCCATGAATGTACGTGGTCTGTCAGCAGGTGTTCATTTCATTCTGTCATAATATCTGTTTGCTTTTTACTTGTGTGTCACACACATCCTGTGCTATTTTGGGCTGTTGCCAAATTCCAACGCCAAATTCTGGTAGTTGGAAAGGAGATCCTGCTTGAAAGGTTGTATGCAAATCTCCATATGATCTGAAATGCAGTCTGGAGTGGTGGCTGGTTTGGCAGCTTTGTCATAAATCTGGAGAGAGAACTCTCTTAAATACTGCTTTATTATTTAAATCAAACAAAATGCAAACCATTTTAAAATCCATGTAGTAGTGGCAGAAGGAAGTACATGTAAGGAAAGGCAAGAAGAGACCCACAGTCCTGTGGGTCCATGAATCTGCAGTGCGGCATAACCTCAGAAAATACATAGTCAGCCTTCTATTACTGTGAACAGTAACTGGCTGAGTATTGCTAATTGGCCACTCTAAAGAACCTGCAAAGTTCTCAGTTTATAGTCTTTGCATTGGATTTTACCCAGCCTGTCAGTGTGAGCTCTGATGAGCTGATCTCTTCAGAGAGCTTGTTCATCTGAAGTAAAAGGCAGGTGCTGGTTGGGAAGCATTCCACATGATTCACCTAAATGGCTAAACAGATTTTCTGTGCAACTATGCAGCTGGCTAATAGTTCTGAAGCAATCTCCATGGACATAACGTGACAGCAGAACCCAGCTAACACACTCATTCAATCTCAAACTCCTTCATTTTCAATATTATTTGCAATATTATTGTATCTGTTGGCTTTCACACTGCTTTAGTCTGGAACAAACTGACCAGGTCTCCGTTCAGGGTGGTCAGGCACAGAGGGAAAAGGCTTCATGCGCTGCCACTACAGGCAGAGCGGGCAGGATTGGCTTCCCTGTTTTGTTCTGCAAATGTGGGCCTGAATTTAAGCACAGTTGTGAAAAATCAGTGTAGATAAAGCCACAGTCTAGTTCTCATTATTCCAGGCTTCAGATATTCTTATTGACTCCTTTGTAAGTCAGTCTTGCTTTTATTTCAAGACTCCATAGATGCTTTACCTATGTTACTTTCATATTGCATCTCTGAGGCTTAACAAGTTGCTTCTATTTTCTAGCCTAAACTTGCTCATGGATGGTTTGTGTCCATTTGAGCTATTTGTGTTGTCCTTTTACTTCCACAGCTCTTCTCCCACTCAGTGGGAACTATGGCCAGGCATTCTTCGCACAGAGTTTTGCCGTGTTAACTGTGCCAACTTTTTCTTCATGTTCTTTTTGTTACTCACACTTCCTCTCTCCTTCACTGTATTGCTAGCCCTTCTTTGCACAGCTTCTGTGCTCTGCTGAGATGAATTTGAAGCTGGTAACCAGAATCATACACTGTTTTCTAAATGAGGTCTCATCAGGGACTTAGATACTGGCACTTTCCTACTTATAATACTTTTCCCAGCTCCCTAAAATATTTGCCTTTTTTTCAGCTTTGTTTTAAAGGTTGCATACCAGCTCATCTTCACTTTAAGTTGTAGAGCTCCAAGTTGATAGCAGAAACTTGCTCTCAATTTGCAAGTGCTCGACCTCATCTTCTGTACTGTTGAAGAGCATTATTGGCAGTCATAGGAAATAATGGCCTTTTTGGAGAAAGGAATATTTATAAATATGGTGTCATAACCCTGAAATCCTGGGAGGTGTTAGCCCTTCCACCACTGCCAAATGCAATCACCTCTATGACAGTGATGGGAGTTGACTACAGCAGTGACTCCTGCCTCCAGCTGCATATGATACCCTTATTTTTTCCTAATCATGGGTTTTCATACACACCTCATCGTCAGCTCTTTTACTAGCATACTGCTTCACTTGTCATCCTATCAGGAACCCAGCTTAGGCCTGACTGATCCTTCACCAGACACGTTAATTGTTTTGTTGTGAGCAGAGCTTGCTTGCAAGAGGAGGTCTGAATTCTGTGAGAGGAACGATGGACAAGCTTCTTGTTACTTATTGTTATAGCAAACTGTCTTGGAGAAATGGCAGCTCCTGGATTTGAGCAGAGCATGCAATGTGTTCCCATTATTTGGAGAACTAATACCCAACTCTAGGGTTGGGGGCATTTGTCTGGAACAAGATTAATTAGCTGTTTTAGTACTGTCATATGCAAAATATCTCCTTCAGGTTCATGCTATCAGCTGCAGTAAGTTTTGACCATCTCTGCAGCTCTTTGGTCTATCAGAAAACAGTGGTAGTCTTTTCCCAAAGAGAATTAGGCTATCCTGAGGCTTGTAGTTGACATGAGACCTGGATTTAAAGCAGATAAGCCTTCAGTCATTGCAAGTAAGATTACAAGTCTTAATAAACCTCTTCACTGACTCACTTCCTAGTCTGGACATAGAACAAAGCTCTCAAGGTGAAGGCAGTATGTGAAGGGCATGTCAGTTCTAAGGGTTTGGTCTTCCTTTGGATGACAAAGGAAGACAATCAGCTCTGAGCCTGGAATGTTACATCTTCCTCTAATACAGAGATGACAGTGGAATTATAGCAGATAAAGATGGAGGGATTTTCAGACTAGTCCTCCTTCCCTTGGGTTGGCAAGAGCTGTCATAAACTACTCCTGACAAACTTGTCCAACCTGTTTTTAGTGTCCGTAGGATAATCCAGTGATTGAGATGCTAGAAGCATGGAAGGGAATCTGTCTCCATATTTGACAGTGTCTTTCCTAAAGCATGCTGTGTCTCTTAACAGTATGGCAGACTTATAGTGGCTCCATTTCTAAGAAATTTTTATTTTCATTTTCAGATCATGTCACCATAAAGCTCGTAGTGCGTTTCCATGACATCTTCATTGCTTCTGTGGACTTCTCTTTCTATGACTGTGCTGCAGTGGCCCTGCTGTGGAAATCGGCACCGTGAGCACCTGCTTTTTCTTGTCTGTAGTTATAGGGAGGGTGGTTGTCCCTTCCTGGGTCGTCTTAAAAGCTGCTTTTCTATCATTGTTCCAGGTGCCAGAAGTGTGTGAGCAGTCTCTGGGGATGTAACTGGTGCATCCAGCAGCACCTCTGCACCCACAAAGCAACCTGTGAGGAAGGAACCATTATCTACAATGAAAGGGTGCGTCTCCTACTCAGTCTCCTAGTCCTATGTGCTCCAACAGCCTCAGCGAGTTGCAGTGAGTCAGATCTCTTCTCAGGTAAAATAGCAGCCGTTGGTCACACAAAGCAAGGAGGTCAGCTGTTGGAGAGAAGCCTCCCCTTGGAGCGACACAAGGCTCTGCATCCCTGATGTTACAAGGCTTTGCTAGGTTTCTGGGGAAGTGCCATCAGGTGAAGCAGGTCACCCTTCTCCTGGGGTTATCCAGCCTGTGTTTTCAAAGCGAGGGACAAGAGCAAGCTGGCAGGGAGGCTGCGAGTGGGGAGGTGGAACAAGATGCCCAGTTTGTGGCTGCCCCAGGTGGCCTTGCAGTTTTGTGGGGGATGAAGGCAGGCAGACCTCCCTCTGAGTGGAGGTGAGTGCAGGCATCTGTGGGAAGAGGGAATGTTGCTGGATCTTCTGCACTGTGACCATTCCCCAGTCCCATCCCAAGACAAGGTGGCATGAGATGTAGCTCTCGCTGAAATCCAGAGGGTGAAGCAGCCTCTTGTGAACACCGCTATGGGAAGTAATATGGAGCGTTTTTCTGCTTCGGTTTTATTCTGTTTCATTTCTTTCTCTCTTCTCACCCCACCATGTTGTTTTTCTCTAGGCCCAGATCCCAACCTCAAGTGTGTTTCCTTCTTCAGCAGCTCCCCTCACCAAGTCCTCTACCACAGCCCCAACCGCGGCCACAAAACCCATCACTCCCCCCATGCGTGTGGTACCAAGCACTGTGCCCCCCACAGAGCCCAACCACATCACGCTCTCTGCAGCCTCGGATATGACGACTGAGCCTACAGAAACCTTCAGCTATACATACTTGACTCTCTCAACCGAAGCAGTGTCTCTCCAGGCCATCACAGAATCCCCTCTACCACCACCAGCAGACAAACCTGCTGTCACTGTGCCAGAGACAACTTCTCCCGCTGCATCTGTCCTCACCAGCCCATCCAAAAACATGGATCACGCAGCCTTGCCCACTGAAGGGCCAGCCACTGCCCAGGAGCCACAGCACACTGACCCACCCACCACCCTAGTGGGTAGCCCTCTTCACACGTCTGCAGCAGCAGTAACACCTTCCCCTCATGTCACTAGTTCCAAGTGGCCTCTGAGTTCTTTTCCGACCACAGAGGCACTGACATCTGCCATCCCATCTCCCCAGACCCCCAGCCAGGTGCCGGGGGGCCCTGCTGCCTCTGATGACTCTCCTGGATTGCTGGGAACTGAACTACCTGCTTCAGAGCTCTCACCGTCAGCTCCCCCAGACTGGCTGCTGGAGGAAGGCACGGAGCTCCAGGACACAGAGGACTGGATGGATTTGCTGCAGGCTGAGAATGACACATCTCCCTTCTCTGCTTCTACTCTTCTGTCGGGTGATGGCGATTCTTCAGAGAGGGATGTCCCTGACTTTCCCAGGATCCTCCACCCTGACCTCGACTATCAGTATGATGCCCCTGAGTTTTGGGAGGAGGTAAGTTGCTGGGCTTTGGAATTCACAGTCTAAGGCTGTAACACTTTGAAATTTTCATACAGATTGCTGGTCTAGTATTTCAGCATACAGGAGAGGTTGTGCCTTCTGAGAGTGTAGAAGCTGACCGCCGTAATGTGTGGAGTGAGAAGTGGTAGTCTGAGGAAGAAAAATGTGTGTGAGGTTCCCAGGTCTTGTAGAAACACTGCTGGCCTGAAGGTGACAGCTGCTGTGATGTCCAGCATATTCACAGCTTTCTGCTGTTCACCTCTTTGGGCTCTTGCATTGCTTTCTTGTAACTTCATGGTAAAGCAGCACAGCCATGTTTTGGTTCAGGCAGGGCTTGGTTCTCTGTTGGCATGTTAGGCTTTGATTCCCTGTATCAGAGCCATGGAGGTCTCTTTCTCTAAAGACCTGTGTTTGTTTTCAGAATGAAGAGCTTAGCTGGGGTCCAGATGCGTGTCCCTGTGTGCAGGGAATCCAGGGATCTTCGCTGTTTCCAGTCAACGTGGCGAGGAAGATAACCCTGCTGGGAAAGAACTTCCACCTCTATCAGGTAGTCAGCTCAATGCCATCAGCGTTGAGAAACTGTATTAATGCAGAGCGCTGTTTGGGCAACCTGTCCACTGGACTGCTAAAAATACGTGTAAGACACAGTTGTGGCTCTGCCTAGGTTTCTCCTGTTTGTGGAAACACCTAGAGGAGTGACCTGCTTCTGTGAATAAAGAATTACATAGCTGGATTTATTGGTGGGTAGGAGGTCACCCAGAGAAAGGGAGAGTACAGGTGTGTGCCAACCTGCTGGAGAAGATCTGCATACGTTTGGATGAAGTTGCACTGTAGATGGTAGTTCTTGGAATAACTTGCTGCTGAATCTCTGCTGATTGTTTGTGTCTCCGTAAGCTAAAGCTAAGTCATCTGTTCCCTTTCCTTTCTGGCATGCTTATGTTAATGTGGCTATTCCTGTCGTACCTGAAACTTCTGCAACAGGGAAAACCACCCTTGAAAGCTGTTTCTTGGGTGTGCCTCTGATAAAAATTCTCTTTGCTTCTCAAGACAGAAGACTGATTTAGTAACCTTTTACAAACAACTGCCTCAGAACATGCAGCCCACAGACTAATTGTTAGTTTATATGTTAAACCTGATATACTGCGCTGCTCAGAGGAGCAGAGCTGGTTACAGACGCATGTCCATCTTTTTTTACAGGAAGTGTCTAAGCAATTCAGTGGAAGATTTACAGGAGAGAGAGAGAGACAGAGAAGAAAAATACACTTAGTGTTTTTTGAGATGCACTGCCCTAATCTATGTACTCCACTCTTCATTTCCAAGCTAGTGTTTCAGAGAGACATACAGGCATAACTTCGCAGTCCCACTGGTTTTTCTTTAATTCCTCCTCCTGTGCTGAGTTCTTCCTGCACTGACATACACGTGCTCCCTTCTAGGTGTTTTGTTTTGTGTTGGTTTACCTTTCATACATGGAGGCAGTGACAGCATAGAGAGCCCTTGAATATAGCGTAGAGTTGGCATAATGAAGGGAATGAGAGGAGCACGCTGCTTGCACAGTAAGTGGCTTGGTAAAAGGTACTGAATTGGAGAGGCAGGAGTACGCCGTTGTGTAGCAGGAAGCTCTGTGTAGCTGAGAAATGGTGCCATGTGTATCTTCTCTGCAGGACCAGCAGTGGGACTATGAGTGTGTCCTGAATTTGGAGGGGAGGACAGTGGTGATGGATGCTTACGTGGAAGGAGAAGAAACAAACCAGTCCCTCTGTTATATCACCTGCCAGATGAACCAGGTGAGTGCTTGGAATATGATGCCATTTCAGAGTTCACACTGGTGCTGGTTTTGCTCAGCAAAACAGCAGGCTGGAAGGCAAGCTCTTTGGGGAAAAGAGCATATTTTGCTGTCCTGGTTTCAGTTGAGATAGAGTTAATTTTCTTTATAGTGGCTGGTGTGGGGCTATGTTTTGGATTTGTGCTGAAGATAGTGTTGATAATACAGAGATGTTTTAGTTGTTGCTGTACTAGTCAAGGACTTTGCAGCTTAGAGAAAATTAACTCTATCTCAACTGAAACCAGGACATTTGCAAAGATATTTGTAGAATACTTAGCACTATGGGGCCTTCATCTGTGATGCTGCTGCCTGGTGGTACGGGTGTCTTCAACTTGCGGAAAGGTTGTGCAGTCTGAGCCACACAACCTGTTGCTGCATTTGCTGTAGTACGGGATGATGCCGTCTCTGAATCACCACTCATTGCAACCTGCCAGGACAGTGCCACTTCTGCTTTAGCTTGAGGCACTGTTCGTGGTTCTCTGGATCGTGACGTCTTCTGTGATGGTGGTTAATGCTATTAATACCAGTTTTGTTCTTCACGGTGGAAGCTAGCCTGTGGATTGTAAGATTAACAGGCAAAATTAAAACAGCCGCGTACATTTCTGGATGATGTGTAGATTTTACTTAAGGCAAGATTTGCAAGCAGAGGCAGTATTTTTAGTTCACAAACTCATATAGTTAAGGGAAAGGAACAACATAGGCTCCTGTGCACACGAGCCCTGTGGACCAATTGTAATCCTGCATTTTCAGCTCAACTGAAATGGCAGAAATGCCAGCTTGAGCAGTTTTCTGAGCTAGGTGGCTTGTAGATAGGAATTAGCCATTTAGGAATGCAGTTCGGAAGTTAGACAAGTATTCTTGTGAGCACACATTTGTTTTCAGTGTTCATCCTAGCGATCCAATGCCTGCTACTCTTTCTAAAGCAGAATTGTGACTGCGTGAACCAGTGAGGACAGGCCTGTGCTGCCACTGCCCCAGCTAACGCTGCCTTGTCTGTATTCACGGGAAGCTCCGTATAGGCTATATGTGTTGGTGCACTACGCAGGGTGGATGCTGATGCTTTCTGCCTATTCAGCTGGCTTGCTTGTGCCTCTAAGTCCTTTGTCTTGATGGTCTTTGTCTTTGCAGTACAGTTACACAGCACCTCAACTTGAATTCAACGCTGTGGTGTTTGTGCAGAGGCGACGACACCTTCGAGTAGACAGTGCTGCAGATCTTCACGGTAGGAGTGCAACACCTCTTCAGCAAAAAGACAGCAGATGAGGTGGAAGAGAATTGTGAAATCCTCAAGTGAGGCTTTTCGCATCTGTAGTAGTCCTGTCACAGGGAAACTGAGGAAAACATACAGCCTCGTTTCTGTTGCTTGTCACAGGGGAGGGAGGAGGAGAGGGTTCTAGGCAAGAAGCCTCTATGCTGGATTATTCTGTGCCCTAGGGGATGTTTGCAGATGTGTCTGATTTTTTTTCCTCCTTTGCAGTGACTTTTTACAACTGCTCTGTGGGACACACTGATTGTAGCCGCTGCCAAACAGCTGACTCAAAGTACAACTGTGTGTGGTGTGGAGGTGACAACCCCAGCTGTATCTTCAGGGGCTCCTGCAAGGAAGAGATAGAAGACCTGTGTCCAGCACCTCTCATTCACTCTGTGAGTAACTTGCTCGCTAGTGTACTGCACCTGGGGCAAGGAGGGCTCCATTCTCCAGTTGAAGTCAAAGGGCTGCGAACTCAGAGTGTGAACAGTGCAGCTCAATAATACATTGGCCATCTGAAGAGCAAGTTAGTCCTATTCTACTGTCCTATTCAACTTGGTGTTGTGAGGATGCTAGACTTTTGTGCTAGGCTTTCAGTTTGCTGATAGAGAACAGTGGGGAAAGATGCATTTGTATCTCATGCGAGCTGAAACTGGCACGCCAGAAGGAGCAGAATCATTCAGGAGCTGGGAAAGGGTCCACAGATTGGGTCCTCCAACTGTCCCGAGCCAGACCCTGAAAGAGGTTGGCCCGACTGAGCCTGGGGCAAAGGAGGGCAAAACCTAATGATAATGGCACAGCAAAGATGGGAAAGGCATGACAGGTTACTGGAATTAATTATTTTTGTCTGTTTATTTTAAATGTTTCTTGCTAACTGCCACATGACAAGTGTCTGTAGCCATGTGTCCCTTTTGCTGTCAGCTTGTCCTCCCTCCGGTGGCACACAACATCCATGTGCTGCATCTTGTCTTAGTTTATCTTGGATGCTGCTCAGGGACAGAGCTTTGACGTTTGTGCAGCATGCAATTCATTGTCGTACTGATGCTGAGCAGGGAATGGTGCTTGCTGCTTCAATACTAGTAACATGTATTGGCTTGTGCATTCCCACTCTTCAGCAGAAATGCCTATGGAGTGGTCAGCATGTTGATGAGAAGGCAAAGCAGGGCAGTCCTTGCTTTAGAAGTCTATACTGGTTTATCACCTCTGGGGGGGACTGCTGGCAACAGTGAGCTATGGCAAAGAAGGCTCCGGCTGTGGTGTTCTTTATGGCCTTTCTTCTGATGAGGGTGCAACCTGGTACTAGTCCAAGACAGTAAAAGGAATCCGTAGCAGTGACCTGACCAGGCGGAGTTTGTAATGGGGCAGTTGAAGGGCCCTGTGCTGTAGATCAGTTGCCAGACTGCAGAGGTCTGAGATACTGTGACATTTACACATGCGCGGATGTCTTTGCAGGTGTACCCCCTGTCTGGACCAGTGGAAGGTGGCACTAGAATCACCATCACTGGCTCAAACCTCGGGCAGAAACATCAAGACATTGCAGAAACTGTCACTGTTGCAGGAATTCCCTGTGCCGTAGATGCTCAAGAGTATGAGATCTCTAGCAGGTAGAGTATCTGTGAAACCTCCTCCCAGAGGCAGGCGCTGGCTTTTCCCTTGGCTGCTGACACCAGCCTGAGATGTCATTGCCTTTGCTGTAGCAGGTACTGAGCCTTGCCCATTCCCCAGGGAGTGCCCCTGAGTAAGGTCACTGTCTAATTAGCTACTCAGGCGGTGACCTTAGAGAGATAAGGTTGTGTACAAGGCGATGGCCAAACAGTGCTGCCGTATACCAACCACGCTGCCAGTACAGAGCCCTCAGGCCAGCCAGATCAGGGAGTCACAGGCTCGGAACCATGCAGTTTCGTGGGTGTCTCTCCCAGCCACAGGGTGATTTCAATAAAGCAAAGGACATGGCTTGTGCAAGTGTCACTGCTAGGAAAATATCCTGACCGTGCTAACACAGGGTGAGGATGGGAATGTGTGGTTGGAGGTACGGCACAGATTCTTGCCTCTGCTTGAGTGGGCACACCCCTAAACTGTCATTCTTCATTTGCCGGCCAGACTTCCACCTCTCAGGAACAGACCCAATGAAAGGACCCTCTCAACCAGGGACAGACCAGGGAGTCCTGGTGGGCCCTATGCCACTCTTCTGGTGGCTAGGAGTGCCTGGCAGGTCACACAATGCTTTTAAAAGTAGTGGCTAGGAGGAGGATGAGAAGCAGAAAGACCTGTCCTGCTGAATCCAGCTAATGTCAGTGGTAGAGAAATGGGTAGCCGGTGTGTCTGGCCAGGGCAGGACCATATAACAAGGCAGTGTAGTCGGGTGTTGAGAGGTGTGACTGGAGGGCAGCTAGGAAGCAAGGAGAAAGGAGTATTTGTGTAGTTGGCCTGTGGCAGGGCAGGTAGGTGGGAGCCTTGGACAAGGGAGGGAGAGAGCCAAGCAACCAGCAGGAGAAGAGGAGAGCAATTGTGAGTAACCTCTCATCAGAGCTATCACAAACCCATCTTTCCATTCCATGGTAGCAGTAGTTGTAGCACCTTTCCCTCTGGGAGCCAGGTAAGATCCTGCTGGGAAATGGCCTGCTGTGTTGAGCAGTGTTGTCCTGTCTGTGCGCTTTGTTTGTCTGGATCCATCTGCTTTCTGTTTTCATCCTAGAATTAAGAGCATAATCTTTCTGGGGTTAGCACTGTCTTTGTCCTGTATCTGTAAATCACCTGGCATCACAGGGTCCTGGCTTGGGACTGCACTGCCTAAGTTCAAATTCCTGAGCCTTTTTGGTTGAGGGGGATATAGCTATGAACCTGGAACCCACTCCTGAGCAAGGCCCAGACAAAATTAATCTCCTACTGTGTAGGAAGGCTGGGAAGTCTCCTGCAGAGTAGTTTTTCTGTTAGCAAAACAGTGCTGTAACGTGGGATTCCTTGCTGCCCTGTTCTAAGTACAACCCGACTTTTCACCTTGTCAGCATCTCCCATATCAAATTATGGCTGGAAAAAGGGCTGGGAGGAATGGGTGGTGCAGGTCACAGGAACTGGCTGGTCTCAGAGGCCACTGGCTGAAGACCAGTGCCAGCTAAACCTACAGTCTTGAGTCTTCTCCTGCATCAGACACAGCGCTAATGTGTGGATTGACCAGTGCTAGCCTGGGGTCACTCCAGATGTGACTGGAGAGAGATTTGATCAGCTCTGGGCAATAGCAGAGTTCTTGGACTCTTTGTGTATCTGTGATACAGTGGGCTTCATCCTGTCTGTCCCAGAAAGAATAATCTTGGATAAGATGGGCCTGTTTGGAACTGCTTTTTTCTGCTGCACCTAATCCAGCTTTTAAAGGTGTTTCTCAACGTTCGGTTGTATATTCTGAGCATGTGATAAGGCTGAAAGAAGGGAGCTGTGGTTGCTAGACGGTTTTAGGACATGATGCAATGGATACAGCTCATCTGCTCTTCCACGGTGTGACACTCTTCTTGGATTGCCCTGCAGTATCGTATGCGTCACTGGCGGGAGCTGGACAGAGAGATTTGGGCACATTGTGGTGGAAGTGCCTGGAGGAGGACGTGGAGTTTCTGGGCATATTTTCACCTATCAGGTAATGTAACTATTGCTTCTTTAATACCTCTCCCTGTGCTTCCAGCATCTCTGCTAAATAGCTGTCTGTTGCGTGAACTTATGGTATTCTGCCAGGCACTTGCTGCTGGTATTGTTATCTGACTTTTCAGGTGTTTGTGTTGTGTGGTGTTTTGGGTTTTTTTTTTGTATTGGGTTCCCCCCCCCCCCCGTCTTTAGATTATAAGAACAGCTGTACTGGGTGATACTAAAGATTCTGTAGTCTAGTGATTTTTTTTTTTTTTTTTTTTTTTTGACAATGGTAACTATTAAATGCTTAAAGAGGAAAAATACAGGGTACCTTTCTGATTTGGAGATTTTTTTTTTTAATTGATAACTTAACATCTTACTAAGACTTCTGACTTTCCTTTTATTAATTTGAAAATTGCTGCTTGAACACACTTTTAGTTTCTGACCTTCAGCAGCTAGTGGCAGTAAGTCCAAAGTTACTGTGCATTGTATGGAGAAATGTTTCCTATTATTTTTAAACAAGTTTCTGGTAACTTTTTGATATCTTAAACCCAGCAACTATGAAATAATATTTAAGTAGTTTTTAGATACAGTTACTTGCTTTTCATCGTTGCTGTGCAACTTACAAGTTATGTACCTAGCTGCGTGTCTCCCTCTCCCATGGGAAGGGGAAAGAGATGTCTGAAAAGTCTTAGGTGATTCCATTTTTGGCTGTATAGAACCATTTTATATACTGGAGTATGCTTGTTGCTCTTCTCTTGGTTTTGATTCTGTTATCACCATTTTGAGGCAGGGTGATGAGAACTGCATGCTATGCTGAAGATGCGAGTGCAAAAGGAATTTTTACTGTGGCATAAAAATCATTTTTCTTAATTCCCTTTCCAGTGATTCCTACCACTTGGTGTGGTTTTGTTGAGATCTGTGCTTACAGCAGGTAGAGTTGTTATAGGTACCAAAGCACTCTTGAATGGGCAGGAGCTATTTCGAAACTCCCAACTGTGTACATACGGTCGGGTTGCTTTTTTGCTGTAGGCTCCCTGCTCCTTCTCACTTCATGTGTCTTGCTCTTCATTTATCAGCAGTGACTTACTTGGGCCACTCCGCCTGGTTCCTCCTAATTTTGCTGCAGCTCCTCAGTGGTACTAAGTTTTTGTTACTCTGAATAATTTATCAAATTTCCTTTCCCCTTTCCAGGTCACCTACAAGTATGTTTAATAGCACAGATCTCAACACAAATTCTTAGGGCTCCCTGCTGGTAATCTCCTCATCTACTAGACAAACAGACAATTTATTTGCTACCTTGTTTTTCCTAACCTGAGTTATTAATCCAGTTACTGATCTGAACAATCCCTTTGAACTGTTAATCCTAGGGTTTGTGTGAGGCTCACAGCTCTGCTGTTTGCAGCATCCATCTGCCTTTTGCAGTCTGTGCAAAAACTGGTCCCCGATTCATGGTGTGATTCTTGCTGGTGTGATTGATCCCTCTTCTGTTGCCTCTGCTCTGTAAGGTAGCTGCTGTGATTGGGATTTATAGTTTCTATTTTCAGAGCACTGGAGGTCACTGAACATGTTCTGCTGATTTCTTTCCTGTCTTATCTTTTGAGGTCCTTGTCACTCACCTTTTTTTTTTTTTTCCTTCCCCCCCTTTTTTTTTTTCCCCCCCTCTCTTCTAGAACCCAGAGCTGAAATCCATTGTTCCAACTCAGGGCCCCAAAGCGGGAGGAACCTGTCTTACCCTTCTGGGCTCAAAGCTGCTGACTGGGCATCCTAGTGAGATCAGTGTCCTGCTTGGAGACCTCCCTTGCCACATGTAAGATCAGAGCCTGCCAATGTGCTGGCCGTGCACTGCCCCGAGTCCTTCCCAGAGCCCTGCAGGGCGTGATGCTGCCTGGCTCAGCCCTTAGCACAAGCTGTTGGAGCTCTGCTCTCCTCTGTGTTCCAGGAGATCCTCCCCTTGAGGGTCATGGCAGCAACCTCGACCATCTTACATTCCTGCCCACATTCCCTTGGATGTGAACAGTGCTACATGGCCTCTGTTCCGCGTGTCTCTTGGCAGGACTATACCCCATCCTGACAGTGCTGCTTTTGCTGATGGGGAGCTGCAGTTGGCTCCTGCAGACTAACACTAAGAGCTGCTTGTTTTCTTGCATCCTGAGACACGTACACCTGACAGCACTGCTGGTGAGAAGGTGCACATGCCTTGGTAGCACGCTTCCAGTCTCTTCAGTCTGGACAGTGGCTGTACCTGCTTTTTGTCCACGTGCTGCTCACTGGCAACTGCCCAGCAATTATTGCTTGCCTTAGATAAGGCACAAGACCTTTCAGCATTAAATTTAGGAAAATACCAGAAGAGGTTTGCAGACTGTCTGCAAAGAGCAAGGCACAGTACTATAAAATGTCTCTGCAGTGCCTGTGTTAATCCCTTGTTCTCTCTTCTGTCTCTCCAAGCCTCTCTGAGATGACAGAGGACCAGTTGGCATGCCAGACGAGTCCCAGCAATGTGTCCGCAGAACTCCCAGTCACTATCAGATACGGGGACCAAGAGCGGAGACTGGAAGGATCCCTCTTCAGATATACTCTGGATCCCAACATCACTTTTGCAGAGCCGCCTAAAAGCTTCCTCAGGTAGAAAGACTGAGTGCACCTTCCCCGGGTCTGTGTGCTGAGGCGGGTACTACAGCACCAATGGCATCTGTTTGTTGAGTTGCACTTTGGAGTCTTGTGGGAATGAGCATAAGCAGAAGGGTGGGAGCATGGGCAAGACAGAGCTAATGACTAATAGGTGGGTGAGATCAGCTACTTTTCTCTTTCAGTGGAGGGAGAGTGCTCAGAGTTCATGGATACAACTTGGATGTTGTACAGAGACCAAAGATCCGAGTTACAGTTTCTCCATCTGAACGCCGGCGCCGAGGACTGGGGCGATGGCGCAGAATCGTCCCAGACACCGAGTGCCCTGAGGATGCTCTGTGCAGCGTCCAGCAGGTAGCATGGCAAAGAGCTGAGGGTGCATGAGGGTTGATGCGTTGCTCTGGAGAGGTGGACTTTCTGTCCCTAGGGCTTTTCCCCCCACTTGCTGTTATCTGCTTGGATCGTACCAACAGTCTTGGCCAAGTGGATGTGTTCTCTGCCAGACTGAGAGGTTAAGCACTTCCACAAACATTTCCGTGAGTTGGGTCGGCCTCTGCTTAGAGATGTGCGGGACTTGTGATGTGAGACAAAAACAGCAGGGCAGCAGCGTGTAGATAAAAAAAAAAATCTACAGCTGAGCCAGAGAGCTTGTGTGGCTTAGCATGTCTGTGCTCCAGACTCTTCCTTTTTCATAGTTCCATCCATCTCTATAGCCCCTGGGCTCTCTTTCACTCTGAGATACAAAAACAGGCAGAGTTCAGTGAAATTACCAGCTCCACCAACATTTTCTGCTCTCCTGCTGCCAGTGTCCTGAGATGGGTCACTACAGAGGTATTGATGTGATCATCAAGGTCACAGAGCATGCAGCAGAATTTGAAGAGGTAGAGGGTGTTTGGCATGCAAAGTACAAGAGGGATTTGCATTATTAGTGCCAATGATGGAGGGCTTCCTGTACATAAACTGGGAGAATACGCTCCTGATGCACATGCATCAATAGCAGCTGGTTTTACCCGTGTTCTTAGGAAGGCATTTGTGGCTGGGGGGGGGGGGGGGGTGGGGTGGAATTTACTCTAATACTTTCACCAACTGTATAAAACATACACAACCAGACAAAGGAACACTTCTTTCACAGAAGCATTCAGACTAGGAAATCAGCCTTGCACTGAAGGTCTTTGGTCCCAGAGCAGGGAGATCTAAAGCTGATGCCTTTCCAGAATTTGCTGCCGGGGGAATTTCCACTGCTGAGACCTAGGTACTTGCAACAAAACCAGTGCTATGAAAACTTTCTTTAGAGGAACATGGGGAATTCCTCAGATCTTGAATTTTTCCCTCTACAATTAAGCAGAGTTCCTCTGGCATTGCTCCAAGATGAGAGGAATGCAGACTGGCTCCAGATTGCTCGGGGCTGGGAAGTATTGCAAAGCTGCAGGAGAAGCATTAGTGTTTCACTACTGACAGTTTTTATGCCTTTTGCATTTAGTTTGAAGAACCATGTCTTGTTAACTCCTCCTACCTGATCCTGTGCAAAACTCCAGCCATTAACCTGCTGCTGCGGAGTGTCCATATCAAACTGGAATTTATTCTGGATAATCTGAGCTTTGATTTCAACTCATTGCATCCCATGCCCTTCTCTTATGAAGTTAATCCCATCCTAAAACCATTGAATGCTGAAGACCCTGCCAAACCATATCGTCACAAGCCAGGAAGCGTCATCTCTGTGGAGGTAACACAGAAACTAGCTGGAAATAATGTTCTTTGTACAAAGTGTTTCTAACCTGAGTGTTTTAAATTGGTGTCATGCAGCATCCAAGGTTTTAAAGCATTTGACAGTCTTACAACCTGTCACAGCACATCTACTTTGGCCTATGAGAATAGGGAAAAGAGAAAAGAATAGGGAAAAGAGTGCATCAAAAAAACCTCTTGAGCCCATAAATCATTGTTAAAGGCTTCACAGGGCTTGTGGAAACTTCTGTGCTTTTTTATTTTTAATCCTAATAAACTATTTGTATATGAGATATTAGTACTAAATAAACTCCACATCCTATTCTCAGCTGCTGGCTTTTTCCTAACTTCTTAAGATTCCTGTAGAGGTAAATTAGGAGTAAAAGAATCCTGGTAGTAGGGAAGACCTGTTACTAGGTGGAGGTAGGAAAATCACTCTTTAAAGATGATACAGAAGGGCAGAGTGGCTAATGTTTTTTCTGTACATGTGAGAAAAAAATCTGAGGTATTTTTGTATGGAAAGGTACTTTCTAGTCCAGTACTCATTAAGAAAGTTAATGGCTGCAGCTGGAGATGCACTTTCTCCACTTTCTCTGTTTTTGCATATGAGTAAAAACTGTGAGGATGTACTAGTCTAGAAATGTCTAGACTGCTGCCATTGGTATTGAATGTATCTTGGAGAAGCAGGACAATATGAGAAGACTGAAAGAGAACTAACAAGATGCGAGCTTTCAAAGAGCAAGGAGGTTGACCTACCAGCCTGTCAGGATACCCTGGCAGAGCTCTGGGCAAAAGCATGAAAATGCTAATGCAGGATTCAGCTTAGAAAGCATTAAAACATAAAAATGTAATTAATATCAGTCAAGTGTGGTTTTATTTTTTTTAAAAAAAAAAAAGCTCTTAATCCCCAAAAATTAAAGCAGATTTGTGTAGCAGATAAGAACAATAGTGTAAATGTGTTACACCTTTGAAAGGCATTGACTCACCTGAATGCTTAGGTTAACTGCCATGAGACTACCTTTTCAAATGTATACACATTGTGTGTATGTATAAGCATATACATACAGAGTGAAGAGTTGAGCTTAGTCGTGCTGTGGCTGAAGAGCCTTAAGGAGACAGGCTATTTATAACTGTATTTATGCAGCATGGTACTAAAGCTATACTCTAAATCGTATGTGAGTGAATTTTTTATCTTGCAAAATGAATTTCTGCAGCCAATGCAGATACGAGCCTAGTCAGAGAAGAAAAAAGGCTGCTTTTGTCCTGTGGTGTTGGTCTCCATCTTCTCTGGTGCTATGGAAATGCAGAGTTGTTTTTTCCCTGATTTGATATGCTGTTCCACATCTGTTCCAGGGGGAAAATCTAGATCTGGCTATTTCCAAGGATGAAGTTATGGCTATGATCGGGGAAGGAATCTGCGTGGTGAAGACACTAACAAGGAATCATCTCTACTGTGAGCCTCCCTCCGAGCAGCCAGCTCCGCGGCACCGCACGAAGCGGGAGGGCACAGACTTGCTCCCAGAGTTCACGGTAGGGAATCGGCAGCACCACAAGAAATCCCGTCGTTTGTTGAAGCACAAGCAAGAAGTAGTGGTGGAGGCAGGGAGTGGGACGGGAAGTGGCGGAAAGGCAGAAGCCCTGGTGAGGGACAGGGGAGGTACCAGGGGTGGCAAGGCGCTGCTCTTGTTCTCAACTCTACTCTTATGTGCCAAACATTGCCTGAAAGCAAATGGAATAGCTGGCTTCAGGAGTAGTGCTGTGGGACAGCTTTGCTAGAGCTGTATGCCACCTGTACCCATTCTGGAGAAGCCCTGTGGCTTTGCATTGCTGCACTGAGCTTACGTGGTGGCACGTGCTTTCTTACAGGTACAGATGGGTAACCTGAACTTCCTCCTGGGCCGAGTGCAGTATGACACAGAAAGCCAGCTCACCTTCCCACTGGAGGCACAGATCGGTTTGGGTGTTGGTGCATCCTTTGTGGCACTGATTGTTCTCGTCATCGTCTTCATATACAGGTAAGAAACTCTGGTATTGTATGAGGTCTTTAAGTTCCTCTACAACATTATTCAGTGGATGTGGCCAAGCGTGTACATCTTGGGCCTAAACAAGGTTCCAGTTTTCTTTATTTTGTGCCAAGTTCTGAGCCGCTGGTGTTGGATGTGTGAGGCATGTTGCACCTGCTGGTCATAGCCTGCACTGTGGTTCATTCAGCCCCCCACCTAATGGGTGCTCCAAGAGACAAGTCTAGTTTACAGAATGCTGTTTGGTATCCTGTAAAGGAGATTTCAGTAGTAATCACCTCAACACCAATTGCCCTGGAGTCTTTGGCAGCAACACAACAGTTGGCAAGGACAATCCCTGTGCTATGGCCCCTGGGAACAATTCTGCTTCTTATTGCAGGAGGAAGAGCAAACAGGCTCTCAGGGATTACAAGAAAGTTCAAATCCAGCTGGAAAATCTGGAAACAAGTGTTCGGGACAGATGCAAAAAGGAATTCACAGGTCAGTCACAGAGCTGCTAGGTCCTTGCAGCTTCAGGGAAACTTGAAGAACCACTCTCAGCCCTACCTCTCTTTCCCTTCCTGCATACTTGTTTGGGTAGCTCAGAGCAGACAGTAACTTTATCCTGTGCTAATGCGTTGAAACAGATAGCCAAAGCCTTCCATCTTTAATTCTTCTCTTTAATTCAGAGTACAGTGATCTATACTGACCCTTCTGATACTCCAGTTCATCCTCCAGACTCAGATGAAGAGCTAAAGGTCAAGACAGCGCACTTGGAAAGACGTTAAGGACAGCTAGTCCAGTCTGTATAGGGCGAGTTGAATTACACCCCATATTTTGGGCCCGCAGACGTTGTACCTCAGCTGCTTACAGCAGTGAGCCCTTGTGTGGGAGACCTGGAGCTCTAAAACTGTGCAGGTGACTCAGATTGTAATCTACAACTAATGTGGGAAACACTGAGGAGCAGGAGATCTCTAATACTCTGTCTCTGATGTAGTTAATGCCTGTAACTACAGATCTGTGCTGAACAGTGGCTTCCTCTTTATAAAGCTGGAAGCCAGCCGTCAACTGGAAATGAGAATAATCACCACATTCACCTTCTGGTTCCTCCCCAAGGCTGGAAGCTTTCTAAAGCAGTTTCTCCTAGTGCCTAGTCTAGTTTTAAATGTTCTAGCAATGGGACCCCATGTGCCTCTTCCTGACAGGAAACATCCTTCCTCGGTCCCATCCTGCTGGCTCTAGTTCCTGCACTCACCTCATGCTCTGCACCATCGGTTGTGTGATCATGTAGTCAACCTCATGGGCATTTCCTTTCCCTCAGACCTGATGACTGAGATGATGGACCTCACAAGTGACCTTGTGGGCACAGGAATCCCCTTCCTGGACTACAAGTCCTATGCAGAGCGCATTTTCTTCCCGGGCCACCGTGAGTCACCACTGCAAAGGGACCTGGACATCCCTGAGTGCCGGCGGCAAACTGTGGAGCAGGGCTTGGTCCAGCTCTCCAACCTGCTCAACAGCAAGCTCTTCCTCACCAAGGTAATGTTCCTCTCTCTGCTTGCAGCCTGCTGTGGGGTCAGGGCCACATCACCAGCAGCTGGTGGCAGGAAGCAGGCAGTGTCTGTTGAAGTTCATTCCTGAATAGCTCCCTGCAGCACCACTTCTTCCAAGAGCCAGTAGCTGTGACCGCCTTGTTTTTTGCAGATTCACACACTGGCTTATTTCTCTCCCCACCAGTTCATCCACACTCTGGAAATCCAGCGCACTTTCTCTCCGAGAGACCGGGCCTATGTGGCATCATTGCTTACTGTGTCGCTGCATGGGAAGCTGGAGTACTTCACTGACATCCTCAAAACACTCCTGAATGACCTTGTGGAGCAGTATGTAGCCAAGAACCCCAAGCTGATGCTGCGGAGGTGAGTGAGCCAGTCATGGTCCCACTGCTAGCTGGGGACAGAGCCTTTCTACCCAGCTGGCGAGCTCTGAAACTCCTGTGGGTAGAATAATATCAGTGTGTGTCCAGACAACACGCATCAACTGGGAGGAAGCAGTAACAATGACACCCCTCTCCCCAGTCAGCAATTGGCAGGGAAAATAGCAGGAAAGGTGTGAAAAGAGTAGGAAGCTGGAGTTGCCCACCTCAAATTCCTCTTCTTTTGAAGCTGCTGTACATTAACTCTCTCCTTCTGTTCAGGTACTAGGGCTCTGCCAAGTCTGCTCATCTCACTTGGCTGTTTAGAGGTCCCTGGACTCGCAGTCATGCCATGTTTGGAAGCTAAACTGAAATATCTCCTGTGTTTGGATCCCTGTCTGGTCCTGTCTGGATTAGCCAGACTGGATTAGCCTCCTGTCTGGTCCATCCTTCTGATCTGAACAAATTTCCCTTGTTTGAGACCTACCAGAGGCTTTCCTCTGTCCCCTGCTTGCCTGTCTCTCCACTTTGTAATTTGGTGCCTCCTTCAGGCTGAAAAGTGCCTCAAGTAAGCGGTATCAAAAGCATTAACCTTACTGGTCTTTAAAGTCCTTTGTTGGTGTCTGGGGGTTTTTTTGGTTTTGGTTTGGTTGGGTTTTGTTGTTTTGGGGGTTTTTTGCCCCCTCTCCCTTGATCCTGTATCATCATTTAGCGTGCTCTTTTCTCAAGGGCAGTGATCTTTTACCTCCAAACCCCTCTCTGCTGTGCACCATATTCCTGTGACAAACCTCATGCTTTCTTTCAGGACAGAAACAGTGGTAGAGAAGCTGTTAACCAACTGGATGTCCATCTGCCTGTACGCATTTGTGAGGGTAAGTTCTTTGTCCCTTTGTGGTGCGGAGGAGCCAAAAGAAGGGAGACAGCCGCAGCTTTGCTTTGTGCCTTGCTCGTAGCTGAAATAGTGCCAGAGTCGTCCTATATTTCAGGGTGGGTAATGAGAGAGCTCGCTGTTCGCTGGGCAGAGGTATGCTTAAATCAGCATTAATACCACTCTGTTTCCAGGATGTTTCGCCAGATCGTGGAGGGCTCAGTGTAGCTCCTTTATCTTGAGACACGCTGGCCATAGGCTGGTCTGTACGTGGGGAGGACAGATTCTGATTGAATTCCTTTCCTGGAGAGGGGGTGGCAAGAAGAGTCTCTCAGATCAGGGATGCGGAGGCAGAGCAATGCCTTGGTCTTGTGCATCCGCCTGGTAGTTGGCCCAGGCACTTTCCTTGTGCGTGGAGCAGGAGCTGTCAGCAGAGGCTCTGTCTTTGCCTGCTGTGGCTTAGCTGCTGTATCCTCAGTCCTGCTTCTCCTCTGCTTGGGTGTCCATATTTCCAAGCCGTTGGGCTCTGCTGGGAGGAGGAAGCTGAATTTCTCTCGGGTGAAACTCCTTCCTTTCTGTGTCAGGACTCTGTTGGGGAGCCACTTTACATGCTGTTTCGAGGAATCAAGCACCAGGTGGACAAAGGGCCCGTCGACTGGGTGACGGGGAAAGCCAAATATACCCTAAATGACAACCGTCTTTTGAGAGAGGATCTGGAGTACCGGACTCTGGTAAGGACCAAATCTTTTGTTCCCTCTGGGCTCTCTGATGGGACAGGGCTGAATGTCTCTCCTCCTGTTATTGAGGCAGAAGTGCAGCATCCTGCCTCTGTCTTCTGGGAGTCAGGTTTATCCAGCAGCACAACTCCATAGGTGAGCAAGAGCTCTGCTAAATGAGGCACTTTTGCCCTAGGCTGATAGGAGCCATCACCACAGTGGTCTGGTGTATGTGCTGTGCTCTGTTTCTAGAAATAAGGGGATGAAATTGCTGATGGCACATGAAAGCCCCTCCCCGATGCTGTTGAACTGGCTTCCAGCTCTTGACACAAGACTGAGAACACAGTTGTGACGTTTTCTTTTCTGAAACTCTTCCAGTGAAAGGACTAGCCGTTAACTTGCCTTAATGCCAACTGTCAAAGGTGTAAATGTGTCAGATGTAATTTTATCAGCTGAGTAGCTGCGACTGTTTCTTTTCTTTCCCAGACTTTAAATGCTTTGACGCAAGCAGGAGTTGCTGCAGGAGGGGCAGAGGACTCCCAAGGGATTTCTGCTAAAGTGCTAGACTGTGACACCATAACACAGGTGAAGGAGAAGATCCTAGATCAGATCTATAAAGGGACGCCATACTGTCACCGACCAGACCCAGACACCCTGGACCTCGGTGAGCAGAACTCCTTGGTGCCAAAACTCAGTGAGGAGGTGGAAGAGTGGTCGTTTGCTATCTGTGCACAGCACCCTGGCATGCATGACATTTGTCATTCTCTGCTGAGTGTGCAGAGTCACTGACGGAGGATCTTGCACTCTGGCTGGACCCAACAGGGCATGATGCAGGAAAGAGGCTAACAGCAAGAGGTAGGGGTGGGAAAGAAGCAGTTGGGTCCAGCCCCTTCCATTTCATGGTGTTCTTTGCCAGACTTTGGACCACGGCAATGGCTTGGGCAAGGGGACGCAGGAAAAAAAAGCATGGAGAAGAGGAGGACGATTTGAGTGCGATGCAGAGATGCTGTAGTCATAGACTGTCTCTTCCTGCCAGTGAAGTCAATGGCAGCACCTCAGTAATGTATGTCAGGGAGGATTTTGCCCACCATTTTGAGTGGTTAATGAAAGGTAGGACTTACATTGTGAGGGAAGCCACTCAGTTTTCCATCTTCTTCATTCTTTGGCCGTTGCTGAATAGTGGTGACATTTATAGATGAGCAGGTACTGGGGGAATAGCAGGTAATAAGGACTATGGGTGCATATTTGTGGTTTGAATCACCTGCTTGAAGAGTCACGATCTGAGAGAATTCCTAGGAACTTGGCAAGCGTCAGATGAGAGACCTGGGCAGCCAGGCGGCCATCTGTCCCTCTGTGCTCTAGGAGACTGTCCTGTGGCTGCAGGACTCTCTGTTGTTACAGGTACTTGCTCAGATTATGCTGTCTGTGAAACAGCATGGATAAAGGTTGTCCAGGATCAGTGGGTGTGTAACAAAGGGATATGGCAGGTCAAAGCAAGGCAGGGATCTCACAGGTGCTGTGCTCTCAGGTAGGAACCACTACTAGGACCAGATTTTGCTGTTCACTCTCTAAGAGAATGTGGAAATAACAGGGACAAGCACAAAGAACTCTGAATTATCCTGGGGATGGAAAGCAAACCTGAAAGGCTTTAAGAGCTTGTTGAAGAGAAGGCTGATATGCGACTCAGTGCCTTTATAAATGGAGAAAAATATCTGACATTAAAGACTTTCTGGCCTTAAGTTCTGAGAGTCTACAGACTTCTCTGTTAATCTGCTTCCTTCAAGGTGGTGGATAGACTGAATTGGCAAATCATGCCCCTTTTATTCAGGACAGTCAAACCTGAAGTGGTCTCTGAAAAGCTGCAGAAGAAAATTTTGTTATTCGGTAACTGGGTAAAAAAACTCAGTGCCAGTAGATGCAAAGGATTAACGTGCAGAAAATTAATTCTGGGTGTGTTATGTACACAGATGGTTTGGATGCATGCACCGCAACGGTGCATCCATAGGAACTTTCTCCTATTTCCTGACTGTGGGCTGAGGAACTCCCAGCCCTCCTGTGATCCTGATGTAGCTTGAGCATTAGTCTTCTCTGGCATAGAGTTCCACTCGTTCCGGTTGAAGCACAACAGACTTCAGAGATGCCTCAACTTAAGTTTATCTTTTCATTTTTCTGTTTTAATGGCTGTAGAGTGGAGATCGGGGCTGGCAGGTCATCTGATACTGTCTGATGAGGATGTGACATCCGTTGTTCAAGGAACTTGGAAACGCCTGAACACTCTTCAGCACTACAAGGTCAGAACTCAGTCTACCATTGCCTTTCTCTCCTCTCATCTTCTACACGCTGTTATGCTCTATTTGTGGCTCTGGCTCCTGGTGGATCACTGTCAAAAGGTTGGAGCTTTCTTGCAGCAGCATATTCAAATTAAGTCAGTGCTGTGGCCTGCACTCTGACTTCAACAAGCATAGCCCCCTCCTTAGCCTGTACCCGAGACGTGGGCAGGTGTAGAGCTTTTTTTTCATACCTTGAATATGTTTGAAATTGATGTATTCATGTATTACATGTATTTCTTCATATTTCATTTTTCATTTTTTCATATTTCATATTCACCTTGCACCAATGTGTCATGTCTTGCACCAACATGCCATACCTTGCTGCAACACATTCTAGATGTGAATGACCTCAGTCTCTGAGTATTATCTTTGTCGTACTTTGCACATCAGTGTTTTTAATTGGTACAAACAAGATTCTCCCACCATCAGCAAAGACAGTGATGGTGCCCCAAAATCCCTGTTTCTGTCCCTGTTTCTAGTAATGGTATAGTCTGTTTTGGTCTACAAGCACTTGCCTGTTGTGCTGATGAGAAACATGCCATTTGTTTTGAGTGTTGATTTTTGCTTGTGTGCAGGTGCCTGATGGAGCAACAGTAGCACTGGTCCCACGCCTGACCAAGCACATCCACAGGGAGAATCAGGATTACATCCCAGGAGAGAGTGAGTTTGATGTCCTGTTCTCATAAAATGATTTTATAGCATTTGCCAGTTAGTGGGACAAGTCTCTTGCCGTAGCCCCAGCTTTATGCTGCTATAGAAGGCTGATACGTGATTTGGACCCTCATAGGATTGTCAGGAAATTGAAAATTTGGGCAGGTGAGATGAGGGAAAAGCAAAAGAGTGTAAGAGCAGAGGAAAGCCAGGCTGGGCATGAAAATGCAGGATAAGCACAGTTCTCTAGTTTGACTCTCTAGGGCTGAGTGCAGTCTGCAACTTGTAGGAATCTTAATACCCTCAGGTGCTGAGCGTGGCCTGAGGGTGGTGATGGGACGCCAGGCAGTTACCTTGCTGCCTGGCAGAGTGAACAGCTCCGTCGATACTCCTGTGGCAAGAGGGACAATAGCCACAGGCTGCAGCTTAACAGGTTCAAACTGAACACGGGGAAAAACCTTCCTCAGCAAAAGGGTGGTGCAGCCCTGGAACAGACTACTGGGGTGGTGGGGGAAGTTTCCAAGACCTTGAAGGTTTTGGGTGGACAAAGGCAACCTGCTGTAGTGCTAGCAACAGCTGTACTCTGTGCAGAAGGCTGGTTAGAGGCCTCCAGAGGTTCCTCCCCATTTGTGTTTCTATCGTACTGTGAAGTCTTGCTTCCTTGGGGCTCACCTGGCCAAGCTCTACTGTGAGAGAACTGACGCTCATCTGTGAACAACTGCTTGTTTTAGAAACACCAATGCTGGAGGATGCAGATGAAGGTGGGATCAAACTTTGGCACCTGGTAAAACCAACAGAGGAGCCAGAGCTTCCCAAGCATCGGCGTGGGAGCTTAAGAGATCGGGAGCGAGCCAAGGCAATCCCAGAGATCTATCTGACACGTCTACTCTCGATGAAGGTGAGAAGAAGCACAGATTGTGTTGTGCTTGGGATCTTGCCTTCCTTCGTATCCCTCACCAGATTGCAGGGATGTATGAAGATGAAGAGCCCCTTTGCCTGGGTTGATGCATGTGCTGATTGTTTCCCCTCCGATCCCAGCACTGCAGTGCCAAACTTCTACTCCTACTAATGGCTTAGGTTTTGCAGAGCCTCTAGGAGAGTGAGAAATGATTTTATCCCTCTGTCCACCCCTTGTTTGTGTTTGTGTGTCCCACAGAAAAAAAGCAGGTACCCTGTGCTTTGCAGCAGAGTTTCTCTGGTAGCAGTGTCCACTGGGCTGCCATGTCTGCTCACCTTCTGCCCCACCCAGGGCCAAGAAGATAGGACTGACCTGTTACCTGCTGCAGCAGCATGATGCTAATAGTACACACCAGCCATGTACAGATTCAGCTGCAGTCATAAATCAGGCATAGCGCCTGCTCACATTCTCCTTTTTGCTTTATTCCAGTGTCATTGTTAAAAAATTGACCCAGGAACTTGTCCCTCTGCTCTGTTCTCAAGAAAGGATCAGCTTTTGGCATCCAGGTTCCCCAGCAATGCCCTGCTTGCAGTAGTACCGTTCCTCAAGGGACAGCCCAGGCACTTTGCCAGGCAGTGCCTGTGTTCTTCCCACATTTACTGAACTTCCTCTTGCTGCTGAGCAAACGCCTTCTCCGTGTTCCTGTCCAGCTGAATACAGCTGCTGGCAGCCAGCAGTCCCCCTCCGCCAGGCAGTCTCTACGGTTCAGTGCCGTTCCGTCATGTTGCAAGCTCTCTCCCCTGTAGCAATCCCCTTTACCTGCAGTGGCTCCGAGTACATCTGACTCCCCTCCGTCTTTTTCTTTGTTCGTGAGCTTCTCTCTGGCCTCTGTTCCAGAAACTGCTGGGGCCTCCTTTCTCCTTTGCTGCTGCTCCCTGCAGTGGAGGGGAGGTAGCTTTGGACTGGTGAGGGGAGGGTGCTGAGCAGCAGAGGGTAGCCTCTCATCTGCGTCAGGCCTGGGCTCCCCACTCTCCTCTGCCTGTGCTGACTCTGTCCTGCTCGGTTCTTCCCAGGGCACTCTGCAGAAGTTTGTGGATGACTTGTTCCAGGTGATCCTCAGTACCAACCGCCCTGTCCCTCTGGCAGTCAAATACTTCTTTGACCTGCTGGATGAGCAGGCAATACACTATGGGATTGCAGACCCTGAGACCATCCATATCTGGAAGACAAACAGGTATGGTGTTCCTCTGGGCCCCGGAGGAGGCACTGCTAAGCTGTCTAGAGCTGATCACTGGCAAAGTGACAGCCACCTTTGCCTATGGAGGAGGAGCAAAATGGGAGCGCAAGGCAGCGGAGCATAGTGTGAAAAGCTGGTTTTGCTGGGAGGGCAAAGCTGGGAGATGCAGTAATGTGCAGAATATCTTTCAGCACCGTAGCTGCTACCTTTGCTGATGGCCTGCTGTGCTTCTGTCTCCTCTGCAGCCTGCCCCTGCGGTTCTGGATCAACATCATCAAGAATCCTCAGTTTGTTTTTGATGTGCAGACGTCAGATAACGTAGATGCTGTGCTCCTGGTCATTGCGCAGACCTTCATGGACTCCTGTACAATAGCTGACCATAAGTTAGGGCGGGTAAGTACAGAGCAAGGAGAGAGCATGGTTGGCACAGATAGTTGAGCGCTGCTGCCCCAGGAAGGCAATAACGTTTACGTAGCACCACTGGGACAGCAGGTCAGGCCCATCCTTGCTCCCGTGTGCCACTGGAGAGTGATGGGGACTCCTGGGAAGAGAGGAGGGAGGAGCTGATTTTGTTTAGCATACAGAAGTTGTTGAGGGGTGCTCTTTATTTACAGCTTACAGCTACGTGGGGGACAGAGCTAAACTCTGGCTGGCTGTGGCAGACAGTGTAAGTCACAGGATACATCTTGGCAGATTCAGGTTGGCCATTAGGAAAGCTTTTTACCACCACTACTCACCCTGTGCCGAGGGTGGAACAGTCCCACACAGGTCACCAGAGAAGGGATGGGTGGATCTCCGGAGGATTTCAGGATTCAGCTGTGCAAAGCCATAGCCAATGTGATCTCATACTGGTAATCACCCAGCTCCAAGTGGAAGGCTGGACCAGGGATCCCAGGGGTCCCTTCACCAGCACATCTCATGGTTCCTCAGACTGCATTACTAGAAGGGAGCCTGGTATTTGAAGTGCCTCTCCATGCAGAGGACAAAAATTCCTGATCCAAAATGAATGACAGAAAATAGCGGTGATGGTGTTACCTGCGAAGGTTAGTCCACGGCATGATGAAGGAGCTTTTTGTAATCAATTCTGGTTTTGGATGTTCAAGGACTCTCCGATCAATAAGCTGCTCTATGCCCGGGACATTCCTCGCTACAAGCAGATGGTGGAAAGGTAAGCAATGAACGTGAGGAGTCGTAGTTTAAGCAGTAAGAAGGAGGCTAGGAGGAACAATATGCTAATCGCCTGTGTACCACTGGATAGGTATTATGCGGACATTCGTCAGACCATCTCTGCCAGTGACCAGGAGATGAACTCTGCCCTGGCTGAGCTATCACGGGTAAATAAAATTATTTCAGAAGTCACCCTGACCCCTCACCTGTGCATGTAAGGGAAAGCGAGTAATGCAAACATAAGATATTCCAGCTGAGCGTGCAGTTCTGCTCAGACATACTGACCGTTCCCAGTGGCTGCTCTGCTTCGTGGCACCGCTGGGAGAGCAGCTAGCTAGTGCTGAAGAGAAAAATACAGTTAAGGATTCGGGGCAAGGAGTACGTGTGATTTTTCCTTTGCTGGGAACCATTGCTGAATTCCCTTTCCTGTTGCTTTGTGCAACAAGCACATTTCCTAATGAGTTGTGAGGATGCAGAATTGAGAAGAACAATTGTTAGGTGTCTCACGGTTTTGTCGCACTTCCTCTCTTATTCAGAATTACTCAGGTGACCTCAATTCCCTGGTGGCTCTACATGAATTGTACAAATACATCAATAAGTACTATGACCAGGTGAGTGTGTGTTTCCAGCAGGTATGAACGTGCCCTTCTCCTTTTACCATCCAATAAAAAAAACTCCAAAAATTAGTAATTAAGAGCAGCCAGACTATTACAACGCTGTGTATTGTTTCATTGGCATTCGTAACTTCCATGTCATAAGTTTGCTTTATTCTTATCCAAGAGGGAGGAAGGAAATCACAAAAAAGGACTGATCTCTAACTTGGAGGCTGTTGGGATTTCATGTACACTTCTTTTTTTTTTTTTTTTGACACAGGTATCCAAATACTCTACTTAAAAATGAAATGCAGTTAGTTCAGATTCAGATTCATTTACTAAGATATAATTTTCAGGTGGGAAGTTTAGCATTCTTTTTGCACGATGAAGTTTATAAGTTATTAGGACAAATCTAGAATACTTATTTTATGGTTAATTTGAGATGAATTACTACATACCCGCTCTAGTCTTGAGCACGCTGGATTCCAGCTTGGGGCTCTCCATGCATGGAGTTGAGCTGGTTGACGGTGTTCTGTGCTGGAGCAAGGGTGCCAGTGAGCTCTGTCTCGTTGCAGATCATTACTGCCTTGGAAGAAGACCCAACGGCACAGAAGATGCAGCTCGGATATAGACTACAACAGATTGCAGCAGCTGTGGAGAATAAAGTCACAGATTTGTGACAGGCGCACAGAGACTGCTCTCCCCTGGCTGAACGGGGACAGTGCTCGTCCTAGCTATACACAGGGTGTCCTGCTGCCATTGGAACCAGACTCTCCAAGGAACCCGCGGGTGACATGAACAGGGATGGCCAAGGCAGTACAAAGTACAAGCGTCCTTGCATCTCAGAGAATATTTTTTTACAGTTTTTTCTTTTTAAAAGCAAAACAAAAGAAAAAAAAAAAACAAACAAACTTTGGTTTTCCTCTGGCAGACTGTCGGGGGACCACACAGCTCCTTCCTACAGATGTTAGGTGAATGTGCCAAGTTTCCAAACAACGTTGTTGAAGAGCCAGGTGACAACACCGAGCACTGTGTCTGTGAAGCCCTCGGCCTTGCACGGATGCCCTTGCCAGTGCCGGGAGACTCCCCTGCTGCAGCCGCTCGCTTCAGCAGGGACGCAGGAAGCTTTCCCCAGGCTGACAGCTGTGCTAACCTCTGTCCCCGGCTAGCGAGCACTCCTGCAGTATCCCATCTGAGAAACTTCCTTGCAGCAATGTCCCCACTGGTTCCGGATGTTGGACGTAGAAAGGAGAGCGTCCGATGGCGAAGGTCTCTTGCTCCCCAGTGTTCTGGTCTCCGACAGCTCATGCGTGACACCTGCTTGGATGTAACGTGCTCACCAGCATGCGCGCTTGCCCAGGGGCCTACTGTAAATGGACAGCACCCCCTCACCCTTTCCCTCAGGACAAATTCAGCATGTGAGAGTCACTGTCCGGCTCGCCTCAGACTCCCCTGACCCAGCTTGGGATCGGTCTTCCTGGTTCCTTGCGGTCAGAGGTTGCCCTGCTCTTTGGAAAAGCACAACAAATGCCTTGTGCCACTTCCCCTTCCTCTGGTGTCTAGCTGTTCTGCTGCTCTGAACTGGACTTGTAAATACCCTCAGAAAGTTAATGTATTTAAACGCTAAAGGCGAATGTTTAATTTTGTGGCTTTGAGACAAAGCTTTTCTTGGAGAAGTATCTCTGTGCACTTCTACTGACAAACGTCTGTCAGCACTGGAGCAAAGTTTTTCTCCACTGCTTTGTCTGCAGGGATAACTCATAGATGTCTCCGTTGTTGTAACAGCAGCTTGCTTTTCCCCGCAGCTCAGTTCAAGGCTTAGCTGTGTGCTCTTCTGTTAGGCTTGCCTTACACCTTACTCACAGTTTCACTTCCCAAACTCTCCTGCTGTGGCACATAGAAGGGTCACTTGGTGAGCTGTGAACTCGAGGAAGCCGTGAAGCACAACCGCGTTGTTCCCAAGGAGCGTCAGGTGTCCTGCAAACCGGAATGATTCGTGCGAGGAAGGCGAGGCTGGGGCAGGCACAAGCACGGTTTGTTGCCAGCTGTCACTGGGCAGCTCCTCGCTGCTCCCTCCTCAGTTCCTGCGCCTTGTGAACAGAGTACTCTGCCCTTCTGGGAGCGAACTCCTATTTATAAGGGTGCCCTACTCGTTCTCCCCACCGCCCGCTAATTCCACGCTGATGTCCTGCGTGCCTGGGGCAGGTAGACAGGTCTGACTCCTCTGTCACTTCCCTGGGGTGGTGATTGTGCGGGCCAGGAGGGACCAGAGCTAAAACAGGGCAGGATCGTGTCCCTACCTCTCTTTACATTGCAGATAGCAGTAATTCCAGGCCTATCACATCAGCCCTGTGGCTTTGTGAGTGCTGCGCAGTTGCAAAAACTCTTCTCTGAGCAATATAACAACAAGCTAAAGCTGGTCTCTCTTCCTACAAAGCCAGCTCTCTCCTGTGACCCTCTCTCAGCAGCATTCCCAGGTACTCTGTGTGCCCAGAGTGTGGCCAACATCCCTCTGCCACCTCCTGCTCCTGTCCCGCTGTGCGGAGCAGCAGGCGAGCTGGCTGGCTGCTGCCAGGCAGAAGGGGGGGACAGAGCTTGCCTCTCTTCTCCCGGGTGGGCACCAGTTTGGGTCTCGCTCCTGCCTGACCACCCATTTCCACGAAACTTATGGGAACTTAGCATCTCTGAAACCTCTGTCTTGACCAACTCCGATTAAATCGGCACAAAAAAAGCTGGGTGGAGGAAAGGACTGGCAGATGGGAAAAAGCAGATACAGTGCACACTAGTAAAGCCCGTTCCCTTAGGAACTGCAGGAGGTGATTCCTTGGTTTGAGGGCAGGCGCAGGTGTAGTGGCAGAGTAGCGCTGTCCCTTGTGCGTTGACGGATGGACTTCTGCCCCGGGCAGCAAGGCGTCCTTTGTGGCCTCTCCAACTCGCTGAGTGTCTGCCGGGAGCCACAGGCTCGCTGCTGGATTTATGGCTCTGCAGACTGTTAATCTCTGCCCCTATTTTTGCAGAATTATCTCTGCGCTTTCCCAGAACAGGGTGGCTTGGGGCTTAATTCTGGATCCGCCTCACATCGGCAAAGGGAGGAGGGCTTGGTGGCTCTCCTGGAATCGTAGTGACAGGAGTCCAGGTGTCTCTGCTGAGAGCGCAGCCTCTGCCCACGTGGCTGACTTAGGCTGTGGGGTAAGCGGGCTCCACGTCCTCTTTCCTCCTCAGTAGTGTTCCTGGGTGTTGGAAATGATCTGCTTTCTCTCAGTGTACCTGTGAAAGTCTGCTTTTGTTAGAGCAATAATCAAGTCTTAAAAATAGAGCTAAATTAGGTGATTGACTTATTTAACATCTTGAGCTTGTCCTTGCATAGCTGGACAGGAGGCACTGCCCAGCGCAGGTGCAGTGAGGGTGGAAAGCTGGTAGTGCCCATCTCTTCCCGTCCGTCTGTCCTTGGTGTTCTAGGTACCGGCATCCTCCTCCCCTGCGGACACGCACTGAAGGCCCCTCGCTGGGATCAACCTGGGTGTTTAGGCATGGCCCCTCTTCTCTCCGTCCATGCCCCTCTCCTGTGGCAAAATCTGTTATTACGACAGGGTTCTGTTGCATTTAAATTTGCACAAAACAGGTTTTGTTACGAAATTCCCTACTGCGGGGAAGATTTATTTATTTATTTCTCACGATCCTTCCAAGTTTCTTCCAGTCTCTGCCTGATTCCACGACCAGCTTCTCGGACACTCTGGAGACGGATGTTCCTTCTCAAGGATGGAGAATCCTCTCTTGGATGTTCCTGCTTTCTTACAGGTAGCAAGTTCTGTGGGCACCAGCTGAGAGTGCCCTGCCACAGCGACCGTTCCCTTTCCGCAAGACACGAGCGCAGCAAGGGGATGTCGCTGCTTTAATCGTATTCTCAGAAAGGGGATGTTCTTGAACGGCAGGCATTCAGATTTATGTAGTACTGCGGTCAGAGAAAGAAACTTGCTTCCACCGTGGTCTGGATGAAACGCCACGAGCTGATCAGTATTAAGATAAATATCCATTAGTGTATTTGAATGTCTCTCCCGTTGGCACAACTAAGAGTAGCTGGCACCCGCACGATGTAGATGTGAGAGCACTTGCTTTCATCTGTCTGGTGGCAAATTTAAGCTTTTTTGTTTGTTTTTGTAGAAATGATGGCTATTTTTTTTTTAATGAAAATAGAGGGTTCTCAGATGCTGCTGCCTCGGTGGAATGCCATTTCTTTTTCAGGGTGTGCCCCGGTTGCAGCGAGATGCTGCTTTTTTGGTGCCTTTCTTGTCGGGATGATTCTTTTGGTTTCTAGAACACCCAGTGTGTTTGCTCTAATCGTCTTTCTCCCGGTCCTCTGTCCTGGTGACTCTGCCCTCTCCCAGCCTTGTGACTTGGTGTCTCCCTGTCTGTTACGGTATGGCCTGACCTGCGTTTATGCCCTGCCACACCTTGAGTTCTGCTCAGAGCACCCGAGGTACTGTCTTTCTCAAATTGGAATTAATAATTAATATAAAAAGCTTGGAAAAAAAAAAATCTGAATTTTGTTACATAGTGTAATAACTGTTTGTAGATACTGTTCGGAGATGTAGGAATCTATTGGTGATATAAGAGGTTTTGTCTGTAAATAATCAGTTTAGAGTCCAAATGATTTTAATAAAGAGAATTCTTACACAATAATTCAATAAATTTTAATATACAACCTCCGTGTCATGCTTGTGTTGCACGATGATGCAATTGCCCAAAATCTATTCGCCTCTTTTTTTTTTTTTTTTTTTTTTTCCCCTCCGAAGTGGAAGCTGCGTACTCCTGAGCACCAGGGCCTGGAGCTGTGCCAGGAGCCTGCGGCTGTGAGCCTCCATCCATCGCCTCCATCGCCTGCGAGCTCTCCCCCCCTCTCCCCCCCCTTTCTTTACTAGCAGAGGTTTGGATACAGGCTCCTTCTCCCCCCTCTTATCTATGTTATGTCACGGCTTTAGTCCCTCCTTTCCCTACGTGTGTGCGTTCTCGCTGGCCTTTTAGGGGTTACGAACCACTTGTCCCCCAGGTGCTGCCCGGGCTCAGCACCCAGCCTGCTCCAGCCTCTGCCCCCTCCCTTCTTCTTTTTGGTGCGGGGAAGGCAGGTGAGAGGAGAGGGGCACAGGCAGGGGAGAAGCGCTCCGGGAGGCCCCGACCTCGCCTTGGCAGCCTGGAGCTGCAGCAGAGCTACTGCTCGGCAGCCTTAACCCTTTGCTGCAGGGCTGGGGCTGGGGCTCTGCAGCCTCAGCCAGGAAACCTGAGCTGAACGACACCAGGGCCCCAGCGAGGGGGAGGCCGGGGCATGCCCGGCTCTGGTGCAAGGCTGCAGCATGTGGCAGCAAGGGGGGGAAAAAAAAAAAAAGGATTTTTACTGTGTGTGGCCCTTTGCTCCTCTGTGTTGCGTGGGGCTGGGATGCTCCTCGGGTCCCAGCTCGGTGGGGCTGGGCTGCCGGGCGAGCGGGGCTGCAGGGAGGACGCTGTGTTACGGTTGCTCTCCCTGAAAAGGGAAGGGGAAGCGCGGGCGCCGAGCGTGGGCTCCGTGGTCACCTCGCTGTGATGGTGGTCGGCTGGGTGCGGGCACTGCTGGGGGAGGCTGAGGTGCCTCAGGTCGGGCAGCGCGGCACATGGGTGGGCTTGGGGAGGCTGTCCCCTTCTGCCAGGCACAGGTCGGCGACCACTGTACCAGGCAGGGACTTGAGACGGTGCCACGGCAGCGAGGCTGGGCCAAAAGTCCTGCCGAGACGCTGCCGGGAGCAGCGGGAAGCGCCAGGCAGCCCCACGGTTTCTGGGTCTGGGGACGGCGGAGCAGAGGGGAAGGATTTCTCTGTTTCCATCTCAGTAGAGCTGTGAATTTCCCTCTATAAATAGTTGCTGTGGAGACTGTGGAGCTGTAGCAGGCTGACAGACCTGCTGCCAGGGAAGCCAGGGAGAGGCCAGCAGTAAAGTGAATCCACCGCAGCTGTCCTAGGTCTCCTGCTATCCCAAAGCCAAGGTTGTTCCCAGAAGCGGTGCTGTGATCCGATACCCTGCCCCGCTCCTCACCACGTCCATCCAGCGATGCAGAAGAGTTTGGTCTGCTCAAGGACACCCCTCCCGGGCAGCGCAGACTAAAAGGAGAGCAGGACCAGCTGGTATCTCACTTTGGGGAGCTCCAGAATGAGCCAGATGACAAACGGAGCGGCGTGCCCTGCCTCTGAGCTGCTGCACGGTAAGTCTGCACAGGGCTGCTGGGGCTCGGAGCTCTGCGTGCCGACAGGGCTGCTTTTCTGCTGTATGTTGCGACTTGCAGGGATGCTGCGTTCAGCCAGCGCTTGGCAGGTCTGCGTTCGTGCAGAAGGTGAAGGCGTGTATCACTGGTGAGCTCTGCGACTGCAGAGCTCCAGGCACTATAAGGCATAACCGGTGGTGGGCAGCTCCGTACGCCGCTCCGTGCAGGTCGGGTGGAGTTGTCCAGGCCGGAGGTGAAGCACCGCTCCCTGCCCGTGGCTCTCGCAGACCAGGCAGGACCAGAATGTTTTTGGGCTGAAGTTCTCTGACCTGGTCCAGGCCTGCAACAAGCCAGTAGGTTCTGCACAACGTAGCTTTGAATGACAAAAGCAAAACAACGGTTGTTTTTAACGTAAAGATGTCAAGCGATGAAGGACGTTAAAGCATCGATCGTCCTTTATCACAAAGCTTAGAAAAGTACGTTTCACTCTCCTATGCCAAGTTGCATAGCAACGCTCCTTATCCTTTGCCAGTGCATCCATGTAACGAGGGTGGATGGAGGGAAAGGCTCGCACACCTAAGGACGAACCTGCCTCGCCTCCACGGCGAGAGGGACAGCAGGGGCCGGTGAGCTGCCGAAAAGCTCCGTCAGCCCCAGCACTAGGATGCGTTTTACACTCCGAGTCTGTCTTTGGGTCCCAACCACTGGGTGGTGGTGACAGCTCTTTCCCACCGAGGTCTCCTACTGCCATAGCAATCCGCCTAGGGAAGACGCTGTTGAAGTCCCATCCCCACGTGCTCAAATTTTCCTTTGGCGGGTGAATGGTGAGCGACGTCATAAAGTTTTTAAGGCTGTTGCCCAGCTCTCAGATCAGCCCCTGCTGCCCTAACGATGTGAGTGAAGAGGGCTCGGGTGGATTCTGGTGGTGCAGGAGCTTGCAAGGTTATTGATATGCTCAGTCTGTGCATAAATAAGGAAAATTTTGATTTCACCTCTGTTTCATAGCTAAGACATGAGTAAGCATTTGCTGAAAAGAGTGGCCATACGGACATGCAGCATCCTGGAGGTTTATGCCTAAAAAAGACTGATTCTGAACAGTGTAAAGGGTAGGTGTAAAAATATAAGGCAGGGGAGAGATTTTGAGCTCCCTTCAGACTGCTGTATGGGCTTGGGTGAATGGAGCAACGTCAGCTCTAGCAATAGGGGTTGTCCCTGCCAGGATCGGAGTCTCGAGCCCAGTCTGACCCTTAATTAGAAATGTACTGGGAGCTTGCTCGCTGCCCAAAGGCAGGCTGCGTCTCTGGCTGCTGTGGTGGGAGAGGAGCATCAGAATGTGGAAAGAAACCTTAGTCTTTTGAGGAAGTCACACCTCTGTCCCAGCACCTGGAAGATGTTACTGTCCCAGAACAACTCCCCGTCACGTGGCTCCTGCTGCCACCGCCAGCCCACTGTAACTATTTCTGAAAATCCTCCGGTGCAGACAAGCCCTTAGCTTTAGCGACCTGATTTGAAGGACTTAAAGGTCGATATTTCTACCCGTGCTAATGGTTTACTGGGATTATTATCACCTGTCGCAAGCCCTGGCAACACGTCTTAGCCTGAAGCTTCGGCTGTACGGCTAGTGACATTTCCAAATTATGAAAGGCTGGGTTGGGAGCACCCCAGCTACAGCAGCTTACATCTATATTTCCATTAGCAGCTCTGGGCTGCTATTTCAGGTGACCGGCACTGAAGCCAATTCTACACCAGTGCTGCGGGGCGGGGGGACAGCAGTTGCATCAGTCTGTCTGCACCGTCTCGGTGTTTGTACCTTGGGCTGTCATAGTAACAAACCCCGGGAACAGCCTCCCCCTCCGTCACAGCCTCTCGCTACGGCGTCACGGGATGGTCAGTGATAAACCCCTGCTCCGGCCCGGGGCTGGGCTGCGGAGGGCAGATGTGCAGCGCTGCAGCGTCTAAAATGCAGGCTCTGCTTTGTGCCCATCTGGAGCGTGAGGCTTCTCCTGCCAGCGAAAGCCAGGACTTGTCCCCTCCTCAGACGAGACGGGGATGGGGAGCGGGTGCTTTCCCCAGCTGCAGCTGCGGGAGGGGATCCCGCAGTTCCCGCTAAGCCCCTGAAAATCCACACGAGGCACAGGGAAACCTGAGACTCCCACCTGGCCCTGGCCCTGGCCTGGCCACACACCACCAGGATCCCTGCCCGGCCCCAGCCTGCCAGCTTTCCTCTTCTGAGCTCTTAAAATAATCCCTGCCTCCGTGAAGTGCCAAAAGCATTTGTAACAGCCCGGCTCCGGGGGCCGATGAAGCCGATGGGAAGGAAGGGGGCGAGGGGAGAAGGGGGTAGAAGAGGGAATCAATGTGCGTGGCATGCAGCAGAGCTACGGCTGCCTGCAGCTCCCCAGCTCTCTTTAAAGGAGTGGCACGCTGAAGGTCGCGCTGCCCCTGCCCCACAGCCCGGTTCCCCACCGCCTCCGGGCCCTCATGCCAGGATCTGCTGCGCTGCTGGGCACGGAGGAGCGGGTGCAGGAGGAGGTGCCGGCAGCCCGGCACGCAGGTCGGTCCTCGGGTGCGCGGCTCCAGAGCCGAGATCGTGCCAGGCTCTTCCCAGGCCAGAGGAGGCCAGCGGGACCTGTCCAGCCGTTTCTCCAGGAGGACGGCTGTCCTCAGCTGCTCCTTCAGTCTAAGAGCATCTAGAGATGTCAGTAATGTCTCTTGGCGATGGTCCCCACAGGAGGCCACCACCCCGTGCGGGAAGGAGAGGTGTTCAACACGCGATACCAGGCTCTGCGCAAGCTGGGCTGCGGTGCCTTTGCCACTGTCTGGCTGTGCCAGGACACGAGGTGAGGGGCTGAGCAGCTTTCGGGGAGGTGGGAAGGGGGGGCTGATCTCCTGGGCGGGACCTGCCCCTCTCGCAGAAGCAGCAGAGCGCAGCTGCCTGCCTGGGAGCACATCGGCATCCCCCGAGCACAGGGCGAAGCTGGCGGCGAGATTGGTGGGTTGCAATGAGCAGAGCCGGTCCCCGGAAGCCAAAGAACATAAATGAGGTGGGATCAGCTCTTGCTCTGCATTTGCTCTTCTCGTTTAGACCCTGCGGTGTCCATGCTCTGCCTTTTTCTCTCCAGTCCCTTGCTGGTCCCCAGGGCGGCTGTGCTGCCAGATGCCGGCGGCATCGCCAGGAGGGATGCCCACCAGCCTGGCGTGCTGCAGACCAAGGGCGAGGCTGGTTGCAGGAGGGCAGCACCCACCCATGGAGCCCAGGGCTGGGTGACTAGGAGAAGGGGAGGTGCTGCTAGTGGCCACGCTGGCCCTGGTTAGGGCCACGCTGGCATGCTTTGGCTGGCAGCTGTGATTCGTTTCCCAGGAGGAAGAAACACGTAGCTGTGAAGGTCCTGAAAAGCAGGGAAGGCTTTGCTGAGGCTGCCCAGGACGAGGTCGCGCTCCTCCGCTGCGTAGGTATATTCTGGGGCTCTGTGCTTTGCTCCGCGGGGATGGCCACTGAGTTCAGGTCTGAGTATCAGCCTCATCATCCCTTCTCCCTCCAGGTCTCAGTCTGAGGAGCTAGGTGGGGAACAGAAAACAAAAAAATAGTTAGATAATTCATGGAAATCACCTTGGCTCAGCACTGGCCTCTGAAACGGGCACCTTCTCCTTCCTCCTGTCATACTGGGACATGCTGGCTGTGTCCCACTTGCCCTGTCTGCCCATTTCTTTCAGCTGAGACCAAAATCCACTAAATCAGAGGAACCTGCAGAAAGATAAGGCTGATAACCAACAGAAAAAAGTGGTAATGTTCTTAAGCAGGAGAGGGAGTGTGTCCACGGTATTTGTGTCGTTCCCAGCTCAGAGGGCATTGCTTTATCACAACACTGATACTGAAGTAAAAGGAAATATCTGGGGGGAAAAAAAAAGGCAGGATGTAGCAAAAATATAACAAACCTCTGAAGTCAGAAAGCTTCCTCCTGCCTTTGCTAATGGATGTGGTAATTAGGTGCCTGTATCTGGGTCTCAGCTAGTTGCCTTTGAAGGTGGCTTGACCTGCTAGTTCTAGAAAGCTCACGGTTACAATTCTTTGAGTTTGCCTAAATACGAAGTTACATCAGCTTTAGATGAGTAAAAGCCATTAAATTTTGCATTTCAAATTACTCTGAGGCCTTTCTCCAACAAGTTTGAGAAAGATTTAGTTTGCACTTGTAAATCTGTAGGCCCTATCTGAAGGGACATGAGCCAGACTTTGTGATGCAAGAGGAAGTACCAAGTGGCACTAATTTAGTGTAATCAGAGGGCTGCTTTTCTACACATCAGCACGATCCTGCGTATAGATCGAGCCTTACTCTTAATTTACTACTAATTCTCTCTGAAAGACACGCCGCCTTCCATTCAGCAGAATATAGCTGGTTCCCAGGGCTGTTCCCGGCAGCACGAGGTGGTCGGTGCCTAGAGAGCTGCCGGGAGAGGCGATATGGTCTCCTCTGCTTCCAGGGCTGCTCACCTCTGTCGTGCCAGCAAAAACCTCCCGGCGCTGCTGCAGGCGGGTCCGGCAGCTGCACAACACGCCGAACCAAAATCCTGACAGTTATGGCTGTGAAGAGGAAAAAAAGTATGAATTGCTGTACCAGGATCAGTGCTCTGTAGGAGCAAAGTCCCGATACACCTTGCCACACAAGTGTACAGGGCTGGTGCAAGAGCTGGGGGTACCGTAGCACCCATGCTTGGGCAGACCAGGGGTTCACCCAGCCCAGCACCCTGGGCCAGCAGCAGATATCCGGACGGGTGTACGGACAAGCTAAGCACAGGGTGCTGCTCCCACTGAATGGTCCCCTGACCTACGGCAGTTTCCAGCTGGAGATTTCTTGTGCCGAGGGTGAGGTCTGTGTGGGCAGTAATTCTCAATGGCTTTACCTTCAAGAGACCTGCGGGCTTCAGCATCCGCAGCCCTCTGTGACAAGAACTGCCACCCGTGTGCTGTGTGAAGACCCATCTCCTCTGCTTTGTTTTTGAACCTCCCAAGTGCTAGGTTTGATGCCCGCTGGTTCTTGTACGAAAGATCTGTGTTCACACCCTCTGCCACCACTCCGTAGCTTACAGATCTCTGCAGTACTTGCCCATCGCCAACCCTTTTTCAGCCCAAAGAGACCTACTTCGCTGGGTTCCTCCAGACACAGAAGCTGCTCTCCACCCCAGGAGGACAGGTAGCCTTTGAGTGGCCATAGACAACCCACAAGGTCTCTGCCTCTCTGCAACCCCTTGCGAGAAATTGCTGAAGGGAAAGTGTGGGTTTTAAAAGGTGATGTCCCAGCTTGCTACGCTCAGCCGGGGAGGGACAGGGCCAGCCCTGCGCTGAGGACAAGGAGCAGAGGCTGCAGAAGGGCAAAGGAAATGGATGGCCATTGCTTCTGGGAGCAGGGAGCTGTGGTCTTGGGGGAACCCCCTTCCAGCACAAGCAGGAGCACTCTTCTGAGCGTGCATGGGATGGAATAAGCAGCGGGAAGTGTGCTAGACACTACTAGCAGGATCGGTTTGAGTTACTCGGGCACTGCGAGGGTGATGGTCCCACCTGGTCAAGAGCTAGACAACATACAGAAACGCATTCCTTGGTAACAGACTCTGCTTGCGTGTTTGGAGCCTGGTCTTCCTGACGCTGTTTTCATGGGATTTGTCATGAAGTGCCAACCCCTGGAAGAGAAAGTCTGTAGAACAGGATAAAACGGGTGCAAGATGTCCTTGTGCATGTATATGTCTCTAATTGCAGCTTTCTTGCAATCCTCCCCCTCAGGTGAGCAGTATGAAGAAGAAGGACCAGGCAGGAGAAAACATTGTCTGTTTGCTAGATGACTTCAGAATGATTGGAGAGAACGGCCTCCATATCCTTCTGCTGAGAGTGCTCCAGCTCTGGGTCAGCAAAGCCTGGGCTTGCCTCGGAGAGTTGCAGGATGGTGTAAAGCCGAGCGCTGTGCTCCCATGAGGAGGATGAGCAGGGCAGTAGCTGGACCGGGGCACGTGGAGGTGGCTGGAGGGGAGAGGTTGGATAAGGAGATATTTGGCGGCTCTGGAGAAGGGCAAAAGGCTGGTGGTAGCATCTTCTCTCCGTTAGTGAATCCCTGACTCTTTCCCACATGCGTGCTTGGTATTTGAGGCGCTGGGTCCCTCCCTGTGATGTCTGATGGGTAACTACGCAGCCCAGGGACTGCCTTTGCCTTTTGTGAAAAAGTCTTTACAGCAGGTGAGAACTTAGCTGGCGCTGGGTGAGGGCACCAAGGGACTGTTGGCTGGGGGACATGCCGTAGTCTTCATCCTGGGGTTATCTGCCGTGAACTCCATGACTGCATCTGCAAAGAAAGGGACAACACAGAGTGAGTGCCCAAGGCATGCATTTTTTTAAGGAAATCAGTAACTATTTCTTTGGGGTATTAAGGAGAGAAAACATTAAATAAAATGCAGAGTGGGAAGTCGTCACGTTCCCACTAATACAGGGGCACTGTGCATTACTGCCCAAGCCTGTAGTCGCACCGGGTTTGGGAAGGAGTCAGGACCACCACCATGAAGAGCCAGCAGCCTGCAGACCTGCACCAGGGATTCAGGGGTTCCCTTGTGTTCCCATCATCTCAGTAGTCATTGAATTCTCCAGCAGTTCTGCTGCTCGCAGGAGTAGCAGGGGCACAAACAGCCTGCCATAGTTGTGCTTCTTGTGGGCAAACCATCTCCCTGCCCTCCCGCTGCCCTGAGAAGTCCCCTCTGGCAGCAATGCCAGACCGCCGGCATTCGCCTCGGCATCCAGCTGCGGATGGCACTGGCAGATCCAGCAGCTTTCTGCGTGGTACCACCAAAGGCTGCTCGAGGTCTCCCTCAGCACTGATGTCTTTCCAGGGCTTTCTAAATTGCTGGTGCGGTTGGCTGGTCCTCCACCCATGTTGAGGTTTTCCTGCTCGGAGCCAACTCTTCCTTCATCCCCTGTAAGGATGTGGTGTGCTGATCAAACAGATTGTGAAAACTGAGTTTGTTATGCATTGGCTGGGAATAGCTAAGGAATGGGAAACCTGAGTGAGGCCTCAGAATAGTTAAAATTACATTTTGCCTCTCATGCTGAGATTTATCAGAAGTCTGCACACTTGCCAAGATGAAGATTTGCTACCCTGATTCCTGTGCCCTTCTAGGGACACTAAGAGAGAAAACCACTTCCTCCTCCGTCCTGTTTTCTGGAGTAGCCTCTTCTTCTTCTAAAGAAGCTCCACTAACACCTGAATAAGTTATACAAAAAAGGAGTGGCATTAATCTATGTGCCCCATTTCACACCCAAGCCTTTTGCTTGATCCATTCCCTTATCTGCTTTAATTGTAAAATCTCAGAATCTTTTTTTCCCCTTCAGCTCTGCACTGGGGCAGTATTTACTTCTGATTCATTCCAGTTTAGCTATTTAAATCTTTCCCCGTGTTTCACAGTTACCATTTAAGGTTGGTATTTCCTCAGGGCTGGTGTTCATCCCAGAATAGAATTTGATAATACAGAGAATATTTGCCAGCCCTTTATGACTGACCAAAACGTTGAAAAAAAAAAAAAAAAACCTGCATAAATCTCCCAGCAGCGTTTTCGCTGTTATTGATTTCTGATAGCGACTCTTTCACTCTGGTAGGCGTTGTTTATCTCTCCCCTGTGACAGGCCAGACTCTCCCTGCTCTGTCGTACGCCGTTCCTTCCCTACATGGCTCTCCTGCGCTACCCTTAAGTCCCCTCTACACCCACTCCCTCATCGTCTCTCCCTCCTCCTGTCTGGCTTACGCTGCACCTCCTTGTCTTTCCTTGCACGATGGGATGCGCTCCCGTGCCATGTCACTCTACAACCGGCCCCCAACTTCCATTTGAACGATAATCAGCAGGAAGGCATGGTGGTCCGAGGACGTAACGGCCACACGAACAGGAGTGGTTTTTCGGGAGAAAGTTCAGCTTTGTGATCGTAATGCCTCCTCGTAGCCCTGTCCGCTTTCCATCTCTCCGGGCTTGCCCATCCACGCTGACACCTGTGTATTTTCACACTGCCTTCACCCCCATGTCCCCCAAACGGCCCCTTCCCCGCTGGGCTCCCCAGGCCCCCTCTCGCTCGGCCTGCTGGGCACGTGGGGCTCGGGGACCTGCTCCTCCTGCCACCTCTCACGATGAAACTCCTTGTGCCTGCTCCCACAGGGCCACCCCAACCAATGCCACCGCTCTGCTGGCTGCACCTCCAGCTTAGTACAGGGCACTCACTATACAGAAACCATTTATTGCAGATAGTTATCATCGGTGCCCCCTTTCTTCAATACCAGAACGCCCACAACTTGCATATCCACCGTGCCTGGCTGCTCTGACAGCAGCCGGGGCAGGGGAGGCGGCGGGGACCCTCGCGTTGCTGATGTGACTTGCTGCCTGCTCGCCCAGGTGCTGGCAGGGCTGCACTTCCTGCACAAGCGCTGCCGCATCATCCACGCGGACATCAAACCGGAGAACGTCTTGCTGTACGGACGCGACAAAAGCCTCCAAAGGCTTCTGCCCGATACGCTCGACTGCGGCCAGAGAACAGATTTGAAGCTAAAAGGACCAGGTGAGCACTCCAGAGGTTTTTTTAAACAAGAAAAGGGACTTGCGTGTTTATTGCCAGGAGGGAAACAGAGAGGCAGCAGCTTAGGAAAGGTTCCCATCTCCTGCAACGGCCCGTGCAAAACACTACAGCCAGCTTATGCTGCTGAGAGGTCGCTCCTGTCTCTGCTTAATACAAACATCAGGCTGAGCGGCTACAAGCTACTCAAGGCACCTACAGAAATGTGGTCTTGCGGGTAGGTTTGCGTGGAGGACAACTGCAGATCACAGGCATCTGTTAACAGCCCCACCATGACCTCAGAACTCATTCTTACGGCTTTAGGTACAGGATAGTTCCCTTGTGTCTGGTGTTTTCACTGAAAGGTTTGATCAAAAAGCTGTATGACACTTCTGCTCTTTATTTCCCGTATTTCTGAGGTTTGTGGGAGACTTCTATGTACTGCTAATCTTCAAGGCCTTTTGAGACATCATTTATTTGCAGAGAATGGCATGAATATCGAATAAGACGTGGGGCTGGAGAGTTTCTCGAGAGATCAGCTCATCTCCCAGCAATGAGACCCTTTATATTATCCTCGCACGATGTTCTCCCATGAGCATTTCTCCCATGACGGTGCTGTTTTGTCTCTCAAAATCTGGGGCAATCGGGGAATGTTAAATTAGTGACTGAGGCTTTTGCTTGGAGCAGAAAAGCACAATATTATGCATAGACTGACAGCTCACTGTAAAGCAGTAAGCCAAAAATTACCCTTTTCCGGGGTCATATGAAAATGTAACCTTTACGGTGCTTGCCAAGCAGGCTGCGTCCAAGGTCTGTAACAGCCAGGATCACTGAAGGCGAAGGAGGCATGACAGATGTTCTGTGTCCGAGTAGTGCTGGTAAGATGTGCTCTCCTCTGGGCCCACCATAATTTAACCTCGGTGCTAGAGGAACCTTGCAGCAGGACAGAGGCACACGGTCACGCCGCTCCGCTCCAAGCTACTGTCCTCCCAAACATCCTCATAGATTTTGATGGGATACCAGCTCTTCCTTTGTGTTTCCTCAAAAACAGAAGTGGCATTTTATTGATGATAAAAAGCCTTTTAAGGACCGTTTAGGCTGAAAAACTTTAAAGGCAGGCATACATGCCTCTCCTGTGGTAAGTGATGCATACCTGTTGGTTTGGAAAGACCTAATTTCTCTCTGCCCTTTCCATCTAGGAGGTGATCTTGGCAATCGGTTGGAAGAATCTGATTTAATGAGCATAGAAGTGAAAATTGCAGACCTGGGCAGCGCGTGCTGGACGGTGAGTCTGCTCTGAGTCTCAATCCCATGACCATGCGGGATGCTGTGTGCTTCTTCCCATCCCACCCTGCGTGTCTGTCCTTTTACAGCTGAACAGCTATTTCAGTGTGCTGAAGAGATGCTTATCTCGGGGGAGGGCGGGTTATATTCAGCACTCCCAGCTCAGAGCTGGGCCCTGTACTCCTGGAGACACGGTCAACTTTGGATGTTTCTTCAGCTTGCGGTTAGTTCCTACAACTAGAAATTCAGAACAGCGTTCAGTGTGAAATGTTGGGAGATGAATTCACCCTGGTGTCAGCAGGGCTGAGAACGTGCCTGCCGTGCCCTGCGCAGTACACGTATTCAGTTCTGCCCCGCAGCGTCCTCCTCGCTGTGCGGGAAGCTTGCGACCAGAAGCCTTGCTGTTACTCGTTTATGGACGCTAACCAAAGGGAGTTTGTTTCTGTTTCAGTACAAGCCTTTTTCCAAGGAGATACAGACCCAGCCATACCGTGCCCTGGAAGTGCTTCTTGGATTAGACTATGGCACTCCTGCAGATATCTGGAGCACGGGCTGCCTGGTAGGACTGCGGACAACGCTGCGCGTGCTTGGGAGATAACCGACACTAACAGGCCAGGGGCAGCGTGTCCTCGGCACCCACCTATACCCGCTGCACGCGGAGCAAGACTGCCTTGCTGAGGGCAAGGAATGCTGAGGGCTGTGAATGCTGCACTCATTCACTTTGGATTGAAAGTATGCTGCTGATAAAATTCACTCGTAGTTTACGCTGCAAGGCAATTCAACACTCCATGTATGTTAACTCATAGTCTTGACCGAATCGGGCAGATACTGGTTTTCATCCTGATGGAGCTAAATGTGCTGTTTGACCATGGTACGGATCAAAGCGACGTGAATATTTCCATATTTTAGGATCAGTTTTGTGTGATAGGAAGGGGAATTGGTACTATCAGAGTTAACGGGGGGGAAAAAACCCTCCCAGTCAGTGAATTAACAATGCTGCTCCGTTTCTAGGCATTTGAAATGGCAACTGGGGAGCGCCTATTTGATCCTCAACCTGGGAAGTATTTCTCCAGAGATGATGGTAGGAATCCATCAGTTTTACTCATTTCACTGACAGAAGCGTCACAATCTTTGTATCTAGATGTGTTTTCCCTCCCTCTGTCTAGATCATGTTGCTCGTATTATTGAACTCCTGGGAAGAATTCCTCCTCAAATTGCTTTCTCCTGGAACAAGTCAACAAAATTTTTCAGCAGACCAGGTAAGAATTGGAGTAAGTTTACTCTAAAAATCACTGTGGATCTCTGACACATTCCTACTCAGCTCATACTGTTTTCACCCCAAAAGTTCTGTTACACAATGCAGGCTACAAGCAGGGACAGAACACAGAGATTTAATAAAGAGCAGTAACGCTCCCTGCCCTGCCTACCTCTGCAATCCAGGAGCGTTCCAGGGATGAATGCAAAATCCTGAAAGAACAGTCATAGCAAACACCCAACAGGGAAAACATTTCCATTCTTTCTCCTTTGGACTTGGAGAGAATGGAAATATGGACAGGAAATAGCTACATGCCAGGAAGGCTGAAGAGTGCGTAACTGGCTGGATTTCACCCATCCACTGGCAGAGAGCAATGATGATCAGGAACGGGACACTCATATCCTTCCAACATGGCTGCTATATTTAGGCTTCTGACCCAACTGTCTCTTCTGTTTTATTCTCCCCAATTCCTTTCCCTTTGACTCATTAGGTTTGAAATCCTTGTCTTTGACTTCAAGGCATCACATGACTCCATCCTTCTGCAATTTAGCCTATCATCCTCTTTCTCTGCTTTCACACTCACCAGCCACACAGCTTCAGCTTACCCACAATTCATTCCACGCTGAGTGCTAGTCCCATGCTGCACTTCAGCAAGCACCTCCCTGCACATTCAGATCCTTTGCTCACGTTTATTCCTTCTATGGTGCTCAAAAGAAATGAGTCAAAACTAGTTCTTGTTCTATATTCATGCTCCGTGTGAACCAAACTGGCCTGACCTGAATCACTACATTTACACCATGTACTCCTGGGGACAAGGATAGCTTGTCGGTCAGCAGTGGCACTCTTCTGGGCCCCACGGAGCTAGTAAGCACAAAACAAATTAAACATCAGTGCCTGTGAGCTCTGGCACTGAAATGGCCCCATGCATTCTGGGTTGCACGTGGACAGGCAGAGGGAACAAGCAGCAACGGCTCTGGCGTGGCTATTCTGGGAACGCTTCATTCACTCTTGGCATGTGCTCGTCTAAGAAGTACTCAGCAATGGGGAGACTCCAAACACTAGCTTGGAAAGATGATTTCTGAGAACCACCTGAGAGCCAAACCTGCAAGGGGCAGTGCAGGTGAAGCTTACAGAGAGGAAAACACAAAGGTGAAGGAAGGGATCCTTCAGGATGCTTTAGATGAATTGTAGAGGTGAGGAGCGGTAGCCTCTCCGTCTTGCAAGTGCAATTAAGGTACTGTGCTCACGCTGTCTTTGCTAGGCGCTCTCCTGCGGATCTCCAGACTCTCCCCCCGCAGCCTCCACAGCATCCTGCTGGACAGACACAACTGGACAAAACACCAGGTTACTCCCTTCACCAGCTTCCTCCTGCCCGCCCTGCAGTACGCACCCGAGCGCCGCGCCACAGCCGCCCAGTGCCTGCAGCACGCATGGCTGGGCGCCCCGTGACCGGCCCCTCGCCCCCGGGCCCGCGCGGGAACCGCCGCCGCCTCCCGCCATGCAGCCGCCCCCCCCCCTCCAACCCCCCCCCGCAGCTCTGCGGGGCCCGCGAACGCGCTCCGGCCCCGCCGCAGCGGCCGGGACCGCCCTCCCGCGGGGGCCCGGGCTGGCCGCCGTGGCGGCGGGCGCTGCGCACAAGATGGCGGCGGGGCCGGGCCGCCGCTCGGGCGCTGGCGGCTCCTCCGCCTCCCGCGGCTCGGCTAGGCTCGGCTGCCCGCCCGCCCCCGCCGGTACGCGGCACAGCCTCTTCCGAGCGACTCCGGGAGCGGGGCGGTGGCCGCCGCCGCCGCCCCCTGTGCGCAGCCTCCAGCTTTGCGCCGCAGCTCCTGCCGCACTGGGGCTCCGTTCGCCTTCCGTAAACGTCCCTTTAGTTCGTGTAGTCCGCACGCAGCGTTAATTGGAAGCAGTAATTAACGCCCTACGCTCTCAGAAGTCCGCAAGGCTGTTTAAGCCCCTCCTTGCGGGGCGCCCGTTCCCCGGCAGCGGGAGGGACCGCCGCCCTGCGGCGCGGCCTGCCTTCCCCCGCCGAGCCAGGAGGACGGCCGATGGCTCCGCAGACCCGTCCCGCGGAGGAGCCGCGGCTGCGCCCCGCATCCTCTCAGCTGAGGGGCGGTTCGCCGGCACCAGCGCAAGGAGAGCCCCTCGGCCGGGCCCAGGCGCCCACCCCGCGCCGCGGGGTCCCTCCTGCCCAGCGCCGCACCCGCGCCCCTCCTCCCCCTCCTCCCCTCCCGCGGAGAGGCCGCTCCTCCGCCTCACGCAGCCGGCCCGGCAGTCAGCGCCCGACGGCCTTTGTTTGGGGCTCCGGGGACGGAGAACCGGCCAGCTCTGGGCTCCAGCGGTGTGCTGGCACCTCTCCCCGCTGGCCGCGGCCTGTGAGGGGGCGCGGAAGGCGGCAGTCCCGGCGCGTCCTGTCCCCCTCGCCTCAGGAGCGCCCACCGGGCGGGGGCGGGCGGGAAGCAGCCGCCGGAGCAAAGCAGCTCCGTGGCGCGGCACCCGCGCTCCGCGAGGCCTGAAGGGAGGCAGCGGTGGCGGCCGCCGAGGGAGCGCGCCCGGGGGTGCCGGGGCGGCAGGCGGGCTGCCCGGCTTCCCCCGATGGGACCCCGGCACCGCCGCCGCCCCCTCCCCCCGCGGCGCGGACGTGCCGAGCGGCAGGCCCCGCGCCCGCGCCACCGCGCATGCGCCCTGCGCCCCTTCCCCCCGCCCCTCCGTCCCGCGCATGCGCGGCGCAGCGGCGACTGCCGCCCAGGAATCCCGGCCGCCCGTACCGCCCCTTCTTTCTGCCACGTGTCCCGACGCGGGAGTTACCCCGCGGAGAGCGGCCCCTCGGCGGGGGCGGTGACAGGCCCCGCCGGCCCCGCCCCTCGGCACGTAGCGCGGCTCGGCCGGCAGGCACTGTCGCAGCCCGCCCGGCTGCACCGCGTCGATGCTGGCGGCCGGCCACCCCCCCCTCGCCCCCCCATCCGGCCGAGTGGCAGCTCCGCGCGCCAATGGGGCGCCAGGACCGTGGGGCGAGCGGCGGGGCGGACGCGCGGCTCCCAATGAGGCGGGAGCGCGGGCGGGTCCGGGCGGCGAGGTCACCAATGGCAAGCATGTGTGGGTGGGGCGTTGGCGGCGGCGGGCGTCCCGGCGGGGCGGGGCGTAGCGCCGTGGCAGCCAACGGGGAGCGGGAGTGGGCGTGTCCGGGGCGCCCCTGGCGCCGGCGCCGGGGATCCCCGTGCGCCCAGTGCCGTTTCCGCCCGGCCTGGGGAGAAGCCGCCGCTACTGCTGCCAGGGGGAGGGGCTGGCGCCGCGGCCGCCGCCGAGGGCTTGCTCCCGCCGGCCGCCCAGGAGACGCCGTGGCGCTGAGCCGGGCCTAGTGCCGCGCGGGGGCCCGGGGAACGGGCCGGCCAGGTAGGCGCGGACGGGCGGGGACCGGCCGTGCCCGGCGGCGGGGCTGGCGGGAGGGGAATGTTGGGGCGGGCGGGAGGGCGGGCGGCCGCGGGGGGCTCCCGGCGCGGGCCGCGGCCCGGCGCTCCGCCCTGCCCTGCCCTGCCCTGCCCTGCCCTGCCTCGGGGGCCCGGGCGTCAGGGCCCCACCGCCGCGGTGGGGCAGCGGCCCGGGAGGCCCGGCCGACCCGACTCGGCGGGGGAGGCCCGGCCCGGCCCGGCGGCGCGGGCTATCATGGCGGTCCCGGTGGTGCGCGCCCGCCCGCGGCGGCCGGGCTCGGGCCGGTGGTGGCGGCATGCCGGTGCGGGGTTGGGGCTGGGGCCGGGGCCGGGCCCGGCCGCGGGGCTTTGTCGGTGGAGGCGAGCGCCGGGGAAGCCCCGCTGTAGGCTGGCCTCCTCCGCTCCCCATTTTCCCTCTTATTGTCCCGGCGGGCCTCGGGGTCGTTGTCCCTCTCGGGGCAGCCTCCTCCGGGCCGCCGCTGCCTGCCCCCGCCGCCGCTGCCCGCCCTGAGCCGCCGGCCCCTCCGGGCCTCGGGGGAGGCGGTGTTTGACCTGCATTTTCTGCTTTCTCATGGTGCCCGTGCGGCGTCTTCCCCCGAAACTCCCCGCTCCCGGCCCGCCCGGCGCCGGCCGGGGGCTGCAGCGCGGATTCTCCTGCATTTCCTCGCTCGTCACGCGTGGCCGTTGCGGCGTGGGTTCCCGGCCGCCTTGCCCCGCGCCACGGCCCCGCTCCGACCCCCGCCGCTTTCTCTCCGGCGGCACCGGCAAGGTCACTGTCGCCCGGCGGCTCGTCCTTGGGTGCCGGTGACCGGAGTTCACCGCCGGGTCGGGCGGGGAAGCGGCGGCGGGCAGCGTCTGGCCGTCCCCGGGGGGAGGGAAGGAGGCGAGGTGCGGGACCGCGTGTGGCCCTGTGGAAGCGGGGAAACGGGTGTAGCGGGGGGGGGGGGGGGGGGGGGGTTCACAGCCGCTGCCCGGCCGTGTCCCCGCGCTCCTCTGCCAGAAACCGAGCCCCCCGGGTGGGTTTTTGGGGGGAGGAGGGGGATTTCTGCGGGTCCGTAGAGGGCACGGGGTGCTGCAGGGCTGCGGTGGCTGCTGCGGGCTCCGGCCATGATGGAATGGGAGCGTTGAGGGTACGGCTGGGCCAGGGCAAGGGGCGAGGGGGCCCCTGCCTCTCCTTGTGCGAAGGGTGCAGCTGGGTCTCCAAGAACTTGGTGCTGGTTTCCGATGGTGTGCCGGTACGGGGTGGATTTCAGACGCTTCCCCCCGCCCGCCCTGACTGGGTGTTACTGCCATAAGGCAAAACCTAAACCCAGAAAAGGAATTTCCTATTTCTTCAGTAGAAACAGGAGATTCCCCTTTTCACTTGGATAGGAAATACTAGGATTTTTTTTTTTTTCCCCCTTCTTGTGGTTGACCCAGGAAGTCATCTTGTCGCCAGCCTTCTGGTTTTTTTGCTCTAGAGGTGCAGGGAGGAGGGTGTTGCTTTGCTCTGGATCCTGTGGGTAAGCGTTGAAGGCAGTGACAGCAGCTGCCGTTGGCTCTGGAGCTCTGGTTGCTATGAGAGAAGCTTCAGTAGACTTGGCTGCTATCTCCAGGGAAGGACAGCAGAGCAGCCTCCATTAGTGTGGTGGTAGAGAGATGGCTGGCTCACGTTCAGCAAAGGGCTTTACTTTTTGGGCCGTTTCCGCAGGTCCAAAGCAGAAGCGGGGGTATGTTTTGGTCCGGTGAGATAAAAACCTACAAGGTGGGTTTCATCGCTGTTCCTGAGTTAATGGAATTGCATTAAAGTGTGGGCTGGAAACCCTGAGTTACCCTTTCCAGATATTTTGGTCCGTGTGAAAAGTAGGACAGCGAGAATTGATATGATCTTCCTGTTAAGTGAAGGCTGCAGTCGTGTCTCTTTTGAACTCCAGTCTCCTTTCCAGCCAGTAACAGAGCCAGATGCTTTTCTTATTGTTTGTATGTCTCCTTCCTCCCCTTCCATCGCCTGGGCCCCACTTGCCTTATTGACTGGAATTTCTGCTGTGTGCAGTGGGTGTGTGCAGCAGACACCAGCCTGCTAGTGCTGAGAAGGGATTTTCCATTCACAGACCAGGGAACAGTCAAAATAAAGGCCCGGCTCAACTTTGGGACCGCAAACAGAAAGCTGGGAGAGGAGTTTCCCTCTGCTGCAGAGTAAAATTTATCCTCTGCGCTTCTTAAGCAGTTGTATGTCAAAATGTATAGAAAATGCTGCTCTGCTGTGGAATAGGGAGGTGAAACCTCCTGTGAATAATGGGGAAGATTCCCCTCTTTTGGTTGACTCAAATGCTTGATGAAGGAACAGTTTGCAGGAGGCCATTTTTGACGTGACTGTGTATTGTGGAATCTGCCAGCTTCTATCCCCACACTCTGTCTACTTGACTGCAATAGCTTCCTTTTTTTTTTTTTTTTTTTTTAAAGGAAGAATGAGTGCCTTTCTTATCTGCTTAACTAACCATTTGGCACTGGCTGCTGTCTGTGTGATATTGTATTGTTGACTTGGAGCTATTGGTGTATTCCAGTGCATTTGTTAGAGATGAAACTGTTAGTTGAGGTATGCAGTATGGGAAATAGGAATACATTAGCATTAGAAAACAACTGCCATCTTTGTAAACTAACACCTATAACTGGCAGCCCCTTGACCTGGCCTGAGTTACCAAACTCAGAATTACTATGAGCTTGAAGCAAAAATTCCAGGAGCAGAATAATGTGAGAGAGATTAAAATATGCCCTTAAATCCGCTTGACTGGCAGCAATCATGTGGTAGATGCCAAACTCCGAGTAGCTCTTGTGTTTGAGGATCTGCAGCACCCAAATGGTTTCACAAGGTGGGGTGAGCAACTTTTAACCCATCTAAAATGCATCCATCGCTGGGGCTGAATGTGGTACCTGCTGCCTGGCACGGAGTGACACGACAACAGTAATGAACTTAGGATTTTGTGAGTACGAAAACTAGCTCCTTGGTTTAATAAAATACGGCAAGTGATCTTCATGGCCCCTTAGTCTTTGTTTACAGTCCCTCTGTACGTTGTTTACAGTCTCTCTGTATGTTATAATAGGGAATTAATCCACTGCCCCGCATCCTGTCGAATAACTGGTACCGCTTTGACAAGGCCTTTGCTTTTCGTTTTACTGCCGTATCCCAAGTGACCTGAGAGTAATATTCCTTAGCTAATGTTGTCTGTGATTTCACCACCCCAAGGTGAGGCAGTGAAATCCCACGTACGTTTAAATCCCTTTTTAGAAAGAGGAGGCAGCTACAGCCAGATCTTATTTTGAAAAGGAATAGGTGAAAGTTGAAAAAACCCATAGGAGAGAGATGGTGTTGAACTGGCATCTCAGAATGTGCAAAAGTTTATGCTCTTTTTCTGGGGGGGGAATCCAACGACAACTGCTGATTTAAATTTTCCAGATGTTCCGTGAAGTAAAAAAAAGCGTTTTTAATTCAAACTTCCAGGTGTGAAGCATGCAAGGGAGAACTAAATGTGTGGGTCCCAGCCATGTAATTTATTAGTCTGACCGGTCTATTCTTTCTCCCATTTTGGGTGATCAGACTTCTACAAACTTGTTTTGAATGATGTGATGAGATTAAAATGTTTCTATCTATTCTGGCGATAGTAAAACAAACATAATGAGTGTTCAGAGGTTTGAAGCTTCAAAAATCATTGGTCTTATGGCAATATTACTGTATTACAGATGCACATTTGTGTTCTTACTCTGGTGCTGCTTGTGTGTGTAACTCTGAAATCTTGCCAGTGAAATCTCATGTTACATGCAGTATATAAGAAAGGTTGCAATAGGCAAAGGTTTTTTTATATGTATACAAGATGTAGTAGCAGTACTTGAGTTGAAAGCATTAAATGTGTGTTTAAATGTACAACATGTGAAATACTGTCTCAGTTGCCCTTACGAAACTTAAGCTCCTATTTGATTTTAAAATAAAGACTTTGTTGCATTTTACTTGTCTATTTAGTTTTTTTCTCTTCCAAATTTAAAAAAAAAGCTATGGATGTTAAAGCTGTTACAGATTCTACAGCCAGTCTTTGGCTTCCGTGACTGGCTTGTGGCAAGAGTCAGTGCACGGTAAGTTTGCACTTACATTGTTAGAGACAGTTTTGTATAAATATGTCTTAGCCTAAACCTTTTACTTATTTTGATCATGGAAAAAAGCCCCAGACTGTAAAGCAGCAAGAGTTCAACATCTTGAAACTGTGGGAGCTGAGGGGGGTTTTCCACTTTTTTCTTAATTCCTTATTGGAATTGCTGGGGGGTTCTTGGTGGTGGTTTTTCTTTTTTTTTTTCACAGGATTTGCTATTTTGGTGGCAATTTTCCAGTATTCCTGTAGCAAATCAGCCGAGCGGCGGCCCCTGTCCCTGCTGAGCAGGGAGAATGTGCAGTGCTCCTGGCCTCCCTGCTGAGCTCACGCAGGGGTGGGACTTGCTAAGCTGCTGAAATCGCAGCTAATGCCCACTGAGCATGCTGAGAAACAGTTTTTCAACTGCTCCTAGTTTAAATTTTTTTTTTCTTCTATAATTAGTAAAGATGCTCTTTGTCTCGGAGGATGATCTACACGACAAATCAGGAGATTCTTGTTCATCGTCCCCCTTCCCCCCTGCCCAAGCTAGTGGTGAAGTGTTATTTTCCTGTAACAAAAATAGCTAAAGGGATTTTTCCCTCATTTCAACTGATGAGTCTGAACTTGAAAAGCTGTAGCCCAGAAGAAGAAATCTGCAGTGAATAACAGCCCTAATGCTAGTTTTTGTTGCCACAAGCCCTATAGGAGCGTCAATAGTGTTTAAATTGTAAATCTGCAACTTTCTGATCCTTAAATCTAATTTAAATGCTTAAACAGTAGAACAAACAAATTATATTTTTAAATAATAAATTTGAGAAAGAAAAGCTTTCTTGGGTGAGTTTTATTTTCCTCCTACCAAACACACACAAAACCCAATTATTTTAATGAGCAATATGGGAAATACTCAGAAAAATGTACTGATGTGCTCAGACTTCAAGGTGGAAAAATGTGGGAGGACTTGTCAGCAGTTTGAGTGGCAAGCTTTTAGTGAGCAGGAGAAGTAATTTCTTTTGTGGTCAGGAATCTAATAGTCCCACATTCACCAAACATGAAGAAAAAAGGAGGAATGAAGAGGGAGGAACATAGAAGAGTGGCATTGAGAAATAGTCAGGAATTTGGCTTTTAGAGTGAAGTTTAGAAGTGATCTGTTGTTTATGCTAAAGTTTAATCCTTATAAACTTGATAACGTAGACAGGTCTTGCATTCCTCCCCGAGGGTCACGGAAGGGCTAAGTTTAGCAAAGGGGAGGTATCCCAAGCAGTCAGATCTGTGCAGTTTTCAAGGCAGCAAACTTTTTTGTTTATTCATCCTGTTCTAAACGAGCTTAGTTATTTTTTTCACTTACAAGTAGCCTTTGGAGACAGAATGTGAGTTAGTTTTAAAACCAAAATGCTTAAGCCCTAAAATATTTTGAAGTAATTTCAGAGTAGAAAGGTCATGGTGCTTGTGATGTGTTCATATTTAGAGCGTGATTACAATTGCAATCATACACATTGACAAGAAGATATTGTCTGGATTTGGTAGCTGCTCATTTAGTGACTCAGGCTTATTCCTGTTGTCCTTACGGAGCTCATACCAGGGTTTTCTTCTGCAGCCTTGTTGATTTACAGGACAAAACTCTTCCAGTGACCGTGCCAGCAGCCCAGAAAACAGTTTGAAGTTCTGATACTGAGAAGAACCCTCTTGACTTTGAAGTGAGCAGTTTGAAATGTAAGTCGTCAATGGAGAAGGAGTGCGAGACCCTGCCATCAAACTTTTTAACAGAACATGCCTGCTGATGATGATTCAGTAGAAGAAAAAAGTCAGGATGCAGCTTGGAGTTTTAGTTTGTTGGTGTCACGTAATGCAGTCTCTTGGTTTTGCATAGACTTTGAATCATGAAAATAAGTGGCCGGAGGATTTTTGAGGATTGTGTTGCATGGAAATATTTGGATAAGGAAGCCCCTGTAAGACGTTGTTGCTCTGACTGGAGGGGGGGAATGACGCAGCTTGCTTTTGGGAGCAGAATATGGGAGCTGCAGAGGTGATAGCTGGTAGGAGGATGGGACCGGGAAGACTGAGACTTCTCATCACAGCTCCAGGTAGTGCAGAGAATGGGAGCAGAGGAGTATTTTTTGGTGTGGCCCTATTTCCCAGCTGTGCCTCTGCCCAAATTGCATCTTTCTGGCAATGCTCTCGGTCACCCTCTAGGACTGATACCCCTTCAGGATGCCCGTGTGGAAGCTGCTCCCAAGGAACAGTTCTCCAATGTTTTTATGGGAGAGAGTGAGGAGGTGAGAATGTATCCTTGCTTGTAGGCAGGAAGGAATACACTGGGAAAAGTTTGAGAACCAGTGATTTAGGAAACTGAAGTGCCCTGGGGGTTCAGTGTGGAGCCCTTAAAAATAGTTAGCATGTCTCAACCTGAGTTGCAGTATCAATTTATAGATACTTGGAAGAGTATATGAGCCTTTTGCATTCATGTGGCCTTTAACTAAAGACACTAAAACAAATTATTTCCTGTGTTTTGGTGGCATTAGGTTGGAATAACTTATAATTATGCTGCAAGAATGCTTCCAGTAATGTGGCTGTAGATTAACTTTTGCCACAGCAAAGATCTGGAAGCTTCCTGTATAAATACAGCTAAAGCGAACCTTTGAAGAAAAGACGACTGCTTGATCAAGTTAAGTAGGCTCTGCTTGACTGTAGAGGAGACTGGCTTTCCTAGTCAAAGTTCTTTTGCAGTTTCATGAATTTCAAGGATGTTGGGGTTCAAGATGGCCTGGAGGTTAATAGGGAACGAGGGTACTTGCAGGGTGAAAGTCAGGTTCTAAGCTTGCCACAGACTCGCTTTGTTGTGCAGTTCTTCTAATATCCGCCTCAGAGTTTGCTCGTATATGAGAATTTGTGTGTTAAACTGCAATGGGTGTTTGTGACACGCTGTATGTTCTTTACACGAGGTTGTGTAGGTTTTTGGTGCATGCTAGTGATACAGTTCCACGGCAATTCAAGCTGACCTGCATTGCTGCTGCCACAGTCCTGCTCTCCTTCCCACCATCACTTTTGCCTCTGTTCTGGCCCATGCCTGCCCCAGTAGTGAACTATTCAGGAAGGCTACCGTGACGAAAACAAGTGCATTTCATATTTGGAAGTAAGAGTTTTCTGCTGGCTTCTGCCTGAACTGCTCGACTGTGGGGTCAGGTTAGCACCAGTGCAGAAAGGAATGGGGAGGCTGCACTGAAGCTGTGCCAACTGAAGTCAGCTTGAAACTATTGCAGAACTGCACCCTGCGAGTGAGGTTACTCCGGGTGAAGTTACACGAGACAGCTGAGTACATCCAACAGCTCCGCTGCTGAATGGGGGAAGTTTTGCCCCCCCCTTCCTCTCCCACCCAACGGGGAGTTCTGCCTTTTCTGTTTGCCAGCTCTGGTTCTTGCTGGATCCCTTTTCTGAACTCCTTCAGCTTGCTAACCCAGCAGAAAGCTATGTTGGGCTTATTTTATGTTTTGGGTTTTGCTGGATTATTTTTTTGCCAAGATAGTGAACTGAATCGGCTCGCCAAGAGATTTGACGAGCATCCAGAGCCCTCACAAAATAAATAGGGGAGAGCATATGGGTGGAAGTGCAGAGGATGTGGTGGGGACTGGAGAAGGGGAGCAGGGTCTCCGCCTTTCGGTGGCAGCACACAGTGCGGCCAGCCCAGGCTGTCCCCTGGAACTTCACACTCCTTTCAAAGGAGAGTGCTCACCGCAGAGGGGACGGTAGCTCAATCTGTGAAACACTGTGGGCTTGTGCCCTTGGTCGCTGGAGCGCGTGGAGTACTTTCTTTAGATGAACATTTAGTTTTCTGCTTGAAAGTTGGCGGTGTAGCCTTTCCTTCGTCTGCTCTTGTTTGCTCAGGAAGCTGGTCAGATGTGAGTTTTAATGTAGGCTTGATCTGTGATGGTGGAATGGTGTTATAACCTACACGTGGTGCTTAACTGTTTCAAAATAGTGAATTCTTGGAGGTATATTTTTGCAGAAAGTAAATACAGCAGAGAGCTGAAATGATGTCTCATTTTGGAAGATGGCAAAATGTTAATTAGTATACAATTATTACAAATCTGTGTAAATAAATGTACCACACAGTATTCCTTATCCTTTTTTTATCTCGTAATTAGAAAGTATTTATTTTGCATTTATTTGCCAGTCGTTATGACTTGTGAAATATCCAGGCGTGCAGAAAATTATGAATTACTGAGAATACATTGTCAATCAAATTATAAAAAATACAGTAGTAAAAAAACCATAACATGAATTCCATCTAGCTTTGCTGAAAATGTATAGAGACATGAGTGCGACTGGAACAACGCAAGAATTTAATTCAGCCAAGGCCAGCTGCAGCAGAAACTTGAATCCTATTTCTTTAATACGGAAAACTTGGTTAGAGCAGCATATATTTGAAAAAGAGCAATTGTCTGTGTACTGCAGATCCCGGTGTGTGCTGCTCGGTCTGCTCACTGTGAGTTGGGGCTTTTAGTTTCGTACCTAGTGAGACTACGTGGTCTGGTAGAACTTGAGGCAGCATTTTGGCTGTTTGAGTTTGAATGCAATTGTTTAAATGTTAGCATGTCATGACATCTCCAAATGCATATTGCTGTGCACCAAATTGATGTTGGGCGTGAGCAGCATGTCTCATAAGCAAGAAATCTCATCTGTTGTGAGGGTAATCTTTTATTTCATGAAAATCTTCACAAATAGCCCCAAATCCATCATGTTGCAATAAAGGAACTCGGCAGATTGTATTTGCTGTGTTGTGCTTCACGGCCGATAGCAGTTGTTCTGACTTTGCAGTGTGGTAGCTGAATACCTAGGTGAGCAGTTGGGTGACGTATGTTGGTAGTTCCTACGTACTTCATCTGAACGGTTGTGTCCACTCCCTGCCCGTGCCCCCAGGTAGGTACCCAGGGTTGGGACACATCCTTTACCTTGACAGTAGCCAGGCAGAAGATGGAAAGTTTTACTAAGTAGTAGACGTTATATTTTGAGCTAAGCCATCTCCAACCTGTCTCTTTAGATAAGTGTCTTGTCAGTAGGAAGATCTCTGCTGAGGTTAAAACTACGACTTGTGAGATATGTAAAGGAAATACCCTAATGCTGCCACACGACGGTCCTGTTTGGAAAGGCTGTTCTTGGGTGCTCTGCCTGAGTGGGAGGCACTTGGATGCCGAAGTCGCAAGCTGATGGCATCCTTTACACACCCATGGAATCGCCGTTAGGGCTGCTAAGGAGAGCAGTGCTTGTTACCTTTCCAGCTTAGCTCCTGAAACACTTGGAGCACGGTGTGGGTCAGTTGGAGAAATTCAAGAAGCCGAGCACGGAAGTGCTTGCGTCTTGTGGCAGCACAAGTCCACCCTTTGGTGCATTCTCTTCGGCCGCTGTGGGTTCAGAGTATCCTTCAGGAAAAATTCAGATGTAGAATTTGTAAGAAGATGAAAAATTCACAAACTGGGAACAGACTTTCCCCACAAGCTGCCAGCGAATGTAAGAGTGAAATTAATGTGTCACAGTTCCTATTTTCTGCTCCTGCATTTCTAAGTTTTACATAGGCAGATAGAAGTAATAAATTAATAAAGAATAAAGCGTTAGCGTATTCTAAAAGCGAGACTATACATTGAAACCTGCAGTCATTAGTTAGGCCTTTCTTGGGCATAGCTTGGGACTTGCCAGCTTGAAACTGGTCAGCAGAAATTTGTTGAATCAGATGTGGAGAAGAGGAGCTTGAAGGAGCAGGGAGAATGAAATAGCATGTCCAAATGTTGATGTAACTTCTCTGGGTTTTGCACAACTGTATGAAAACATAACCAGGATCCTTTTGGTGAAATCCTTTGACTGAAAATACCTTCTCTTTTTTTTTTTTTTTTAAACCATGTCACACAGCGGAGATGGATGGGGATGATTTAGGAGCAGGCTGTTCTTTGCGAGCAAAGTTTGTAGCTTTCTGTTGCTCTTTCAGTGTCAGAGTTTAAGGCGTCACTCCTTTTTCTGAGCGGTACTGAAGTAGGCTGTTCCCATGAGAGTCACCGTGTTGGGGCAACATTTGCAAGGAATTCTGAAATTTTCAGTTTTATGTGAAGAGAAGGTTGTGAGGGAGGAAATAAATGGCCTTGACACATATTTGAAAAGTGATGGAAACTTTTCAGCATTTTGTAAAACAAAATTACCGAAGTTGTTAAGAAAGATGGTTGTTACTGAAATCGTATGTGGGTTTAAAATGTAAAAATTCATCTTGAACAATGGGACTTGCTATGGAGTTCTGATAGGATTGAGAAGGTTTAATTTAGCTTAGGTTAAAATCTCTCTGGTTAAACTGATCATCCCCACTTTTTGGGAGGCTGCCGCTTCTCACCCGGGATGCGTGCGTGGGTCCTTAGCCTGTACTGACTGTGGATGAAACAAGGGGAATGGCCACAGTGATTTAAATTTTTTTCAGGCATTGTTTTCCATCCAAAAGTTCAAGATGCAATTCTGCCAGGGCAGTTTATCCCCACTCCTGTTCTGGTGAAATCTATTGATTTAGCTCTAGCTATCATGTGTATGGCTCGAAACACTGTGTGTGACATCTCAGAAGTAGTATTCTGATTTTACTGATGGGAAAATTAAGGCACAAAAAAAGGATTAGCTTGCATAGGACATCTTATAGGCAGTGTGGAGGTAAAACATGGATTTTTTTTTTTTTAATTTTTTTTTTTTAATCCTGGTCTAGTGGTGCAAATTGCCTCTCAGACTTCTAGGTAGCCATCTCGCCCACACCTCTCCCCACATGTCCATGTTCTGTAGTGCTGTGTTGCTTCTGTATATACCTTTGGTTTCTTTCAGGAAAGCAACCAGGGGTTTTAATACTGATGTTAATAGGTGTGGTGGGGAGTACATTGTGTACTGGATACAGGTGAAAAAACTCTCCTGTATGAGTCGTTGATGGGGAAGCGTGGTAGTGTGAGCCAGGGTATTTTTCCTGCTTGTTTTCACTAGCATTGTAATGCTACAAGATAATTCGGGTTAAGAACAATGTTGCTACTGATTTGTACCATCAGGACTGATAAACCATGTGAAGGGGCCTTCAGAGTATCTTGGCAAACTGTGTTTGGATGCTTAGTCCATGCAAAGTCTATCTGCATTATTCAGGAAGATAATTCCTGTCTGTGCTGTTGTCCTCCTGTGTTGAGATCATTCTCCTATCCAACTGTTACCCAGCTGAGGTCTTGATAGTTCTCAGTTTTTCCATAATGACAAAATCAAATTAGCCCTACGATGACTGGTGCATGTGAAATTCTTCTCGGTTAAAGCACGTTGCCCTGAATATTTTCTGGCTATTTTTTTTCTTGGGAGAGTTCAGTGTCTTGTGTTTGAAAGGGAAAGCAGAAAAGATGCAGATTAGGAAACGCTGGTGTTTAAGGTACAGGGAGGAGCGCGTAGCTTGCTTCCAGAACAAAATCTGTCCAGCTGTGGCTTAGTCATCTTCAGTCTTATAAAATGTGTCCAATCTAAATAGTTGAGCATCTCCCTCCTGAATGCAGCAAACCAGCGTCTTCTGTGCTTATGTGAAGCTGTAACAGGCGCAAGCCATCTTCTTAGGAGTGCCTTCATACTTGTGAACCTGCAGCATCCATCATGCTGTCAAGCCTCATTTACTCACGTGATGGGATTTTTTTTTTTTTTAATTCTGTTCCACAATTTTTCCAGGTTTAAAGAGGTTCCTTGCTGTTGGCAGGGAATACAGCACTGATAATCCCAGACAGGAGAGCAGAGAACGTAACGTGAGAACAAGAGTGACTCTCCTGAGTCAGACTCAAGGTTTTGTTCGTTTCTGACAGGTCCAAAAATTGATGCTTAGGGAAGAACGTAAGGTGAGAGGATCACAGGATCTTGCCTAACATCTCTAATTTCAGTGTAGTAGTTCATGCTGTTCCATTAAATACAGCCCTGCTCTCAGTCGCTTTGATTTCACATAGCTATTCTTTAAGGAAAGGGGGATAACTTGACTGTTATGACATGTTTTTGTATGGATAAATATATGTCCACATTAATCCTTTGTTTATATAATTACAGTTTTTTTGGAGGAGTAGGGGAGGTTCTTTTTAATGACTGAAGCAAGAACTGGTAAGCTTTGTAGGAACTGGCTTGTGTGAGTTGAAAGATACTCTGTGCTAGTTAGGGGATGGTGGACATCCTTACTTAAGTAGTCAAAGAAACAGATCCTGCGAGTGTGTTGTTAAATAAACATATTGATAAAGGTAGGTGCTGATAAATCTTACTACTGTGGACATGGAATATAACACTGAAAATTATATGAATACATTTGCCACTAATACATGTTTCATGAAACTGTGGGGAAGCTAACATCTTAAGTCACCTGTGTATGCAGTGGAAGAACAGTCTCCTTCGGAGCAGTAGTTAGAGCTGCAGCTTCACTTGGTAGTTCGAAGCATTCTTCAAAGGCTTCTGAGAAAGTGTTTGATGTAGTTTTAGTTTTAAAAAAAAGTTTTACACTTTTTTTCATAAGAACTACAAATGTACTGTGCTCATTGTGGAGACTTAATGGCCTGGGTCGATGCTGCCTGGGGACCTCTAGGCTGCAGCCTGTTCCATGATTTTAAATTTCCCCCAAAGAATTGTGGTAAATCCATATGCTGTTTTTTAGGCTGTGCTTGACAAACACGGTCTAGCTCACTTGTAAGCTGCGATGCCAAGTGTAGAAATGACTAGGTGAGATTTTCCAGTCTTTGTTAGGTGGAAAGTCAGATCATCAGAAGGTTATTTTTGGCCTTAAAATGCATAGTTACGCAAACACTTAGTGGCCCTGGAGAAGAAATGAGCAATGCTGTGAGCAACCTGATCCAAGTTGGCCCTGCTTTGGGGAGAGGAGGGGGTTTCAGTCAGTTAACCTCCAGTGGTCCCTTCCAACCAGGATTATTCTGGAGTTCTGTGGAAGTTGGACTGGGTGTAGGAGGTGGGCATGCCTGTTTTGGGTGGAGAGGGCAAGAGTTAGGAGGAAGAAGGTAGGGTACGCTGACACTAGAAATGGTTGTGCTGGAGAAATTGCATTAACGGTGGAGATCTAAAATATCTGGGATTGTAACTTGGAAAGGACACACCTAGCTTTGTAGAAGGTTTGTGAGATGAAATCAGCTTTTAATTTACAGCTCTTTAGAATCTTTTTATCTGGATAGCATAAAATATTTGATAAAGCTTCTGTCAGAGAGACACTAGTGGGATAATAAAGTATGTTTAGAGAGCTCTGAATTGTTTTGCCACGTTTCAACAAAAGATATGAATCCGTCCAGTTGCAAGGCGATGCATTTGTTAGCAAAACTACAAACCCACCTATCCATTGTGAAACAGCATTTTGGAAAGCAGTACCTCAGAGGGTTTTAAGGTCTTTACAGCTAGTTGCTTCTACATGGTACTTGGGCCAGTATTTTATTTAAAAGGATTAATGTGATTCTTGGGCATATTGAGAAGAAAAAAGTGGGGGAAAGGAATGTAAAGCAAAAATAAGTAATCTTACAAACACAGCAACATTGAGACTGATACTGGAATTGAATTTTGGTTTCCATGCTTCAAGAAGAATGCCAGTGTATTTGGAGAGAATTCAAAGGACAGCTGCAGAAATGATCCAGGGACTGGAAAATAAGCCTCATGATGTGAGGCTTAAAGGAGCTCAGCTTATTGAAAAGACAATTGAGAGAGGACTTGATCTTTCTCTAAAAGGACTTGTGAGATTTGCTGACAAAGGCATAGCAATATCAACTGAGGTTAGAAAAATTCAATCTTGAAGTACAGTTTCTTAGCAATGATAATAATTAAACATTGGAATGGTTTACAGGGAGGGGGAAAGGAGCGAACGTTCATCTTAGTTTTTTAAAATAGGCCCAACTCACTTCTTTCTGGAGAAAATATATTGTGGTTTGTTTGTTTGTTTTTTTTAATGATGATAATACTCCTTTCCTGACACTGGAGTTTAAGAATCTTTAAAGTTTTCGTACCGTGATCAGTTGGCGCAAGTTCAGATACATGCACTCTCCGTCAAAGCCAAGATCATGAAATTAAGATGAATTTAGAGGAGAAATAGTTAACCTGGTGCTAGAATACTGCCTTGCATAAGACACATAAGATGTGAAGTGAACTCTGAAATTTAATGCTTTGTGGCTTGCATCGTTGGAACTCAGTTCTTTCCCATACTGCGTTGCTTCAGATGTTTAAGATATGGTTAAGGCTTTCTGAAAGCCTCTACAGAAAAGCCCTGATGTAACTGTGTACACTCGCTGTATTCAGATGAGCATTTCTGAATTCCAGTTGACCGCAGCAGAAGGCTGTAAATCTTTTTCATCCTTTTTTAGAAACAGTATTAAAAAAATTGAACATTGGCAATACAATTACAGTTCCTCTGAGAGGCAAAGTAAGCACAAGCTCTCCTGGTAGGTTTCATTCTTAAATTAATGTAGGGTATTCTCTCTCTCTCAAGTTAACTGGACTTAGTTGGAAAGTTTATTTGTGTTTGAAACAATATTAAATAATTGTCAGAGGCAGTTTTCTAATGGCACTTATTTGCTGGTTTTCGTGCCATCCAAATGAGAGTACTTCAGCAACTCTGCTCCTCCCTTACTTTGTAAATTCACCTGGGGAATTGAGTGACTCAGTTTGGTAATGGCTCCAGATCATGCTCCTACTTTTTATTTGCATTTGTCCATTCCACCGCTCCCTCGATGGCTGCCGAGTTTCTATATTTCCATAGATTACCTTGTTCCAGATGCCTTTGCAGGCATGCAGAGCTCTTAAATTCCCTTCTGGTAGCTCTAAAAATCTGCTGCTTTGTGCAGGTGGAGCTCTGGTCGGTCCTGCCTGTACGCACGCTCATCCTCGCCTGCGCAGAGGAGGACGTGGAGCTACCTGGGCTGCTCTCGCCTCTTCTCCGGCACGGCTGCATTCCTGCCTCTCCTCCTCTGGGTCCGGCCAGGGAGGAGCCCCATCGCTCTCATCTCCACAGCTGTGCAGTAAGGAAAGGCTTCTGTGTCCTAAGGAAGAAGAGGCAGCTCAAAACTCTGTAGCTTTTTTGAACGTCGAGCCTATCGATTTGTCACATAAATCGAGCTGTTTCTGAGGTGGGAAAGAGGTTGTCTAGCAACTGCAAGTTTCCTTGCTCAGGGCTAAAGGGATAGCAAACTGCAGAAACGTGTTGGGGCACTCCACAGTGTAAAGCAAAGGCCTCCAGCTTTGAGATCTAGTGCAGCAGTCCCTGCTAGTCCCCTCGTCCAGACAGCCCTCTCTGTCTTAACCTGCAGAAGCGACTCGCAGAAAGTGGTACACGCAAAAGAGGTTGTGAAGACGTAGCAGTAAAGAAATCTCCCCCCTTCCTTGCCTCCCCTCTCTGCTGTGTCATCACCAGCATCGAGAGGCTGATGGAGACGACCTGCTGGAGGGTCGTCAGCCTCTTCAGCGTGAGCAACTCTAGCGTTTCAACCTCTTAGTTTCATCGTGTGGTTGTACATACCTGTGCGTAGTTGCGTTTGCGATAATCATGAAAACGTCCTCAATATATTACTCTGCTCATAATTCAACATCCAAAGAACCCAGCGGCCGTGGTAGCAGATAGCATTTCGTTATTGATGTGTTACAGAACCACTTGCTCAGCATCGCTTTCGTGTGAGCTCCACAACGAGCGCTCTTGGCCAACTGTTTGATGTCAGTCCTCCCGTGTTACCCCCCACATGCAGTTAAGGTAGCAGGTTACGGTGTTGTGTACTCATAGAGAAGCTCTTCTCAAAGGAAGGAATTACTAATTTGCCTGCAAGTCACCAGAAATAAATCTGGTTTAAGTGACTTTTGTCTTTATTCAGTCACCGGTTGCAGGTTTGTGACTGCTGATTTCTGGTCATCTGCATTTACTTGGAAAATGCGTTCAACTGGATTATCCGCTTTTCATCTTGTTAACAAAAAATGGGCTAGTCAAAAAAGTGACCGTGGCTCTCAGCACTGTCTGTACCAAATGCTGAGCTTTGCATTTCTTGCCAGCAGTTCGAAGCAGGTATTTGGAAGCTTCCTGCATAAGTGTCACACTTTCATCTCTGTGGTTGTAAGAGCAAGTCTTTGATTATCTTGTTTTACCAAAAACTTACCAAAATAACTTATCAAAACTTATATTTCTTAAAGCTTGATGGTCCAATATGTTGTTTACTGGTGACTTATACTGTAAATCTTACTACTGTAATGTTCCAATTGGGTGAACGTCCACCGTGCACGGAGGATCCAACATACAGAGCCGGGGCATACCATGCTGCTGTGTCGGTAGTACCTGCGTTTTGGGATCAGCACATATCTTGCCGGTGCCAAAATACAATATAACACGAGATGCAAGTAAGCCAGAAAAGTGAATCACAGTAAAGAACATCTCTTGAACATAATTCAGCATCAGCAAGCAGGTAGAAGCCCCAGAAGGGGAAATAAGTAAGGCTTTTTGGCTGATACGCTGCCTTTGGGCCTTCGTGATTGCTCTCTGCCACTGTCCTACTGACTCTGTCTGCTCTCTTAAGTAGAAAAAGTAGATCTGCAGGAAATGTGTGAGTTTTCTAGGGGTCCCAGAACCATCTTAAATGACCAAGAGTGCCACTGGGCACCAGTGCCTGGGCAAGTGCTGTAGTCGGTGGAGTTTCCTACAGTGACCTTCCTGAGAAGGGGATGTGGTGGGGCAATGCAGCGGGCTGAGCTTTGAAACCTGCCACAGCATCGGAAGATTGCTGAAATCCTTATTAACCGTGTAAAATTCACTGGATTTTAACGCTTCTCGGTGATTACGTAGCTCAGTTAGTAAATGGATCCGACTCTTGCTGTGCGCGGTGCAGGTTGCAGGTGTTTTCGTAGCCGGGTTTCCCACTCGAGGCGTGTTGGGCAAACCGGTGTTTGTTGGGACGCAGCACACGAGCATTACGTAAGCCTGGAGTAACTTCCTTACACTGCGGAGAAAAATGTATTTGCATGATCGCAAGCCCAGGTGCAAGGCTGCAAAACTCGCCGGTCACAAACCGCAGAGGCCGGGCTGGAGCCGGGAGGGCACTCGGTGATGGTTTGGGCAGGGAGGGAAGGGTCAAAATGAGTCCTATAATGGAAAGCAAGGCCGAACCTTTGCTTGGGAGCTGCGGGTCCGTAATTGCCACTCTGTGTGATGTTGCCACGGCTGCTCGGGCTGTCCCTGCGTGGTTTCCTGGTGTGTGAGAGCGGGGCCGAGGCTGCCGGCGAGCAGAGAGCTGCCGTACGTGTTTGGGGAGCTCAGGCGTGCGCTGGCAAGCCTCGGTGATGGGAGGATCCCCGGGTGGGAGATGTGAGGCTTTGAGCTCAGTCTCTTCCCCCGTCTCTTCCCTCCAACAGATCAGAGGACGAGCTGTGATTTTTGCAGGACTTTAAAACCCCATTTTACTACTTTCTCGCTATCGTAAGGTCCTTCGTTCCGCCTGAAGCCGCGGTCGCACTAGGAACCGAGGTGGCAATGTGAAAAGGAGGATCCTGGGGGGCATGGAGGGAGGCCTGGGGGGCTCGCCGGGCCTGGATGGGCTCCGGCGTGTTTTGATCCGAGATCCTTTGGCCGCGTTGCCATCTGCATAGCCTGTGAATAGTTTTCTCTGGCACAGACCTTGTTCCTCAGTGTTGCATCATCTCTGGGAGAAAGGCCAGGTCCGGAGCCCCAGCACAAAGGCTTTCTGAAGCCGATGAAGCTTGTTCTGTGTGCGGAACGTCTCTCTCCTTCCTGTCGTCCTTTCCACGGGATTCCTGAAGCGGCCTCCGTCCGAGAGCCCCTTCGTCAACAGCTGCTTTATCTCCGCCGCTTCCTGCACACCTGGCTGATGCAACGTCTGCCTTGGAAGCCGCTGCTGGAGTCTCCTCTGGAGCTGGCTTGTTTGCCCTGGCTGGGAGTGGCCAGGCAGGCAGCCTTCATCACGTGGGGGCCTTAAATAGATGTATAAAGGACGTACGGCCAGACCTGCGAGGCAGAGAGTATTTAGTGGGATTACGGAGAAATCTTTTTTCCAATTCTAGGACTGGAGGTTGCAATCCTACTCCTGGCAACTTGTTTGTGGTTAGCCTTCCACTGGTTGCAACTTCGGGACGCTGCTCCGTGCCAGTAAATTCTGCTGATTCCCCTTCTATATTCAGCGACTTCCCGTGACTCTGGACTGTCCGGATTCTCATGGGAACTGTAATTCTCTGGGTTTGGATTTGATCCTAGTTACTGCCCTTTATTGCTCTGTTTCCCTCTGACCTTGCCTGTGGTATAGGCTTTTCTCTGAAATCCCTTCAAAACACAGGTTCAGGGTCTAGAGGTGGTGGGGGTTTTTTTGAGGGGGGGTGTTGTCTGACAGCCTTTTTAATTTAGGGTTTGTCTACTTAGGAAAGTTTAATAGTTACACAGGTACAACCATTCATGTGAATATTATTACATTCACAAGCAACAAAATTTAGAACAAAGAAACACTCTGGTCTGCTATGATTAAACCAGTGTCATTTACATTATTTAAATTAATCGTGAGTCTTATTTTAACCGTAGCCATTTTCTGGTGTAGGGAGGCCTCTTAAATTGGATCTGGAAACGTAGGATTTATATGGACAAGGTGTGGCAGCCTGAGCAGCAGTGCTTTCCAGTATTGCTGTTCCTAGTTGTCTGCTCTGCCCCACTGCAGAAATTTATTGCCCCTATAACCGTATCTAAAAGGGAATATGTATTTTACCTGCTTCTGCTTTTAGTCCAGTCTTCTTGGCATCAACTGCACTTGATGAGACATGGCAACGTTTCCTTCCGGCCAGCTGTTTTGGCAAGGGCTTAGAGGGGACAGTTGCAGCAGTAACATCAGCTGCCACAGCTGGATTCACTGGAGGTTAGTTGTCAAGCCCTTAATCTCAAAATACTAGTTCTGAACCTTTTTGTTTGCAATTTCTTATTTTTGTGACATACAGACATTTGACTTGTTCTCCTTCACCCCGTGGGAAAAGAGAGCAACTATCTCAGAGTATAGAACCGGCACAGCAACTGGGATGTGTTCCCCTCGCTGCAGAATAGTTTCCCCCCGCGACTGTCCCAAATCAAAAGTTTGTAGAACTGAAAGAAAAGGGGTGTTTTTCCTCTTTCCTGTTTCATTTACTTTTGTAATTTTTCTATCATCATTTCTGTGGGGTATCATGTATAATTCTTTTTTCTCTTGTATTGCTGTATATCTTTCAGGAAAGAATAGAAAACAGTATTTGCAAAAATAAAAGTTTTCAGGGGGTTGCTTTCCTTTCGTTTTTGAAAATACCATTTTAAATGCTTCAGTATTTGAAGAATTTGTCATCTTCACCAACGACTTGTTATCCTGTGAGATAGAGGCAATGTAAAACAATGTTCTTAGCATAGAAAGGGGCCAAGAATTATTCTTCTGAGTCTGGGATATTTCTGAATCTCTCCATTATTACCATTATTTTTTAAGTTTTATTTTGATGATTAACATTTTTAAGGTGTTAGCAATTTCATGTAGGTTGCTAGATTTTCAGAATACTGTCTTGTGCAGTTTTCTTGAAGATTTCCGCTGTTTATGGCCCTTAAAGTTATAAGGACTTTCCTATGAAGTTCTCTGTTGGGATAGTCCTTTTCCCTTTTTGTTGAGATGGTTGTTCCTTTAAAACGTCATCTCTATCGCTGTCCTGCTCAGCAGACTGGATGTGCAGACCACACAAATGCAGCCGGGTCCCTTCTCATCAGCCTGGGGTACAGGCGAAGTTTCCTGGTGTCCGCCTGCCCACCTCTCCATAAACATACCTCAGAATAATTTGGCCTACCATGGATCACCGCTCCTCTGTAATTTGCTTCCCCTTTCTAATTTGGCGTGTATTTGTTTATGGAATTATCCTTCTGTATGACTCTTCAACCAATTTCAAATCAATATAAATTAAACTTTCCAGTAAGGTTCCATGATGCAAATCGGATGTTTTAAGAAAGTCCAAACAAGCCCTCGTCTGACGTCTCCGCCTCCGGAGTGTATTGGACTGTAAAGAATGTGGTTCAATTGTCCTGTAGAAGGTATTTCTGGAAGCAAAGTCTTATCTGCCCTTCCTTTATCTCTTATTAAATTTTTCTTCTATTTCTTATCATAATACCTGAAATCCTTAGTGATTCCTAAAGAAAAACATAAGATTTTTTTTTTTTTGTCTGCGAAACAGACGTTTTGCATAACTTTTTGACTGCTGAAGCAGCAGCAAAGTTTTGAGGTTATTCTTTTTGCTTCCCTGAGTAATCTCTGCAGTCTTGGGTCAGTTGCTGAGAATACTTGACTATGCATTTCGTAATTTCTCTGCTTGGTGGTTTAATTTGTTTCAGTTGCTCACTGTGATCTTTTGTAGTCCCTTAGGGTGTAGTTTGCAGAGGAGTTTAACTAAAATTGATGTTTTCTTCATCAGCTAAAATGATGGAATCCCATGGATGGACATGATGAAAATTGCCTTAAAATAGCTTAAACCCCATTTAAGTAAATTTAATTGAAAGATTTTTAGTTTCCAGCTGTTTACCAAATTTTATCAAAATCAGTTTAACTTGCTTGTACCTCAGTTTTTAAACGTGGCTTACATAGCCTTCACTGAACAGCTTTGTCACGCTGACTTTAGTGAAGTAGGTGTATTCGTAGACACGTGTTGAGGTAGTTTCTAGTGCTTCCATAAACCACTTTAAGAATAATAGAAGTTGTTAATATGATTTCATATGTTGTAAGGAACAACTTGACATGCATAGGCCCATGGATACCAAAAGCTGTTTGAAATCACCCGTGTCCTAAAAGCAGCAGTCTCGCCTTGCCCCGATCCTTGACTCCAGGTCTTGTGCAGCATGGTGAGCAGGATCAGGTCTCACTGGGTTGTTGCTTTTTGACACACTTCTTTTTTAAATGCTGTTATTCTTGTTCTAAGAGCTTGTCGGTGCTTTATCATGGTTCTCCAGATCCCAGAGAGCAAGATGAACTCTGAACCAAATGTATACAGACAAGCATTTCTTTTTGCATACAGTCACTTATGTATAAAACAGGAGAGAGTCTTAAGAAAGCTCTAGGATGGATAAATCTTTAACCATTGCACTATATTTGTCAATAATTTGGTTATCACAGTGTGCATATGTAGCTACTAATGAATACTTGTGTCGCCTGCTATTTTGATTCTTTCTGCTGCAGACTAGGACTGAGTTCTCCCAGACCCCATGGGATGGACGGATTGCTGTCTTGCTTTGTCAGTCAGCTAGCGGATGATACATGGTGCTAATGATAATAGTAAATATTGGTGTCAATATTTCATTTTTTAAAACTGGCCTAGTTGTTTCCTTGCTGCTTAGAGAACCCAGCTTGTTTTCAGAGCAGAGCTAAGCCTTTGTATTGGTAGGTTGAGGCACAATTCAAGCGCTTTGAGGAATCTGTATGTTTCAGAGTAAGTTGGAGCTAAATGACTTAAGGATTTGTCTGCTCTGCCCCTGCCTCCATGTAGGTGTCCTTATGGAACAGTGTGTCTGAAATTCTGGGAATTCGATGCATTTTTGAGCTAGCCTTTTTAAACGCAAAAACCCTTGATCGGATTCTGTTTGCACTAAAGGTGCTTGCCCTTCTGGGAGGATCTGCCCTTGACATGAGGTTTATGGGTGTGCTGGAAAGAACGGGCAGTGCTTGGTTGGACCCGGGTGGACTGTAGTTGTATTTGGGTGGCACCAGCTGATGAGACGGGACGTTTTCAGTATGGTAATTGAAGCACTTCATGTTTACATTAGATACCCCAGAGATTTTGGCCATTCTGAAATGTCCAGGGGAAAAGGTGAATGAAAAGGATCCGTGAGTCTGCTAACATTTTTTATACAGTCCTGCTCGCAGAGAGGTTTGCTACTGATGCAGATGACAGCGTAAGTATGAACTGATCAGAATTTGCTGGCTCTGTCCCAGATGAGGTTGATGGAGAGGATGGCAAGGAAGGCTGCATGGCAGAGCTGCTATTTCCAGTTTGCCACCAGCTCTGGCCTATGGCAGTGTGAGATGCAGGAAAAAAACATGCTTTGAATTTTGTGACTGGTAATGGCTTGGGAGCGTGAAGGTGTGCAGCTCATTATATATGGAACTCACCGTATATATAGGTGACCTGCAGGCCTGTTGCTGAGCATGAAGAGGAGGATGGCGGTTATCATTTGGATGCTAGCAGTCCTGGGTTGTCAAAAGTCTTGGGTCTGCATCCAGTTCTGGAAATTCAGTGACTAGAGTTGTTGGGAGGTGTGGGGAGTGGTACAGGCAGTACTTGTTTGTCCTTTGCTATCTGCGAACTAGAGATACGCGAGAAGTGGCCATCAGCAACGCAGGCAGAGGGGATTTCCCCATCCTCCCTGCCCTGGCACACATGTTGAAGTTGTATATAATCAGAAAAGGCTTTTCTCAGTTTGTCCACGATGTGTTTTGTACCAGCGTTACCTTCTTATCATTCTCGACAATGCATGAGACGCTGGATGCACAACGCTGAAATATTTCAAGTCCCCTGTAGACGCAGACTCACAGACCTGCACTGACACTGCAGAGAAATGGGCTGAATCTCTCTGTCCTCCCCCTGCTTGGTAACTGCTTTTCCCTTGAGCCTGTGACTGTGGGAGGGTGCAAGGGGAGCGCTCCCCCCCCGTGCCCCTAGATTGTATAGCATCACCGGATACCAAATAAATGGTGGTGGAGTCTGGGCATCTGAATTTAGGTAACGCATGCAGTCTGTGAGGCTGTGCCCACGGTTTTTGTCCGGGGGTGAATTTTTCACAACTCTCACGAGTATTTTGTAGAGTCTGTCACCAGGCGTTGCACACACGGGTGCCCAGAGGTGTCTGTGAGACCAGGGCACTAGTGAAGACGGGAACAAGCACATCTTGAAGGAGGAAGCTCAAGTGAGCTGTTTGACTGACCGTGCTTGATTGCCCCTGTTAATACTGACTTTTAAACACCACCAGTAATGAAAAGAGTTTCCAGCAGTAAATTTTCTGCATCTGCTTTATTTGTAACATGGACGGCAGTGGTTGTGGAAGTGAGCCAATGCAGCGCTGCGGCTGTTGCATCCTAAACAGACTTTAGAAAATTAAATTCACTGTTATAGCAGTTGTTGCCTAACCTTTGCTTGGCCAGCTTAGATTTATTACAGTCCTTTCCATCAATGCAGGATGTTACCTGAAATAATTGAATAGCATATATTTACATTTTAGCTAAGGCAACCACTTAAGGTTTTGGTCTGAAGGTGGGTGAGTCCCTTGGTGCATGACCTGTGCCGAGCGAGAATCGGGGATACCAGCGCTGGGGTGGCTGTGCAGGTGGATGCTCATCCTGGCTCTTTTGGTGATGCTGGGGAAGGCCAGGTGTCTTTATACTGGTATGACTGGTTAAGGGTGAAGGAGCGTAAACGCCAAACGTGGGAAAAAAATATGTCTTTAAATCCTGCATTTTCAAAACCAGCCAAGTATTATTTACCTGTTAGGCCATCAAATTTCCCGTTTCCATTTGATTTCAAGAAGAACTGTATCACAAGGGAGAAGGTTTGTGCCGTGGTCTGAAGCTCATCAAATTTTCATTAAGATTTTGAATTTTAGGAAAACTTCTTCCAGTGGCACTGGAGAGAACTTGGTGCGACTTTTTGCTCTGATACAGCTGTATATTTTGGGGGGAAGAGGTAGGAAGGAGCTTGGGGATTGTATATCCAGGAAATTAGCCAGTTCGATGGGTGAACGTTTTGATCTCAAGCCCAGTATTTTCTGTGCAGGCTAATGTTTTGGGTGTTACCGGGCCAAGTTTCATGAAGACCAGACTGTAATTTAGCCCGAAGGTGACGTGGTCTTGGACAGCACTTGAGATTGGTCTGAGCAATTCATTTTGAATGTTACATTGTCAGAGTTGAAAGTACACATAAAACAGCAGCAACAAACAGCAAAATCTGAGTGCAGGTGGTGGTTGGGCAAGTGCTGCTGGGTCAGCACAGAAGCGACTGAACTGGAATTCGCCTTCTCTCACCTTTCTGTTTGGTATTCCACGTTTCTCCAGTAATCTCCCAAAAGTGGGAGTTACTGTTGCACTGGAACAGTCTGGTGTTTGTACAGCGTTGATGGAAAGAGGGTTTCCTATGAGAAGTGGCTGAAAACTTGTCCCAGTTACCCCAGGACTGACCGGGTACCCTCTGACTCTCGAGTCCAGAAGCCGCACCTGAAACCCTCTGATTCTGCTGAGTCACGAGCAGGCAGGAGGCTGGAATTTGTCCTGACGAAATCTCGGGCTGCTGCCAGCTGGGTATGATCGTGGCAAAGGCAAGAGATCAATGAGGGGGGGAATCTAAGCAAGTATTTAAAAACATTATGCGGGACAAAAAAGGTTTCTGTGCCCCTTAAAAGGGGGAAGGGTGCTTCAGACACTGAGAAACCTGTCCCGTTTCTTTTAACCTTTTGCCAGTTTTATGTGACTCTGGGTTGAAGCAGGGTTTGATGTCCATAGCTTTTAGCTGTATTTTAGCAGCAGTTTGTCTCATCTGGTGTCAATGTCACAAGCATGAGAGAGGATAAATGAGACGCTTCCTAAAGGTCCTTTTATTTTTCTTTTCATTTTTCCAAAAAACACCCTCAAGGATACCTGGGCTGTCCTGGGTTTGAGCTGCTTGTAAGCCGAGTCCTGCCTGTTTTCTTTTTCATCTCCCACCTCCCTGCGAGACTGTTGCTTTGGGGCATAACAGGGAATTGCCACAGACCACTTATAAATCTCTACGTGCTACTTCTGTAATTCGCTGTATGCCTGTGATGCTATCAGAAGGATTTCTCTTAGGGATATATACTGAAGAAGGAAAATATTTCCTTGTGCTAAGAGAAGTGGCCTGCCTTCTAAGACAGGAAAAGGCAATATAGTGTGTAGCATTTAAACTTTTTGACTCTCTCACTCTTCCTTCATTTGCCCTTGTAGCGAGTGGGTGTTTTTTGTGTTTCTGGGGTTTTTGTGTGTTAAACAATGGCTGGGCTATGGTGTCTAAAGGCAGTTCCCTGTGAGAAATTCACTACCCACAGGAAAACTTGGCTCGATGCCTCTCTGTAGCCCGGGCGGGTTTGCTGGCAGAGCCCCCGAGCTGCTGGGGAGCATGTGATGGCTGGCTGTGAGCGCAGGCTGGCTCATCCGCGCTGCCGGAGCCGGGGGAAGGCTGTGGAAAGTTATTCAAGGCTGCCCTTAAAGTTTAACGTGCAGAGAAGATGGCTAAATTGTCCCCATTTTTCTTTGGTTTTGGAGCTACCTTTGCTATGTGCTGAGATGCAGCCTTGCTCTGTATCACAGGGGTTTTCCTTAGATCTGCACAGAATAATAGCTCCTTTATGAACGTCCGTGTTACTGAGGTTATTTACATAACGAGGAGCTGAACCCCTTCTACCTCGGTTTGCCATCCGACCCTTGGAAGTTTGCGTTTATCGGCGATTTCGCTCGCTGCCTTAGCGAAACGCTGCGGTCAGCAGGGAAGGTGGAGCCTGGGCGCGGGCTTCCCTGCCGGCCCCAGCACGGCCGGCGGCTGCGCCCCGTGATGCCGCCGTGACTCACCCCGGCTCCCCGCTCCGAGCCAATGGCCCCGCCGTGTTTCTCATCGGAGCGGCCTATGCGCGAGCGCCCAGATGTCTGACGTGGCTCTGCCGCGGGGAGGTGTCAGCTGGGATTTCGGAAAGTCGGGGCCCACTGCGTCAGGGCTCGCCGGACTGAGTAATCGGTGCAGAATCCAGGACGGGCCTCGCTTGCCGAGGGGAGGCCATCGGTGATAGCCGCCGTGCCAGTCACGCTCGCCCGTGCTGTGCGCCCAGTGAATGCAAATACAAGCTGATCTCGAGCGAGAGGTCTCGGCTCAGTCCACCTTGGCTCTGTCTCATTGTCGTCCCAGATGGGGCTTTGCCTGCAACTTGTTTGGGGAAGGAGTTAGGAAATGCTGGTGAAGGGCTGTGGGTGATAGGTGACAGCTGCTGCTTATATGCAGAAGGAGATAATAGATTGCTTATCTGATAATTAGTCCTAAGTTTAGTTGGGGGAGGGGGGAACTGTCATGATCAGCTTTATGGCAGAGCAGCTCATTGCATGTCAATCCAAGACTGTAAAAAAAAAAGAAAAAAAAAAAGGCAAATCCACAAACAAACAAAAAAAAACCCCACCAAACCACTACCATCTACCTCTTCCCTGGCCCCACATATGAAAATGAAGTAAAAATGATGCGGCATGTCACTGATGGAAATGTGTTTCTGCTTTTCTTTTGCTGTGAAAGCCTTCTTTAAGGGTATACAGGGAGACCTCATCCTGTAACAGAGATGCAATGCTTTGTTTCTACCCCGGTAGGTTTCCCCATGTCCGTGACGTGTTGGCCGAGGCTCTGCGGCTCCTCTCCGCCCTCGGAGCGGCCAGTCGCTGCCCTCTGGACTCCGTGATCCCCGACGGGCGTCATGAGCATTGCAATCCCTCTGGGAGTCACCACACCAGATACGTCCTACTCCGACATGGCTGCAGGATCGGAGTGAGTGTTACCCCACGGAGGAGGGGAGGGTGTCAGAGGGCTGCCCTGGAGTGGGGCTGCAGGATCGGTGCCGGTGCTTTCTCCACTCGGGAGAAAGGGGGTGCTGGTCCACTGGCTGTGTGAGAGATGAATGCAGAGACAGGCTCTGAGTGTTTAACAAATGCAGTGTTATGGAAATTGGTAAGTTTGACACAGGAGATGGGGAAAAGGAGAATTCCAACAGTATGAGGCACTCAACCATGGGTTTTATATCAGCTTGGCTGGTGAGTCTATACTCAAGTGCAGGCAGTTGTGCGTTTGCTGTACCCATGCTTGACGTCGGCAAGGTACAAGCCAGCTCCTTTTCCAAAAGCCCTGTTATATGAGGGATCGATGTGCTGAGCCTCCCTCTCAGTAGAGCTGACTAGCTCAGACTCAGTACCAATCCTACATGACTGATTTCTGGACCCTTTTGGAGCTTGGCTGGAGGTGTGAGACAGCATCAGCCTGTGTGGACACCTTTATTTTTTTTCTGCCCCTGAGCAGGTCCCAAGAAGCACACGTCAGTGGGCAGTCCTTCAGGGTCCCCACCACAGGACCCTGTGCAGGGCTCTCACTGCAGTCTTCTCTCTGAGGCCTGTTGGAGGAGACTTACCATTTCTTTTAAAAGACTCTGCTTCTGCAGAGTCAGGAACATTTCAAATCCAGAAAATATTGCATTGTGATCTTTTCTTAAAACCCTCGTTAGAATGATGTCAGCTCAGATGAGTACTATGTTTTTGTCGGGGGCGAGAGGGAGGGCTCAAGTTATTTCTGTGTGCTTCTACCTCCTGCTTTCCTGCATCCTGGTTTGAAATACGGACGGTAGCATCTCTTTACAAAAATTTACAAAGGGCATTTTGGAGATAGATTTCCCCCATGTATTATTTAAAGGTATATACTGTGCAAATACCTGCATGTCAGATTGACAGTGTAGAACAGATATTGCTCCAGATGCTATTAATTTTGAGCTGTAAGAGCAGTGGGCTAGGGTATGAATCATTGTTTTTCCCTTCCACCTTGCCCTGATTTGACTATGTACAGAGTTTGGCTACAGTCGCACTCTCTGCAAGACTGCTAATACTCTTTTTTGTCTGCCTTGGCACTGGCCCCATTCTAGGCATTCTTCTTCGTGATGCTTCATTCCATCCTAAAGCCCTTATTTTTACATGTTGTTTTTAAACAGGGAGTCAGAATCTAGTAAGTCACTCATCTGCAGTGGGTATATGATCCTTCACTTTTGAAGATTTAACATTCAGTATAGCTTGTCACCATGCTTCTCCCACACCAGCACTTTAAAGACTCAACATGCAGGAATTTTAAACTGCTTATGACAGGAGAAAGAGTGCTAAATAGTTTACTCATGTACTAGGCACTCTGCTTTCAGAGCTGAGTATGGTAGAGAGGAGAGCCAGATATATCTACGCATGGCCCTTGTAATGTTTAAGTATCAAAAAGACTGTCTGTAAACCTTCTGCAAAGCATTTTCTTTTTCCTTGGTTGTAAGAAATTTGTAGGTCCAACTTGAGGCTGGGCTGGAGTGCTTTGAAAAAAGGCTTTTGAAGATTTCTGAATTGGTTTCTCTGTCTGTTTTATAAAAATCGGGAGTGCCAGGACTTTATTCTCCAGGCTTTGCATTGATGCACTGTTACTTACTGCTGAAGTGTCCTTCATGAGTCTGTTCAAAGTTAAGGCTATCCTCCACTTCTCCTTTGAAACTGTACTAGTTTGATGCATGAAGTCTTGGGTACCTGAGTTTCTTTTCTCTTATAAGGGATTGATTTCAAAGACGTGCGTCACGAAGGCAGCGAGAAGGTAAAAGGAAAACTAGCTAGCCCTCTTTTCAGGCTGAGCTTTAGCATCTTCCCTTGTCTCTGATACAGAGGGGAGGTGAAAATGCTGAAGGGTGTTTGTGTTTGTCTGAGGGTGACACGGAGGCTGCAGAGTAGTTTTGCTGTGTTAGTCTGCATATTGGAAGTTGTTGGAGCTCCTTGGCGGGCTGCTGCTGAGGAAGCATGGGCCCCAGCGTTGTTGCCCCTGGACACCGTTGCACCAGCAATCTTGAAGTTTTATTGCTAATGCTTGCGGCAGCAGTGCTGGTATTCCAGGCTGACTGTAGTTAGGAATGTGGGTGACTTGGACAGAAGACGGATCTGCTGCTTAGGCTGTTTAGGCTCTTTTTCTTCTAATACTGTTTCTGAAAATACGATTAAGCCTGAATGGATTTAACTCTATACCAATCTTGAAGTCCTAAAGGACTGTTGCAAAGATCCAGCAAGACTGGATTATGTGGCAAGCTCTACACGGTGTCTTTTATTAAGAAGTGTATCCTCTGAGAGGTATCGCCACCTGTATCTCCTGCTTTTGACAATTTAGCTGGCTGTAGTTACATTGAAAAACAACTGAATTTATCATGTCATGCTTCTAAATCCTGAGCTACAGAAGTGCAGTTTGCAGAGGTTTAAGGTCTACTTTCTGCAGTTCTTTGTACAATAAATTATTGCTCCTTTATGTTGCAAAGACAGATCCACCACAACTCCAGAATAAGCCAGAAGCTCAGAAGGTTAGTGCGTTGGAGAGTATATTGGGTTTAGTGGCAGGGTGGGGTAAACCTCAGGGCAGCAGAGATTTCAAGAGCTAATAGGAAGTCCAAAGGGCACAGGGGTTAGTGTTCTTGGGTGGTGTCTAAACACTGGCCCACGCGTGACCACTGGTCCTTGTTGTTTGAGTACTGCCTGATTCACACTGACAATGTAGGAGCCACTGAAAATCCTGTGGGATCTCACCAGAGCAGCAGAGGCCCAAGGTAAAAAGTTTTCCTTCCTGTGTTTTTCTTTCCTGCTTGCTCAGCTCCATGCTATGATTTTGAAGAAGATTTCACCTGCAGACATGATTCAGTAGTATTCTGCTGTATTCTGATCAGGCTCTACTTCTGATCTGGGCAGAGGTTAGCTGACTTGTATCTTCTGCTTGTAACAGACAGTGTGTTTCCTTGCTGATATTCTGTCTGTAGCCTCATTATCTAATATTCCCTGCACTGGATTGCAGCTGTCCCTTCTCTGAGTAGGGTTTCTGCAGCTTTCTGCTAAGGATATACCTTTCATTTTTAGCTGTTTTTTTTCACCACCATGTGGTGAAAGAGGGCATTGTACCTCAGCAGCAAATCTGTTCAGCACACTGCACACCATGTTGCTGTATAGAAAGCACAGGGCAAATCTGATTTTTCTGTGGCCACTGTCTGTCCAGGTCATGAATTTTGTTGCCTCTTTGTAGGCAGGAATCTCCAACTCCTGGTAGGTGCTGTCAGGACAGCTGCAGGTTTCACGCAGGCTTTATCACAGGACGTTGGACTCTGCTAACAATTAGTATCTGAGGGAGAGAGAAACAAGTGCAGATGCAGGAAAGCTGCTTAGCTGCTATTTGAAATAAGCTGTTGCAGAGATAACATGGCAGTACTGTTCAGTGGCTTTGAGATTAGGCTCGCTGAGTTCAGATGTGAATGCTGAACTAGACCCAGCTTCCTCAACTATAAGGAAACTGAGCTTCTTACATGCTAATTATCTTTTTAACTTCCCAGATTGAGACCCAGTTTAATGAGTTATCCAGGGTGGCCCTTACTCAGTTCCTTCCCTCTGAAAGCAGGTTCATCCTGTACAACTTCTGCACACATGATGTCTAGTGAAGCGCATAGTAACACCTCGACTTCATGAAGTTTTCTTCATTTTGAGCTCATGTGTTGAATAGAAGAGAGCAGTGAAATACTGGCACTAAAGAAATGATGTTATATTGATGGGTTTTACTTCTGGCCCTTTCTGCAGCCCAGAGTCTGTGGAAGCTAGTCCAGCTGTCAGTGAGAAGAATGTGTACTCCAGCCACGGCTATGGGGCCACCCAGAAACACAGCTATCGCGGGCTGCCTTACGCAGTGAGTACTCTCTCTGCAGTGAATCAGCTCTTTACTGTCTATTTTACTCTTTTCTCCTTGTTCCGTAGTTCTTTGCCTGTTAAGCCTTAGGAGTTTTGGCTTATTTATCAGGGAACACTGAGTTACAGCTGAGTTCTGCCATACATTTTGCATTTGTGTGTTTATTGTTTGTGAAGTTTTGAATACGCTGTAGCAAGCTTTATTAGTGTTTTAGGCGATAGAGTTTTAACTGAATGAAGTATATGAATGAAGTGTGAATATATATGAATATATATTTTCCTGTTGGTAATTTTATGCCCCGTTTGCTTTATTGTGCACTATTGATACTTGTTTCAACTGCGCAGATTTTCATATTGGTAACTTATAACTATGAGAAACAAGGAACTGTCAGGAAGAGTGGGAACATGGCTTGAAACTGTGGGGTGAACGGGACATCACAGAATCATTGAGGTTGGAAGGGGCCTCTTGAGATCATGTAATCCAACCCACCTGCTCAAGCTGACTCTGCTTGAGCAGGTTGCCCAGGACCGTGTCCAATTGGGTTTTGAATATCTCAACAGACGGAAGCTCCGCAACATCTCTGGGCAACCGGTTCCTGTGTTTGACCACTGTGTCATCTCAGATTATTAGCAGTACAACAGTTAATGTCGAAATAGCCTAGTTGTTTTCATAGGTTTTGAATTTAATTCACTGGTGCAGAAGAAAACGATTCACATCTTTCAGAGCTATTGCTTTACCTTCTTGGTAGATTGAGGAGTTCAGACTACTGTTTTACACCAGTTGTTAAATAATAACCTGGGAACTGTGGATTTGGGACTTCAGTTTCTAGGCATCGTATCTTCACATTAAAAGTAGTACTGCAAATACTCGTTTTCAGGATCATAATTATGGAGCCCCTCCTCCTCCAACGCCGCCAGCCTCTCCTCCTGTTCAGACCATTATACCTCGTGCAGAACTGAACGGCCTGCACTCACCTGATGAGGAGAACTCCGGGGACAGTGAGAGCTCCTCAGAAGGAGAATCAATTCCCACTTGGTGCCACTGCAGTGTCTCCCAAGATGGTTTCCTCCTCAAGTGTGAAAAGTGCAGGTAAGCTTTGCTGCAGTGCAGATCTGGACTGCTCCTTGTGTTGACTTCTCATACCGAACCGTGTCACATTTGGGCTGTGGGACGGACTTCCTTTTGCTAACTGGAGCGTTCTTTCCAGTGCTTTACCCAGTATTGACCCTCCTCCTTTGCGTTGTCAGCCTGACAAGTGTTGGTGGTACCAGGAGTGGAGATGAGGATGTTAAATCGATGTTCTTATCATCCTGGGCCCCACTGAGGGCACTCATCTTGTGACATCCTGTTGAATTTCAAGTGACTTTACTCCTACAAACCAGCTTCAATTGTGCATTCTCCTTTGGCAGAGGAATGAGCAGGGGGAAGGTGATCAGACTCCGCCGCCGGAAGCAGGACAACGTGTCAGGTGAGCTTGAGGTTGTAATTCTGATAACGGTGACTTTTGCTTTCTTTCTGCAAGACCTTTGTCTTTTGGCTGCTGTAATCATCTGTGATCAGTGCCCACTAATGTTCTTTGCCTCCCAGGCACTGGGATTTTCTCCTCTCCTTCCGCCTCACCTCTTGGGAAAATCAGATTATCTTGTGAACAGAAAAGGGAAATGTTCGCCAGTGCCATTCTGTGAAATAACAGAAGTTTGGGAGACCTGTTCCCAGTTTGGGTGGGAAAACTGAGGTGGTATAGCTTTCTCAGGGAAGAGCTATGCAGGGTCATCAAGTAATCTTGATGAAAATGGACATAAGGGTAAGCTGTTCTCTCTGGGATGAATAAAAAAGTTGCTAACGAAGCACTCCTCTCTATAGGTGGGGACAGCAGTGCAACTGAGAGCTGGGATGAAGAACTATCTCCCTCTACAGTGCTGTACACAGCTACGCAGCACACCCCTACAAGCATCACGCTGACTGTCAACCGCGTCCGTAGAAGCAAACCTAAGAAGAGGAAGAGGAGTACAGAAAAAGCTCGCACTGCTCCAAAGGCCAAAAAGATCAAGGTATGTGGAGTGAGACAAGGGTGCTGCAGTTCCTACCAAATGCCGTGTGGAGTATTGTTGAGAGCAGGTTGACAAGCTGGCAGTAGACAAGAAACTTTTGTGCTGTCAGGAGTTGCTTTTTCTGGTGTAATAATGTGACACTTTGTATTTGTGATCTGCCAGAGTACGTGGCTGTTGGTTGAAAAATTATCTTACTGGAACTCCACCCTAATTTCCCAACACTGTCCATTCATGCTCAGAGCTTGGACTTGATTACATATTTTCCTTTCTGCTCTATTAGGATTTAGGGAGATAGCTTTTGGAGTCTGTCTGTTTGTGGCAAAGGGGCAGTCTGTGAATGGAATGAAAAATGAAGGGAGTATGGCATTTCTTAGCAGGCTATGTTAAGGAATCTGGGCTGCAGAGCTTCTTGGCACTGTTCTTCAGGGACAGAGATAGTGCCTGTGTGGAAAACTATGTAGGTAGTGATGAACATTTGTTGAGGGATGACTTTACTGTCTTGTTTGTGAGGGTTTGGGGACTGAAATAATTTTGGATTGCTTATATTGGCATGCAAGTGTGTAAGCAGCTGGTTCTTTCCCGTCATCTGCTAGCTTTACCATGATTTTCCCCAGGTTAGGTTTCTCTTGAAGTTCTTCTGGTAGGCACTGATTAAATAAAAGACTGGGAGCAGGAGCCATGTGAGGTCTTCAGTTTTTTTGTTGTGAACCAGCTTGATTCTGTTGCTGGCCCTTTCTTCTGTCAAAGCAAGTGGGGTTAGTCGAGACAGTTTGGATTTTGATCTTGAGATTTTTACTAAGTATGAGGCAGGCCTTTTAAGTTCAGAAATCCTGGCTGTCAAGCTTTTCAGCAGTTTCCACTGGATTTGCATTGCAGAGTCTTTTTGTTCAAGTCCATTGCTTCTTCTGTAGGTCTTCCTGTAATTCTTGCCATCTTTTGTTAAGGGTTGGTCTGTTGGAGGAAGATCTAGCGTAGTTCTGGGACGCAGATTCTGAGGACTTATATAATGCTTTGTTTCTTCTCTCTCTCTCTCTCTACTTGTTCGTGGGACAGGCCTTTCGAGAGGGCTCACGAAAGTCTCTGAGGATGAAGGTGAGTAGAACTGAGAAACCTCTGTGGTGGTGGTGGGTTTTTTGCCCTGTATTTTGTGCCTCTCGTGGTTTGCCTGGGCAATTTCTGATTGTGGGTCCATCCTCAGAATAATCTCAAGCCTTACCGTGCACGACAAGCAGGCCTATTCAAAAGGGTATCACAGGAATTGCCCCTTGAACCTTGCTTTTGCTTCAGATAGCTTTCTGTAAGGTAAAGTCATCCAGTTCCAAAAGATTTGACTGATTCATGACACTTGGGAGTGGGGTGTTTGATGTGAGGGATGTAGAACTGCTTGTGGCCACTCTTCTGTGAGGTCAGTTATAATTTGATTGCATCAAAGCTATTTTAAGCTTGGGCATCAAGGCATCGTAAACACGAGTTTAATGCTGGGAGTCCCTAGCAGTGTTGCCTTGTTTCTCTCCACATCCTCTTACTAGGAATGGATGGGGTGATACATTTATCTCTGACTTTCTGCAATACTGGTAGGTGTGGCTATCTGATAGGAAGTTTCTTTGACAAAAGTGTAGACTTGCACTTTGAGCAAAACGTGATCCTAGAAACACAAGAGGTGCCTTAAAGTTCACTCAGTTCTGTCTGACCCCAGTACTGTAGCTGACAGTGGCTTCTGGCAGGTGGCTCAGAGGAAACAGGACAATCCTGTGGTGTGTATGTCTGTACACACCTATCTCCATAGAACGCAAGTGCCTTGAGAGGGTAAAAATGCATGAAAACTCCTAATGCTTTTAATATATATGATGAAAATAACAATTGTTCTTCAGTGGTCCTTGTCACTAATACCTCGGTGTTGTATATGTCTCGGTCCCCTCGCCCCCAAGCCAGTTGAGTTATTGGCCTCTGGAATATTATTTGTTGAATTACTTCAACTATTGTCAAGTAAAGAATGAAGCTTAATTTTTTTTTTTCCTACCAGCTTCTTTTTTCCCCTCCTTTACAAGATGGTATAAACGGATTACCTGATGGTGTCCTCTCTTCTTTACACTGCTTAGGACTTGCAGTTTTAACCCTCTGGGTATTAGCTTATGCTCTACATTCAGTTTCTTGAAACCCTGATGACCATTAGCTAGAAGGTTCAGAAGTATTTTTGGATCAGTCACTGCAAAGATTGAGATGCATCATCTGGCATTATGTTGAACATGAGTGGGTTGACTGTAGGACAAGCCTACATGAGATTTATTTGCCTTTGTGTGTTCTGTTCCTTTGCTTTTTTAATCTACTTAATTATTTTTCCAAAGTGACTTAAACTTTTTCTGGTCATGTACTAGCTTAATTTTCTTGTATGTAGCAGTGCCAAGTACTAACTCTCAAGAGGTCTTAGTCCTGTACAGAGCTCTCTGTAGATTACTAAGTGGCACTGTTGTACAATATTCTGGAGGATGCAGGTTCTGAAAAAGGTGTCCTCATAACTGACACTTCCTTAGCTTGGAATAATTTGCCTTTTTTTGTAGCATATTCATACACTCAGAGCACTGTGGACAGGTTTTTCCCGTTGTGTGCTAGCCATTCACTCTTTGCTGTTTGGTGCAGAATTCCCCTTCTGAAGCGCATGCCTTGGACGAAAACACAGCTGAAGGGTGGGAGAATCGAATACGACTCTGGACAGATCAGTACGAAGAAGCCTTTACTAACCAGTACAGCGCTGATGTACAGAACTTGTTGGAGCGTCATCTAAACTCTAATAAAGAATATGTGGGCAAAACTGCTATGCTAGACACAATCAACAAAACAGAGTTGGCCTGCAATAATACTGTTATTGGGTCCCAGATGCAGGTAAGAACCGTTGTGACAGAAGTGGGGTAGGTCAGGTCCTCTGGTTTCTAGACATAAGGCGTGGGCATGGGTGAGCAATGTCGTAGCTGGTCATATAATTTCGGACCAAATAGGCATAGATTGGATACAAAAGGGAACAGAAGAGATGCCAGTACCAAGACAGATTCAGAAACACTTGCATTCAACCAAATCAGTGTCGCTAAGTTGGGGGTATTTTGTACAGTTCTGTGATATGGTTCACAGGTATTTTACCATAAATACTTTTGGTCACTGAATGGCTTGAGGCAGAACCAGATCTATCACTTGCTGGAGATAGGAAATTTCCTGCTTTCCAGATGAGTTTTCCTGTCTTTTTTTTTTTTTCCCTTCTTTTTTTTTTTCCCCCGTCTCATGTTGTGTGGAAAGCTATTTTAAAGAACCTTTCAACATTATTTCAATATTTTGGATGATTACTTGGACTCTGGTAACTTTCAACTACTGCATAACTACAACTGATTTTAGGGAACTGTCTCTCCCTAACTTTTCTCTTCTGAGACGTGCAATGATGGGTGTCCTGCCAGCTTTATGGAGTGCATGTAGACAAGAAGAGACAGGAAAAGGATGTGTTTGTGTGGTGTATGTCCTCCCCACTACTCTTCTCAGCTGATGTTTCATCTGGTGCGTGCTTTATTGAACAGAGAGCAGCATTCCCACTCAGTTCAGGCTTTGTGGGGCTTCCTTGTCTGGGAGAACGGAGATAGGTGCACCTGAAAAGGATGGGCTCCAAAACAGATGTGGGGCACCTCTTCTGTAGAAGGGAAGCAGTGTCAGAAACCTGAATATCAGGTATATGTTTGTGCTTGAATCATTCTTGTTTATATCAGCTGACTCACAGCTCTGTGAAGTTCACGTGCTCCCTCCCACCTTTCCCTCTGCTTTTATGTAGGTGAAGCACATCAGGCAGAGCACAGATATTGCCAGTAAGGGAGAGTGCAGAAAGAGGACTTTGGACCCAACTTCCTCCCCAACTTTTGCAATAATAAGACTTCTGTGAGGGTTGGGAGGAAACGCTTGTACTTGGCTATGTGAGTAGCCTTCCTAAGGAGAGCAACTGAGGAAATACAGGGAAGGAAACGTTCTGCTTCTCTAGAAATCTTAATATTTTCTGACTGTAAATGTAAACTCTTCGATCTCCTTCACATGAGTTTTAGGAAAAGTCCTGAAATAAGTAATAAAACATATGCTGTTTCTTTTTATCACCTTCATAGAGTACAGCAGGACAGATGATTATAAAATATATCATACATAAATGTGCTTGTTCTTGTCATGCTCTCTTGCCCTCTCCCTTCCCTGTACAGACATAGGTTTTCCCGCAGGGAAAAGTGGCTAGCATTCCAAATCAGAAGACTCCAAATGCGATATATCCCAAAGAAACAAAAAGGTAGGAAGTTGCAAAACTTCATAGTGAGCTGCAATTAATCTAAACAAGCTGTAGGTACGTACCTATCATCGCACACGCTGGGGAAGTATAAAGGGACTTCAGTGGCTTTGTAGTTCCTCTTGGATACTGAGGAAGGACCAGGTGGCTGTCCGGGGCTGCTGCTTGTCAGCCCTTACGTCCTTGGTTTCTCTGCTCAGCAGATGGCTGTGGAGTGTTGGGAGGAGGATAGCCGGCACAGGTGTGGAGCGCGTGGTGGCTCATCCTGTGCTTTATATTTTCGTTCCGCTCATTTGTCTCATCTTTGTTAGACAAAATGAGAAGGCTTCTTGGTTTGCATCAGTTGTCTTTTAACTAGATATCATTACTGGGTGTAAAAATAGCTTTTCTGGGAGATAATGAAAGAGATACTTTGAGCTAGAAAAAAAACTAAGGAGATGGTGTCAATATGCAGGTAGCAGCTGTGTGTAGAAGGTGTGTATCGTAACTGCTCTATTTGGTCATGAAGACTCTGGAGAGGGAAGAAAGGAATAAAAATAAAATGTTTTATATGCCCTGCATACTCTCACAGTTGAGCGAGTTGTTTGGCTTGGGTAAACAATGATGTAAGTGTATAATTTTAAAAAAAAAAAAAAGAGAGAGAAGAGAAGAAAATGTGACTTAAAAGCTTCCCCAAGCCAGGAGGAGTTGAGAAAGGTGGGTTAAGAGTTATACATGCAGGATATGAGATTTTGATCATTGGAATGTTTTGGATAAACCAATTCTCAACTGTCCTAATGATGCAAAGGGAAACTTGTGAAAATATGAAGCTGTTCGGTGTCATGAATAAAATCATCTTAGTGCTGGCTACTGCCAGATGCTTGACAAACTGAAAGCTGTGAATCACTTTTCTGCCTGCTGTTGCCAAACCAAACCCAGGGTCAGTATTTGCCCTTTGTTGCCTCTGATAATTGCTGACTTGAGCTCAAACCTCGGATTGATTTCACATTCTGAAGTGAAGAGCGAAAGGGCCTTTATAAAATAAAACCACTGAGTATTATGCAGATATTGCTCTGCAAACATATCAGAACAGTTTTGTCTGATTAACAGTCAGCAATCCCTAGCCTATGACATGAATAAAATCATTTGTTCTTTTCACACATGAAAGCATGGCAGCTAATCCTCTTCATATTTCTAAATTCAGAGAACAAAAACAAGCTGAGCTAGGGTCTTACAAGAAAAGCTGTGAGATCATTCCTGTTTTACCAAACTCAGGTAATTAAGTTTTACAGATGCAGAGCTTCTCTTTTCTTCATGGGCTCTCTTCTCCTCCCACCACCCCACCTTATCCCACCTGTGTTCCCCAAGCTGTTTTCCAGCATCAGGTGAACAGTAATACAGGTCAGTCATGGGCCAAAGGCGAGAGTGAAGACTACCAGACATTAACTCACATCTCTGAAAGATACTAAGAGAATTTGATAGAGTAGTAGAATAATTTAGGTTGGGAGGAACCACTGAAAGTCATCTGGTCCAACCCGTCCTGCATAGGGCCAGCTTAGATGGGAAACTGATTATAATAGCAAACAAGTGGTAGTATAGAAACAAAATTATTCAACTGGAGACATGCTTATGTCTCAGTCCTAATTTATCTCTAACTTCAGATACTTTCTCCTTATCTCCTTCTGTCACGCATTAACAAATATAGTCCCATTTATTTATTCTGTTACCACAGTTGGATAGTGCAAAATGTATCCAATGTTTTTAAAATAATATAGCCACTATTCTCGGCAATGTAAGCAGTCTTATTCTACAGTTCACTCATGTCATGTGTTTGTTGATCAGAAATCAGGGCCAGCAGTGTGGCTTCTTAGTCTGGAAATAACATGTTTCTTTTATGCCAGTTCAGTGGACTTGGGGAATCCTCTGTGAGCTCCTGTCAGGACCCAAGATATGAAGAGGTGAACGACACCCTGTAAGGCTTTTCAGAGTCACCAATACATACACACAGATTTTTCCAATTGCCATCAGATACAGTGGTATGAAAAAGAGATGTACCCCATAGGCATGATAAATGTAGCACTGGATATATCTCTAAGAGGAGATCGGGAATAGCAAGGCCATTACTCCCATCTGCATAGGTTTCAAATGAATATTTTTATAAAGCTATCTTTGTCCTGGACCTGAGTGAGAGAAGTTAACAAATAGATCTTACTTTACTGGCTGATCCGAGATCTGCAGTATAATGTCATCTTAAAACAATGAAAGTCATCATCTTCCCAAAGAGGTTTAATTCAGAGCACATGCAAGATTGCTACAAAAAAAAAAAATCTGTGGTTCAGTACTTTCATATGGTCGGTACAGAGGGTTTCATTTGATTCTCAGTGCTGAGTGCTGCCTTAAGGCATTAACTTTATTTTCACAAGGTTAGAACGTCATGCGTTCTGTCATTGTCCAGACTGAGGCCCTTCGTAAGCTAACGTGATTTTTATCCATTTGAGCAGACTGCTCGGTAACTGTTTCTAACAGTAGAGTTTTATCAGGAAAAGTTGGGAGCTTGCTTTTAATAAAGTCTTGTGGTTTACTTCTAATTTAGATAGATGACTGTCATTATTGCTGAAGTAAGAACACTTATGCCTCAATTCACTCCGGAAAAGTATCAAAACTGGGTCCTTGTGAGCAATGAATAGCATGCTTAGGAAAGAGCAGGCACAGCTCTTGTGGTGAGGCAGCGAGCCATCTTCACATAATTTTTACTTGCAGAGAGGTTCAGTCTGTTAAGCAAGAAAAGTACTTTGTTGTTATGGAAGAAGTCTTTCCTATGCCCTAGTGCTTATAATATCCCTTCCATTACTCTGTAAAACGTGTCATATTTGGATGTCTGTGGCTAAAGAGTGTTGTGGTTTCATACTGTCAAGACACACTGTTGTGAAAATCCATTGTAATAGAGCTGTAGACTTTAACATAACGAAGATTCAGCAAATTGTCACTACTTAGTTAAAAATTTATTTCTTCATGTTAAAAAAAAAAAAAAAATCCACAGCACCAGTTGAGCAGGCTGATGAAGAGAAGTTTCTGGATGGAGATAGAAATTGCCAGCTTAAGTCTTTGGCCTGTTAGCTAGAACTTACCATCCTCTGCAGAAGGAAAAGCTTGTGTTTTTCCCTCTGAATGTGTGACAACCCACAATTTGGGAAAGATTTCAGTTATTCTGGCTGTGAAAGTGGCCATAATTGCAGAGCAGTTCCCTGTTAGCAGCAACTGACAGGTCTGGTTATGCCTCCTAGCTGCAAGACTGAAACACTTGGTCTATAGATTTGTGAGACTTACTGTTGAAGGAAAGGAATAAATACTCTTTGCTTTTGATAATATTTATCAAGGTCATTGGTCATTACTAAACTGTTACAGAATGAACAATATATTCTCCTGTCAGAATTTCTGTGCGTTGCTACTAGGGTAATTTTTCTCTCCATGTAGGTAAAATATTCTTCATGAGTTAGAGGCCTTTGGTTTAAATTCTCATATTTTTCTTTGGTTTTTGTTACAGCTGCAGCTGGGAAGGGTGACTCGGGTTCAGAAGCACCGGAAGATCCTGAGGGCAGCAAGAGACTTGGCACTAGATACCCTTATAATTGAGTATCGAGGGAAGGTTATGTTACGACAGCAATTCGAGGTCAATGGGCATTTCTTCAAAAAGTAAGAGTACTATGAAGTGATTAGTATGCGAGCATCATGGCACGGAGAGACTAGTGTCTCTATGGGATAATGCACACTTACAGGGCCCTTGTCAGCTGTGCCATCCGTAGAAATGTGAAATCAAATGTACAACCTCAGCTTGATGCTCTGCTTATGGACCAAAACCCTCTGAAGTAGATCTGTTAAACTGTGTTGCTGGAAGTGCATAAGCCTCCAGAGCAATAGCACTGATGGAAGCGCTGCTTCCAGTGAAGTGAGGGATACCTGTTATAAGTGCCATGGGAATTGGGTATTTTGGGATTGAGACGTTCTGTTACTTCTCCAGGCCATATCCCTTTGTGCTGTTCTACTCCAAGTTCAATGGCGTTGAAATGTGTGTTGATGCCCGCACCTTTGGTAATGATGCCAGGTTCATCAGGCGTTCCTGCACTCCAAATGCAGAGGTAAATTCTCTCTTCACCATCACTGTAATTGCGAATACATGTTTTACACAGGCTTAGTGCATTCCCTTTTTATGAATATTCAAACTTAAAATGCAGTAAATGGGGTAAATTCTCTGCGTCTCTTGCTTGTTTGATGGTTTATACTTGGAAGATGAGAAAGTTTGGGAACATGAGGTTTTTCTTTGGAAGGAAAAGGTTTCTTTTAGGGCTTTCCTTTGGCTGCAGAATGATAGTTAGGGTAAGCAGGTGGTAGTAAGTGTAAGTGGAAAAGCACAGGGTGAGACAAGAGCAGTGAAGCAGCAGGCTTTTCCCTATGGAGAATTTAGGATAATTATTCATGGAATAGATAAGAGCTACTTTGCAGAGGAGGCTTCCCTCTTGGAAGTAAGAAGTGCAACTTGTGGAGATGTTAGTTTCTCTCTACTTTGTTTAACAAGGTTCGTCATGTGATTGCTGATGGGATGATCCACCTGTGTATCTATGCTGTTGCCACCATTGCCAAGGACACAGAGGTTACCATCGCCTTTGACTATGAGTACAACATCTGGTGAGTCCTTCACCTCGCCCAGGAGCTCTCCACTGCCCTCCTGGACTGGACATCTTCCTCCAGCCCTTTCCTCGCATTCTACATTTTGCTCCGTTTTCTACTGAATTGCATTTTCCGGCTATTCTGTCCAGTTCTGCTGGCATATTCTACAATAGAGGCCATAAGGTAGCCTGCTGTCCTTGCTTTGGCACGTGGTGAGATGTTTAGTAGGAGATGCATTGAATGTCTCTGTACAAGGGTTGAGAAATGAAGAGTGACACGAATTATGTTTGTGTTTTGGAGCAGCAACTATAAAGTGGACTGTGCGTGTCACAAGGGGAACCGGAATTGCCCTGTGCAGAAACGTAGCCCAAATGCTGCAGAACACCTACCTCCACCTGTTTTAGGCACACTGATTGGGGCAGAAACACGCCGGCGAAAAGCCCGTCGAAAGGAACTAGAAATGGAACAGCAGGGCATTGCATCGGATGAGAACAGCAGTCAACAAACGGAGGAAGTTCCTGAGGGACCTGCAGCAGTCAGTGACAATGAGGTAAAACCCTTGACGCTTTGTTATAGATATTTTTATCATTCAGTGGTATGGAATCTGATCCAATACAGCACTGGAATCTTCAGAACAGAAACTGCAGGAGGCCTTTTTTAAACCTTTAGCACCTTAGATTACCATAGCAATCCTGGTAACTTTAAAACAGTACCGGATTTTTTTTGACGCACTAAGTCTGGGCTTCTCTTTTAGGTGGCAGAGAAGGAGGAGAAACAAGAAGGGGAGAAAGAGGAGCCTGTAGATGAACAGGGAGCCTTGGTCCACAGCCGACGGGCAAGTATCTTTCTCAGTCTGGGTATCACCCCCTTTAGGACTCGCTTCATGCAGTGACTAACAGGTCCAGTTGGTTATTTCACTTGTTTAAACACAAATTACAACTGTCAGTGGTCTTCAGTAATTTGATTTTAAAAAACAAGGAAACAAACAAAAAAAAACCAACAAAAACCACCCAGGTTGACTCCACATCACAGGATTTATGTTAGGGTACTGCAGATTAGAAGGTATACGACAGATTTGTTTCCTGATTGAAAGGTTTAACTGTTACTTTCAGGGCTATTCTATAGTCTAAAACATACCATTAACAAGACAATCAGCACCAGATTCAAAAAAAGGTAATTGCACCCTTTTTATATTCCTGCTGCCCTTCCTTCTTGCCAGTACAAGAATTTATGGAGCCATATAGAATCATAGAATAGTTTGGGTTGGAAGGGACCTTTAAAGGTCATCTAGTCCAACCCCCCCTGCAATGAGCAGGGACATCTTCAACTAGATCATATGATGAACAAGAACCTGATTTTTGTTAAAACTTGACCCCTTTTGCTGGGTTAGGTTTGTTAACATGTATCTGTTCCCTGTATGGTTTCATAAACATGTTGCCATGTGGGAAAAGGGCAGGATCAAGTGGCAAAAGTTAGTAAGAGGGATAGACCGCCAACAGCACTATGGGCACAAGTCAACAAAATTTGCTATGTTCTTTATTAGGAAATCCCTTTGTGCTCCCAAATTGTTGTTGTCTTAATCAGTCTTCTTGATCAAAATATTTCTTAGTGCTCTTGGGTCTTTGATAACACAGTCCTTTCTCAGACTTCTTCTGTACTGAGTAGAGCTGGGTTTTATTCTTGTGCTTCTTATGGCACCTGGGATTGCTCCCTGGATTAGAATGTTTTATGCATGTGAATGGAGCTGTTCTGGGTCTACTTAATTCATTAATTAAAAAAAAAAAAATTATATATATATAAAAACAAAACAAACAAAAAACCTAAACAAAGCAACCAACCAACCAAAAACCCAAGGAAGAAGAAAAGAAGAAGTGCTCCCATCCTTCTACCAACTCACAAATGTATTGGAGCTAGGAATTCCCTGGTTTTTGTTTGTTCACCAAATACCTTAATCATCCATCTTTCTCTAATCTGCAATATTGATCTTCCACGTGTAAATTTCCTGAGGATGCTTTAAATGTTAAGATAGTGCAGCAAATTTCAGAGCCGAGGGCCATCCAGCAGAGAGATCCTTGGATTGTCTCATGGATTTTTTTAGAACAGGCAAGATAAAGCAGTCAGTTTCTATTGAAATTTGAGTAAGAGCAATCTTCCATCAGACTGGCCTTAAGCTTGGAGGGAAGCTTTCATTTTAAGGGAGGGAAGCTGATCTCTTTCTGGGACAGTATAGTTCAAGAAGACTAAGTGAAGTATTAGTTTTCCATGAGCCTGTAAGCCTTGTCCTGTACATTGCACCAGTTAATCTCCTTTAATGAGATTCGGTTTTCTATACTTGGCACCAGGTAAATACCTGTATCGATAGTTTTCCCAGTCTTTAAGTTTTTGGGTGTGTGTTGAATATTTTTGAACAGAAAACTGTAAAGGCCTGGCTGCTGTGATTGAGTACTGCTGTGTGCTTCAAGATACTTTCTCCTCCATGACAAGTCTCAGAAGGCACTTGACCCCACTTCTTAAAATTCACTTGATTCAGCCTGTTTTTTGCCAGTCACTGCAGCATTATTGTACTGAGCCTTTTATATGCATAATTACCAATTATTTCTGACACAGCTAGGTGATAAGATTTCCTGTCCTTTCTGTTTACCTTATAAATACCTTTGTTTTGTCTCTGTATTCTCTCATGTTCCGTTTTTCTTATCCACTATGTAAGCTGCTTAGACAAGAGCTTTTATTTTTGAGCTGGGTGATCTCCTGACATCAGGGAAGGAATGAATCTGGATCATTTTAGTCAGTTTGTGTGGTGTGTTACACTTGCTGCAAATTACTGATTCACTTACTTCTCTTGCCTCTGGCTTCTGTTTGCTTCTAATGTTTGGCCATTAGCGAGTAGCTCTATTTGTTTCCAAGTCGTCTCTTCACTCTATTTATTCTTTCTTACGGTTTTTAGTTCTTCAAAATTATGCATTTCCTTGTGGCTATTTTATAAATATAACTCAGTAGTATCTAAGCGGTCCTATTTAAGAACAAAGTCTTGTTCTTCTAGTAACTCTATGAACACATGATTATGTTGTTGTTGTTCTGGGAAATTTGCCATGTTGAAAAATGCAAATATCTGAAAAGAACTGCTTCTCTCTGTCCCCTTTCTGGCTCTTGTCATTGCTATTTGGCAGTTGTTCTCCTTCCTGTGCTGCATCCCATATCTGTTCTTGCCTCCTCCTCTTTATGTGCATAATTTGCAGTGCTGACTTAAATTTACTCTTGTGTTCTAGTCCCGGGAAGACAGGAAGGTAGAAGCCATCATGCACATGTTTGAAAACTTGGAAAAGAGAAAGAGGAGACGAGAGCAGCCATCAGACCGTAACAGCACTGATGCTGAAATCAACATCAATTCTGAAGCTCCTGAGCTGGAGGAAATAAAAACAGAGGCTCCTGAAACTGAAGACGGAAGTTCAGCACTGAGTGCTGCTGCTCCGAATGTTTCTAACAGTAACAGCAGTACTGGGGTGAACACACGACGGTCTTCACAAGTAGCGGTAAGATGAAGATAGGACTGTTTAATAGCTTGTACCAAGTTCAGATGCAGCATATCTGATCATAAGATCATTCACGTTGGGAGGAGCTTCATGGGGTCTCTAATCCGTTCTGCATCAGGCAGGGTCAGCTCTGAGGTCAGACCGGGTTGACCAGGGTTTTACCCAGTCTTGTCTTGAATACCCCCAAGGACGGAGATTGCACAGCCCCTCTGGGAAACCTCTTCCAATTCATGACTGTTCTCATGGGGAAAAAAAATTTTGGCTTGTATCTGGTCTGAACCTCTCATTTCAGTGTATGTACATTGACATGCCAGTGCATCTTGGTGGCTTCAGTTTGGATGTGGGAAGACTGCTATTAGGTCCCCCTAAGTCTTCTCTTCTCTGGGCTGAACAAGCCCAGCTCCTTCACCGAGTGGGCCCCTTCTGTACTGGTGTGAGCTTAAGCTGGATGTGTAACTGCAGTGATTGAGGAATTCTTTTTCTTTGTTTTTTTGGCCCGATCTACTTTGGACGCATGTGTTCCCATTATATGCCAGGGCCCAGATACTTGCCTGGAATGATACATGTCAGCTCAGATCAGGAGTAAGAGCAGCTACCTTGAGACAAGTGGCAAGTTTCATACTGCTGCTTTCTTCCTTAAAACTAGTGTTCTGGTTGACCCCTTTAAGAACACAACAGACAAAATGATAATGTGCCAGAGTTTTAGAAGGGTCCCCAAAGCCATCTTATAGGCCAATACAAACAGGGTCCAACCAGATTTTATGAGTCGGGTAGCGTCAATAAATAAATCTCAATCCTTGATCCTGTATGCAGAGAAAAGGAATACTCTTAGAGGTGCTCGGACTAATGACAGTTTATATTGTAGGATGCCGTCCCTGAAAAAACAGTTACTAAGCCAGCTCCAGCAAAACCCTCCAGGCCCCGACCAAAAAGTCGCTTCTCTCGATACCGGACCAGTTCAGCACAAAGACTGAGAAGGCAGAAACAAGCCAGTTCCCAGCAAGCTGAACTCGCACAGGCTGTCCCAGAGGAAGGAAGCACTGCCAGCTTGGTAACCACAACAGATGTCAGCAATGTGGAAGGTCCAGGAGAAGGCAGACAGTTGACGGGATCTGACCCAACTGCTATCCTGGCTGCAGGATCTCAGTCTAATCGAGCTGCAGTAAAGTACCCCAAAACTAAAAAGGTAAATATGATCAAGTGCTCAGACTGGAGAGGGGAAAAAGAGGTTTTGTGTGGCCTTTGGGGAAATGTTGGCTCAGGGGAAACAGTTCTTCAAAATAGTTGGAATTATGTGACTATATTTTCTCTATTATTTGTTCTATGGTGGCTAAGAGCCCTCATCGTGGTTCAGAATCTGGCTGCTCGGCCCTGTACACACAAAGATCAGAAGAAGAAATTAGCTGATCTTTACAGCAAGTCTACATAGACCTTAGATACTGACAGGGTGGTACAGGTGCAACAGGAAGGGTCTCACTTTTGGGTATGGCAAAAAGTCTAGAAAAAGGCAAATTATACAGCTTTGTGTATGTGGGGAAGAAACTGCTTCCAGCTTGAGAGGCCCTGGGGGAGAAGGGTTGGAGGGGCTTGGCAACATAAGGAATTGGGTGCTGGAGGCTGAGCCCTGGGTGAGGGAAGCAAAAAGCAGATGTTTCAGTACTGGTGTTGGAGGGCTTGGGAGATGGCTGGCAAAGGCCAGGAGGACAACAAACTGTTTGTGTTGTTTGTGCAGAGGAACAAGGTACTAATAGAAAGATGGGGAGAGCTGATGTGTTTGGATCTATACACAGTAAGCTAGCAAAAGCTTTTGGCGGCAGCATGCAAACGTGGTTGTTACAACTGTGATGGGGTAGCTGGCATTTAAAAAATAGATGCTGATAGTTTGGAACAAAGAGCACTAGCTTTTGGGCCCAAAAGAAAGGATGTTTATTAGAAAAGGTTGGATGCATATGATCTCAAGAAGTTTTCTGCTTACTCCCAGTGTCTTAGGAGCAAGGAGAAAAAGACTGTCAACTAAGAAAGTTACCTTAAGTCAAGCAGCATAGAGGTGTAGTGAGACTGACTTAAAAACCAACAAAACCCCCTTGAAATAACCAGGGTGTTGCATCTTGTGAAGTATAGTAAAATAAAGGTTCTCTTGTGTATACCAGCAAGAGAATGAAGAGAGAAAAGTGGAGCCATTATGTAGTAAAGATCCACTGGAATTTAAAAATAAATTTTAAATGGCATAAAAATGTATTTGGTGTGGGAATCAATGGCAGTATCTTTTTGGGATGGGGTGGGATGGCAGACTGGGGGGTATTTGTTTAGGACAAAGTAGAAGAGGTTAGCTTTCAGCTTAGAATTGAAGACCTAGAGGGAACGTGACTGCGGACTATAATGTACAAGCTGGGAGAAACTTGGAAAGGAGGAAAAACTGCAGAAGCTAGCACGCGGCTGCCACGTACTGGGCATAAATTAGCCATTAGTACATTTAGGCTTGCAGCTAGAAACTAGTTTTGAGCAAGGTGATCAAGTTTTGGGAGAACCCTCTGATAAGCTTAATGGAGCATAAAATTGAGCTACTTCCGTAAAACTGGATTACCTGTTGTGCCTGCAACAGGTGAGAATTGGGTTTGACGCAGGAAGCCCTGGCTGTGTTCCTTCCTGTTGAGGAGGAGGGAGGTTTTAGTACGTGAGCTGACCTGAGCATTGCTTCCCCATACGCCTCTGTGCCATACTGCCTTTCTTCTTCACCTATGCTAGTTGCATTGACACGTGTGTTTTCTCTTTCAGTATCTTGTTACCGAATGGCTAAATGACAAGGCAGAAAAGCAGGAGTGCCCTATTGAATGCCCTCTGCGCATTACTACAGACCCAACAGTTTTGGCAACTACCCTGAATATGTTGCCAGGTCTCATCCACTCCCCGCTAATTTGTACCACACCTAAACACTACATTCGTTTTGGTTCGCCCTTCAATCCTGAGAGACGTCGAAGGCCCTTTCTGTTGGATGGAATTTACAGCTCCTGTAAAAAGGTATGTTTGCTCATGTCTTACCTTCAGGGACTATATACTCATCAAGCTCTTACTGGCACCCTTGTAAAATTGCTGTGTCCTCTTTGAGCCTATTTCCATGTATTCCTGCTGAGCTGGCCTTGCCTGGTGTGTCGATGCAGTCCCCAGGCTGTGTCTGCTGACCCTCTCCTAGCTGGGGTTCAGTCTTCATCCTTGCCTTTTACCATAGTAGAACAACTGTTCTGTGACTCTCCTCTTAGAAACACATACTTTCAAATCTGCAGTGGCTGTTTATTATCCAGCATATGCGATTCAAGGAGTTTTAATTGTTGCCCTTAGAATGTTTTATGTTACTATTGTCACAGTCAGAGGATGGTTGGCATTGTGGGGATAGGACAGTGTTGCAAAAGACATCAATGCAGTGCCTCAGTCAAGATCTGTTGTCTTTGGAGAGCCTTTGTTGTTTAGCTAAGCTTTGAGTTTGCCTCTTCACAAGAGCAAGCCCACAGCTCTTTGTTTGGGATCATAGACTGTCTGTCTACAGCAGATACTTGCGGCCGTGCAGGAAGCCTGAACTGAGCCCAGCTGAGGACTTCATTCCTCCAGAGATGGTATGTGGCCAGTAAATGCTAGCATTTACCCATCCACAGGGAAACAGTAGTTCAGGTTAGTTTGCTCAGTCAGATTTCTATCAGAATCCATCTTGCCTATCGTCTGTCAGCTTTGCTCAGAGACTCTTCCAGTTCCTGTGTGATTACCTGAGAACAGTTTTATGGAAATCCTTTCTGATCTTCCAGTCTTGGGAGCTTTCCGAGTCAGGTTACCACATCCTGGTTTCTTTGCCTTCCTTTGAGGGGGTTTTTCCAGAGAGAAGCTTTGGACTTCACTGTTTCCACCTTCAGCCAATTTGTTGTCAAGCCCTAACAGGCACCTACAAAAAGAAGCTAAGGTCTCTCTTGGGTATCTCCTTCATAAGTAAAGCTCTTCATGGTTCGTATATACTTGTGTGAACAAAACCATGTTTGTTTCCATGTGCCTGGGCAATCTCCCCATGCATCTTTAAGCTGAGAACTGCCAGGTTTGAGCTGATTTTTTGACCCTTAACGGTGTCTTTGAGCCTCAGGGAAGAGAGAAGCATCCACAGCAAAACTGGCAGAGTTATTCTGAGTTCTCTGCTTGGTGCATTTGCAACTAGCCAGCAAGCTCACAATTCAGTGAAAACTGTTGTCATGGAACAAGTCTTCCAATCTCTTGCTACATTTGGCTATTTTCTAGTCATATGATAATTCTTACTGCTGGAGAGGGAATGGACTAGTCTCACTATGGATGACTTGCATTTAGTCCACATCTTCCCTTAAGCTGAGTCCAAAACTGGATGTTGTGTTGCAGCTGGAGCGTTTTCAAAGCAGAACATTGCTCTGTGTCTTGTAGCCTATACCCATTTTGTGCATCCCAGTATGATGACTGAGTTTTCTTTGACAGGTTGATTTAGACTCGTGTTCCGTTCGTGATTTTAGAACAACACATTAGTTTTCTAGCCTGTAATTTTAGAAGTGATTGTTTCTGGCTTGATAGGGTACTTTGTTCTAGCCTGCACTGAGCTGTGTCCTGTTTTTCCCCTTGTTTCTCCCAGGTTGGCATCATCTGAAAACTTAAGTACACTGTCTGTTCCATTATCTAAATAATTAATAAAATACTGAAAGCTTCTGTGTCCAGAACAGATGTTGCAGAAAGTAATTTGTTAATTTCTACTTTGTGAAAGTAAATGATCGATAACTGTTCTAGTAAGGAGTTTCATCCACTTTGTAGGAGTTCCCAGCTTTTTCATGGAAAATGCTTTGTATCATTCGGTGTTTTTATCACTAACAGTCTGGAGATGTGGAAAAAGTCTGCTTCTCATGTTCAGGAATGTTTAGGAAACTTTTACAGGGAAGACCTCCTTTTCAGCCAGCTGAGGTCTAGAAACGGTCCAGAACTTGATGACATTGCTCTCTCAAGACCTGACCTTTCTGTCTTGTCTGCTTCTGACTACTCAGTCAGGAAGGTTGATTTATAAAGGCTGTTGAAATAGATCACATATGTTCTTGAATTGTCAGCAGGCCTCTTTCTTAAACTACTGAGGACGGTGCCAGAAAACCTCAGCTGATGATCTCAGTTTGCATCCAAAGCATGCCAATGTCTGAGCCTTGCAAGGAAACTGAACTGTATAACCTGCTGTCCTGGTTTCAGCTGGGATGGAGTTAATTTTCTTCCTAGTATCTGGTATAGTGCTGTGTTTTGGATTTGGTAGGACAATAATGTTGATAACACACTGATGGTTTGGCTGTTGCTAAGTAATGCTTACGCTAGTCAAGGACTTTTCAGCTTCCCATGCTCTGCCGGGCGCACAAGAAGCTGGGAGGGGGCACAGCCAGGACAGCTGACCCCAACTGCCCAAAGGGCTATTCCATACCATACGGCGTCATGCTCAGTATAGAAACTGGGGGGAGCTGGCTGGGGGGCAGCGATCGCTGCTCGGGGACGGGCTGGGCATCAGTCAGCGGGTGGCGAGCAATTGCATTGTGCATCACTTGTTTTGTACATTCTTTTATCATCATCATTATTATTATCATTATTTTCTCTTCCTCTGCTGTCCTATTAAACTGTCTTTATCTCAACCCACGGGTTTTACTTTTTTTTTTTTCCCCGATTCTCTCCCCCATCCCACCGTCCCACCGGGGGGGAGGCTGAGCAAGCGGCTGCGTGGTGCTTGGTTGCCGGCTGGGGTTAAAGCACGACACCTGCTCACCTTAATCACACATTGTACAGTGACTTGGCTGTCAGATCAGATGCCGCATTTGAGGTAGCAGCGCTCCAGACTGGCTGGCACTTCTCACTTTTCCTGGTGGCCGCAGTGGAATCCATTGAGTTATATCTGAACAGAGAAGAAGCGTCTGCTGTACAGTAGTGAAGGCCATCAAAATAGATCCTGTCACCTGCTCTTCATCCTCGCATTGAAGTTTTCACTTTGAGGATTGTGGCCACTGAGTTTCTGATGCGCTTTCATGATAGCTTTGAGGAATCATAAGACATATATGTGTATCTCTAATAGGATACATATTGCTGGCATGCAGATGAACTGTGGATTACTGAAAGGTAAACTTATGATTTTAAACCTCTCTGGGAGAAGAAAAGACTGGTAAAGTGAGTCCCTTGGGTAAACTACACAAATGCAAATTACTGTTTGGTTTTTTCAGCAGTTTGCTGTCATTTTACTGAATCACCTGGGTGTTTTCTCTTATATTGTGGCAGTTATTTTTTTTCTAGTAAAGTAAGCAAAGGTTTCCTGCCTGTCATCAGGAGTCAGTTTGTGTCAAGATATAGGGCTAGCACACCCACTGGAGCAGCTGATTTGCTGAGACTTCAATTCATGTTCACTTGCATGAGATGTGAAACATTCTTTATTGTCCGTGTTCAGAAGATCACTGTGACTTTTATCTCTTGTTAGTAGCTGAAGAAAAGGTTTGCCTTTATTATTCTCTTCTTGTTTTAGCCCCCTTGAAAACTGCTGCTTGCATTTTATCAGATTTTTTTGCTCTTTGTCTCTAACACCAAGCACAGTCCTGGAAGAATTGTTGTCCTGGAAGATTAAACTCAGCCATTTCTCTGCTGGAATTGTTAGAGCAGAATCTACATTAAGCTCTAATATGCCTTAGTGGAGCAGGAGGACAGTGTGTTTGTGCTCCTGGGCAGGAAACAGCTTTTTTACAAAAATCAGGGTTTTAAGATAGTTCATCATATTTATCTCCCTTTTCTTTTAATTAAGATTGCTTTTAATAGTTTTTAGCTGCCAGTTTTGCATTTTATCTATTTATAATTTGCTCTTTACTTATCTTTGTGTTATTGCTGAAGACTGCTGATCCCCAGAATACATCTCATCAAGAGCACATAGTCAGCCCCATCACAGTAGGTGGTAGACTCAGTGCTAACAGCTGTGTTCTGACGGGTTCCTGTCTGAGCGCAGGCGAAGGAGGTAATACCAGTGTTCTGAGCAGTCTGCCCTGCTGCACAGAAGTGTAGGAGTTTGAGTACATCTGGCAAGATGACATGGAAAGTACCGGAGGGGTTGCACGTTTATGTAGTCTCGTTCTGTTTCAGCGCTGGATCAAACAAGCCCTGGAAGAGGGGATGACTCAGACCTCACCAGCTCCGCAAGAGAACAGAACCCAATGTCTATACCAAAGTAACGAGAACAGCAGTTCTTCCAGCATCTGCAAAGATGACACAGGTAAGGGCTCAGCACCGTCAGGGCAGCGTGGGTACTTGCGTGAAACTGGGGAAGCTGCTGAATAACAAAGGCAGCTCCCCAGGATGACATCTTAATGTGTACTGCTGCTTGATGGCACAGCTTTGTGGCAGGTGAGAATGTTACTTTGCCCTTCATTCAAATTTCTGCAGACCCATTCGAGCTTGAGCATGTGTAAAGTTTCTCAGTATTTTCCTGTGAAAAGATAATCAATTTATCTTGCATCATCAACCTCTGCCCTGTGATCATTTGTCCAATAGAGGGGGGAAAAAAAAAAAAAAGAGTACAATATCATCTCTCTTCAGCAGGATGCTGTTAGATGGACAACTAAATATCTGCTGACTATAGGAAGATATAGCAAAGTCTCACAGGCACGTATGTAATAAGCGAACGATTAAGTAAGTCTCAAAGATGGAGAAGATAAAATCTGTGAGTAAAGCAGCAGAATGGTTAAATATTGTGTCTGAATCTTTCTACAGAGAAAGAGGGTGAAGATCTGCCCAGTCAGGGATCAGTTTTCCGAGGACGACAGACAGGAAGCTAGACAACACACAGATAATACAGAATTGATTATTGAAAAGTTAGATGAATAAGAAGTGAACAGAGTGCCAGAACCAATAAATGCACGTCTCTGAGCAAGACCTGAAGAAGCAAACAACTGAACTGCAGAATTTACTGAATACTTTTTTTTTTTAAACTGAGCATCAAAAAAAGATATTATTTTGAATAATATCTTTGAGGGAAAGGCATTAATCCTTTGTGGGAGTGAAATGTGTTTGGGCTGTATTGATGTAGCCTATAGGGAACTATTAGGTTCAGGCAATGAAAATTGAGCTGTCTGTGGTTTCTTCATAGTGGTGACAGTGACATGTTCTTCTGACCCTTCTCCTCCCCTCTTTTTATCCCTTCCTGGCTCCTTTTCCCCTAGCTCCCTCTTGTACTTACTTTCTTCTAGTTGAAATATTTCCTTTCCTTGTTCATTGTATGTTCCTGATTATGTATTGTTCTGTTATCAGTATCTAGACATGTCTCAAGACTGGTGTAGAAGTACTTCAGTGGTACTTCATTTTTAGGAATCTTTTGTAGTCACATTGGAGACTTATGGGCTCCATTTGGGCTGGGAGTAGGGGGAAGGAGACAGCGTGCGATTTGCACATGGTTAATGGTTAAGGTTAATGGTTCAGCCCTGTCCTCAGCTCAGTTTGTTTTTCAGACTTGCTGAGTCCCCTGAAGAAATGGAAGTCTCGCTACTTGATGGAGCAGAACGTTAAGAAGTTGCTGAGGCCGCTGTCTCCCATCACCCCTCCGCCTCCCATCCCTTCAGTTCCTGGCTCAGCGAGCCCACAGCTGGCTACACCCTGCTCATCACTGCCAGGAGAGGAGGAGAGTCGCAATGGTTATGGCATGATGTTCTCACCAATTCCTTCTCTGGCTGCTAGTCGCTGCAATACTCCACTACAGTTTGAGGTAAATCTGACTGGGGACTGGGAATGCTAAAAAGAGAGGAACTGGAATATTTGCAGCAGCGGTAGCACTAGGGACACCTTCCTTTTTGGGTATGTGGCTATATTCCTGAGCAGCATCATAGTGTCAGACTCAAGAGCACTGCTGCCTTTCTCCTTCATTCGACTTCTGGCCAAATCTCCTGCTCTATTAAATGTCAAACCTTGCTGCATCCCAGCCTCCCCTCACTTCATAGCTATCTGTAACAGTAGTCTAATTCTTTTCTCCACTTCTGCACAGTAGCTCCCAAATTTTGCAGGCTTTTCAGTATTCTTTAGTCATCTTCCCCACTTCAGATCTCTGTGCCAGTGTGGCTTCCAGTCCCTGCCTCTTCCAAGGAGTGCAACAGTGCTCCACTTCTCAAAGGCTGTCTGGCATCCTCGGCTCCTCTTTCCCTAAAGAGCTTTCAGTAACCTCAAGTATGGTAGAAATACTTCACATCAGCTTCCACTATATCCTTTGGTTTTCCTTTCCCTTGATTGGGTAGAAGGAAAATACCTTATACCTTTGACTTCTTGATAGTTTCCTTTAGCAAAAATTTGCAGAAGTGCTGAAGAGGCTGTGTAGGTGGTTTCCCTTGGTCTAAACTCTGTGGAAGAGTTATCAGCATCCATCCAGCTAGGACCTTCCACTTTGTGTTGCTGCTCTGTGCCTGTGAATAGGGATCATGCTGTTTGCAGTTTTAGTTTTATTTTCTAGTATTGCATATTTTCATTTTAAAAAAATGGAACTCTTCAGACCGGCTGCTCACACTCTGCCAGTTAAAACCATTAAAAAAAGAATTTGTGCAGTGACAGACTGCTCCATACTAGGGACTGCTTTGCAGGAATCCCTCATCTGTTTTGCAACAGGGCAAACAGTCCTTTGTGGTATTTTTAGCTTAGTCTGCTTTTGATTATTTTCTTTGAGAGCCCTTTCTTGTAAGCTGTCTGAGAGGCAGATCTGTAGAGGTTAGCAGCGAAGACTGTGGAGCATTGAAGAGAGAGATGAAAGATTGTTTCAGGCACAGAGCTTGATTGGAAACGATCCTTACCTTTGCTCTGGTTGAGATGGCAGATCAGGGCATTGTTGCCATGGACCTCCACAGTCTAGTCACTGATTTCCTGTCCCACCTTAGTGTTAGTTGGGATGTAAGACATGGGAAGCCTAGGTTTCACTGGGTATCTGTACCTTACTTGCCCCTTTTACCTTTTTTTCCCCTTGAAAAGAGTCTAACAGCTCAGTAGACCATAGGCTTCTTTGTTCAAACTTTTGTATTTCCCTCAATGCAGCTCACTCGTAATATCACTATTTTAATGTCATGTCTGTTTCATTTAGTTATCATCAATTCTAACTTGAGTGAATGCATCTGCCCATGTATAAAGCATTATACTTCAGTCCTATGGCACTGTGGGAAGAGAACAACAGACAGATTCTTCCATCGGTTCACAAGCTTCCTCAAGCGAGTGGAAGATGTCGCTTGACATCTTGGCTTGCTGGGGAATGCGTTTTTGAAAGCTGTGGCTTTTAAGAAACTTCCTTCTTGATTAATTTCCTAGCTGCTCTCTGAAGAGCTTGTATCATAACCTTTGAAGCTCTGGTTGGTTGTGTTTTTACAGACTTGAGTTTTCTCAGACCCAGTTTTTGGACTTTTTAGATTGGAAACAAATCGGAGGATGCTTAGCCCCTCCCATATTCATAGGAGCTACTAGAAGCATGATGACATACATCTGCTTATTCTGTGGTTTGTAAGAAGCTTTTTTTAGCTAAGAGGTTTCTGAGATTCCTCAGTTTTCTGAGTGTTTCTGCCTTGCAGAGGGCAGTGACTCCTGCCAGATTTCCCTGATGGCAACGTACCCCTGGGAAACCTTCTTCCTTTCTGATTCTATTTTAGGCCTGCTCAGTAGCATGGAAAGGAAAGTTCTTGGGAAGGAGGCCTTAGCCATGCCATCACATGCATACGCTGCCTTCCACTGATAGGTGCTCAGATGATACGACATTTCATAAAGCTGTCCGTTCACACCTCTTCTCTTGACTTTAGCTGGAAAGGTGGCCCACAGTGGATGGAAGGAGACATTTTTGTTTTCTAGTGTAATGCCTGTGAAAGTTCACTATAGTGTTTGGGGGATCTTAGTTTACTTTTTGGGCAAAACCAGGCTTTCCATCTCTCCCATCTTCTCAGACTAAACGCCATAAATGGCTTTCTCTGTATTTCGTGGCGCAAGCTTTATCTGACAGCATCAGAAATATAAAAAATAAGATGCTGCTTCTTTTAACATTTATGTGCTCTGTTTTGGGTACTAAGTTATAGCATGAAACGCAGTAACCCAGTCCTGTCTCTCTGCTTCCAGGAAGCTTTAGAAACCACTTAACCAACAGAGTTGCCATCCAGGCCGGGGCCAGTTCCTGGGATAGTCTTTGTTTAGAATAGCCATTGCTAACCTCTGTGCTTGTTTTTTTTAATGGATTTTGTTTTGCTTCTTGGCTTTTTAAGTAGATGAATAACAAGATGCTTTTCCCTCCTCTAGAACGTATCCTCCCCTGAGAGTTCCCCTGCGCATAGGCCTGAGTCCATGTCACCCGAGGTAGTTATCACACCGTCTCAATTGCATTTGAGGCCGGGAGCGTGTGTGCTTGTGTGTGCGTTTGAGGCCACGGTGGGAGGGGAGGGATGAGAAGTGCGGAGGCGGGTGGGAATAAGGGTGGAGCATTAGTCATAATAAGGCTAAGGAGAGTTTTCAGGGTTATCACAAGAGAGCAAACAAATTGAAGACTGGAATTTTTTATTCCACTTCTTGACACTGGTGGGAAACAGACAGTGTGAAGACTTGGTATGTCTCAGCTACTGAGGTGAAGGCAAGAGGTCTGGGGACCCTGGAAATAACATAATCGACTTCAGCCCCAGCCCAGCAGATAAGTGGTGTGTGATATTTACTCAGTATGTACAGCAAAATGACTACGGGGGAAGACAAGGGAAAACATTCACTAGGAGTTTTGACTTATGAGGACACAGTGGGGCACCTGACCTGCTCTCTTCAGCCTTGATTTATTACCTGTTCACTTGCAGACTTAAAATGTTGAGGAGATGCCAGAAAGTAGTACTTTACCTGCTGGCCTGTTGTAAAATACGAGTGGCAGTACCTCGCTCAGAGACTGTTTCATAGTAGAAAATAAGCACTCATCTCCAGTGTGGCAGATTACTTGGAGCTGTAATACAGCAGAGGAAATATTCTCAGCAGCAGCAGTAGGGCAGAGCTGGTGCCTGGTGCTGCTGTGTTTTTCCCTAAGCGCTATAGTCCTGCAAAGAGGATGAAATTGTGTCAGTTATGCTCATTGTCTGAGATCCTGACATATTAACATGGTGAAGGAGGCGATTATGCCGTTGCCCTGGAGGTTTTTTGGCACTTAACATAGATAAATGGATATACCATTGTGTCACTGCCTAGTGCTCCAGAAACTGTGACAGCGCAAAGATGATGCCATTAGGGTTTTGTTAGAGAATGTAAAATGTAGAAATGCAGTATAAATTAAATGAATGTACTATTGTTGGAGATTTCCGAAGCTCACAATAAGTGAAAACAAATGGCTTGGAGGTCCTGGACGTTTTATTGTTAGGAAGTTAGTAGTGACTGACTTGGGACAGTCAAGAACTTGGCTAATAAAACAGCAAATGGACAGCAGATCTTTTCTGTTCTCTCCCCATAATGAACCTAGCTAGTACTATGTGTTAACATCAACTTTGGGACACATGAGGCAATTGAAAATGTTGGGTTTTCTTCATTGACTGCCTGGGGATGGTGCTGAGCCTTATCCTCTTGCTGCAGTAAGACTGCTAAAGGAGAAGGGGCACCTCGTACTGGACAGCTAAACTGATTATTATTTGGTCTTGGGAATGAGCAGAACAGTGCAGGAAAGGACCAAAGTGGTGATCGGAAAGGAACTGGAAAGCAGGAAGCTAGCATCGTACAGCGTACTTTCTGACTAAGTTTCTCTTCCCACCCTTGCCTGACCCTTTTCCTCACTTCCCACCCCCCGCCTATATCCCTCTTGGACTTTCCAGCTCTGCCTCCGATCCGACCTGGATTTGAAGGGTGGGTACCTGGATTCCGGTGCAAACACCTGCCCAGAACGACCATCGCTGCTCAGCTTTGGATCCTCTGATCTGACTCCACAACCCTCCATAAACTCTGCTTCAGAGATGAACTTCCCAGGGAAAAGCGGGGAAGCACAGATGCTGCTACGAAGCTCTGATCAGGCTTTTCGGACAGAGTTTAATTTAATGTATGCCTTCTCCCCATTGAACGCTATGCCACGTGTAGACGGGTTGTTGCGGGGATCTGCTCCTTTGGGAGAGAGGAAGCCAATGAATTCGGAAGCAGGATGCTGCAGCTCTCCTGCCGAAGGATATTTCAGCAGACATGAGTCAGGGCTGCTTAAAGAGACAGTGCATGGATCCATGTCTCCCTGCGGCGAGAAGGCTTGTGAAGGCGTCAGGTCTGCTCCCCAGAATCCGCCACAAAGGAAGAAGGCAAGTAATTCTTGTAAAAGAAACTCTAAGATTGCAGGAACCTGAGCAGGAGCAGTTGGCACCATGGGAAAGACTTACAGGGGGAACGAAGAGAGCAGGGTACAACTAAAATGTAGGCTGGGCAAGTAATCCAGGCATCCAGTGCCTGGATGAAAACAGTCTGGAAGTTGTTAAAGGAGAGCGAGCTACCCTTTAGGCAAGATTTTGATGTGAGAGGTGGAAGAAAAAGACTGCAATGAAAATACCTGTTCTGGGAGCACAGAAAGGAGAGCATGATGCTGGCAGCTTTCATAAATAGTTGTTAAACTGAGACAAGACCCAGAGCAATAACACAGGGCAACTGTACTAGTTGGTGGAGGTGTTATTTATCAAGGTGAAAAGGGTCCTTACTAGGAAAAAGGGTCTAATGTTTCAAAAGAAAACACAGGCTGTTTATCAGAAGCTACTAAAACATTTCCATTAATATGAAAACACAGTAACATTGCAAGAAAAGTAGATGAAGGTTGTTACTTAAATTTTAGCTCTCTGAAACTGAAACCACAGGAATATTGTTTGAAGAAAGCAAATGCGTATTGATTTCTAATAGCAGGTCAGTGACCCTCATGGGACTAAAACTGAGTGAAAATGATAAATCAGGCGTTGCTATGATAAAACTGGGTACTCATGGGACAAATAAATATACGCTTGTGTAGATGTGTATCGGTGCCTTTTCCTGTACTTAGATTTTTTTTTTTTTTTTTTTCCTGCAAGTGTGGTAACTCAGATCACTTGTATAAGTGTCCAGCTGGATGGAGTATCTTATTTCCATTCCATTTCTGGAGGGTTTTGATTTTTTCCTTTGGTTTTCTTTTAAAGTTACACTTATCTTAAAACCTTCATATGTTGAGTTACTTTTGGAAATATCCCGTTCAAAGCCTTCTGTACAGGCATTGAATCATAGTTGATGAATTCTTCAGCAGAGCTGCCTTCTGTGAGTACTTTTATGGGGTCTGCGCCTCATAATAACTCTTAAGGAAAGGTACAGTGAAAGGTAAGTGCTCAGCTGGAAATACTTGTGTATTTTTGGTTCTGCTGTCCCTGTGTTATGAGACTGCATTATCTAGGACCTTTTGGTCTGTGCCTTTGACAAATCTGAGACTGCTTTGCACAAAATTACATTATACCTTTGCTAAAAGTAGTTTATTTAGGTGATAGTGCTGGAAGGTTGCAATACTGGCTGCTGAACCACCATAGCAGGAACCTGCTCTAAGCAGGTTAAAATTCTGTGCGAGGCTTTACCAAGTTTTTTGCATAAATGTGGCTGAAGTAGTACAGGTGAACAGGACTCTCTGAAGATACCGGTTCTGTGAAGGAGGCTCTTATTACTCTGGTTTTGAGATGTACAGGTGCTGATACACATTTTATATAATGTCACAAACCAGAGAGAGGGAGTGAAGGGTGTTGAGAGGAGGATATAGAGGCTTGATGCTTGAATATGCAAGCATATACTGAAGTAGTGTGGAATTCCAGATTGTTAGAGAAGCAAACCAGCTGGATATTTCCGCTGAAGTATTGGTCATAAAGAGTAAAATGTGGGTGAGCATGGCAGTCAATGAGTAATCCGAATTTGTACCATTTAGCTCTTTTTCCAGAGTGCCTGCAGATTCAGGAAGGTTTTATAATCCCAATATATCTTTTAAAGTTTTATCTGCAAACCCAGAGAAATAGATTTTTAAAATGGTGTGTGGGCACGTTCCTCCCCCTGTCCTAGTCCATTGCGTTCCCTGACTCATGGCTGTATTTTTCTCCCCCAGGTATCTCTACTAGAATACCGCAAGCGGAAACAAGAAGCCAAGGAGGGAGGCGATTCAGTGCGATGTGCAGGGACTCCTACCCGACAGGGCAGCAGCAGTTCTGTGACTGACACAGATGGCAACAGCCTGCCGGGCTCCGTAGTACGAACCCCGTCCTCCCCACAAAGTGGCTTCTCCCCTTCTCATCCCTCCCTGCCTCATGTAGAGGACATCAGCCCACCAGACTCGAGGGGGGCTAGTTCCTCAACATCACTCAGCAAATCCCAGGAGAACATCAGCAGTAGGTGGTGAGTGTTATCCTTGCAAGCAAGCCTGAGATTGCTCCACAGAGAAGGACCAAACTCTCTAGGGGGCATTTCCATAACAATAAGTGCAGTCGGATGGATTTTGTCGCGTCTTTTGGCATTGTTCTCTTTGGTAATTGCTAAACAACCGTGAAGGGTACCAGCAGTCTTTTCAGCCTGCCCTTTAGTTCTTGGTTTAGATATCAAAAATCTGTCTTGAAAGATATGAAGTTAAACAGTTGTTTCTCCTCCACCAGTTTCCTTTTAAGGTCTCAGGTTTGAAGGTCTTACTCTTGTGATGAGAATTTAATCCAGGTCTTTTCTCGCTGAACCTCCACTCTGTTTGGACACGTGTGATACTAAGTCAACTCCTATTCAGAAGGAAAGCTAACAGAGCCCTGTGAGAAGCAGGGACAGCGAAACAACTCCAGCTTCCCTAAAGCCTTGCATGTGTAGCTTGAAGAGCAGCTACCAGACTGCAGTCGGTGGCTTGCCAAAGGCATGGAAAAAACACCTTTATCGTGTTACCATGAGAAGGTTTGATAAGGGGAAGGGCTGGTCTTCAAAAACTTTTGAACGTGATTTTACTACGTCTGGTCCAAAAAATTAAGTACTGCAGCACTGAAATGCGGAGTGTGGCATTATAGTGTCAATGCAGTGATGGTTAGGGCGTTCTGCTGATTGGAGCTATGTGGTACACTGGCTCTGCTGCTTGGTATTCAAATTCTGTTCACGGACACCACGATCAAAAAGGCATATCTTTCTTAATGCTGATTCTCCGCATACGCAGCTGTGTCACTGCTCATGTAATGGTAGGGGGATGGCAAGGGAAGAGATGCTAAGCAATGCTGAAGGTAGCGAGAATTATGAAGTCTATGCTGAAAGTGCTTGAGAAACATTGTTTTGGGTGAATTTACAAGAGTAATAAGATCTGTTTCCTTCCCTTTTCCAATCTTCCATTACTTTTCAAGTGGAGATTTATAGAAATAATTTGTCTTGTACCTCTCTGACAGTACTCTGTCCACCAGGTGACCTTCTGCCAGATGTTGGGACTGGCCACAGCTGAGGCCATCAGCTGATGATTAGTTTATCATCATTATTTCATAATCAAATATTATTCTGTGCAAATGTTGATATCCCGTGCCCTTCTCCTCCTGTGCCACTTCCTTCTGCCTGCAAAAGGGTGAAAGAAAAACCTAGCTGAATGAAAAAAAACACTAGTTCAGGGTGAGGTGTCAGTGTGGCAACCTTGCTCTAGTACGGTGATATATATTCTGTGAGCTTCATTGCTCCTCAGCAAGTGCTCTGGATTCAGTTTCTCACACGGTTTCATGAGTAAGTATTGTGTGGGAATAAAGATCATGTTGTTATGGGACACTGGATATCAAGTGGAAACCATGCTGATACATTTTGAAATGGGATTAAGCAAATTTGCTGCCTTTTAAATTCTTGTTCTTCTGTGTTTTAATGGGCAAGGCTAACAAACGTACAGTCCCCTTCTACTTTTAAAAAATATATTAGAAACTGCGTGTTACTGAGTTAAAGTTGTGACCCAATTTCATCTTTGACTCTGAGTGCTTACATTTCAGATACATTTCCAGACATTCACAATAATACAATACTAGGGACAGAAGAAAATGGTGGGAACTAAAATTACGTGCCTTAATTTTTAGAGTTGTCCAGATTTTTGCTGAATTCTACAATATTTGCCAATAGCTTTCATTTAAAAAAAATTAAGTTTCTGTCTCTTTCAGTTGCCAAGATACAGCCATCACAATGTAAACAGATGTGCTGCTGCCCAGTAAACCCAGCCTTGCAGAAAACTGTCTCCAGCAAAACAATAGCAGCAACGAAGGTGTGAATTCACCCCCTCACCCCATTCACCTCCATGAGGTGTGAACTCTGGCCCCTTCCCCCTTCTGCTTCAGTGAGGGGTGAACTTCAATGTCTGGGCTATTTACTTAAAAAAAAAAAAAAAAAAAAAACTAATGTAAAGCACAGTTTTTAATACATCTTTAAAAAAGAAAAAAAATTAAATACAGAAATCTGTTAATATGGTGTTAAGCTGCATGCTTACGTGGTATGCAGTGCATTTAATATTATACTAAATATTTAAATTCAAGCATTTTTAAGGCGCGTGTTCTTCAGTGTCTAGGGTAAAGGCATTGTGAATCCCTGATCAAGGTGCTACTATCTTACAGGTTAAAACACATATTTCTAAAGAGATTTGGATGGTCCTGTGCATGGTAGATTGGATATTGACCCAAGGGTCTGGGGTTTGTCTGTGGCTCTGTTTTTCTTCTACAGATTGGCTTTAGGAAAGCCACTTCACCTCTGTTTTTTCACCCTCAGACTAGACACTTGTAATATATAATGGAACAAGATCTAGCACTAATCTTGAGCGGAGAGTTTTCACATTACAGAATAAATGGGACAAAGTAGCATTAATGGGCAAAATGGCCAATCTAGCTCTGCTCCAGGAATGTTGCGTTATCTGACTGTACTATCTTGACACTGTATTATCATAAAGGTATTGGTTTTGCTTCTTTTTAGTTTGAATAAAAGTAATCTATGCAAAATAACTGCATCTAATTTTAAGCCAAAACCAGGATTTTCAAAATGCTATTGAATCTCGAAACAATTTTTCTGGGAGAAGGTGTCCTGTAATCAGGTGATCGACTGAACTGGATGTTTATACCACGTTTTTGATAAGAGTAAAGATTTTGTATTTCTGAGGGCAGTGCTATCATGGTAGCCAGTGGATGGCATTCTAAAATCCCACAGGAGGCTATTTACATTGCAAAAGCAGTTCATAAGTTTATTCCTCATCTGTCTAGAGAGCTGGTGGTCTCTGATCCCTCCCTTCTGTGGTAGGGGTTTGCATTTGCGCTAACATCATACAGAATTTAAGCAGAAACTTAAACCTGTCCTGTGATTATACCAAGGACCCCACAGCCCCCTTGTGCGTTGGTCACGTTGCTCTCGGCTGTGCAATAGCAATCCTCAGCCGTTACTGGGTTTTTGTTGCAGGATGGTCCCGACGTCGGTGGAGAGGCTTCGAGAGGGCCGAGGCATACTTGAGAAGGTGCTGCGAAGTGGTGCGAAGGTATCACAGAGAAACGAATCCTCACCTACGTGTGACAGTGCTGTTGAGAGAGATGCAGGTAGGAAGACGAAACTTTTGAACGCTTGGTTGGTGGGAAATGATGGGCTGGGATAACTTTGCAAACTTGTCTATGAAGTGAGTTGTGCCTTCATCTTTAACGTTATCAATGTTTTATGAGAGCCTTCTGCAAACCATACTTTATTGTTGTTCAGATATTGCCTGAGCCTATATCCCTCTTCTGCTAGACCTGGAAGACCTCCAGATTTCTCCAGGGTTTGGATTCAAGACTACCTGCATCTTGGCTCTGGCAGGGACAGCTGCTTTGTCCTTGGACAGATGGGTTAAGCAGCATTGCTTCAATTGCCCCTATATACTGGGGATGAAAGCGCTATCATTTAATAATTCTAGTTGGCTGAACATCCAGATAAATGTATTATCACACTAAAAGGCAGGTGTAGGCTTTAGGCAGTGCTAAGAACTAATTTAGCTTCCAAGCCTTACTTCAGCTCTTTTTGAAGTTACTTGATTCCCCGAGTTATGATATTTGTCAGTTTTGTGAAATGCACCTCCTTACTGAGATGAATTCAGTTCTGTGTTGATGTTCATTTCTTCTCTGAACAAAGCATTGTCCTCATGAAGTAGCATGCAGGGTCAGTGAGGAACTTGAGCTGAAGTTATACCCCTCTTTTATCCATCTGTGGTCTAAAGGTGCGATGTGACTTTCTGTGAGATGGAGAGATTACTTCATCGTTGCCTAATTTCTTAGCTGTGAAATGGAATTATTTTTCTTTTATTTATTTTTCGGTCTCTGTTGAACATGATTGTTTTTTCTCTAACAGATAGTGCCCTCAGAACCCTGATCGCACTTGGCACTTGCAGGGATGGATCATCATGTTTAAATAACTTAATCTGTGTGTTGCCATCAGCCCCTGCTTCCTCATAGCTGACAACTGTTGTTAGAGACTCCTGGCTGATACGGTTGCAGCTTGTTGATGATCTGTAGTAGGGATCTGAATCTCTCTGGAAGCCAGAACCTAGTCGTATGGTATGTTAGACATGGAAGGACTAGAGCCTCTAACCCAGGCTAGCACAGAGCGCTCTCTGGGTAACTCAGCAGCAACAGCAACTTTTGCCTTTGGGGTGTCTCATTTCTGAGCATTTTAGGCGAGTAAGTATTTACTTCATTCCAAATCAGACTTTTTCCCCAGCTGCAGTAAGGTGTATTTGGGAGCACTTTCTGAAAACTGGCCTCTCATCTGGGGTTTTGCTATCTTCTACACCGAAGCACGTCTCTTCTCAATGCCTTTTCTTCATGTAGTCCTGAGAGGGAATCCTCTACCCTATCAAAAATTCCACTGGTTTCATGGGACTCCACTGCGAGCCTGTGTCCTGTCTTTCTCATACCAGTGGAAGTGGCTTTCTCGGTGGTTATTTTTTAGAAGGGGAGGCAAAATCCAGACTCGGAACAGGCCTTTTGCCCACTGTAATCTGTACGGCTCTGGCTCTTCAGTCTCCCCCAAGACTTGGGCTGCAGTTAGACTTTCAGCTACATCGATCCATTCTTATTCCTTGTCATGTAAAACCCATCCCACTCCAGGTTGTGAAAACTTAATCCTGTAGCTGGCAAAAGTCTTTTTGTCTCTTTCAGCCTAGCGCAGCAAAATATATTTTTCTTCTTTTGCATATTCTGGCAATTTCTTCAGTAGCCTGTTTAGATTCTGTGAGCCACCTTCCCTCCCCCAGTTGCTGCTCTGCTTACTGAAACAAATGAGTGGCTGCGTCCCTGCCGTTCCTGGTATCACCTGTAGGAGTTGTGAAGATACACATGATGCTGTTTTACTTGATGCTGTAACAGATAATATGAGGGGAACTAAAAACGCCAGACTCGGATGGTTTGCTGATGGGGCATGTAGGAATGAAATGGAATTTGTGTGCATGCCACACTTGTGAGAATTGCAGCTGCTCTCAGTTAAGGCTGTCACTTCGTACATGCTTCAGGTTGACATAGGCCAGTTCTGCCCAGAAAAGCAGTTCTGCTTTATGTCCTTCCTTGTGCAGGTATTAAGAAATGAGGGAGAGAAGTGTCGGCTTTGTCTTCCTTACATTTACATAAAGCAAATTCAGGAAGGTTATAGTTTATTCACCCTTTGTAATTTAGAGTCTTTTGATAGTCTTTAACTTGTCAAGGTTTTTTCTGTGAACAGGCACTGCCAGTAAACTGTGCAGCCCTGCTGGTGTGCCTGGCCTTTTAAGAAACAATTTCTTCCAGAAATCTTTAGATTTCTTCTGATTCTCATATTCCTGTTAATCACAAGTCTCCTGGATTGAACAGTTAGTCTCTTCTGTGCATGACTGCTTGACAAAACATGCCCCAAACTTCAAGTTTTGCCTCTCTGCAGTGCAGTACTTGGAATGTCACCTACAGCAAACAGCTACTTGATGCATCAGATGTAGCTTCAGAAAATGGAAGGCGGCACAGGATGCGTGCTGGAAGCTTCACACCCCAGTCTCTGTGCAGGTCCTGTGCCCTGAGGAAGAAGGCTTCTGAAGGTCAACAGCAGACAAGACGGCTCCATCCAGATTCCTGTTTAGCTAAGCCAGCAACTGTGATGTAGCACAGAGAGGACAACCGCAGCAAAGCCATGGCACTGCTGACGCTGATGCTCATGTGCCAGTGCATCTGGTGCAAAGCCAGACCTGTCTGGCAGAAGTACAGAGCAGACTAAGGCAGCGTGTCCTGTTTCATGACTGAGACACATCTGTCATGTAAATTTGATACTAATACCAACACTATTTCACCAAGGCATTTCAAACGCGGCTGCTGAGAATCCCTGAGATGCTGCAGATAAACAGCTCTGTCTCATTAGACTGCAACATAACTCTGCTGTGAAATCTTCTAGTCCCACCAGTTTCACTCCCTCCTAAAGAAAGCACGATCGCCAGCCGTAACCCCACGGTTACAGTGGTGGCAACTGAAAAACACGTGGCAAAGTGGCTGGGTCACTTGCAGTAAGTACTTCTTGCCTACCCCAGTTCAGGTTCAGTTATTTGGTAGGACAAGAAGCTCACCCACCCGCTAAGGTATGGGTGCTAGAAAGGCTTGCTCTGTCAAGAAACAGCTTATTTCTCTTGATCTCTCACATAACTAAGGCGGATCGGTGTGTCCTGTGCTGCTGTTACCCCTCAAACCTTTTTCATCATCTTCCCCTGTTTCTGAAATTGGCATTTCTGAGGTCTAAGAGTAACTCCGTCTGGAGCAGCTCAATTGACTTGTAAAGCATAATCCCCAAAACAGCAGCAGGGGTGCTGTCAGCCTTGGCGGCACGGGACTTCAGTCTTCGGCAGTGTCTGGATCTGCCTTTGAGGAAAACCTGCAGCAGGATCCTGCTGACGACCATCTAAGAAGGGACAGTTCTATCTCCCCAGCTCTCGCTGTAGCCAATGCGGATTTCTGCGACCAAGGCTGAGTGGAGAATTGCTGAGTCCTTAGAAACTGTCTTCTGCCTCTCGCATCCTTCTGGAAAGCCAAGGGAGCACAAGCTGTCTGTGTGGTGTCACCAGGTGAAGCCATTCAGATAGGCTGGTCCAAGGCAGGTGAGCTTAGTGCCAAACCAGAGAGAGCTGGGGTAAGGGAAGCAGCGGTTCCTAACACGTATGGCTGATTTATGCATGTGAAGGTTTTCCAGTTGCCTTTTGCTAGGGTTCTTCAGGTTCCGAAACGCTGATGGCTGGAGCAGCCGCTCTTGTCTCAGCTGTAGCCGGATGCAGGACAAGACGGCTGGGGTGTGTGCAGGTGTCATTTGAGAGGGAACTGCTGTGGCCTCAGTCCAGAGGGTGAGGTTTAACATCTTGCCTGTACATTGCAGACACAGCAGAAGGAGACACTCCAGAAGCCCACAAAGGACCAGCAGTTTACAGTCCTTCTCGATACAGCTACCAGGTAAATTCTTTCAGATGTTATCTGCCCATTCTGAAATACAGCTTTTAAGAGGATTAGGTGGGAAACTGGGTTTGGCTGCCAATTATTCCCAATCCTGCCACAGTAAGCACCTTTGGCATGAGAAGGAGGTAGGAAACGGGGAAGTCAGTCTGACGTGCCTTTTCTTGTTTTTCCCTACCGACTTGTTCAGCTCCTGCAGTCTGACAGTCCCCAGGCAGAATCGCAGACCCTTCTCCAGCAGAGTTCCTCCCCCTACAGAGGACACCTTACTCCATCTCCTGGGTACAGCTATCGAGCAGCAGCACAGAGGACAGCACACAGCCTCTCTCATGGTTCCTCGGAAACATCCCTCTCCTCCACCTCGTACTCCAGCCCTGCCCACTCGGTCTCCACAGACTCCTCTGCCCTGTTTGCGGGGAATTCGGGGTATTACAGCAGCCAGCAGCACTCTGGCAGCATCAGCAGCAGCCTCCTGAAGAAGAGCTGCCCTGCTGCTGCCAGCCCAGCACAGCAGACGGCTGTGGACTCTCTTTCCTCCGAGTCGGGCTCCCAGCCCTGCACAGGCGTGTCGGGCTCCACCTCTGCTCCCCAAAGTGCTAGGTCACTACAGTCAGACTTGCGGACTATCAGTCTGCCGAATTCTGGGCAGTCTGTTCTCTACCAGGGCTCCCGGGGGGCAGTGATTTCCAATGCACAACACTATTCGCACCGCGGGGGAAGCAGTGTCCATCAGTACAGACTTCAGCAGCTTCAAGGTTCTGGAGTAAAGACTCAAACAGGACTTTCCTAGGGCTGCCTGGATTCCAGGAGGACAAAACTGCCCATAGCTCCTTCCAGTCACCTCTGGAAGTGGCTCCTGGGCCAGTGTTGGGAGCTTGCACCTGATGCTGGGGTGCCAGGGGTCAGAGGCTGAGGTCTGAAATGCACGGGTGAGATTTGTGAGCAGTATTGGCCTCTGGCCTTTAGGAGAACGCAGATTTCTCTGAGGCAGAGACTGTAGCAAAGCTGTTCCCTGACGTGTGGGTACATTGCAAAAAAAAAAAAGAAAAAGAAAAAAAAAAAAGGCAAATGGTTCAAGTGCAATGACTGTGGTGCAGCCTCTGTCTCTTGTCCGTGCCCATGGCCATAGTCACTCATGCAGTACGGACATCTTTTTGGATACGAAAGCAGTTTAAAGAAAACATGGGGGGAAGTTGAACTCCAATCCCAAAGCTCTCTTTATAGGTCAGGTTCTCAGTGCGTTCTGGGGAGGGCTTTAATCCGTTACGATCATTCCAGTCACAAGCAGACGAGCGCGCACGGCTGCCGTTGGGCCTGGGTCATGACTGCCGCGGTCAGAGCTTTTTCCAGGACAACAGAGTCTCCGCAAATGTGAACTAGCACGGGGGGGGGGACGGGGACGGGGTTGGAGCGTGTGTGCCTGTCACTGCAAAGGATCTGGGATGCACTGTCGCGTGCTGCTCTGACGGGGCGCGATCGCCGCGTCCGTCGCGGGTCTGTGAACGAACGGGAGCATTGCTGGGGCGGTGCTGCCACATGCCACCGTGCCGGGGGGGGGGGTCCCTGGCTGCCGCTGCGCAGACACGCTGGGGGTGACCGGGGGCCTGCTTAGCAAAGCGATGCCGCGGCGTGCGGGGGGGCTGCCTGGTGAGGAGCGGGGGGCTGCAGAGAGGTGGTGGTTAGGTGTTCGGTGGGGACCCCGGTCTGTGCCGAGCCGGACGCTCTCCGTGCAGTGCTGCGCCGGGATGTCTTTCCCAGCTGCCGTCACTCGCCGAGCGTGGCAGCAGAGCCAGCCCAGACACAGTGCGCTGTCTGTTCAATTCCATACGATTGCCAGCTTCTTTCTCACTTGTTTACTGTAATATCGGGCGTGTTTTTATTTATCTAATTTTATATTCAGTTATAACCATAGTAGGTTAGCTAATATACGACAGGTGTCATCCCTGGTGCTGCAGTGGAACTTCTCCTTTCTCTTGGATAACATAATGCTGTGAGTCTGTCTCCCCTGTCTTTTCAGATGCACAGTCTTCTTCCTTTTTTTAGGACTGTTACAGGTTTCTCTAATTCACAATTGAAATCAGGTGTTTGTTCAACCTAGGGGAGACTTTTAAAATATTGAAACAAAGAGTAACTTTCTCACACTGTCTGGCTGTGAGCGTGTTGGGATGGAACTTGTCACCCCGCAGTTGGGTGTCTGTATACTGTATAAAATAGGTGTAAACTTCACTCGGCTTAGCCCTGGGGGTGCAGCCTCCCCTTTCGTGCTCTGAACAGCACGGGGCAGGCGGGCTCTGCCCTGCCGGGCGGCCGGAGGGGGCCGGGGGGGCCCTGCCCAGAGGCTCCGGCACCTTTGGGCACAGAGGGGGGCAGGAGGGAGGGACCCTGGAAAGCTCTTGGAAAGGTGGGGGCTGTAGCTTCTTACTCTAGTGGAGTTTTTACACCATGCTGTAACATTTGAACTTTCACAAGAGATGTAATAATTTTGATAATAAAAATACTTAACTTGAAAACCAGTATTTTTGAAAGTCCCTTTCTGTTTCCTTACCCCCTTCAGGGCTGGTGCCCAGGTCGTGGGGCAGGGGGATGCATCTTGGTGTCTCTTCCCTGTCCCTGCAGCATAAATGAAACCTGGCAGGAGCAGCCCTGCAGATCCTCCCTTTTGCCGGCGTTTCGGGTGAAGCCAGGGGCTGCTCCCGGAGCTGCCGTTCCTGAGGAAAGGGAAATTTCCTGGCTGGGGTTGTGAGGTTGTGGCTGCGCTGCTGCTCTTCTCGCTCAAGCTCATCTGAGGAGGAGATGGGGTGGAGGACGTCCCCTGCACTGCTACACCTGCTTCAAAACCTGTTTTCTGGTGCGCTGACGCCTGGGACTTTTAGTTTTGACACTGCTTGCCTTTTCCTTAGGAAGCCCGAGATGGGCCGAGCCTGGAGCGGGGCCAGCCAGGCGTGCCTCCAAGTGCTGATCCTCAACGCTGGCACATCCGAGGTGCCCGAGGCCTCCGGTGTTTGACCACCCTCACCGTGAAAACGTTCCCCCCACCTCGTGGGACTGTGTCTGTTGTGGCTTGTCCCGTCCCTGTGCGTCCACGAGAAGAGTCTGGCTCCTTCTCCTCTACGCCTTCCCCCGAGGCAGCTGTGGGCAGCGGCAAACTCGCTCAGCCCCCAGGATCGGAGGGGAAAGCCCATCCCTCGGCCTCTCCTCCGTGCCGTGTGCCTGCACGGGGCTCGCTCGGGCTGTGAGCGTGTCCCGTACCGGGGAGGCCGGAGCTGGCCAGCGCTCTCCAGGTGTCCAAGAGGTCCCCAGGCTGCTCTCGCGCTCGCACAGCCCAGAAGGCACTGTCCCCGCTCCTCTACCAGAGCACGCCGTTGGACTGACGGGCCGTGTGAGTTTTGGGCTTTTTTTTTTTTTTCCATTGAGGTGCAGGAAATTGCTGAATTTTGGGGGGTTCCTGCTGGCCCATGTCAGCCCACGAGCCAACAAACCGCCCGTGGTGCACCGTGGCTCCACAGCCCCGGGGGGACCTGTTGTGGTCGGGCAGAAGGGGAGGGCTGAAAGGCCACTAGCGACGGATGGGACCCCCCCACCTCCTGCCCCGCCGCGGGGTGGGCAGACCCTTTCCCTGGGGACTCGCTCTGGAACGCTCTGGCATTCCCCCTCGTGTGCCAGCCGGCGTGGACCGAGGCTCAGCCCCACGGGGTGCGGAGTGGGCTCCCCACCCTCCCTTCCCTGCCACGGCTCTGACGCCCGCCCAGCCGCTCTCCCCACCCCGTGTAGCCGTGCCCTGGCCGGTGCCCACGCCAGGTGCTTCGACGACCTCCGTGCAGACCATCTCGCCTTTATCAGCAGTGCCCGGAGGAGCCCATCCCAGTCCCCCCCCACACCACAGGGCTCCGAGCTCGTCTGGTTTGAATTATATTTTTCAATAAGGTTTTGTGAAACACTGTATCAAACTTTGTACTAAAATACAGATATATTACAGCTACTGTATTCCTTTCTCCACTGATTTTTCTTCCTTTGTTTTTCCAATTCAGCCGGCAACAGCACTCTCAAGCTGGCAAGACCCGGGCGCTGCCGGGGCCGGGGCCGGGGGGGCTCCTGCCGCCCCGCTCCAGGGAAGCGGCTGCCGGAGGGACGCAGGCGCTGTCGGGCTTGTGGCTGGCGGAGGACGTTGGCAGAAGGAGCGCCAGCACCCACACCATCCCGGGTGGCTTTGGCTCCCAGCCGGTGTTTCGGCACAGCTCCGTCCCTCACCGCTGCCCCGCGGGGCTTCAGGGCACGACTTACCGGCTCCCGCCAGCCCCGGGCACCCCGGCTCGCCGGGCTGGGTGGCGGTTCCTGCAGAGCCCTTCATTGCCGTCTCCCAGCAGCCTCCACGCGCCGTGGGCCTGCCCTGTTGCCTGCGGATGGGCAGCGGCTCCCCTGCCCTGGGCTGCCCGTCCTGGGGCCCTGGGTCCTGCTCCGCTCCCTGCGCCCGGCTCAGCCCCGCTCCCAGGCCTTGCCCAGCGCCTGGGTCCAGCCCTGCCAGGGCCCCCGCGAGCCCCTGGCCTGTCGCTCCCCGGGGAGCTGGGGGCCCTGCCCTGCCCGGGGCCCTGCAAACAGCCCCCGGCTACTCGCACTGAGACGCAGCCAGTGCTGAGGACTTTATTGCATTGCAAGGGCTGTGGCGACCCGAGCCCCCCGCGGCCGGGACCCGGGGAAGCCCACACACGCCAGTCTGGCCAGCAGAGCCGCAGCCAGACCGCGGCCGCCTGTGCCGGGGAGGGTGCTGGGGATGTCGGTGCCGGCTCTTGGGTGCCGTGCGTGTGCGATCGAGGCTGGGTTGTGCTCGGAGGCTGCCGGGCTCAGCGCTGCCCCGGGCAGCCGCCGCCATCTCCCCGCGGGCCATCGCCACGTGCCAGCGAGGTGCAGCCAGGGAGCACGGCCGGGATGCCAGGGTGGGCACAGGAGTGCCTGGGTCCCCCCGCCACGCCGTGTGGCAGGGAGAGCCTTGCCGTCACCAGTGGAGATAAAGCACCGTATGGGGATGGGGAGGGAAGGCGTTTGGCAACAGCCTGCGGCCGGCTTGGGGAGGGGGCTGGCGGGGGGGGTCCTCCTGCGCCCGCCCAGGGGGTTTTGCATGTTCAGCTGCTCCCACTTACCAGGGCTTACATTCAGCGATGGCGCGAGTCGGGTGTCCCAGCAGCCGGCAGCAGCGATGCCCCTGCGGTCCCTGCACTTGGGGGGGAGCAAGCGGCAGCCTGCGGCCCCAGCCACGCGCCGGGAAACACCACGTCCAGGGGCCGGGCTCCCAGGGTGGGGGGCGAGGGGGCTTGAGTCACTTTACCCTGTTTAGAGAATATGAATTTACACGTAAAAGTAGGGGTTGGGCCCCATCCTGGCCACCGGGTCCCCCAGCTGTGGAGACAGGATCTCGGAGCTGTACAAAATGGGAGCGGGGAGGGGGCCGGGGCCCAGAGCAGCCGGCGCGGGGCTTCACTGGGCGCGCGTTCGGGTGGGAGGTGGTGGGTCAGGAGTCCTGGGGATGTAGAAATCTGTTAAAAACTCTGAGACTGTTTTTTCCTTGAAACAAAACCGCAGTTGGACGCTGTTCTCAAACGAAGCGGGTTTGGGGCATCCTCCCCCGGCGGCGGCCCACGGGCGGTGGGGGGTGCGGAGCTGGCAGGGTGCGTGGGATGGCAGTGCCGGCGTGGACATGGAGGTGGCTGTGGACGTGGCGGGTGGCCAGCACATCCCCGGTGCGGGCAGCGGGGCCCAGGGCGCGGCACGGGACGCTGCGTGGCCGCTGGCAGCAGACGAAGGGCAGGACAGGGAGGGAGCGCCCAGGCTGCCGGCCACGGGAAGAGGGTCCTGCTGCGGGCGCTCGGCCTTATATCCTCTGCGGGGAGAGCACAGCGGGTCGGGGCCAGTGTCGGGCAGGCCTGGCTGCACCATTGTGCCACCAGCGTGTGCCATGAACGTGCCTGTCCCCATCCCTGCTGCCCCCCTGTCCCTGCTGCTTCCCTTCCCTATTATCCCTTTGTCCCCACTGCCCCCAGCCCCACTGCCCCGCACAGCGAGGGTCCCCCTCATCCCACACGGGGCCACCCAGCACGGTCACACCCAGGCACGCCGCACAGTCAGGGCTAGGGGACGGGACGGCGACACTCAGGACTTACCGCAGTGCCGACAAAATCTGTGGAAACAGAAGAGAGGGCATCAGGCAGGGCGGGGGCTCGGCAGCCCGCTCCCGCCCTGCCCGGCTTGTCTCGCTTTGCAAGTGGCAGTTAAGCCCGAGGGACCCTCGCCTGGCTGCAGGCTGCCGGAGGGGCCGAGCCCCCCGGGCTATTCCCCCCGGATCCCCCGCTGGGCTGTGGCACGGAGCCCCGGGACCCCCGGCAGCGCAGCACCCACCTTTGCTCTCTGTCTTGAGCTCCTCGTGCAGCAGGTCGTTCTGCCGGTTGCCGAGGACGAAGGCCAGGAAGGAAAGGATGAGGGCGTTGAGGATGCCGATGATGGCCAGGATGTAAGCCCAGCGCACGGAGCAGTCGCCCAGGGAGTACTTCCCCGTCTTCTCCCCGCACATGTCCCGTATGGTCTCTGCATCCCAGCCGTCGGGAAAGATCATGCAGCCCAGCACCAGGCAGAGCGCTGCGGGGGGGAGCAGGGGGAAGCGTCAGAGGGGACACAGGGGTGGCAGGGCGGGTGCTGAGCCCCCGGTCAGTGCATGAGTGCGGCCCGTGCCAGGCAGGGAGCCCACCTTGGCCCCACAACAGCCAGGCAGCACGGCGGGTGACAGCCACCGCTGCCCCGGGGACTGCGTTTGCACATGGTTGCCCCAGACCTGGCCCATGCAAAAATGGGGATATGAGGGGCTTGGTTTCTTTGAGCATCAACCACAAGATCAGTGCTTCCCCACGGGCTTTCCTCATCACCGCAGGCTCCCGGCGTGTGGGCAGGAGCTACCGGTGCGCTGCGGGCAGGGATGCTGCCTGCCAAGAGGGTCGTCGTGCCCGGGAGCACCCACATCCAACCACCTCGCAGCCCTGCAAGCATCGCTCCAGGGGGCTCGCTTACTCAGCGTGCCTCTGTCCCGCACGCTCCACGCCGAGCAGGGAGACATCAGGGAGCACCAGGACGAACGGGAAGGGAAATGCCGAGACAAAGCCTGTGACTGTCAAGGTAAGGAGGCGACGCTTTTTCTAACTACAGTCAGTACAAAAGCTCCTCACCCCGTATCAGCTGGGAAGCCTAAAAGTAATAACGATGTTGTAGAGAAGCTGGGGTGTGCTGTGAGTATTTGTGATGTCCTGGGTTAGAGAACAGTGAGAGGCTTGTGCCCACACGAGTGACAAAGTGCCTCCCGTCCCTTATTGCCGGAGGGACAGCAAACACCCTGCTGCTGCGGCGGCAGCCCCTGAGGAGCTCTCGGGGTGCTGACCTGCGCTTTTAACTGCTCTCGGTAGGGAAGGGAAGTCCCAGGAGAGAGGGGAAGCGAGCGCAGGGCTGGCACAGGGCATCGCACCGGGACTCTGCACGGCCCTTGCATCCCGATGAGCTGCGCCGACCTCTCTCCCCAGGAAAGGGCAGGGACGCCGAGGCGAGTCGCCCTCGGCAGCCTGCACGCCGGCACCTAATACCACCCGCCAGCCGCCGCCTGGTCTCTGCCTCCTCCGTCCACGTTATAAACCTGCTTGGTAAAAGTGTCTTTGCAGACAGAGACAAGCTCCGCAAGCTGATTTACCACCGTACGCGCCCCGGCACCGCACGGCTGCAGAGCACGGTGCAGGCGCGAGGAGCCGGCAAGCTGGCATCTCCAGCACGTCGTCACCAGGGACTCCCAGCCAAGCACGGCCGCGTCCGGGGGAACTCCCTGTCTGCTGGGACCGGACCAACCCAAAACCATCCCCTCTGGAAGGAAACATAATCGGCACTGATGCCGTGCGCTGCATGGTAAATGGTGAGCAGCAACCCGGCCTGCCTGCTAACCGGGGCACCTTCAAGCTAGACGCCTTTTAATTCAGCCGAGTGCCTGAATTAAAGGTGAGGAGGAGCGGCAGCCTGTGCTGGGGACTCTCCTCGGGAAAGCAGAGATGCCGAGAGGATTTTAAGACCCCACTGAGTTCCCGGTGCAGTGCAGCGCTGGTCAGGCTGACACGACCCAGCCTGGAACAGGCACGGCTGTAACGGCTCTGCTGAAATCGGTGAGGAGGAGGAAAGAGCGCGGTGAGGCCGGAGGAAAGCACGGCGAGCAGCAAGGCAAGTGCTCCAGCTGCCTGGGTGGGCAGCAGCCCTCAGCGACAGCCCCTCTCCGCCCAGAAAGAGAACGGGGCTGTAGAAGAAGACAAATTCAAATTAAGAAAAAAAAAAAAAAAGAGGTGCCAATTTTACCTGCACCAGCAGGGGCTCGGGCGGGCTCCCGGCTTTTGTGCCCAGCCCTCAGTCAGTCCTTTGCAGAAGCAGAACAGCAGCCCCTGGGTCTTTCCACAAGCATCAGTATTTCCTCTGCATTTTTGAGCATTTATTTGGGCTCCGGGTGGATCCGGCTGCCCGGGTAAAGCAGGAGCTTGCCGAGAGCCCACCGCTCTGCAAACACCACAGCTGCACGGGTGAGGGTCCCCCAGGCCATCAGCAGGTCCCAAACATGGCAGGACGGGGCAGTGACGCAGGAGGCAGTGGATTAACGTGCTGGAGGGCTACGGCACTCGCGGAGGACATGAGAGATGGGGTTTAAGGTGAAATCAGAAAACAGCTCAAAAACGTACGGGAAAAACACACAGAGCATGAGCCACCGGTGCAGCGGGTTGTCACAACACAGCCACGGGGGACAGGCAGCGATGGCCACTGCCAGGACCAGCAGGGCTGGCCCTAGCCTGCATCTGCCTGCCCTGGTTCCTCCTCTCCCCGTGTGCCCGCTCTGCACTGGCACCAGGGCAAGGGGAGCTCTGCCTGAGATCTCACAGCCCCTGTTTGCCAGAGAGAATTAAACTACAAATTTACTACCAGAGCAAAGGAGCGCTCCTGAGCCACCGTGTGTACCCAAACGCCTCTGCCCGAGGGTGACCGGTGTCTTCCCACGAGCCCCTCGCTGCTGCGCAGCTCCCCGGGACGTGGCCGTGGCAGGGCCGTGCCACCGAAGGCAGGTCCTCTCCCACACGAGAGCAGTGCAGCGCTCTCCTCTTCCCGTCTGTCCTGCGTGTTCCCAGAAGCAAGCCGAGTCCTCTGCTCTGTCACAAGCAATTCCCTTTTCCGTGTGTCCCCAGGCCACCCGATGTCCTGGAAACACCTTCCCGTGCCTGCAGCAAGGAGCGACATTGAAGTGCCGAGCAAGAACAAGGAGGGGAGATCCCCACATGGTCAACAGGCCTCAGCGCTGCCCTTTTCAACAAGCCCCTCGCAGCAGGTCTGAGGGGTGCGAGGACGGGGGTCTGCCTGCCCGTCCCTCTGCCCGCAGCACCGTTCTGCCAGCACCTGCCTGCAAAGGCCCCGAGGTCCCTCGCAGACCTGCAGAAAAACGTTGGGTTTTGTTTAAAACAGCCTATTTCTACGCCTTGCAACCACATGAAAAACACGAAGTGATGACTCCTACAAGAGCCGCTATTAAAAAGGAAAAAAATAACCCAACTCCCATCCATTTTGGTATTAATTCCCGTTCTTCTGAGGGTGTGGTGCCAGTCCCCACTGCCAGTGGCCCCAAGGACAGCCGGCTGCTTCGTCACACCCCACAGCTGCCATCCTTCCCCAGGCTCTGGGCTCCAGCTCCCTCTTCCAGAGTTTTCCCAGTTGGACAGATGGATTTGAGACTGGGCATTTCGGTGATCACCGGGGCAGGGTGTATGCGGAAGGAGGATGAAACCGGCTGCAGTCTGCAGGACTGCCCGCAGGATCCTGCTGGGGCCGGGGCTCTGGCCCCAGGGAAACCAGCATTTCTCGGCTTGGTTTTGCAGCTGATTCACGGCTTCCCACTCCTCAATGTTCCCTTGTCAGGGTCCCTTAGAAACGAAATGGGCATCTCAAGGGCTTTTGATATCCTCGCAAAAGAAATTAATTGAAGGCAATTCAATGTTATGACTCAGGCTGCAACACTGGAGCGAGATTTTAGCAGAGAGAGATGAGGAGGCTCCTCCTGGCAGGATAACATCCCCCAGTAGAAGGTGCATTTAGCTAATTTGGACCGTCTGAGTAACCCATGTGTTTTTTGAGTACTAGGGTTATCCCAGTGCCGCCCCAGACCCGTGCAGTTGTGCCTGCAGGATTCAAATCTGATTTTTTAATCCCTTTTGCTGCCTAATTTAGTCTGCAGGTTTGGGTGAAGACTGGCTTTTACTGCTCTCGCCTGCCACGGGTGGAAGGGGTTAAGGAGGTGCCCTGCAGCTGAGAGACGCGGCCTCCCCCCCAGCACGGGCACAGAGTACCGTGCTGCCACAGGACGCGAGGGACCGAAAACTGGAAAATATGAGGGTAAATGGGGGAAAACCAGCAACCGCTGGGTCCCAAAGGGGCTTGTTAAACCTGGCTTGGGGACAGCGAGGCGTTTGGCCCCGTGGGCAGCGGCTCGCCCCCGCTCGGGTTCAGCGAGCTGGCTGTTCCCTGCCTTCACGCACATCACTCCCACCTTCACTGCAGACACTCTCTGCCGGGGGTATTTCAGTGACCCCCCCCCAGCCCCTCATATCTACCTTGTGCCAAAGGGGAGAACGCTCTAGGTGCCAGACCCTCCCCTGTGCCCACAGCTGCTTGCCGCAATGCTGAGGGCGCATCGGAGATCCCCACTGGGGATCCCCGACACGGTGCCCCCGGGGACTGCACACCAGCCCCGAACCCCTGGGGGAACAGGGGCTGTGCGGTGCCTTTGGGGTCTGCAGTGGCTGCTTCTGACCAGGAAACCTCCTGAGAGCTGAGTGTCGAAAGAAAAGGGAACAAACACAGTCTCCCCTCCTCCTAAAAATAGAAATCCCTCAAAAATAAATGAAAATTAAAGGCAGCATGCTCGGGACAGCAAGCACCGGCCATTTACACAGACAGGAGCTCCCTTACGGCATGTTGCTCCACAGGCTGTTTCTGAGCCAAAAAATCAGCGGGATTCAGAATAGAGTTATGAGTTTGTATGAATCAGAACTGACAGTTACTTTATCTGGAACAACAGTTAAGGGATGTAAGCTCCAGGACACGAGCGGCTTCGAAACGCCCGGCTCGGCCCCTCCCTGCAGGTCCCCAGGCACATTAACAGCTACTACGGGAGGGTTATGCCGCCTTCCAAAGCCCGGGGCTGGCTGCTGCGGAGCACAAGGCGCTGGACGGATGCAGGGTCTGCGCCGCGTTGCTGCTCCCGTCCCCGCCGCACAACAGGAGTGGCAGGGGAAGGAGAGGGGGAATCTTCAGGAAAGCTTTTTTTGGGGCTAGAAGCCGGTACTTCAGCAAATGCAAAGTGTTTTTGCAGCGATGTCTTCTTTTTGCTGCAAGGTCAGCAGGTGGAAGGGGTTCACCTAGAAGATCATATATTGGCAATACTTCTCCCTTGGGCAGAGAAAGGGCTTGAGGCTACTTCATCCTCATTCCCAGCAGCTGTCCCAGTTACGCTGCTAGCTGGTTTGGAGCAGGGGTATCTGTCTCTCATTTTTTTCATTAAGAATTTCAGTGAATGACTTTTATATCCATGAAAACAATCTTTTTGAAACCTCAAACTCTCTGAGAGGAGCTGGCTCTCCAGCAAGTCCCAGTCGGGAAGACAAGCCCATCCTGACGCGGCTCAGCAGAGCCACCGCATCGCCGCCAGCACCAGGGAGTGTTTCGGGGCTGCGGCGTTTGCTCGGGCCAGACCCTGCTCTCCCTTAAGGCTGCAGCCGCACCAGCACACCACGCAGCTCAGCCGTGCTCAGCCCGGCAGTTGGCAGCGGGCTTCCTAACCGCTCCTCTCCACGGACGTGCTGAAACGATGCCATGCAGCTGCGCCGTGTGAGGAGTCCCAACTCAGATGGTGGCAAACGCAGCTCAGGTACAGAAGAAGCCGCTGATCAAGGCTCTGCCCCTGCTCCCAGTTCATGCGCTGGTGGGTGGGAAGGGCCCATCCAAGAGGCGAGTGTAGCTCCAAAGGGGTTCTCCCAAAGGAGAAAAGGGCTGAGATGGATATGTATTACCACATTCTCCATTGGGAAAGGTGCCTGGACACGGCATAATTAACTCCAAAGTGCCACTGATAAAGACAAACCCCAGCCCCGTGGCCCCAGGTGGAAAGGCACTCCATGTGTCGTGCTTGTGCCTGGCCTAAGGGAGCTGGAAGGTCTCACCACACTGACTGCTGGACTTGAAGCGTGGGGAAACACCTTCAAACATGGCCAGTCACTTCCTCCACTCAAGAGGGACTGCGTGCTCAGCTGGCTGCCTCTTTTGACCCTCAGTAGACTGTAAGTACGAAACCAAAGCCCCCCGAAAACAGAGCCCCAGACCCACTCGGAGTGACCGTCCTCACGGGAGGCACGTGGGTGTGGTAGCACGCAGAGGTGGCTGGGGGTCTCTCACTCCAGATTAGTGCTGGACACCAGGACAACTTTGTTCAAAGCTCAGAGTTAACTCACTCTGTGAGTTAACAGGGTGACCGTGTCTTACTTTACAGCAGAGAATTAGGGAATCAGAGGAAATGCTCAGGCTCCTGGGCAGCCTCCTCAGGGCGTCGTGGTGGTGGTGTATTCCTGTGCTCTGGTCTCCAGCAGATGACTGCTATGTGGTCGCTGGAACGGAGGCATCCACAAAATCAGCCCAGCTGCCTTCATCTCGCTCCTGTACCTGCCCTCTGTGGAGGGTGGACAAGAGGGATCGCCCACGCAGCCCATTTCTCTTCAAGTAAGCATCATCCCGTGGGACTTTCTGAAGGAGCTCCTCTGCTAATTTTGAGGTCTGGGGTGGCATCAGGGTGCTGTCAGTCATGCAGCTGTTGACATGCTCATGTTAAAGGCCCATTTCTGGTTTTGTAACAGAAGGATTTAGCAAAATCTCCAGTTTTGCGCTACTGGGATTTTGAACAGGGCAGATGGCTACGTTTCTATTTGCGATAAAGCAGAGTCTTTCCTCTTAATTAGATCCAGTTTCCTCCTAGGGGGGCAGTGGCTTTTGAGCTGGAGCTTTCTGTGAAGCTCTAATTAAACCCTTCCTTGATTGTCATCCACTAATTAGACATTGATGATTTAAACTTTTTTTTCTGAAAGAGATACTTAATTCCTGATCCTCCTCCTCCCCCACTTTCCTGCTCTTGATTTTTCTCCTCTGAAGAGCCCGTTCATGCCCTCGCTCAGCAACCCTGTATTCTGCACCGGCCATCCCGTAGGGACGGGGTGGACCCACCTCTGCCCCATCTCTCTCTGCCTTTCACCTTGTTTACCTGATTTTCACCAGTAAGACCATGAAACTTTGAGCCTCGCTGTTGCTTCTGCCGTAGTGGTGCAAGTCCTTCAGCTAAAACCTCACAGAGGCAGGAGGAATGCCTTTCCCTTCTCTGCCCGTCCAAGCCTTCTACTCTGGCACGACCCTCCGACCTCGCAGGCGGGTGAATCTCCAAAGCTGGCCATCACGCTGTGCCGGAGCCTGCGTCAGGCCACATCGCTGGCCCTACCCACGGGATTTGGCCCATGGTGTCCTCTCCATGGGTCATGGAAGCTCCTTCTCCATGCGCAAGGTAACACTTCCACCTGCGGCTGCCTCTGACACGCCCAGGGAAGTTCAGCCCTGCCCGGCCCCCCCAAACGAGGCTCCCTTTTGGCAGGACGCACCACCCCACCGCCTGTGCGTCCTGGCCCTCCCTGATGGTGACACCAGCCTCTCCTGCAGGACAGAAGCTCCCTCGTGCTGCCCCATCTCAGGGCAGGGCGATAGCCAGTCTCTGTTAATGCCACCTTGGACTCTCCCCGACACAGAAAGGCCGCATAGCCACGCTGCTTTGGGAGAGCTCCGAGCCAAGCCTGGGCCAGCTGGGGCCAGGAGAGCTGGCCCATAGCCCCAGCAAGCCGTGCGCTTGGGGTTCTCACAAGTGCAGTTGTGAGCAACACAAGTGTAGCCGGAAGGTGCAAAGTGTGAGCAGGGACAAGCCCCAGGGCAGGGCGAGGGGTACCTAGAGGTGACAGCAGCAGGGTGCTGCCGTGGCCACCCAAGCCTGAGCCGGGGCAGGACAGGAGGCACCAGGGAGGAAGCCCAGGGCTGCCTTCGGTGCAGTGCCCTCTGCCACGCAGCTCCCTGTGCAGCAGCAGCGCTGGCCAGGCACTCCAAGCCACTTGATTAAGCTGCTGACAATTGGTAGGATTTGAGCTCTGAGCTTGCCTTAAACCGGTAAATCTTTGGGACAGGGAAAATTAAAGATGAAGGAATTTCCCGATAAGCCAAGGCAGCTCCGGGTCTGGCTGTGGTCCTGATCTGAGTCCTGATCAGGCTTTCCAGCCCAAGCCAGCTGCAAGGGAGAGAGCGAGGCTAGCTGGAACCCCCCAGCATGGGGGGGTTATATCCTCCCACACCAAGGACTGGGGCCCTTCTCCCAGGGGGGCAGACTGGGGTCCTTTCATTAGGAACATGGGGGGCTCTGGGTCCTTCTGGTGGAAGCTCTGGGTCTGTTCACACTTTGTATGCAGAGGGGAGCAACGCAATGTCTTTCTGCACGTGGTAAAACTGGAGAGAGAAGGAAGTGAAGGGTCCCGCTACAGAGGGAAGCTCAGCATCTCTTCTCAGGGTCTCTCTCTTCCAAAAGGACAGACCCTCTGTGAGGACAGCTTGGAGGTCTGTGCACAAGGGGATACTTGGGATCCTTATCAATGTAGGCATCAGGCCCCCTCCTGGGGAAACATTTGGGTTATTGTATGGTGTCCCTTTGAGGAGTGAGTCTATGAGAGTGTTGGGGTACATCTATGGCGGGGTTTCTTTTGTGGAGGGAGCTAAGGAGGATCTATAGACAGGGCCACTTTTGGGGGGAATGACTGGGCCTGAGCCTGTGGTCACTTCTGAGGAGACATCAAGGTAAATGTATGGTGTCCCTCTGTGGGAAGCGTGCCGAACGCTGCCGAGCCGAGCGACCCCCCCCTCTGTGGGGTCTCTGTATGCAGAGAGCTGGGGAAGATCTGTCCTCACAGCCCTTTCGTGATGCCGGAGGGAGGGAGGGGGCCTGGGCACAACATCTCTTTAAGGGGGAGCTGGAGGCTCTGTCTGTGCACAGGTGCTTTTACAGGGATGGCGGGGTCCATGCATGGGCTCCTGCCAGTGGTGGGGTCCCTTCAGGGGCTGGGGGTTCCCCTAAAGTGGGTATTCCCTGGGGGCGGGCTTGCTCAGGGATGCCCTTGAGGCTGGGTAGACAAGGAGACTAGTCCCTGATGTGGGGTGCCCAGGGGGTCTGGGTCCCCAGGGGGCTGGTCCCAGGTCCAGGGTGTCCTAGGGCATCCTTCCGGCTGGTCCTTGACTCTGTGGGACAGTCCTTGTTGTAGGGTGTCCCAAAGCTGGTCCCTAACTGGGGTGTACTGGGGTGCCCTGAGGCTGGTCCCTGGCCCAGGGTGGCCCAGGGTGTCCAAGGCCAGCTCCTGGCCCGGCTGTCCTGGGGTGCTCCAGGCTGCCCAGGGCTGGTGCCTGTTCCGGGGGCCCCTGAGGTGGGTTCCTGATCCAGCTTTCCTGCTGTGTCCCTGTGGTTCCCTGGGGTCAGATCTCGCCTGGAGAGCCCCGGGTGCCAGTGCCTAGAGCTGGCACCTACTCCTGGTGCTCTGTCAGCGCTAGTGCCCGGCCTGGGTGTCCCAGGAAGCCCTGGGGCTGGTTTCTGGAACCACGGCCCCGCAGTGCTTGGACCCAGCCCAGCTTCCTTGAGCAGCCTTGGAGTTCCCTGCGGCCAGGGGCCCTGCTACCAGCGCCCGGGGCTCCCCGGGGTGCCGGCGCCCGCCGCCCGCGCTTGGCGCCGCCGTCCCGGCGAACCCCGCATCCCCCACGCCCACCACCCGCCCCATCGCCCGGAGAAGGCCCGGTCGGGGTGCCAGGCCCGGTGCCCGGTCGGGGGCCGGTGCCGGTGCCGGTGGGTACCTGCCAGCAGCTGCATCCAGGCGCAGATCTTGTAGACGGTGGCGGTGTTGCAGAAGAAGAAGAGGGCGAAGCAGGTGATGCAGCCCAGCGTCAGCACCATGGAGAGCAGCACGAAGAAGGCCGCCGCCTGGAAGGCGCCCGAGGGGATGGTGCTGAAGTCGGTGAAGGAGCCGCGGCACGACAGCTCCCGGCCCGCCAGCCCGCTGCCCACGCAGTAGTGGAAGAGCCCGAAGTAACCGGGCTTGGGCGTGTTGACGCTGTCGCCCACCCAGTAGGGCTGGATGAAGACCACCACGTTGATGATGGCGAAGCAGATGGTGAAGATGGCCCAGAGCACGCCGATGGCGCGCGAGTTCCGCACGTAGTTGTCATGGTAGAGCTTGGAGGCTTCCTGCGAGGGCAGCATCCTGCCGGCCGCCGCGCTGCCGGAGGGGGCGGGGGGCGGCCGCGACGGCGGGGAGCCCGCCCGGGCTGGGGGGCGGTGGGGGGGGGGGGGGGGGGAAGGGGGGGGGGGGGCCGCGGCCTAGGCGCGCCCGCGGGCTGCCGGCCCCTGCGCCACCCGCGCCGCCATCTTGGCTGCCGCCTCTGCGCCCCGCGCGCGCCCCCGCCGCGCGCGCGCGCACCCCCCCCCCGCCCCCCCCCCCCCCCCCCCAGCCACTGCGGAGCCGAGCCGAGCCCGCCGCGCGCGCCCCGCGGGGATCGGGCCGCTTCGGCCGCCTTCGGCTCCGCCCGGCGAGGGTTCGGCCGGGCTCGGCTCGCCCCGCGACGGGCTCGGCGCCGCTCGGAGCGAGGCTCGGCGGGGTTCGGAACGCGTTCGGCAGCGTTCGGCTCGCCTCGCGCCGGCTCGGCCAGCTTCGCAGCGGGGCGGTGAGGTGGGGCCGAGGCGGCGGCGGGGCCGCTCCGGTACCCGGCGCAGCGGGGCCGCTCCCCGGCCCGCGCCCGCCCGGTGGCGGCTGCTCAGCCCCGCCGTGCCGCGCAGGGCCCGCCCGGGGCAGCGCCTGGGCACGGCCCCGGCCCCCCGCGGTTAATGCCAGCAGAGACACGCGTGGGCGTGTTTGGCCGAAGCGGGCCCGCGGGGAGGGCGCTCATCCTCCCGGCCCCTCCGCGACCCCGGCGGAGACCTGCGGGTTGGCGGAGGAGCCCCCCAGGCGGGCAGCAGGCCTTCCCGACCCGCCTGGTGGGGCTGGAGCAAGTGAGGCACCGCCAGCGTGGGCTGCGCAGGGCGCTGGGAGCAGCAGGGCCCGACCCAGCACCTCTCGAGTGCCCTGACGGCCCAGGGCCGCGGTACGCGGGTGTGCCGGGTCGGGCGTCGCGGGCTGTCGGCCTGAGGGCCGCGTAGGCTGGCAGGTGCCCTGCAAAGTCCTCCCCCCGCGTCCCGGCAGCCTCACGCTGGCCCCAAAACCCCAGCGGAGACCAGCCCGCCTCGGGCCAGTTTTCTTCTCAAGGCAGCGAAGGCGCAGCGGGTGCGCTGCAGCGGTGGCTGAACTCGGCTTTCGTGAAACGCTCCAGAGGCCTCATTCTCTTCCAGGTCTCGTCGAGGTTCGCAGCTGCTTTGCAAATCGGACACACGCAGATGAAAACAAACTTTTCTGTTCCCCTGCGAGAGCAAAGGAGCTGCCAGCCCCGTGCCCTTGGCGGTGTAACGCTGGCGTCCGTTAAGCCCGGTACGAGCTGGCTCTGTGCCTGCGCGGCGGTGCTGGCACCGTCCCCGCTCCCACCCCGCGCGGCTACCGTTCACCTCACCGCGACTGGCTTTGTGTGTGCGGTCACACCCCGAGAGGGGCTTCTTTAATTAACACCCGTTTCGGGATTCTTCATGAAGAGCAGCGCCGCGGTCAGACCCGCCCGGCGGTGCCTGCCAGCGTTTGCCCCGGCTTTCTGCGGGCCTAAACGTGGTTTGTGCAAAGCCTCGGCGTCCCCCAGCTCGCTGCTCCGCTGCTGGGGAAGCACCGCCCGCCCCCGAGGGCCGCCCCACGCCTGCGGTGCCTTGGCCGTGCCCAGCCCTTGCACCGAGCCCCGCTCCTCCCGCCGCACCGGGCCCCGCTTCGGGCTCGCACCGAGAGCCAGGCGGTTCCTCAGAGCGCTGGGGGCTCAGCGGGAGCCATTCGCTGCCCGGTGCGGCAGGGCAGGGCCGGGCCGGGCCGGGCCGGGCCGGGCCGGGGGTAGGGGTCCCCGGAGCGGAGCGGGCCCCTCAGGGCGCAGCGAGTGGGAACACGTCGCGTCCCGATGACGCCAGCGGGCGAGCGGAAGGGGCGTGGCGCAGGCGCGGCGATGATTGGCCGGGCGGGCGGAAGCGGCGGCGGTGGGCGGAAGCGGCGGGCGGGGCGGGGGCATGGGCCGGCGGCGGTGAGCGGCGAAGGGATGGCGGCGGCCCGCGGCTGCCCCCCGGCGGGCTCCGGGGACCGCGCCCTGGCCGAGCTGCTGCTGGAGTTCTCCCGGGCACAGTACCGCGCCAAGGACGGCGGCGGCGCCGCCGCTAAGGTGAGGGGGCCGGGACTGGGGGGGGGCCGGTGGCCGGTGGCGGTGCGGCGGGCGCTGACCGGTGGCTGTACGCAGGTGGAGCGGATCGAGCGGCGGTGCCTGGAGCTCTTCGGCCGCGACTACCGCTACAGCGTGATCCCCAACGCGCACGGCGAGGTCTGCGCCCACTACCCGCGGCACATCGTCCTCCTGGAGCGCGACGCCGGCCGCGACCCGTAAGGCTCCCGGTCCCCGCCCCGCACGGCCGACAGCCGGCGGAGGCGGCCTCGCGTTTTGTCCCGGGGAGCTTTCGCGCCTGTCGGGAGCCGCTGTCGGTCCGGGGCTCCCGCCGGCCGGGGGAAGCCCCGCCAAGCTGCGCTGCGGCTAATTATAGCCGTCGGTGTCAGCCGCTGGGTACGCCGCTCCCGGGGCACCCCTCGCTGCCTGCCAGGGCTGCGCTTCGCTGCCGAGCTGCTGGGGGCTCCTCCAAGCTCCTCACGTCTCGGGTTTCTTTGGTGAAAGCTGCTGCGCTTAAGCCCGTAACTCGAGGGGTGCGAAGGGAAACGGGGTGCTGCGGGGCAGCGCCAGCTCCGCTGCGTGCTGTCCTCGACCGGACCTGAGCACGGGGTTGGATCCTAACGATTGCTGTGCGGCGGCTCGCCCAGAGACTCGGAGAGCCCGTGGTTGGGAGCAGGACTGCACGATGCTCGTCCTGTCTTGATGAAGTGCCTGTGGTCCTGCTGGAAGGCCTCTGATGAGAGAAATTGTAGTCCGGAAAGCACCTCGGGGCGTGGGGGGCTGATAGGGGCTGGACAGACGAGACAATCTCGACAGAAATAGTCTGACCCCACCATGGTACGTGGGTCAGTGGGTGCTGAGGTTTCGTGAGTTAGCGGGAAATGCTTGCTTGCAGTTTAGCGCAAGTCTGAGCTAACCCATTTCTGGACTTTGACCCACAAGCTCAGAATCGCGTTGGTCTCGCTTCTGGCTGAGCATTAGCTACTCCCTGGGGCTCTTATGACAGCCTTACATTTTTTATTTTCTCTTCCAACAAAACATAATGTAATTTTGCAGTCTTAACTGTGTCCGTGACAAGAGTAACGCGTTCAAAAGGACGGTGGTCAGCGTGTTCCCCTCACGGCAGTGACATGTCCAGCTGCTTTGCCTGAGGAAGGCAAACCGTCAGCAGCTGTGCTGGCACGTGGGCCGGGCGCTGTAGGAGGGGGTCTTTGGAAAATGGCCACAGGCGATTGTCAGGTGGGAGAATTTCTGCTTAACAGTTAGGTCAGATTAGAAAAGATTAAACCCCTTGCTGCAAAAAAGGGAAGCTGAAGTCTGAAGCTGTAAATGTAACTAGGAGTGTCTATAGGGAAGAGAAACTGAATGCTTCTGCTTTTTCTGTTCATGTAAGAGTGAAGGATGCTTAATTTTTCTGACGAGTATTCACAACAAGCGTACTTACACTCGGTGCCCCCTTTTCTTCCGAGACTTTTGCAAGCCAGCAGTGGCAATTGACATATTAAATATTGGTTCTTTCCAAGTCTTTATTTGCTCTCCCAGGGAGTCACGGAAACAGACTACCCTTCATCATCCCTCTCCTCCTGATATCACCCTCCTGATATCACCCTCCTCCTGGGTGATAATGTCTGTGAAAGCCGCTAAATAATTTTAGACAAATCCGTTTTTTAGTTTCATCATTGTACTCTGTGGAATAATTATGAAATAGAGGCTGTTGCACTTCTTGTGTTACAGAACACAAGAACCTCTTCTAGTGAACGGGACACTCCCTCTAGGACCGAGTGTCTTTGGCTGCCTTTCATCTTTGTAATGTCCTTGATCAGCTGGTAAGATCTCCTCGAAGTGTGTTCACACCTCTGACAATACCAAGGTGTTTTGGAAGCAGTTATCTCTTATGCAAACCCTGTGCTGCCCCATCGGTTCTGCTGGTACAGCTGCTTTGAAGCCAGACGGGGAACCAGCAAAAAATGGATATTTTTAACCCAGATCAGTTTTCTGATCCTGTTCATTCTGTGGCTGAGCAGCTGGGGGAAGAAGGGATGTTGCTTCACCAAACTTTGCTAACAGTACTGTGAAATCCAGGCAGGTGCAGGAGGTAGTGGGAGGAATTTGGCGTGTGGTTTTGGCTATCAGCCGAGGTAGCTGTATGCCCCTTGGTCAAATGCTGCTCGTGAGGAGCCAAAGAAAGTAGCAGAGCGTGTCTGCCAGCCGGGAGCGCCTTCCCTGTGCTTGGAGAACTCTGATGTCCCCCGAGAAGGAGCGGGCAGATGCTGCAGGGAATGGAAACAGAGGGGTGCGCTCAGTTCTTTACTCGCTGTCTTAGAGTTACTGTGACTGCGCTTAATGAAAATGTCCAGATCTCAGGCACAGGCCATGCCTTTCGTTTCACTTGCAGGTCCTGTTATGTGTCTGCACTCCAAGCAAATGTGATTACAATTGCATGTAATCTAACAATGTGAGGAACGCTTTTGTTCCAGTGCAGTTACGGCTACCCAAAGGGAAGCAGCTCTGCTTCTGTATATATATAAAATCCACAGTTGCGAAAACAGTTGCTTGCTCTTAAAGGAAATGTTTCCCTTGCATTTAAAAAGATGAATTCAGGTTTGGGGGCTGATTTGGCAGGGAGAGCTGAGGGGATTAACACAGAGGTAAGGTTGCCCAGCAGTATCTTCTGGAAAACAAACCACTGAAGGGGAAAAAAAAAAAAAAAACACTAAAAATCACCTGAAAATCCAAAAAAATACAGAGTTAAGATACACGTCATTCCTTCTCCCTCTTTCTCTACCTTGTCCCAGGCAGCCTTAATGTTGTTCTTTCACACTGCTGTTGAAGAGTGCTCTGTTTTCTGAATCTTTTTCAGTAGATTTTACTCCTGCCTATGCTGCATTTAATCATTTGTCCCCGTGAGAGTGTTGCACCCGTTCTTCAGAGCAGCCTTTCCCCTCACTACAGTACAACTTACCATGTTTATCTCTAGCTTTATTGATGATGGTTCTTGAGATGAGAAGGTCCGAGAGCCCTGTTTGTAGCACAGCCGTGACGGATAGCAGAGCAGGTCTCCCCGGTGCGCGTGCGGGCTTCCCAGGGAACAGGCACGGGAGCCTGGGAGAGGGGCTCATCCTTCCGTGTCCCCAGTGGGCTTCCCGCTTGCCCTGTGTCCCAGGTTCCTGCCAAGCTGCTCGGACTCATTCCCCAGTGCTGTGATGCCTCTCCGGGGAAGTGCAGTTAGTGTGCTGAGAGGTGAAACCTGTTGGCTTGTCTCAGCTCCTAGGCAGGTGCTTCTCTTATTATTTCTGATCTTCCAGGCATTTGATTTTTGCCAAATCTCATTTTCTGGGCTTAGAAGCAGTGCCACAAAGCTATTCTCGTAACACTGTGTTAAAGTTCTTGTTTCCCTCTGTATCTGCTTTTACAAAGGAAACATAAAGGCAGCTGAAGAGGAATGCAGGACATGTCTCTCAATTGTGTGCATTCATTTAAAAACAACCCCACAACTAAATCTGTATGTCAGAATCTCTCAAAGTTTCAAAATAGTTTGGGATTGGGAAGTGTACATGAAGGCATCTCTTCTCAAACTGCTCACAGGCCGTTCCTGTGGTGTGTGTTATTCACGTGCTCTGTGAGGAGGAAGCAGATTGCAGAGCGGAGCTCTTGGCTGTTTGCAGTGACAGCGACGAGCGGAGTTTGGGTTGCGTTGATCGGCCGCGTGCTTCTCTTGCCTACGTGCAATCTCACGTACTCCCTTGTAAAGTATATTGTGTGAGCATTTTCCTGTCTTTGCACTTAGCACCCTCATGTCCACAACATTTAAAGGTTAGCTTGGGTTCTTGTTCTTTAAATTCTGTCAAAGGTCTTTGGAGCTGGACAGCCAAAATAATTGTGTATGTAGGGAAACGTGAAAAATCTGAAGCCTCCACTATGAATTCTGAGAATTGAATCCTTTTAAAAAAAAAAAAAAAGTAGGATTTGAAGGTCTTGTTTGCTCTTTCCCTGCTTCCACTGGCACCACCTTGTATAATCTTTTCCATAAACAGATCAATTTCCATGTTAATAATAGATTAATTTCTTTAATCCTTCCCTGAATGGCAGCTGCAGGTAGGTAGCTCCACACTCTCACCAATTCTGAAGCTTAGCGCAACTTTCTTTTAACTTTCAGCATAAAGGTATTAATTTGTTCTTAGGCCAGCATTGTCCTTCGCCTTTGAGTTCTTCTCCCCCTCCGTTGTAAGTTCTCTCCTTCACCCTAATGCATATATTGTTGTGTCCTCACTTCGTCTGCTCTGCCAATCAATCCGTGGTGGTTTCTCTTGCAGCATAGACTGTCCCCTGGCCATCCTAACCGTCCTGCTGTGCCTTTTCAGGTGGGGGTAGGTCACTAGAATCAGATGACTTATCTCAGCTGAGATCTTGTGCTCTCCACAGTAACACTGGTACTTCTCCATCCCTCCGGAGAGTTTCCCGTGATCTTGTTTGTCCCTTTTTTTCAGACTTACCATGTTGATAATGTACAAGCATCCAGAGGTCAACCAGTTCATCTAGGCTCTTCTACTGAGCTCCACTACTGGAAAGGGCTAGCTGGGAATTCTTGTTAATCATCTCTAAGCACATGGTCATGCAGTTTTGTATGTCCAGACTTCATCTGGTTTCTGTTATATCAGTCTGGATGCTTCTCCAGTTCCTTGTGGAAACTCTAGCCCTCCCTGCATTGATGGTTCCTCCTGAAGCTCTGTGTAGTTCAGAAGTCGGTTTCGATTCCTATCAAATGTAGACTGGTACTTGGACAAATTGCAGCAATTTTAACTTGTTCCCAAAATGTCTCCAACTTGTAACACATTTCTGTTTTAACTTTAACCAGAAAACCAAATAAAATTATAGTTACGCAGACGGCATTAGTCTAATTACCCTGCTCAACCCACTTACAAACAGTTGTCTGATTACCCAGTAACACAAATGCTCAAGTGACCAGAACTAAGGTTCGCTGAGTGTTCAAGCTTTGATTCTCTATTTATTTTTCCTTGCAAAATTATCACTCTGATGGTGGATTCACTCTGATGGTAGTGCTGAGCTTCTTTTTGATGGAAAGGTGGTGGGGAGGAAAGCAGAACATATATTTTGTAGACACTGGCTTACTCTGGTACTCGTTCATTAGTAATCCACGTTAGTCTGTAGCAGACCATTCTGACTGTACTCATTGCCAGCTCCTGAAGATGCTTGCTGTCACGTACTGTGCAGTTGGTCTTTCAAAATAAAGAAAAGGAGACAGAAAAGCATCCATACATGTTGTATAGCGGCAGAAGCGATTCTTAAAGAAGTGTCCTCTTGCTAACTTCAGAGCTGGCTGGCTTCTAGGCAAAAGGGATGGGGATTACAGCCCAGGGTGTTTGTAGCAGCTTCGCTGAAAGACGTGTGAGAAGATACTCTGTGTACTGAACCGAATCTCTGTCCACTAGGTTTGAGAGCACTGTGCAGGTTGGCAAACTGCAGGACCTTATCAACCGAAGTAAGATGGCGAGGTGTAGAGGACGATTTGTTTGCCCAGTCATTCTGTACAAGGGAAAGGTAAAGCTTCATGGGTTACCTGTCTTATTTAGCAAACGACCTTTCTCCCTGCTGTTTGAACTGTGCAGCCACGTCTTCAGTTGGTTGTCACCTTTCCGAATGCTGTAAAAATCTGTTCTTAGGTACAAGCAGGCAGCCTGTAGTAGTAGGTAGCATTTGCTGTCTAGGCTGCGTAAATCATCTGTGGGGACTTCAGGCTGCGTAAATCATCTGTGGGGACTTCAGGCTATTTTACCCCGCCATGTCATGAGCATTGCCCCAAAGAGCTAACATTCTCTCCATATGCGTGTCCCTTCTGGACCAAAGATATTTGGTCTTTGAGAGGGGAAAGACAACTATTGTCACTTTCTGCCCCTTACTCTTCCCAGCAGTGAGCTCCCTTTGCATAACTTTTCTCTCTAAAGAGAAGTTTCCCTTGTCTGTTCCCTGGGGAGGCAAGATTGCATAAATGGTCTTACGAATGTGTGGGCTTGTCTGCAAGGGGATATGTAAGAAAGTGAAATTAGATTCATTTTTATGTGGATTACTTAAACTGTATTGAAGCCCTGTAGGAGTAGTCTCATTTAGAATTTAAGTAGCTTAATTCAGTTTTCTTAGTTCAATTTAGAAACACAGTATGAATAGCAAAATCATACCTGTGACAATTTTAATCTAGCTTGACTGAAGCCATCGTGGGCTGAACCTGCTGACCTTTTTCTGCAGGAGTGAACGGCCCAGACTCATACTGGGACCATCTATAATCTTATCCACAGGAATGTGGAAATAAAGCTCAAGCAGGTTATTAACAGAGTATGGACGTTGCTAACTTGGCAGAAATTGACTGTATTAGTGAATGGGAGAACTGGAGATGAAAATGTGATTTTTAAAAACTAGCTGCAGATAAAGGCACTTAGGAGTTTGATGTGTTTGGAGAACTCGATCCGGACCAGGGTTGCAGGGGAGACTGCTGAGAGGCGGTAGCTGTAGGTACCAACCATTTTTATGTAACATGACAGAAAATAGGCCAGAGACCTGGTAAGGGAAAGACTTCTGGAGCATGTGTGGCTAATAACAAAATCTTCCTTCAGCATATTTGCAGATCAGCAACGCTGGCTGGCTGGGGAGAGCTCTATGGACGCACTGGCTACAACTATATCTTCTCAGGTGAGTCAGGAGCCATTTGTCGCCGTCTGCTTGGTAAGGCTGGTCAGTGCTGGGACAGTGACCTACACACGAGAGCAAGCTCTTCCTGAGAGCCGATGCAGAGCTCTAGCGTGGACCTGCTTGTTCAAGCCCTGCATAATAGAGCAAAGACTGAAACCTCGTGTCCATTTCTGAACACCATACTACAGGGCAGAGTGCCGTAGCACATCAGAAGCAGTGACAAAAGAACTTGAGGCTGAAGAGTGAGTTATGGGAAGCAAGTAGGCAAGTAAGGCAGCCCAAAGGATTCAGGGTACTGATTCCCAAACATCGGGGGTGGGAATAACGGAAGAAAGAGGATAAGAACTTGCTGTTGCTTGGCTAATCATTGGGAATCAAATCCTGCTAATGGTGAGAGATACTGGACTCTAGGGAAAGCTCTTCAGGGATATATTGGGTGTCTGTAGTGTGGGAGCTGAAACTTGGCTTAACAAAGCACTGTGTAGCACTATTGGGGTGTCCTTCTGGCTGTCAGTAATGGGTTTGACCTGCCTAGGTCCTTTGCAATGACAAGGGAAGACTGGGCTACATTAGAAAACGGGCTTTTCAGGAAGAGGAAATGTGGGGAACTATTGAGAGCACTTATGTGTGGAGAGAGGGTGCCAAACCATGACCTTTTGCGGCACATGCGTGTCTTGTCGGATTGGGGATTGGGTTGGTTTACACAAGCTTCAGTTCTTAATGCCTTCTTCGCAGGAGGTTCTGACGATGCTTGGGCAGATGCAGAAGACATTTCAGAGGAAGATTCTGCGCTTAGGTTTGTATGCATTACTGGGATGGGGAAAAGGGAGTTTGGACCAAAGCTGATTTGGCTCAGCCACTCATTTCTGCTCTTTCCTAGGCAGGGCTTTGGGTACAGGCTTGAGACCATCACCAAGCTCAGAGTCTTACTTTCCTTGCTTTTGAAAAAGAGTCTTGAATGCTAATGGCTGGCTGAACCCAGTGTAACTGAAGCCTGCTAATCTCTTGCCAGAGGGAAGGGCTGGAGACAGGAATATATAGAGCCATTTTAAAAGGTGTTTGAATTACACAGGTGTGTTTACTTCATCAAAAAGTACATCTTCAGGCTGGAGAAATTGTTCTGTATCTTACGTGCTTGTTGCAGAACAACGTGGGGAGGGACCCTAAGCACAAAGTTTGCAGTATCAGTTCATTGCGGAGTCTGACTCTGACCTGTGGAGACAAGGCTCGTGCTATGTGGCTTATGGCTAGAAGCGGTTCAGGGAAGAACTGTGGCAGTATTGTGTAGAGAATCAGATTCAACACGGTCAGTCTTCCATGCTGATCTTGCTTTGTCTTGTTCTGTCTTGCAGAAATGCAGACTCCCAGCTGTTTGACAAGGTCAGAGGGCACGACATCAAGCTGCTTCGATACCTGTCTGTCCGATATATCTGTGACCTGATGGTGGAAAACAAGAAGGTGAAGTTTGGCTTGAAGTGAGTCTGGGTTCATTTGTTTTTCTGCAGGCTTTGGATTGCAGCTAGCGTAGCCCTTACGTGTGAATTGCTATTGGGCGTGCACTCAGCATCCTGGGAGCAGTCCCTGGAAGTACTACAGCAGGATGAGTTAATGCTATAAAGAGAACCCCAAGGTTTTAGGCCAGAGAAAGCTGTATCAATGGGCAAGATAGCTGCTTTCATCTGTCTTCAGCAGTCTAAGTAGGTTTTCTCTGTAGAGCTTGCGGTGATGTGACAGTCACCCCTTCAGAAAGGGGAGAGTAAAGGAGCCCTCTGCTTGTGTATAGGAACAGAGGGAGATGTTTCTCCTGATATTTCTCTCGGAGGAAAGCTTTAGTGGTTTTGGGTTATACCTGTTTATTTGGATGTGTTAAGTAAGTTCTGCCCCTGCTCACTACTGAGTCAAGTCATTGTGCAGGGAGATGCAACAGGTAGCTTTTTGGGTGCTAGTATCTCTGTGAAAAATACTCTACAAATGTCTGCTGTTTTCCTCTTGTCCTGTGCAGTGTGACGTCTTCTGAGAAGGTGGACAAAGCTCAACGTTATGCTGATTTCACGCTTCTCTCCATCCCATACCCAGGTACAGGACTGATGTCCAGAGGGACTCCCAAGGGACAGGTGACAATCCGTTTCTGGGGATTGGGAACTACCTGTGTGTATGTGTGTATGGTGAAATGTCTGTGGCTTGCTGAATGTTTCCTGTGCTCCCTCTGGAGAGAAGCTCTTTTAAACTGAGAACAGTGCAATGAATCTGGATGCTCTGGCAGTGTGAGTCAGCATTAGGCACTCTTTGAGGTGGCAAAATAGTTTCTCAGCAGTTCTAATTAATTCAAGCACGGAGAAAAAGTCCCAGAGGTGGAGCTGGGGTTAAGATGGCCTTTGACACCCCCTGCAACTCCAAACTACTACTTGATGCAAAATATATATCTTGCTCTGTGTTACGTAAAACCCCAATTCTTAAGAGTATTTGCTAGTCCTAGCGTTCCAGAGCACCACTGTAAGATATCCTCAGTGCTAGGCAGAACTGTTAACCCGAGCCTGCAATGTACGACTGAGATGCAGACCACTCCAGCCCGTCTCCCTGGCTATATTCGTCCCTGTGCCTAGCAACCACTGCTGGGTCACTTGCTGCACTCTTAAAGATGAGCTGAATATTGCTGCCTGCCTGCTGATGTCAGGCTTGGTGATAGGATTGGATGCGAGACTGCGGTGCTTGAGGTCTGTCTGCAAGAAAGGACTCTTCTTTCTCCCTTGCGCACAAAGAAAGAGAGAGGAGAAAAAAACCTAAAAACCAACAAAACTGTTGTGGGTGATCCAACCCCAAACTTTTCCTTGATTACTAGTTGTTGCCCTTAAACATATTTTCTTTTTTTTTTTAAGGTGTATTTCCTTTCATACAGAAATTAGTGACGATTCAGAGAAGCTGCATGAAGGTTTCTATCAAGTTTGCCATGCAGATTGGTGAGGTGTACAGAAATAATAATATTACTGGTTTCTGTAGCACACGGCACAGGTTTATGTTGCTGCCGTATGCCTCACCAAACTTGGAGCATGAGAGAGACAGTGTACACAGGTCTTTTTGTAGGGTTTGTAAAGAATGAGGAGGAAGTGACTCTATAGAGTTAAGCTGTAGAGTTGTTACTGTATGGGGATCTGCATATTGTATGCAATATTCCGTGATGGTCCTTCCTCTTCTGCCATCTGGGACAGCTGCTTTCTTTTCGCAGCTCTTCACTGCCACGCTAGAGGTAAACCTTATAAAACTGGAAATTCTTCCTGCAGATGTTGCCTGATTTCAGCACTGCTGGCCCACAGGGGAATGTTGTCATTCTGGTAAATCTAAGGCATACGCATCTAAGGATCAGCAACCCCTCTAGTGACTGGTCAAATCCCGTGATACATTCTTATCGATGTTTCCAGGTTTGCATTGAAAGAATTTCTGGTTTGTAATTTGTCTCTAAAGTTATTCCAAGATCTTGTTGTCTTAGGTGAGCGAGGCGGTGTCCAGACATGACTGTCTAGCATGAAAGACTGGGGTTCAGATGGGGTATCTGTAGAAGCTTCTCTGCTCTCCAGTGCAGAAAAACCCTCTTTTCCATTTGACTGGTAGTTGGCATTTGTAGATGTCAATACTTACTGCCATAATCCCCCATTCTTTACTGTAAGCCGTTGTTTAATTGGAGTTAAATCTCAACTGACAGATTGCTTCCTGACTGTGTGTTTTTGAGGGCTAGTCCTGTCCTTGCACAAAGATTTTTTTTTTTAAATTTTTTTTTTTTCCCCGCCATTGGAGTTACTTGTGACTTGCAGAGTAGGAATCACTGCCTGTGTTCAGTGCCTGGCACAGGGGTGGCTCGGTAATGTGGGCACCGTGGCGCGGCTGGGGCATACACAGTACATTGGGAGAGGTGTTTCATGTAGCCTACAGGCAGCTGCAGTGCTAATGGTGCTGCTCAGCTGTGACTAAGCGACTGCAGTTTGCTGCAGAGACTTCAAATAGTTGTTTGAGAAGAACAGAGCCGAAGGGCAAACTTCAGGAAGGGAGGGCCTGGGGGGAAACCTTAGAAGTGGTTATGTACCTGCTTCCTTCAGATAGGGCAATTCACGTGGTTGATAGAGGAGACTTAAATGTGAGAGAAATCACAGCCGCCTCTGACAGAGCCCTTTCTTGTTACCTGCGGCAGATGCCCTGTGAAAGTTGGCTTTCCCCGGGGCTCTGCCAGCACCTCCTTTTGCTGGTTCCTTCTCACTCAGCGTGCCAGGCTGATGCCTTAGATCTGTGCAAAAGCCAGTGGCCCTGGAAAGCATAGCTCCTTGGTGAAACCTCTTGTTTGGGAAAGAATGACATCAATCCCTCAAACTCCACATCTGCTGTGTGTTTGGAGTTTGCCCTTTGCTGTGTGAGTGTGTTCACTGCTGAGTGCTCCCAGTGCTGCTGGGAGGCCGTGCTGCACACTGTACTGATGATTACTGCTCTTCTCTTCCCGCAGGCAGCAGTTTTGATTGGTTTGGTGCTCTGGAGCCCGGGGCTGCCAGCACTTCCAGTCCCACAGGGCACTTCAGTTGTCAGATATCAGTTAGCTGAACGGTTGTTCATTATTTCTTTTTCTTGCAGGCTGTGAATTTTTTAAGGAGTACAAAGACCGGGATTATACAGCTGAAGGTCTCATATTTAACTGGAAACAGGTACATGTATCTTACAAAATGGAGAGCTGTGGGCTTTACTGGGCTTAAGTCTTGCCTCAGAGTTCCTGAGTGATGGTGTGTATGTCGTGCTTATTTCTGATCACAGGGAGGAAACCAACAGGACAAACAAAGCAGACAGTGAATGTACTAAATTATTCATTCATTGTCAAATTCGTACGTAAAATAAATGAATCATTATCCTGAAGTCCAGGATGCTTGACCTCTCATGGGAGGTATGGCTCGCTCCTGTTTTTGAATTTGATATCTTATTGATAGCCTCTGTTCTCAGTTCTGTCTTTGTAGTCTGTCTCCTGCTGAGGGAGATGGTTGAGTGGAGCAGCCCTACGGGAATTCAGAAACTAACATGCCTTGTCCCTGGCTTTCACCGTTGGGAGCACAGAAAAGCTCCTCTTGTCCAGTAGTCCTTCTAAGAGGCTATGAGTTAATTCTTACCACTACAGGTTTTTGCATTCAAAGATGCTCTGCTGAGGCACTTTCTTCTAGATGCACCATTTGGCATTTGTTGTTTTGTTTTTTCTAGAACTCGCTGCCTTCAAGTCACGGCTTTTCTCTAACCGATTGTGTTTGGGTTTTTTTCAGGATTATGTAGATGCTCCATTAAGTATCCCAGTCTCTCTGACCCAGTCTCTGAATATTGATTGGAGCGAGTACCAGGTGAGCAAGGCAGGCATCTCTGTGGGATGTCAGAGACTCAGTCAGGAAGGATCAGTAAAGATTTGAAGTCTGACTTGCTCCTCTTGCAGTAATCTGGCTCACTGCAGCCCCACTCCCACTAGGATGGTATGAAGACTTGATTGTTCAGAATAGTGGTGGAAATTCTCTACCCAAAAGCTTCCTGGCTTGGTGTGTCCTGAGGCAGCTGACTGTAATGTTAAATCTTTTTCTGTAGCTTGCGTAAAGCTTGCAATCCATTAGGGAGATATGTCGGTAACAAAGGTAAGGAAACGGAAAGCAGTATGCTTGTTCACAATCTTAGCTAGGCGTGTGCCTGCAGTGGGCAGACTTCCTTGGCTGTGGAGGGTCTTGAGAGAGATCAGCCTTCCCTTATGTGAGCAGTAGCCAAGTGACTAGGCACCGTCTTCATGGGTGTGCAAGGTACTGTCCTACGAGAGAAGAGTAGAAAATCATAATTGACCGTAGCATGTCTCCATTCCTTATTACTGTGACAGCATTGCAAATGATAATTGAACTCTTATGTTTGCCCAAGCTTCAAGATTTTACCTTTGTCTGTTCATACCAGGGAGCATCACCTTATACTGCTGATTAGCGTGCTCCATTTCACACATCAGTGGACCTACCAGTCCCCCCAGGTTTTGTCATGATTGACTGTGCTGGAGCGTGTCACACTCCGATGCTCTGTGACTGGAAGCACCACAGAACTAGCAGAGCTCCCCATGCAGGGCCAGTGTTTGTCAGTCAGCGATGTAAATAATGTTTAAGTGCTAGCATAAGCAGAATCATGGAAAAGTAGCTTGCAGTGTAGAAGCAGAACTAATGGGACCACAGCTTGTTTATGGCTAGAAGCTTGTTCACTAGAATACTGAGCAGACAGTATTTTAAAACAGATGTTAAAAATTGAAGGGGGTGTAATAAATAGACGCAGAAATGATCTGAGGATTGGAGAAGGTGCTTCAGTTAAAGCTGAAGTTCTCAGTCTGTTTAGCTAATCACAAAGGTGATGGAGGGTTGACTTGATTAATGTGTAAGTACATTTGCAGGGAGAAAATACTAATTCTAAAGCACTCTTCAATCTGGGGAAGAAAAGCTGCACAGGAAACAATATCTGCAGTCTGAAATCAGACCTTCAAATAAGGAAAAGCAGTCTTGCATGTTATTTTTGAGGATAATCTGTTGGAACATGCTGCTAAAGGAGCAATGAACTGTCACCCCTAGTTGAGGTGCTTTTCTGGGCAGGGATGTTGCCAAGTGGCAAGCTTCAGGCTGTATTTGGGGCAACTGAACAAAACTTTCTGGTTTGTGGTATAGTGAGATCAGACTGGTTGATTAGATGATTCCTTCTGGCATAAGCACAAGATTGGGATGAATTGGGCAGATAAAAGACTGTGGAAGTATGTGTTTTTCTGCCCCAGGCTGAGTGTGTTCCCCATTTCCCTACTCTTTTGTTGCCGTGCAGACTTCACGGCAGAGCAATATATTCTTTGTCTGACAGTAGTCTTAAGTGTGGTTACACGTGCACGTATGCAAGCACACAGCAAGTGTTCCATTGCTGGCGGTCAGATGTCGCTTATACCACTAACACTGTCGCAATGAGACGTGTCCCTCTCCTTGCCTTTTCCTTGCTAGTGCTATCCTGTTTACCTTGAGCTAGTTCTGGCTCTGATCAGGCCACTGAAATTCCCTGCATCTTCTCAGGACACAATGGTCAAGAGTGGCACACTTGAGCTTGTTCTGATGTTTTTCACCTGCATCTCTTGTAGTGCTGGAGGTCTCTGAGTTCAGAGCCCTTCTGTGGTGCTGCTGCTACTTGGGTGTTACTGTAGAAGTTCAGTGCCTGTCTGGAGCAGCTGGGAGTGGGTCAGCCCTCCCCAGGCAGCCTGCTGGGGCCATTTACAAGGGCCAGAGAGTTTTGAGCAAAGTGCTTGGGTTGTGGGAAGGGGCTGCTGACCTTGGCCTGCTCACCCCATCACGCTGCCATCACATACACAGCTGTAACATGGCTGCTGAGCCATTTGGTAAAGTGCACGTATGCAGGGGGCTGCAGAACTGGGTCAGCGCTCCGCAGGTGTTTGCTGGCTCACATTAGTCTCTCTGAGCATGGTCTGCTTGGAGCTTTGGGGCTGCAGGCAAGCGGGTTCTGTGCCAGCTAGGCAGACAGGAGAGATGGCCTTTTATTCCCCCCCTGCCCCTGCCTGGTCTCTTGTCCCAGAGTGCCTTTTGTAGAGGATGGGGGGGATTGATTAGAGCACCAAGGGAGTCAGTCACTCTGAGGAATGGCCACAGGGTTATTTCTGCTTTCCTCTTCTTCTGGATAGAGAAGCCAAGAGCATGGTGGGCTCTGAACTGCAGAGCAGCCTTTTGCTGTGGGCAGACCCTTACCATCAACACTTCTCTTTCTGCAGAGCTGGGACCTTGTTCAACAGACGCAGAACTACCTGAAGCTGCTGATCTCCATCATCAATAGTGATGGTAAGGCAAACTCCTTGCTCCCAGCAGTCTAACTGGAGCAGTCACTGTCTCCAGAAGAACAGCTGATGGTATTAGTGCCAGTCTTTATAGAGAGCTTCACTTCTCTCCCTTCAAAACAGGGTGATGGTCCTAGCATCTCAGGGTTCCAGCTCCCCTCTTAGAGATAGAGGGACCTGCTGATCCTTTGAAGACCCCCTCTTCCCAAGAGTGGAGGGGTATCTGAACACTTTGCCTGAAGTTTTACTGCTTTAAAGCTGAAGGGAAGAAACACTTGTTCCTCTGATTGTTGACTCTTGCTCTTATTTTACTGGACATCTGTGTTTTGTGCCCCCAAACCAGGGTCTCATTAGGTGCCTGTTTAAGAGCCCCTTTCACCCTCTGTCGTCACTATCACCCCAGCTCCTTGAAGGGGTTATATTGCTTTATGTTGACATCCTGTTCCCTCTGAGCACTGTGACTTTGTACCTTGCACTGTTGGATAGATGGAGCCGTGGCTGGCTCCACCAGCACAGCCAACTACAGACTCTCCTGCAGTAGTTGTGTTGGGACACACTGCGAATTTTCTGGAGAGCGTAGGAGCTGTGCCTCTGCTCAGTGTGTATCAGTAGGAAGGTTGGTGAGACTGAAAAAGTGTTCAGTTGGAGCAGGTTTCTCTCTGATGTGGGGATAGATTGTGATAGTGGGTTGCCAGTGGGAAGGTATATGTTCTGGGTAGCAAAGTGATGTTCATACCTAGTGACTTCATGTCCTGAGCAGCTGTCAGGACCAGGACAGCACATCAGCTGGGGCTGCTGACAACCCAGGACACTCTGAGCAATTTGTTGGCTGCCCTATTCAAGACAAAATGTTCTGGCTTGGTGGCTGAGCCTGGGTGGTAGGGACAGAGGGTAGCTTGTCTCTACAGATTTGCCATAAAGAAAAGGCATTGCTCTTGTTGCAACATCCTTTTTTTCCTTCTCCTTCCTACCCCTTCCTGGAGCAGATGACAGCGGGCTCCTGGTGCACTGTATATCCGGCTGGGATCGAACTCCCCTCTTCATCTCCTTATTGCGCCTCTCCTTATGGGCTGTGAGTACCTGGCTGACCTGCTCTGCTTCTGGGGGTGATTGCTTGGAAGGTGAATGACTGTGTCACCGGGAAGTGGTGATGGAGCAGTTAATGTTCCTTTTGACTATCTTGGCTTCAGAGAGCGTGTGGATTGGCTTTGATGTGGAGCCCAACATGCTGTCCTGCCATCAGACACGGTATCACAGGCAGGTAGAGCAAGCTGGGCATCTTGGATCACCATGACAGTTTTCAGTAGATCATGAATTCCCAAGTCCCCATCCCCAGGGCTGCTGCCTGAAGGCTGTTCTCATTTGCTTCGCAGGATGGGCTGATCCACGCGTCCCTGGAGCCGTCTGAGATTCTCTACCTGACAGTGGCCTATGACTGGTTTCTCTTTGGGTAGGCACACTAAGTTTTACTCACATATGCATCCCTGCGCAGCAGGGGAGAAGCCTTCAAGGGGTCATCTTTGGTGTTTGCTCACAACCAAGGGTGGATATTGGGGCAGCTTCCAATGAGCTGTGACAAGAGGGGCTGATGCCTTTTTTTACCTGGAGGCTCAGGCATCTGGCCATTCTTGACAGCTTGTGCTCTTCTGCTGATTCTGGCTTCCAGCGTGTGACTGAGCTTCCCTTGCTCTCTTTCCAGGCACATGTTAGTCGATCGACTCAGTAAAGGAGAAGAGGTGAGTGTCTGGTCGTGGGCAGTGGCTGAGCACTGCTTTTTGTTCTCAGGGTACTTGTTTATGGCAGCAGCATTCACTGCCTGCTTCTGGTAATATCAGTGGCCTGGCTGGGCTCTAAAAAGATTGTTCAGGTGCTGGAAATACAAGATAGGAGCCTTGCCCCATCACTTCCTGATGCATAAGGTGTGGGATTGCTTTTCTCTCGGGCTACAGTTTGGTTGGTGGGTGTCAGTCCTGTCAGTTCCCCTGCTGTGCCATTAGTGTTCAGGCCCCTGGTGAAAGGGTGCTAGGACTTGCTATTCAGCTCAGCAGTGAGAAAGGGATGCTTAAGGCGTGTGACTCCTGGGAGCTTGGAAATAAAGCTGTATAGGCTTGTGTGCCTGTCCTGAGTGCCAGCCCTCCTGTCTGGGTGCTGCAGCCGCATGTGGCTCACATGTCATCGCGGGCTCATGGAGCAGCTTGTGCTGATTCCAGCGTGTGTATTTGGTGGGGTGTATCTGTGGGTGCATAGATGGGTCTGGGAGCCAGTTAAGCTTAGTAGAACTAATTCTCTTCAGATCTTTCACTGTTTAACAGTAAAAAATGATTACTCTGACTGTAGTTGCAGTACACTGCAATATCATTTTTGGATAGAAATCAAGAGGTGGGGAGCATGTCTAACCCTGTTGCTAATCTCCTGCTCCTCAGACTCTCATCTCACTAGGGAATCACCTGCCTCTGAACAGCAGAGCCAGGACCCTGGCCTATTTTCCATCTTTCAGGGTCCAGGACCTCTGTATTATATCGTTCCTCCCATTCATTCCTTTCCCAGACCTCTGCTGGCTCAAGCCTGGCAGTTCTGCTCTGCTCTGGTGCCTGCTTGGCCAAGGGCGGAGTCGATAGCTGCAACAGGAGAGGGGGTGCATGGCTGCCTCTAGCATTCCCTGCTCCCCACTGCAGGAGGAGAAGGGCTCGGCTCTGTGCAGGGAGATGGGGTGGCAGAGGCACAGCGGGGGGAATGCTGCAGAGCAGACTGGTGCGTGGCAGGGCACAAGCTTGGGACCACAGAGGCTGCAGGTACCGCATGCTTCCAGGTGTGATACAGCTGTGGTGCCGAGGTGGAGCATGCGGCTCTAACCCTGCTAGTCCTGGGTTTGCTGCTTACCTGGGTGTATAAGCAGCTGCGGGGGGGCCATCTCTTTTCCATTCTGCACTGATGCCATAAGTACCTGCCGTGTGCTTGCAGCATGTGTGCAAGGCCTTGATAAGGAGACTTGTTGTACACCTTCCTTTCTGGGCCTCCCCATGGCAGGGAACAGAGGATCAGTTTAACATGTAAGAGAAGGCTCAGGATGGGATGGTGGCAGCCCATGGCACATTGGAGGCTGGTAGCTGCAGATTTCTTGCTATCTCCTTCCTGCCAGCACCTCCCCACCAAGATAAGAGGCTGCATGGAGCCTCGGGTTCATTCCTGAACCGCTCTTCTCTCTCCCTTTGCTCAGATTTTCTTTTTCTGCTTCAATTTTCTGAAGCACATCACCTCTGAGGAGTTCTCTGCTGTGAAGTCGCAGAGGTAAGGAGCCTGTGCCTGCTGCTGCATGGGCTGCAGAGCCGGGGAGCTTGTTAGTGCTGTTCCTTTGGGGAGATGGAAGCCCTGGTGTCCTGGCCCAGTTTTCTTTAATTTATTCTGCACTCTGAAGGCTGCAAAATGGGGCCGAGGCTTGTGAGGTGCCACGTTGTGCTCTGAAAAACTGTCCATGCTGAAATGTGCTCTCTGCTTAATGACTGTCCGTGGCTGCTTTAGCACGGATGAACCCAGAGATGTGTGCTCTGGCTCAAGCAGGCTGCGCAGCAAGCTCCGTAAGGCGCTGCCAGGGGGAGTGGGGTGGCTGGTTTTTAACAGACCGCTAAACATTTAACCCCTTCCTGTTTCGGGAGGAACAGAAAGAAACAAAGCCCACCCTGGAGGCTCTGAGTAAGCACACATCTGCCTGCAGCCTGTTGCCACCCTCTCAAAGCACAGGGCGTGTGGGCTGGGACTGTTAGGAGAGTCGGATACCGTACACCGGCCCCATCCCCTCCCCTCCGCCCCTGCACAGCTAACTCCCCGCTACTCTGATCCACTGTATGCTACAGAGATCTGGCTATGGCCAGCTTCCACGCAGCTCTGAAGCATGGCTGAGGTAACTTTGTCTTTCCTTCCCCAGAAGGAAGAGTTTGCCACCTGGCTTCACCCTGGAGGAGATCTGCATGCTCAGTGAGTGCTGCTGCCGAGCATCAGCACCCCTGGGTGCTGGTAATGGTTGACTGCTTGGGGGCTTGGGTTCCCAGCATCAAGGTGACTACAAATGGGTATGCTTCCCTTGGGGCCTCGCAAGAACGCGGCCCCAGGGCACATGGGAAGTGTATTGCTTAAAGGGGAGAGAAAGTGAGCGAGACCAAGCTGGTCTTCAGGTAGCTCTGTTTTCTTTTCTCTAGAGCAGAGAGACAGAGGCAGCACCACAAGTCTAAGCAGCGACTTCTCCTTGGGGATGGAAAGTTCCCCTGGAGCAGCTGGGAGCTTCACCTATGAAGCAGTGGAGCTGATGCCAGCAGGAGCACAGGCTCAAGCAGCATGGTGAGGAGATACCCACTCAGTGGGCTGCAGAACAAAAGGGGCAGGCTCTGAGCACGGTAGAAAAGATATTTCTGAAGTCCCTCGTCCTCAAGGTCTGCTCTCTGTGGCATGGGTTCTTTACAGGGGAGGAAGGAATTTGGCTGTCAGAGGCCAAACTGCAATTTGTGCTACAGAGCTTTGCACCAAAAATTGGAGACCACCCCATGTTAAAGACTGTCAGGCTTCTGTGGGGATGCTCCTGAAGTTTGTCCCCTGATGAGAGTAAAGCAGCTTTTTTTCATTTTCACCAGTTTCACTGTTAAACTTCATCCAGAAAGGATTTCATTACTTTTAAAAGATGGTTCCAAGCTACCAGAAAAATGACATTTGGCAGCAGCCTCCCCAGGGAAAAGTGGAGACAGTTTAGCTGCCCTAAAATGAAGCTTAATCAGTTTATGGAAGAGATTATACAGGGGAGTGTCTGCAGTTAGTGGTAGGTGGGCTGAGTGGCCAAGAATCCCCTCTAAACTTTAGCCCCTCTAACAGCACGAGCTGAAAGCAGGTTGCTGCCTGCAGCACTGCTTAGAGATACTTCTGGGGGAGAATATGAAATTCTCAGTGCTTCTTATTGATAGAGGGTCACATAGGACTCGCCTGGGGATGCAGGTGCTGTCTGGAAGCAGGGACTGGGGAAAGTGTCTGGCAACTCTGCTGCTCTGGGACAAGTGTTGTTCTTGCTTGTGGAGTTTCTGGTGCTGTTTGGGGATTTAAGAACCTTGCTGTAGGGTCGCCCCTCTCAGTTTAATTTTTCTCTCCTCTCCCTCAGCACATGTGAAGATGCTATTTTATATTGCAATTATTTTAAATTAAATCTGGGTTGTGCTGGAGGCAGTTGTCCTCTGGGACTGAGCCTGCAGCCATGCTAGTGGCAGCAGCCTTTCTAAAGCACTTTGATTCAATTTATAAAATGCTGAGGAGGGGAAGAGAGAATCTTCCTGCAGAATTACAAAATGGAGATGGGGAGTCCCAAACTGCCTTTGCCAAGTGAGCAGCACAGAGTCCTGTTCAACACACAGAGCCTACCTATCCACAGCACAGTGAATGCAGCAAGCAGCAGAGAACAACTTCCCACTTGCCTGGCTGCAGGGTAGTAAACTGGAAGCATTTATGTTGCTCTGAGTGCTCAGGACATACAGACTAGATCCTGTAGCATAAAACCTATACATGATTTTCACAAGATGTGAAGTGGCCAAAGCATGCTGGAAGAGATCTGCTGCACTTGTGTGTATCGGGGCTTGATTTTGTGATGTGTCTTCTAACTCTGGTTTCCTTTCATTCCTGTTGAAGACATCGGGCTGCGTTGGGGCTAGCTGCTGCTACCACAGGGATAGTTTGGGCCCATGCTGTGGCCATGAGCTTGGGGAAGGGAAGGTTGTGAGCCTTGCCATGCCATGTGAGCCTTGCCCCTTAGCGAGGGGACTGGTCATGGATGTCTTGCTGCAGGCTGTTGTGGCTGTGTAGTCTGGAGAACAAGGTAGGGCTTGCTAGAAGCTGGGTGAGCTGGGCTGTGCATAGCGTGAGCAGGGAGGGGAGGGGGATGTGTTGTCCTGAAAACAGGTGGCCTGGAGGTCTCCTTGCAGGGAGAGGCATTTGGATTTTAGCTGTACAAGCCTGTTTCTGCAGGCTGTGCTTGGAGATGTTGGCAGCTATGATAACATGAGGTGAATAATGTTTGAGAGAGGCTGTGGTGTGATGTTTGAGGGTGGACACACTTCAAGAAATGAAGAGAGGATGTCGTGCTTTCCACTGTACAATGAGCCTGTCTTTAGCTGCACTTGCTGACAGTGCTCAAGATCTCAGTCAAAGCTGAGATGCCCTTCCAGATTCCAGGAAGAACAGCTTTCTTGAGTTTGTTTGCTTCAAACTTTTCCTCTTGAGTTTGTTTGCTTCAAACTTTTCCTCTTGAGTTTGTTTGCTTCAAACTTTTCCTCTTGAGTTTGTTTGCTTTAGACTTTCCCTTTTTACTTGTGTACGTAGGGAGGTCCTTGTCCAGTTCACTGTGGTTTTGGAAGGGCAAAAATTTTTGGCACTCCTCCAGAAAAAGAGCTGATGTAAGAAAGAAAATCTTCTGAATGTGGAGCAGCAGTGATGTGAATTAGTCCCAAATATGTGTGCCTGTTTGGCGTGTAGCTGGATGGTACTGTGAGCTAAGGCCTGATGCAGCAATGGACAGTGAATCACACCCAAGTCTGAATGTGCTAGCTAGAAAAGAAGCCAGAGCAGTTCCAGGCTGTCAGCACAGGCAGGGAGAGGACCGAAATGCATCTACATCTGGAGTGACTGTCAGCTCTGAGCACATGGTCAGAAGTGTGGTCAGTGGTGCCTGAAGGGAATCACTAAAAGGGAAAATAACACTGGTGGTGTGTCCCTGTCACCCTCGTCAGTGCGCGGGAATGCCCGCCTGGGCTGAGCTCCTTGGCTACACTCGGTAGAGTTAGAGCGGATTGAAATAGTCTTTCCCTGCTGGGAGGCCCCTTGCTTGAGGCATTTTTACAGCTAGACTAAACAAAACAATCGTTGTATGTGTGTGGGCTGATGCATTCTCCTGTCTGTGATTTGCAGGTCATGTGGATGGTGATCTGTAAGAGAATGGGCTAAGATGGGTTGAGCTCAGTGTACTGACAGTCACTGAGCCGTTACCCATGACTCATGGTTCCTTGGGAGGGAGGAGGGCAGGTTCAGTGGGAACAAGAGCTTGTAGCTGCTGGGGTAAAATCCAGCCTGTTGTGGAAAGGCTTCCTAGTTGGAGTACGTGGGAAAGCCAGCTTTCTCACCCAAGTCCTCTGTTCCACAGGAGGAAGAGCTGTGCATCGTCACCACAAGCCGTGCTCTGGAGCAGGGCACAGCAGTCTGAAGACAGGCTGCTTTCTGCAGGGATGGTCGAAGTCAAGTCCTCCAGCTCCTCCTCATCAACCCATTCTGATAACTTCCTGAGGATTGGGAGCAGCCCACTGGAAGTGCCCAGATCCAGGTGAGATGCGACAGAGTAGAGCATTTCTCAGCAAAATGAGTGTCTGGTAAAGGGAGTACAGGGCTGCACTTGTGTGGCTCTGAGAACCCTGGAGCACACGTGTTTGTATCTACAAACAAGCCTCTCCAGCCTGACCTTGTGTGAAATGCTGACCATTAAACACAGAAAATCCTCCCTCAGCCCATTTAAAGGAGTGAGGAACTGTGCCGATAACAGCTAGGTGTCTTCTGCCTGTCCTCAGCGCATGCCTCAACTCTCTGAGCTCTGGCATCTCTGCATCCTGCATGCTTGGAGCTCGCAGCGCTTTTTCTGTCAAATGCATCCACAGGGTTTTGAAATGGCTGTGTTGTGTGGGGGAGGAAGCCTTTCAAACCAAGCAGACCTCACTCTGCATCTACCCTGTCCCCCTCTCCACCTGCTGACCTTCCTGACACTGCAGGGTGGAAAAACTCTGGGTGCTGGTGGCAAGCAGAGATAGAATCTGCTGGGAGCAAGCTGCGAGCGCTGTGCCAGCACAAAGGATTTCGCCCGGAAGGCGGTGTGTTCCTGCTGGGCAACCAGGGAATGGGGACCCTGGACCTGAGCCTAATCTCATGCCATGACAAAGGATATTCTGGCACCCTTCTGGAGTCTGATGCTGTGGTAGGGCAGAGCAGAGCAGTGAGCGAGGCTAGGGAAGAAAGAACAGAGCCTGTGGAGCAAACACTGTGTGTTTAGGCCGACAGGGGATAAAGAGGCTCTTAGATAAAAGGTTGCTGTTAACAGCATCAAATGCTTGTGTAGTCTCTGCAGGTTTTCTGATGAGTCTTTTTCTAGTGATTCCCTTCAGAAACAGCCACCAGCCAAATTTTAGTACTCTCTCATCACGTGGAAAATAAAATTACAAACAAGTAAAGCATTGAAAATTTATAAGACTTTCTTACCAAGTTTCTTGATTCCAGAGAAAAATCACTGTCCGACAGTTTTCATAAATGATGCTAACTGTTCTCCCTGGGGAAAGAGCTCAATAGGATGTTTTTGAGTTGTTGCTGGGGCCCACCTCTACGTTCTCTGTAGGATGAAACAAATCTCCCAAGAAGAGAAGAAAATACAGGAGAGAAAGCAGCTTGTCTTGGGGGCTGCTTTAGTTCACGATGGTAATGCACAATTCCTGTGTGTGGTCTCATACCATTCCCAAGACGTGAGAGGCTGTTCAGCACTGGACTGGTAGCGAGCTTGCAGCAACGCTGTAGAAGAAGCGGTTTATAATGCTTCAGGCAGACTCCGCTCTGCGAGAGCGAAGAGGAGAAACAGAGTAAGGCAGAAGAAGCACCATGGGAAGGGGCTGAGCACACAGTCCCCGGGATTTGCATTCCATGGGCTCAGAGTCGGTAAAGCCAGCAATTATCTTTTCTCTGGCTGTGTCTGGATGAGGTGTCTATAAGCTTTTGGATTATTAGTGCCCATTGGTGTCAGGTGTTCAGAACCAGCACCCCCAGGGCTTGAGGCAGCAGGCAGGCACGGTGGGGAAGCTTGTTACTTCCAGGCCAGAGTCCCTGGGGGTGGCTTTTCCCTATCCCCAATAAATATCCCTGAGAAGGAGTTGCAGTATTCTGTCATTGTAAGAAGTAAACATTCTGTGAATTCCACTATAAACATTTTTCTGACCTTTATGATAGCTTCTACCATGGCACAAAGCCTTTATAACCCTTCAACGCAGAAAGGTTGCACCAGACCACTCCCGGTCCCTGTTAACTTTTGTAAACAAGGCAGTGTGAAGGGCTGGGCTAGAAAAAAGTACATGACGGGGGACTAGGGGATAAAAGGGGAACAAACCCCTTGCACAGCCTGGAACCAAGGGGATGGGAGAAGGGAATCAGTTGTGAAGCCAAAGCAGTGATATCGCACGCAAAGATGCTTAGCCTGCTACACTTGTGCTGGGTGGAGACTGTACACCCGTATACTCTCCATCTCTGGGGTCACCTGGTTTTGCCCTGCTCCTCTTGGTGTGTAGGCTGGAGGAAATAAGCCTAGAGACCCTGCAGGGAGTGGGTGGAATTGTCAAGGCAACGGCTGAACTGAGCTTCTATCAAACCAAGTCTTCTGGCACGTTCATGTTCCTTTGCCTCCTAGTCCATTGCCAGATCAGTCAGCCTGTGCCCTGCCTGGCTTCCCTGGGGTAACACTGCTAACAGCTCTGCTAGCTAAGGACTTGAGCAGTGCGTTGCCTTGTCAGACGTTGACGTGGCTTGCGCTTTTTGGGGCCTGGACATGGTATATTTACTCCAGAGAGAGGGATTATGTCACTCCACTTGGCTTTGGTCTCCCTGCTTGGACAATGTTAGTCTGAATTTGTCTGGTGAGCTCCATGCAGGTAACGGATATCACAGTACCTTCAGCCACCATTTCCCATCCTGAAGGAAGAGTCCCATTTTGGGTGGAGAAGGATTGTATCTGTGATGGAAGGAAGAGGTAAATTCTGTCCTTTCACCCCCTGAAAAATGGTGGGACTAGGATGGAAAGGCTGGAGCACAAAGACTGATCAGGATGCCAAAAATAGCTTTATCTCTACAGTGCTGCTGGCAGGTTAACACCCAAGGCTGTTAAGATGAAGAAACTACTGTACTTGACTTCCTAATCCTCTGGTTGTGTGGCCATAGCAACAAAACACTTAACCGCTGCAGCAGCAGTTGAGGAAAAATGGTTGCTTGTAAAATGCCAGCGGGCACCCTTCAGGTAGTTCACGTAAACAGCCCACTCCGGGTGCCGGCAGGCAGGGGAGCTGCGGCGGGAACGGGAAGGCAAGCCGGCAGAGAGAGATGAGCAGGGCCTGGGAGGGGAACTGGGGTGTCCTAAAGGAAGGAGTCGCAAATGCTGGGTCAGCCGGTGGGAGCCAGCCCCTCTCCTGGCCAGGCCACGTCAGCAGTCTGCTGCTGCCATCGCCTCACCAGCCCGTCTTCAGAGTCCTGCTCTGATCCAGAGGTCCTGGGTACCCGTAAATCCCGGGATGGTTCTTGTTAGGCAAAGCAGTACAAAGGCAAATTCTCAGCAGTCTTTCTAGCTTATCCCAATGCGATGGTAAGATCACATCTGCTGAGGGCAAACATGCATGAAGATAGTGCATAGATTATTTGCAGAGTAGGACAAGGTGCTGCTTGTTCTACAAACAGAGAGCTCTGGGTATGGCAGATAGCGTGCATTGAGTTGAACTCCCTGTGTGTGAGTGGGTAGCGGCTTGCAAACCCTGTCCTGTGTTTGCATTTGACACTAATAGTCTAAGCGTCCCATGACACTGCAGAAAAACCCTGTATCTGTGTCAGGGATTTAGCGTGTGTGCACATAGCACTAATGTGGATTAGCAGCTGGATAATCTTTGAACGTGCTTTCGCTAAGTCAATTAAACAGAACCCAAAGTACTGTGATCTGAAGAGTTGAGATCTGCAGGAGTTAAATTGCGGAGGATCTGCTTTGGTCAACAGTCAGAGAACTGCCTTACTTAAAGGGCTGCAGGTGGTTCAGGTGTGGGTCTGGAGGAGTGCAGAGAGGGACAGAGAAGCTGCTGTCCCTTGGCTTTGGGTGTTTTGTTGGTAGTGATAAGACTGCATGCGCACCGTGTGTCTTACAGCCACCTGGCTTAGAAGCTGCATCTGCGATGTGACAACTTGGGATAGCGACCGCAGCAGGACAGGAATTGTTTACAGGAATGTTTTCTGGAACTATTGCACGCTTATGCCACCAAATGTGCTTGCCGGCTGGCACATGACTGTGCTGTAATCAAAAATGGTTGTGCTCGCAGAGGACTGGCTGCTCAGGCTGTTACGGCACTAGCACAGCCTGTAGATAGCTGCCTGGGATTCAGCCAGGGCTCTCGGTACAGCTCTCTGCCAAGTACTCCTTGCCAACATTTCCCACGCAAAGGTGGGAAAGGCTGCCCTTTACTCCAGGTTGCCACAGTCTGCCTGCACGTACAGTACCTACTTAACGCTTCAATTTGAGGCACAGAGCATATGCTGGCAAATGAGGTGCTTCCCAAATAGTCCTAGGTGCGTAGAAATATGGCAGGTGAGCAGAGGTAGCGCAGGGCGGGGTGAGAGCCTAGCTGCTGGGCACTTGGCACTCATCTCAATTACGTATTAAGAAAGGGAAGGATCCCTGACTTGCTCTGCCTCCGGTATTGGCTCTCCTCTGGTAAGAGAGTGTCCGTGTGCTCTGAAATACTCTATCTTGTGCAGCATGTTGCATGGGAAGCACTGACCTAATTAAAAGGAACCGTTCCAGGCTAGGAGTTGCCAGTTTATGGCCTGCTAGTGGTCCTTCCTTGTGTGAAGGAACAGCTTGCAGCTCATCTCTGTTTTGCTAATCTAATTTTGTTAATCTTGCACTTTTGAGGGAGTTTCTTCCCACTCGTGGACCCGAAGAGGTGGGTGTGTGAAGCTCACTTTCATTCTCTTTCTGTCTGCCATTAGATGTCTGTGGCAGAGACAGTGACTTGAAGACTTGCTGTATCTCATCTCTCCTAACCACGTCAGCTTTGCTGTAGTCGTTCGGCTGCTTCCCAAGACCCTCCACGCTGCCCTCACAGCTAGCCAGCCTCTGGCATGGCTCTAATGTGTTGCAAACCTGTTGTTCTTACAGGCTTGGGGACTGGTCCTGGTGCCCCAGCAGCCCCAACTTGCTCCGGGGGCCTCACTGAAGCCCTTTTTGCGCCTCTGCAGCAAGACTTTACAAGGAGCCTTCAGGGATAGAAATAATAGGAAGACTTTCACCTCTAGCATTGATTGGATTGCACTGGGATACAGTCACCCTAGAGGCCTGGTCTTGGTCCCAGGCCAAGCTCAGCTTTTAAGAAGCTCTGCTGCCCTTGCAGTGCAAATGCAAGATTTCCCATGCCGTGCCTTCCCTGCCTGTCTCACCCAGCCTTGGCCCCTGCTGTCTCTCAAGAGTGTTCAAGATGATTGTTGGTTGTGACACTTCCTCAGGAGCCTCCCTTGAGACGGCGTTGGGGATAGAGGGGAAAGTCTGCCACGATACCTTAGCTCTGCTGGCTAGGCTCAGATATCTAAGCCAGGAGACAGATGACCTGGACTCATTGCAGAGTCAATCAGTTTATTTAATTAATCGGCAAGTGTTTATTCTGCTGCCTGGAGGCAAGACACAGAATTGGCTGCCTTGAACTCCCTAGAATCCTGTGCTATTAGGTTAGATGTAACTTGAGTAAGTTTGCACAGCTGCTTGACAGGGTCAGGGACCCCAGAAAGGGTTAGAGCTAGAGACCCACTGAGAGTCAGTCTTGCAGGAGGTACATGATGCTTTTATCAGCCTGTCCGAGAAAGGATTCAAGAGGTGACTTGATCCACCTCCAAGAGGTGGTGTAAGGTCAGTCTAATCTTAGCTGACAACCGTGGAAGGTGACCAGCAGCTGGAAGCTGAGGCCGCATACCCATAGCAGGAAGCAATTTTCTGCTCACCTTCTTTAGCACAGACTCATCTGGCCAGTGTGGTTGGTGATACTGGGCAGAGGGATGTTTTTACTGTCCCTGGGGCCCTGGATCATGTCTTGTTCCTTTGCTTGCCACGTGGGCACAGTCTCCTAGGCAGGCTCCTGATACTACTCTTCCTTTGCAGGAACTGCAGAGCTCTGCTCAGTTCTCTTCGCCTTCACCTGGAGATCCTGCCAGAGGAGATCCACCAAGCCCTCCTCTGCCATCCAGAGTCTCCCTCTTCAAAACCTTTGTTTCTGCCTGTCCCCAAACCTATCCTCTGTTCAGAAGCTCATTGCTTGTCTGGCAGCAACGATGTCCCTGTCTACTTCAGCCCAAGCCCATTGTCTGTAGACCTCTTTACTGCTTTAGCTCGAATTCTTGTCACTGTTTGTGACACTCCTGTTTTTCCTGTCTGGCTGTGCTGCAGTCTCAGGGAGGTGACATCCTCCTCTTCCCTCTGCACTGAAGCAGTGTTCCTCTGTGCTTCTCCCTGGCTTCCTGCACTGTTCCCACTGTGCTTCCAGCATGGCACCGTGCTCTGGGCCCAAACGCTGCCTGCTCTCCTCCATCAAGCTGACTTCCTCGGCTTTATCATCCGAAGGCAGGGAGAGGGGTAGATGTCACTGAACAGCTGCTCCCCTTCCCTCACGAATTCCTTGCATCCCAGGGAAGGTTATCCCTGTCTGATCTCCGAAAGGTCTTTCTAAGAGTATATGCTGCAGTTCTGCTTTCAATGAAATGCCCTCATTCTGACTATAGTGTTACACGCTCTAGGAAAAACACCTTTTTGCAAGAAAGGGTTCTCCCAATACTTAACGCTCGCAGCACCTCTCCGGACCTCACTCCTCAGTTCATCGAGCAGCCAGAGAACAAGAGCTGTACACGGCAGGTGAAGCTCTGCTCTTCCCATTTTCTGCTGTGATGCCTTTCCAGAGCCTGAACTTCCAGGCAGTGGTGTTACCCCCAAGCTGTAGCTGCGGTAACGTTAGCACTGTGATGGGAAGCAGACATGCAAGGAGCTGTGTGACTTCCCCTTCTCCGCTTGTGCAGCCAGCTCAGGACTGCATTTCAGACTTCTCAACCTTGGCCGTATTGATCAGACTAGTTAAATGGCAGGCTTGGAATTAGATCGAGATTGCAAATAGGTTTCCCGCTGTGCATCTCCCCCCACCCTCGCCTTCCAGTCTCGCTGAGGTCCTTCTTGCTGTGGGAGATTCTGTCTTTCTAGCTGTTCTCCTGGTCTCTTGGGGAGCAGCTGCAGTGCGCCACTGCTATTCTTAGCTGTGAAGACAGCATGCAAGTACCTGGCCCAGCAGAGCTGGAGCTGGTGCACTGCTATCTGCCCAGCAGATCTCAGATAAATTATCCAGAAGATCTTGGTAGTGTGTAATTGAGTAGCTGTGCCACAGGCTGTGCTTCCAGCTATGTACACTCTGCTGTGCAGCGGGGCACAGTAATTGCTTGCTCCCCGGAAGTCAAGAGCTCTGTGTTCGTCTCAAGTGATTGTGCCCTCTTCTCTGAGATTTTGGAGGGACTCCTCAGATTCGCCTCTCAGATTTCATGCTTCCTCCTTTCCTGGTGGGAGGTTGCATACATCAAACAATTGTCCTCCCTTGGCTATTTTTCCTGTCCTAAAGATGTTTTGCTACCTGGTTTCTGGCGCAGTCCGTTCTTCTAACACAAGAATGAAAAGATCTTCAGATGCTGGGGGGGGGGAGTGGGTGCCCCGGGGTCATCTTGAGCAGTGACTGGCTCTGTTCAGATCTGGTGTTAATGCCTCAGGAGTGATCTGCTTTCTAATGGCTGCCGGACCAAGGACCTCTAAGTCTTCCTCAGCACTAACCAAGCCACAGCCTTGATTCTCTGTCAGGCCTTGCCGCTGCCCTGGGATGTGCTAACAGCCACAACAAGCAACAAGGGAGATGCCCCTTGTACAGCACGGCGTCTGCATCTGTGAGGGATTCGGGGCAGGACGTGCTGTTGCATCTCGCTAACAGGTTTCACAGTTCTGCATGGCCATCTGCTTCTCGCTGGCTCTGTCCTGTCCGGCTCCCGGTGCGTTCCTGCTGCGTTGTCGGCCCCAGCCAGCTTGGCTCTCCCCTCGCTTTCAAAGGAAAGGCTTGGCCTGGGGCCCAGCCAGAGCTGCATGTTGCACCCTGGTCCCCGAGTGTCAAAGCTGCTGGCACAGGCGCCGCTGGCAGTCAGCCCAGCGGGTCCCTGGCACCAGCGTTAGTGAAAGGCATGTGGCTGAATGACCTGACTGATCGCGCCATCTCCCTCTCTCTCTGCCCCAGATCGGCGGACCATTCTCTGCCCGGATCTTCCGTTTCCACAGACTTTGGCAGCTGGCAGATGGTGACAGGGTGTGGCAGTATTCGGGAGCAGGCAATCCTGAGCGCAGACGCCTCTCTCCCTTGCAGCTTCCCGGATGAGTTCCCTAGCACTTGCCTGTAAGTGTCTGAAACGCAGGATCTCTCCTTGGGTCTCTCGGCTGGCTGCGAGCATTGGAACTTTATCACCCCGGCACTTTTGAAGAAGCCTGGTAGCCCATAACAAGCTGTCCCATCTTCCCTGCCTTGATGCTTTCCATCCACAAATTAAGTCACTGAGTGCTCTTTGCTTATGCTGAACTCAGAAAGAAATGGGCATTTTCTCTGCCTAATGATGGAGGGATGCTTTGCTTTCTGTAGGAAGAAGAGGTTTTTCTCTCTTCTCTGAAGATGCTGAATTTGGGCGTAATTCAGTGCGTTTGAGGATGCATGCTTGTCAGGACAGGACTGCTAACCCAGATTTTCTTGCTTTTGGATCTTGCTGGTCTCCATCTCCCTGCTGGGTTCAGATTCTTGCTGCAGTAAGAGAGGGGTTTTCCTTCTGTCACCCTGATTTTTGTCTGACCACGCACAGCATCATTTGCAGGTGCTGCGTCTGGCCAGTGCAGAGCAGCAGAGACCCTGCATCCTGCCATGTAAAATGGCTGGGAGGCAAATGTTCCTCCCCAAACAGAAAGCCCACCTCTGTGGAAGCTTGAAGGACAGGAGATGCGCTTTAATTGCTGTTAGAGGAGAACCTTGGCTTGTGCCTTCAGGCTGCAAACTCTCCATCAAGAAACTGAAATGGCAGATCAGGGGGCTGCTGCCAGCTAGCCGTGCTGGAGCTGCGCTGCCAAACGCTTGCGGTCCCTTACCGAGGTCCGAGTACGTGCTTTGGAGACAGAGGACAAGCGACGTGAAAACCAATGTCTCCTGTGAGACAGGCTAGCTGCCCTGGCTCGCCTTCTCATGTGGCTGCATGCTGTGCTGCTGAGCAGAGTGGCCGCTCCCAAGTTCTGATTAAGGTACAAGACCCACGAATTGGCAGAGCAAAGAATTGCGAGGGATGTCGGACATGGCCTGGCTGGGATTTCCTCTCCTCCTTTCACAAGGACACGCTGTACTGCTTTTGTAGTTGTTTGGAGATCATTGAAGGAGTAGAAGGGACTGAAGAATGGGTGGCTGAAATAGCGGCTGCTTTACTGTGCCCTGAACCTGGCTGTGCCTGGTGGTTGTTGATCACCAGCAAGTTGTTGCTGCCCTTCTTGGATTTAACATCAGAATAAGGGAATTCAGTAGAGAGAAATGTGATTTGAAGTTGAGCTCTGAATCTGCCTGTGCTGAGACTGTAGGCTTACGCGGTTTGGAGTCCAGCTGCCTGGGACAGCTAGGTTCAAAGACAGGGGAACAGCAGTGCAGCAGATGCTGCGGGCGCTTTGCCCTGTTCAGCTCTTCACTGAGGCTGTGGGGTGCTCGGGGGCTGGGGACCGCTCGACTGCGGGTGCTGGGACCAGGGGCTGTTTGGAAGGGATGAAGAGTTCCCAAGGATGTTGCGTTGAGCTTGACCCAGGGCCTCCACTCTGTCTCTGCTCTGCATCAGCTCTGTTTGCTCAGGAGCCCATTGTGGTTTTATCCCAGTTTTTCGCGCCCCAGCACAGTATGAGTTTTTGGAAAATTAAATTCCATTTAAGTTCCCACTTTACATCTCAGCTGGCAGCAGCTCGATGAAGGTACGCTTTTCACAGCCTACTTCCTTGTGCTTGTGTGGGGCTTGTCAGGGCTTACTTAGAGCTGGGGCTTTGACAGCCTCCTCTCATCCTGCACCCCAAGCTGCAGACAAGCGGGCAGGCTGTAGGAAGTGTGGCGGGGCAGAGCGCCTGGATTTGGCAAGGAAGCATGACCTGCCTCCCTGGGTGAACTGCTCAGAGTGAAATGGTGCAGCCGGTCTGCAGGGCTTGGTGTCGGGCAGCGGCCAGCCGCTTGGCCCTGCGCCTTGGAGTGTCTCACTCCATGAAAGAAACCTAAAAATCTAAATACAAAATCTGCCCTGTAAAGAGGTGCGAGAGCCAGAAGACATGGGACCGAACTGCTGCACGCCCTCGCTTACCTCTGGGTGTGACATTTGAGATCGCTTACTCGGGTGCAAGTAAGTCCTGCTTTCATGTAGCTTATTTTTAATGCTAGCAGGTTTGTGAGTTCCACGTCCTAATTAGGTTGTCAAAAAGCATCTCTTTAATGTGTTTAGATATGTTGCCTTTTTCCTTTGCCCTCTGGCTCTTCTTTATTATCAGAGACTGTAAACAGCGGCCCGGTTGGCTGCCTCGGCATTGCTTGCTGTTTATAGGCCTCCCACCATATCCTCTTGCTGCTGTTTCCGGACCGAAGCTGTTGGCTGTGGGTGGTTAACACTTCCATTCAAATGAGCTGTGCCAATTTATAGCCAGCCCAGGCGCTGGAGAGATTAAAGAGAATTTTTTATGGGGAAACTTCGCACTGTGCCCTTGGAGTGACCTTTGAGGAATGCCTTATTCTCTCTGGGAAGCACCGGCACGTCGCAGAGGTGCCACAGCAAGGACCATTTCAGGCCGGAGGGCTTGGAACAGCTGCCTCTGAACTCTAGCCATGCTTTTCCTTGCTCCTTCAGCTGAAATAGTGCCTTCCCTCTGCTCTCTTCCCCCCACCCCTAACCAGGTGTGTGGATCAGCTGGAGAGGAGAGCAGGTCCTGGGGGAAGCCATGCCCTACTCTGCATGCAGCCCTCCTGCTTGCAGAGAGCAGCCGTGCCGGGGAGCAGAAGTAAAACACCGCTCAAGCTCTCCTCTTTCCACGGCTGGAGCGCTCCTTGGGGCTTTTGTCACCTTATGTGTCCCCTCTCATCACCCCCCTTCCCCAAAGCACTCTGTGCTGGCACAAGCGTGGGAGGCTGGGGCCCGTGGAAGCGAGGGACGGTTACAAATAGGTTGGAAGCGACCGTCCAGGCGCGGCACATGTGGACAGGCTCCATCTGGGAACGCTGTGTGAGGAGGGGAGGGAGCTGGTGCAGGGGCTGACGTCAGCCAGCACCCGCTTGGCAAAAGCGGCGCTTTCTGTATGAACTGCGGCCTCGTAAGCACCCTGGTGGGGGGAGAAACTGGGTGGGGGGGTGAAGGAGGAGACCCAGGGGAGAGCAGGAGGCTGGGGCTGCAGGAGGCCCCGTGGGAGAGCCTTGGGTTGGGTTGGGTAGGGTAGACAAGGAGGCAGTGGCACCGGTGGCTGTTGCCGGAGCCTTTTGGGGTCCGCTGCCTTGGCCATTGGAGCTAGCTGAGCACTGCGGCCCCGCTGGCACCACGGACGGAGCCCCAGCCCTGCGGCCAGCCTCCTGCCCCACCTCAGGAGCGAGAGCTGGGGTGGGGAGAGGGATGGCTGCAGTCGCTGACCTCCCCCTTCTCTCTCCTAGGCTGGTGTCGGCGAGCGACCGTGAGTCCCGGCTGGAAGAAGTGCGTTCCGCCTTTCTGGCCTGCTACAGCCGGACCATCGGTCTGAAGGCCGTGCCCCCCAGCCCCTCGGGGGCCATCGGCGGCCTCCTCGAGCAGTTCGTGCGGGGCGTGGGACTGAGAGGCAGCAGCACGCTCTGAGCGCGGCGTTCCCGGGCGCCTGGCTGGAGACCCGGGACCTGGAGGGTCCTCCCGGCCGAGCCCCGGGACCCCCCTTCCCGGTGCGGGCACCTGCAGCACCCAGCGGCCTGGGGCTGGGGGAGCGCGGGGGGCTCCGGCCGGTCTCTGCAGTAAAGACACCCGAGCTGTGCCCGCTCCTGCCTCCTCTCTGGGCTGCGGGCGGGGGCCGGCGGGCGGCGGGGCCGAGCCGGGGGGCGGCGGCGGAGGAGCCGGGCGGCGGGAGCCGCTCCGCCGGGGGCGCCGCTCGCTATAAATAGCCCGGCCCACGCTCCGGGAGCGGCGGCACCGAAATAGCGCTGAGCCGGGACCGGGAGGGAGCCCCCCGGCGGGGCGGGAGTCGGGGCTGAGCATCCGCCGCACCGGGCTGGGGAGCGGAGTTGAGTCCGCAGCCCCGGACGGGAGGTCCCGGTGGGGCTGAGCCCCAACCGAGCCGGGGCCGGGCCGGGCCGCGGTCCCGGGGCTGAGCACCCGCCGGTCCCCGGGGCCGAGCCGTCGCGGGTCGGGCCGGTCCCCGGGGCCGAGCCCCCCGCCGGGGCCCGGGGCGGTGCTGCCGGCGGGGCCGGGGCCGCCGTGCCCGTGCCCGTGCCCGTGCCGTGCCGTGCCGTGCCGTGCCGTGCCGTGCCCGCCCCCGGGCGCGCCCGCCTCGGCGGCGCGGGAGGAGGCGGCGCGGAGCAGCGAAGCGCCCGGACGGGGATGGCGTCTCCGGGAGCGCTGGAGCCGGCGGCCGGCAGCGTGCCGGGCACCAAGGTGGAGCTCACCGTGTCCTGCCGGTGAGCCGGGAGCGGGGCGGGGGAGCGGGCGGGGGCTGGCGCCCGGACACGGGTGGGTGCGAAACGCAGAGGGACGCGCTGCGGAGTGCCCCGCTCGGCCCCGGCGGGGTGGGCTGCGGGTCCCCCTCGCTCCCCGGGTACCGCTCGGTGCCACGGCTGTGCCCAACGCCCCTCTGCCCGGCTGCCGCCCGTGGGGAGAGGTCCCGTGTCCCTCCGCGGGGTCCCGGGGGATGCTGGCACCGGGCACGGCTCCGCGGCGCGGCTGCTTGGGGGGACCCGCTGCCCCTACCCGGGGCTGGGGCTGGGGCGATGCTGGCGGGGTGCAGGCTGCCCGGCTCTGCCCGGCTCCCTGAGCCCTGTGGGAGGCAGCAGGGCCACGAGTGGGGCAGCGTGTGGCCCATGGCGGGACGGGGGCTGCGAGAGAGGTGCAGCTCGGTGCCTCCGGCTCCCGGCCGGGTCTAGCGGGGCAAGCGGCGGCTGCTGAGCCGGTCTGTCGCTGGCTAAATATAGCCCGGCAGAGGCACCGCTGCCCTCCTTGCCCGCGGCCGGGGGGTCCTGCCCGCAGGGACCGGCACCAGCAGCCTCCCGGGCAGCGGCATCCCCCGTGCCGGGGGGTCAGGGCCTGCGGCCGGCCCCGCGAAGCCCCCTGCCCGGCTGGGCAGCTCTGGCACGGACCCCAGCTCTGCAAACTCCAGTCTGGGGCAGGGGCTGCCGTGCCCCCTCCCTGCGGCTGAGCCCCTGCCCTCCCTTGCCAGCCCCTCTGGGCGGTGGGCAGAGGGGCTGCGGGGCCGTGGGGCCTGGCATCTCCGGGCAGGGGCCGGGGTTCACTCCTGGAGACGGCCCAGGGCAGGGACAGGGACAGGCTTTGCCTTCGCAGCCCCCCAAGAGCTCAGCCCCATCCAGGACTGCTGGGGGAGCCGTGGAGGTCTCTCCCCTGTGCCCCCAGACCTGTGTGCTGGGGCCAGGGGAGCTGGCTGAGCCCCACAGCCCCCGGCCGTGCCCCAGCCCACCCTGGGCAGCCACCCCGGGGGCGCGGGAAGGATCCCCGCAGAGCTGGTTGCAGCCCCCGGCACTTCCCGGTGTCGCACCGTGCAAAGGACAAGGATCAATCGCTCTGCTGGAGGCTGCGTCGGGAGCGCAGGGCTGGTCCCCGCTACCTGCCCAGCCCCTGCTCTTAAGAGTCTCCTTCTTCTCACTTCTGCGCCCCGCCATTAGCCATGTTCCCGCTGCCAGCCGGCGCCAGCGGCACGGGGGAAGGTTTCATCCTCTAAATGGGTTCCCTGTCATGTTCAATCATTGTCAGCGCTGGAGACGCTGCTCCCCGCTCGCCCCGCTGGCTGGCCAAACCTTGCGGTGGGAGCCAGCGCGTCCCCCCAGGGTGCCGGGGCTCTTGGCCCCGGGTGCTGGCATGGCCTTGCCGTGTGGTGCCGTCCCCTGATCAGGGGAAGGACATGGGGACGTGCTGCGGAGCCGGGTGGGTGATGCCCAGGGTGGCTCACGCCTGGCTCTGTCCCCCCAGGAACCTGCTGGACATGGACACCTTCTCCAAATCTGACCCAGGTGGGTGGTGGGACCAGGCAGGGGGCATGGCACGGGCACGGCATAGCATGGCACGGCAGCCTGGCTCTGCTCCTCTCTCCACAGTGGTGGTCCTCTTCGTGCAGGGCTCAGGGAGCAGCGAGTGGAAGGAGGTGAGCGCAGCCCCTCTCGCCAGGTCCCTGGGGAGGCTCCCAGCACCGTGCCGGGGGTGCTGCCGCCCGCAGTGCCCCCGTTCCTGGCTAATCCCCGCCTGGGTTAAATGGGCCCATATGGCCACCCGCGTCCACGCTAATGATCCCTCCACATCCACGCTAATGATCCGGCCTCGCTGGCAGCGCTAATCCCCCCGCCAGGATTAGTGCCGGGGTGGCTGTGATGGGGACAGGTCCTGGGGGGGGGCTGCCCTCACCCCTCTCCCTGCAGTTCGGGCGCACCGAGGTGATCGACAACACCCTGAACCCCGACTTCGTCCGCAAGTTTGTCCTCGACTACTACTTCGAGGAGAAGCAAAATCTCCGCTTTGACGTGTGAGTGGGGTGGCCAGGGAAGGGCTTGGCCCCAGCTCAGGGTGGAAAAAAGCACCGAGTCAGTAATAAATAACGATAATAAATAAGGATAATAAATAACAATAATAAATAAGGATACAGCAGCGAAAAGCAGACGGGTGGGGGAAGCGGGGCTGCGTGCCAGGGCACCCCACAGGCACCAGCTCAGGGCTCTGCTCTCCCATCACCAGCTACAACGTGGACTCCAAGAGCTGCTCCATTTTAAAGCAGGTGAGCGCAGCCCGTGCCAGGGGGACGCGCGGTGACGTGCCGGGGGGACGCGCGGTGACGCCCCGGTGTGACGCCGTGGTGGGGTGCCCCAAGGCCGTGCCCTGTGCGGGTGCTGTCGGGGGGCTGTTGGCCGTGCCCTCAGCCTTGGGGGGCTCTAACCCGCTCTCCATCTCTCTGTGCCCCATGGGGACCGGCAGAAGGTAGGTACCTGCCACACACCAGCCCCTGCTCTGCCCTGAGAACCTGGCCCTCGTGGGGGTGCCTGGTGAGGCAGGATGGGGCCAGGACACACCACAGGGGTGGCTTTTGGGGTGCAGGATGGGTGTAGGGTGGCCTGGGAGGTGCAGGATGGGTCCAGGGCATGTGGGGTGGTTCTGAGGGGCCACAGGGTGGGTCCAGGGCTGTGAGCTGGCCCTGGGGGCACAGGATGACTCCAGGGCACACGGAGTGGGCACCTGGGGTGGTCCTGGGGGTGCAGGATGGGTCCTGGGCTGGGGGGTGGCTCTTGGGGCACAGGGTGGGTTCAGGGTACTTGGGGTGGTCCTGGGACAGGGTGGCTGCAGGTCCCACGGGCACGGTGTGAGGGCGGGGGGGGGGGGGGCTGGGGCAGGAGCCCCCGGGGTCTCACTGCGCTGTGCTCGGGGCGCAGGACTTCCTGGGGCAAGCGTTCGTGGCGCTGGGGGAGGTGATCGGGTCCCAGCGGGGCCGCCTGGAGAGAGCCCTCACGTGAGTCACGGCCCGTGGTGGGACGAGGGGGGGGTCCCACACCGTGTCCCCAGCCAACCGCCCCACGGGACCCCTCCCTGCATGTCTGCTGCTGGGGACACTGGCCACGCTGCCGAGTGCCAGCCGTGGGGCATGAACCCCAACCCCGACCCCACCTCCTGCCCCTGTCCCGTCCTCCTTGTCCCCAAGCTGACCGAGTGCCTCTGGTCCCAGGGGGGTCCCAGGGAAGCGGTGCGGGACCATCCTGCTGCTGGCCGAGGAGCTGAGCAACTGCCGGGTGAGCGTGGGTGTCCCAGCAGCGGCGAGGAAGGGGCTGCACGGCCCCCCCGGCACAGGCTGCTGCTGGGGCCGGGGGTGAGGACGTGGCCGGCGGTGACGGTCCCTGTCCCCAGGATATCGTCACGATGCAGCTGTGTGCCAACAAGCTGGACAAGAAGGACTTCTTCGGAAAATCCGACCCCTTCCTCGTCTTCTACCGCAGCAACGAGGACGGCACGTGAGCACAGGGGCCTGGTGGAGCGGGCAGGGTGCCGGTGTCACCGTACAGCGCGCCCCGACCCTGCCCTGTCCCCACAGCTTCACCATCTGCCATAAGACGGAGGTGGTGAAGAACACGCTCAACCCGGTGTGGCAGCCCTTCACCATCCCCGTGCGCGCCCTCTGCAACGGCGACTACGACCGGTACGGGGACGGGGACAGGGGCAGCCGTGGGGCCCGGGCAGGATATGAGCATCTCCTTCACGGGTTTGGCCCCGCAGCAGCAGGCAGCTCAGAACTGGGTCCTTATTGGTTTTGGTTTTTTTTTTTTTTTTTCTCTTTTGCAACCCAAATTACATAAAGGCATCCCCCTCCTTTCCAGGGCCCCCGCTGTGACCCAAATTTCCCGCTTCCCTCCCGGCAGAGATGCGGGCCAGGCAGGCGGGACGGCTCTGCCGGCGGCTGGCAGGCAGGGTGCTCACTGCCGAGGCGCTGCGGGGCTGGGTGTCCCCAAACCGGGGGGGACTGGGGAGACCGTGCCAGCCAGGCTGGCGGCTCACCCTCTGCCCGCCTTCGCTTTCAGGACAGTGAAGATAGACGTGTACGACTGGGACCGGGACGGGAGGTGAGGTGGCAGGGGACATTGGGGTGCCACCGCCGCTTCCTGGGGTGCCCCTTCACCGGGGTGCCTGGCCGTGCCGACCCTGCACTCCTCCCGCAGCCACGACTTCATCGGGGAGTTTGCCACCAGCTACCGGGAGCTCTCCCGAGCGCAGAGCCAGTTCACAGTGTACGAGGTAGGGCGGGGGGCTGGGGCGGGGGGCCGGGGGGCACCCCACGCCAGGGCTGACCCACCCCTGTACCCACAGGTGCTGAACCCCAGGAAGAAATGCAAAAAGAAGAAATATGTGAACTCCGGCACCGTGAGTGGGGCTGGGGTGCTCCTGGGGCACCTGATGGGGGGGGGGGGGGAGTCCAGGTCTGACCTCCCCCGTGCCCGCAGGTGACACTGCTCTCCTTCTCCGTCGAGTCTGAGTTCACCTTCGTTGACTACATTCGGGGCGGGTGAGTGGGGGGCCGGGTGCCCCCCGGCTCCCCGAGACTCCCCACGGGCGAGGGTCTCGGGGCAAGGACGGCGGTGACGGCGCAGGTGCAGCCTGGGGGTGACGAGGGGGCGGTGGGGCTGGGGAGGGGGTGCAGGATTGCGGCCCCGGGCTGTGGGGTGCTGGCTGGGGAAGGGGGGGCCCAGGTGATGGGTCCTGGGGGGATTAGACACCACACCGTGGGGCTGGAAGACAGCATCCCTGTGCCGTGGGGCCGGCAGCCTCCCTCACTCTCCCCCCAAGGACGCAGCTGAATTTCACCGTCGCCATTGACTTCACGGCCTCCAACGGTGAGCGCGGTTGGCCCGGGGGGGGTCCCCATTGGCACGGCCGTGGGGCGGGTGCCGATGGGCACCAACGGGCGCTGTGCCGCAGGGATGCCGTCGCAGCCCACCTCGCTGCACTACGCCAGCCCCTACCAGCTGAGCGCCTACGCCCTGGCGCTCAAGGCGGTGGGGGAGATCATCCAGGACTACGACAGCGACAAGCTCTTCCCCGCCTACGGCTTCGGTGCCAAACTCCCACCCGACGGCAAGATCTCCCACCAGTTCCCCCTGGTGCGCCCCGGGGTTGGGGGGAACACCGGGGCTGGGGTGCCCACAGCAGCTTGGCAGGGGGGGAAGCACCCGCCCTGGCTGCATCCTGCCCCGGCATCCCGCAGCCGGGGACACACACACACCCCAGGAGCCGTGGTCCCCCTCCAAGCACCTGTCCCCGTCCCCCAGAACAACAACGCGGACAACCCCAGCTGTGCCGGCATTGAGGGCGTGCTGGAGTCCTACCTCCAGAGCCTGCGCACCGTCCAGCTCTACGGTCCCACCAACTTCGCCCCCGTCATCAACCAGGTGGCTGGGTGAGCGCCGGGGGACTCTGTCCCCTCTGCCGTCCCCAAATGCCACCGATCCCACAGTGGGGCTGGCTGCCCCGCACCGGTGGGGCTGCTGGAGGGACCCCATCCTTTGTCCCCATAGCACGGCCGCCCAGGTGACTGACGGCTCGCAGTACCACGTTCTCCTCATCATCACCGACGGCGTCATCTCTGACATGCTGCAGACCAAGGAAGCCATCGTCACCGTGAGTGCACCCTCGTCGCCGTGAGTTCACCCCACGCCGGGAGCTGCCCCGGCTGCCACACTGCCTCTGCTCCACAGGCTTCCGCCTTGCCCATGTCCATCATCATCGTGGGAGTGGGTCCGGCTGAGTTTGAGGGTGAGTTGGGTCTTGGGGACGCCAGGGAAGCGGGACGGTGTTTCCGTCCCCGGTGGCCACCCCACTGAGGCTCAGTGACACCGGCTGTCACCCCCCAGCCATGGAGGAGCTGGACGGTGACGAGGTACGGGTGTCTTCCCGGGGACGCTACGCCGAGAGGGACATCGTACAGGTAACACCGGCACCGAGCCCCGTCCCACCACAGGCGAAAGACGCTCAGCCCCTCGCTGACCCCTGCAGCCGCAGGGTCGTTTCCAACCAGGCTGCAAATTTCTTTCCCCTCGAAGTTTGTGCCGTTTCGGGATTACGTGGACGACTCGGGAAACCAGGTGCTGAGCATGGCCCGCCTGGCCAAGGACGTGCTGGCTGAGATCCCCGAGCAGCTGCTCTCCTACATGAAGACCCGCGACATCAAGCCTCGCCGGACGGACCCCCAGTAGCTCCTCCATGGGCTGTGGGGCCAGCCGGCGGGGCGAGGACACGTGTCACCTTCCTTCTGCCGGTGGCCAGGGCTTAGCCATGGAGATGCGGCCCCGCAAGGGCGATAATCAGCTGCTGCGGCTGGCGAACGGGGCTGGGACCCCCCCTCTTCTGGCAGCGAGACCACGGGGCTGGACATCCCCGGCTGCCCGCTCCTCCTGCCCCCGGCCAGCAGCAATGCCCCGGCACAGCGGGGCTGGCTCGGACTGTGCTGTCCCTCAGGGCAGGGCCGGTGCCTGGGTACGGGCTGTTGGGGGGCCACGGCGTGTCCCCCCCGGAGGGCAGCCTGGCTCCCTTCCCCGGGGAGGAGGCCGACCCCGGGGCCGGGCGCACGCCGGGGGTCCCAGCCCTGCCGGCTCCTTGGGGCCGGGGGCCTCACCCCGCTCCTGCCTGCACCCCGTTCCTGCCTGCAGCCTGCTCCTGCCTGCAACCTGCCGGCTCAGCCCAGCGCCGGCACCCCGGTCCTCCGGCTCCGCTGCCCCACGGCCCGCCCCACAGCCCGCCCCACAGCCGGGGGGTGCCACAGGGCTGAGCCCCACAGCCGGGGGGTGCCGGGGCGGCTCGGCGGGAGGGCAGGCGGGGTCTGTACCGCGTTACCGACTGTAAATAAACCGCTCCAACCGGGCCTGCTGCCGTGCTGGGGCGGGGGGGGGCCGGGGCGGGGCTGCGGGGCGGCGGCGGCGGCGGCGGCGCCGTCTGTGATTCGGGGCGGCAGATTCGCCTCACGCGGCGCGGCGCGGCCCGGCCCCCGCCGGCCTTCCCGGGGCCTCCCCGGGGCCTCCCCGCTCCCGCCGCCGTTCGCCGTCCCCGCCGCCTTCCCCCTCCTCCCCGCTCCCCCGCGCCCGGCTCGGCCGTGCCGAAAGTGCGGTTGCTAAGGGCGGCGCGGCGCTTTTACCCAGCGGCCGCCCCGCGCCAGGCGCCGCCGCAGCCTCCATTGTTGCGGCCCGGCCCGGGCCCGCCGCCGCCGCCGCCGCCGCCCATGGAGCCGCCGCCCGCGCCCGCCCGCTGAGCGCGGCCCCGGGGCCGGTGAGCGCGGCCGGAGGGAGGGGAAGGAAGGGAGGGGAGGGCGGGCGGGCCGCCGCGGCCCGGGGAGGGGGCGGCGGGGCGGGGGGCCCGGCCCGGCCTGGCCTGGCCCGGCCTGGCCTCAGCGCCCCCCCCCCGCCTCGGCCCCCCCCGTAGCCCCTCGGCCCCCCCCCCGCAGCCCCGCTCGGGCGGGCGACGCCATGGGCGTAGACTTCGACGTGAAGACCTTCTGCCACAACCTGCGGGCCACCAAACCCCCCTACGAGTGTCCGGTGGGCACCTGCCGCAAGATCTACAAGAGCTACAGCGGGATCGAGTACCACCTCTACCACTATGACCACGACAACCCCCCCCCGCCCCAGCACACCCCCCTGCGCAAGCACAAGAAGAAGGGGCGCCAGGCCCGCGCCGCCAACAAGCAGTCGCCCAGCCCCTCCGAGACCTCCCAGTCGCCGGGCCGCGAGGTGATGACCTACGCCCAGGCCCAACGCATGGTGGAGGTGGACCTGCACGGCCGCGTCCATCGCATCAGCATCTTCGATAACCTCGACGTGGTGTCCGAGGACGAGGAGGTTCCCGAGGAGGTGCCCGAGAACGGGAGCAATAAGGAGAACACGGAGACCCAGAGCGTCCCGCCCAAATCTGGCAAGCACAAGAACAAGGAGAAGCGCAAGGACTCCAACCACCATCACCACAACGCCTCGGCCAGCACCACCCCCAAGCTCCCCGAGGTGGTGTACCGGGAGCTGGAGCAGGACACCCCCGACGCCCCGCCTCGCCCCACCTCTTACTACAGGTATTGTCCGTGGCCGGGGCGCGAGGAGGCTCCCCAGCAGCTCTAGCTCGGGCCCTGGGTCTGGAGGCAGAATTGGCCCTGCTCTGCGCAGGCAGCTTGTCCGTGGCTCGTGGAAATGGCTTCCATCTGCCTCTCCCGAGTCCCACAGAGCTGGCCATCCCATGGCTTCAGGCTCTCGGAGCTCTGTCTGGCGTCGTGCCCCGGTTTTGAGGGGTCCGTGTGCCTGCAGAGCGCTCGGTGGCTGCTTAGGTCGTTGCCGGCGGTTGGATTGCTGTGCTCTTTCCTTGCTGGGATGGCAGGTACAGTTATAACAAAAAACAAATGCGTCCTGCCTTCCCCACCACTCTTCAGAGGTATTCTAGGAGAGCTCTAGAGCCCCCCAGCACCAAGGTTTACCCGTTAGATGTGTGTGTTTGTGGACTTAATGTGTCTTTGTTGTCCTACAGTTTTTCCACGAGTGGTTTGGCGAGCATAGTGGCCCAAAATAATACCTCAAGCAGGGAGTTACTGAACCAAAGTAGGGCTTGTGTGGCCACCCCTGCCGTCCTAGGCCCCACGCGCCCTGAGAAACCGGCACCACGTTCCAGGGACAGGATAATGACGTTATTTTGTGTCAGGGTGTTAGAATCTCCCTGAGGTGTCTGCAGTGCCGCTCGCTGCGATGGCAGGGGGTGGTTGCTGTCAGTCGCTGGAGCAGCAGCCTCGGGGTTTGAGCACTTTCCTCTCTAAATAATGTCCTCTTACCTGCAACTGGGAGTGAAAGAGAAGAGGGCGCAGCCGCCCTCGCCAGAATTAATGAAACGTGGTGCCTCCATGCTTGGTTGCTGTTGTGTCTTGGGCGTGAGGCCGCTATCTCCAGAGCCCCTGGCACCTGCTTGGTGGCTCGTGCAGGCTCCCATCTTGCGCTGATGAGTCTCCAAGGCCCGTACCTCGCCCGTTAAATGAGCGTTATTTCATCTGTGTCGTGCCCAATGCACTGTTGTGCTGTTGTGCTGCTCAGGGTGCAGCAGCACCTCCTGCTTCTGCATGTTCCTGCCTCATCCCTGGGGTTTTTTTAACTTACGGCTTGGCTGTAGCGTTTAAACATTCCCTCAGCCACGGCCTGTGGGAGTTAGGGTTCAGCAGCTCCGAGGCCCCACTGGCCATGCTCTCACCCTCCCGTGCTGTCCTTCCAGGTACATCGAGAAGTCAGCAGAGGAGCTGGATGAGGAGGTGGAGTACGACATGGACGAGGAAGATTACATCTGGCTGGACATCATGAACGAGCGGCGGAAGACCGAAGGCGTGAGTCCCATTCCCCAGGAGATCTTTGAGTACCTGATGGACCGGCTGGAGAAGGAATCCTACTTCGAGAGTCACAACAAGGGGGATCCAAACGCCTTGGTGGATGAGGATGCCGTCTGTTGCATCTGCAACGACGGGGAGTGTCAGAACAGCAACGTCATCCTCTTCTGCGACATGTGCAACCTGGCTGTGCATCAGGAGTGCTACGGGGTGCCCTACATCCCCGAGGGACAGTGGCTCTGCAGACGATGCCTGCAGTCACCCTCGCGAGCCGTGGACTGCGCCCTCTGCCCGAACAAGGGGGGGGCCTTCAAGCAGACGGACGACGGGCGCTGGGCACACGTGGTCTGTGCCCTATGGATCCCGGAGGTGTGCTTCGCCAACACCGTCTTCCTGGAGCCCATCGACAGCATCGAGCACATCCCGCCTGCGCGCTGGAAGCTGACCTGTTACATTTGCAAGCAGCGCGGCTCCGGGGCTTGCATCCAATGTCACAAAGCCAACTGCTACACCGCCTTCCACGTCACCTGCGCCCAGCAGGCCGGGCTGTACATGAAGATGGAGCCCGTCCGGGAGACGGGAGCCAACGGTACCTCCTTCAGCGTGCGCAAAACCGCCTACTGCGACATCCACACGCCACCGGGCTCTGTGCGCAGGCTTCCCGCCCTGTCCCACAGCGAGGGGGAAGAGGAGGATGAGGAGGAGGAGGAGGAGGGGAAGGGCTGGAGCTCTGAGAAAGTCAAAAAAGCAAAGGCCAAGTCTAGGATCAAGATGAAGAAGGCGCGGAAGATCCTGGCAGAGAAACGAGCTGCAGCACCCGTGGTTTCTGTGCCCTGCATCCCTCCGCACAGGTACAACCCGCTGTCCTCCCCTGGCTGTGGAGAAACTTCTCCCTTTCTCCGTGCCTCGTGTCCTGCTTTCCACGTGGGCATTATCTTGTTCCTCTCCTTAGCTTTTCGCACAGGTACTTTTTGCTTTGTTCTCGCAGAGGGCTGTTGGTGATTTCCTCTGGGAGTCCTGCAGAGAGGCAGGGCGATGCGCTGCCCTGCAAAGGTGTCTGGGCCCTCAGCGGGGCAGGAAATAGCTGCTGTTAGTTTAACGGCAGAGAACCAACTTGGCCGGACGCATCAGGAAGCAGCTGGGGAGCCCCCAGCGCTCCTTTCCTGTTGTGCTGACCTCAGGCGCTGGAGTAAACCGGGGAGGGAGGCGGGGGCTGCTCTCCTTTCTGCTGAGGTTTGTTTTCTCCTGGGGCTGTGCTGGGGAAAAGAGGGGACTGTGGGAATGATTCAGGCCTGAGAAATGGGCTAACCCCGGGGGTTGTTTTGGCTCTGGAGCAGAGAGGTCTCGTATCGGGATCCCTGTGCCCTGCTGAGCACAGCTCATCCTTCCCAGCAACCGCTTACCCCTTGCTGGGCTTCCTCAGTGTTTTGTGCCAGTCGCAGGCAGCAACTCTGCCTCAGTGCTGCCTGTCGGAGCAGGGCCGGGCAGCAGCGGGGCGCGGAAAGCCTCTGCACAGCTGCCTGCGAGGGGTGGCTGGAGAGGAGCAGGACTCCTGCCTGCCGAGGGGCACGACTGTCGTGAGGTTGGCTTCACAGCACGAGGGCAGCGCGGGTGCTGTCGGGAAGGTACTTGAGGCCTTGCCAGGGGTTGTGTTTCTGTCGCATCCCGACCCTGAGGGCTCATGGGAAGGTGCAAACACCCCGTAGTTACAGGTGTAACTGCCGTGTGTCTTACTGTGGTCTGGTCATTGGGCTGGCGTGCAGATCCTGAAACGAGAGCATCTAAGCCTTGCCAGAATTTGTCAGTGTAGTTGATAACTCTGGGTGTCCTCGGCAGCGTGCAAAAGCACACAGAAGCATCTTAGGATGGTTTTGGATCTTTCTGTCACCCTGCAGCAGGCATCGCACGGTTGAAGTGCAGGTTGGGCACGGAAGCGTTTGCCTTCGTGGTTGTGAACCACCACCCCTGTGCTGCTGAGCTCTTCTCCTCCCCACGATGGGAGCCGTGCCGGGGCTGTAACCCAGTGACGCCCTGTGCCGTACCTGCCGGCCCATCGAGCACGGCTGTGACAGCACAGGGACGTGGGACCGCTGCTTCCCTGCGGACCCTCAAGACTATCTCCTGTGCGGTTGGAGGGGAGCACGCAGAAGCCATGGGCTTTGCTCTCTGGGCAGCATTCTGGTGACTTGTGGAGGCAGGTCTCTGCTACAAGACTGCTGGCTTTTTGCCACAGTCTGTTTGTGTCCTAACCTTACGTTTTTGCTCACGCGGGGCTTGCTCTGTAGCCGGAGCCTCTTTTCTTATGTGTGGACGTGTTGGCAGGCGGTTTGTAGGCTCTTGCTGCTATCGTTGCGCTCGCAGCGAAACCCACACTGAGCTAGAAGCTGTTAACCTCTCCCCAGGCCTTCCTGTTGGGATTAATTATTCTTCAAGGGCTGTTGCCAGAATGCCAAATGTCTTCCTGTGGGTGCTGTGCTTGGCCGACAATGGCACATGAGGCTGCTCTCCCCAGCCTCTTCAGCTGAGGCTGATGCAGGTCAGGTCATCCCCTGCGAAGAGCTGTCCCTGTGAGACGTGGAGATGCTGGGGGTTCATCCCTTCGGCTCCCCACTAGCAGGGCATCTCTGTCCAGCTTTGCTGAACGAGGCTGTCCCAGCCCCTCCGGGCTTTCTGCTGTTGCAGAGAGTAGGAAAATCCCTTTTGTGGTGTTTTGGGTTGTTTGGGGTAGTCCCTCATTAGCTGGGATAGGAGCTCTGTTGTGCTTGTGTCTCCTGTTCCCTCCTCACGCTTTGCCAGGTTTGGGCAAGTTACGGGCTCCCTGGGGCTTGAGTTTGTCTGGTAACGTTTGGCCAGGGCCTTTGTCACTGTGAGTGGCTCTCAGCCGGGTAAAAATGGTTTTGGGATAGCAGCGCCGTAACACTCGCGGTCTTGAGGACTGTGGGAGCTGTTAAAGGTCCGGCTCCCAGCGCGGCTGTGTTGTACCCCAACCTGGCACAGCCTGCCCCAGGCTTTTGCCCAAAAGTTGGCAGGAGGTAAAAAGGAAAAGTCTGTTTTGGAGAGGCAAGGCTGGATGTTTCCTGGCGTCCTCCGTTGCGGCTGACTCGGGGCGGGCGGCTGCCCTGCATAACTTGGCGTTACCGAAATTCCTGCCGTGGGAAAGGGTGTTCTCTGCCTGAGGAGCTTCTCAGCTGCTCTCGGGTGGCCTTGCTGCTACGTCCCCCCAGCCAGGGCTTCTCCTGCAGCGGCCAGGCTTGCCTTGTTAATGGGGTCTGTGGTTCCTCTCCCTTCTTCAGGCTCAGTAAGATTACAAACCGTTTAACCATCCAGAGGAAGAGCCAGTTCATGCAGAGGCTGCACAGCTACTGGACTCTGAAGAGACAGTCCCGCAACGGTGTCCCTCTGCTCCGCCGCCTTCAGACACACTTGCAGTCGCAAAGAAACTGCGACCAGGTAAGGGCTGCTCGTTGGGGTGCTGCAGGGAATCCTGGCTGCGCGCGCGTGCTTCCTGCGCCTTTGGAGCTGTGGGCTCAAAGCCTTTGCTGCATGCGGTGCCTGCAGGCGCAGAAGGGGGGCCAGGGGTATAAGCTCCCGGATGAGGAAAGGGCAGCCCCGGCTGCTTTTGCTGCTTCACCTTCTCCTCTGCTCTCGGCGTTCAGAGATTTGCCAGGCAGCGACGCTGTTGGCAGCCTGCCATGGGAAGGGAATCCTGCCCTCTCACGCTGCCATGCAGAAGTTAGCTCCTTCCTCGTGCCTGCGTTTAGCTGGTGGCGATGGCAAACCTGTCGGAAAAGGCTCTAGTCTTGAGGCTGCTGTGTCAGCGAGTGTTGAGAGAGATGGCCGGAGATCTCCAGAAACAGTCTGGAAGGAGCCAAGGCCTCCCTTCCAGTTTCTGAAACCGTGCCAGGAGCGCTCCCTGTGGGTGCTGCTTCCAGCCCACTGTCTGCCTCAGCCCTTAGTCAGCGCTTCACAGATGTGGTCTCTGGTGCCAGAGAGGAAGATTTTTCTTCTGGCTCCCTGTCTGAGCTCTAAATCTTTCTTTCTGAGCCCTTTGAAGACTGTGACCAGGCAGGGGTTTCTCCTGCCTTTGCCCCCTCTCATTTTTATTTGCTGGAGAAGAGTTGAGACTGCTGCTGCTCATCTTTGGCTAAGGCAGAATAAAAGTCGGCATTTTGTGGTGCTCCAGAAGTGAAAGCAACCAGAGCCGTGTTCCCTTTTTGCCTTGTTGCTCTTTGCCAGCGCTCTGAGCAGCAGCACAGACCCTGGTATTGTTGATCTGTGCTCCTGGGCACCTGCAGGCAGTCGGTCGTGTTAGGAAGAGTATTTCCAGAGGCCCAGGATGTCCGCCTCCTGGCATCCTAAGGGCTTGGTGACCAAGGAGCAAGTATTCAGCTCTGGCTAGAGGTCAGACTGTTTCTGAGTCACCCGCCTAGGTTACAACAAGGGAACCGGGACCTTCGCTGAACCAGCGGATCAGGTGTGCCGGTTGCCTTGGCCAGGGAAGAGCCCCAGCACACAGTCAGGAAGGTGGAGATGGGAACACATCTCCTATCAGCTCATGGTCTCTGATGTTCCCACAGAGAGACACTGAGGATAAGAACTGGGCCCTGAAGGAGCAGCTGAAGTCATGGCAGCGCCTCCGCCATGACCTAGAGCGTGCACGCTTGCTGGTGGAGCTGATACGCAAGCGGGAGAAGCTCAAGAGAGAGACGGTAACGATTGTTTGCCCCTCCTTGGGGAGCTGCTGGGGTGGGCATGAGCATGGGCTCTTTAGAGTGCTGTAGGGCGTGTGCCGGGGTCCCCTCGGCCGTGCTGCGCCCTGCCCCGGCGGCTCCTAGCAAAGGTGGCTGCTCTGCAAGGCTGAGGTGGGACGCGCAGGTGCTGGAGCCGGTGTTACACCTCTGCTCCCCAGAGACGGGGGCAAGGTGCAGTCCCTGCCCCTCGCGCGAGGAGAGAGGTCGCTGTCCTGCAGGGCTCACCGCTGCTCCCTGGGGACTGTCCCCGCTGCCTGGCTGCAGGGCAGGGGGCTCAGCCCCTCTCCATTCCTTTGTTTCAGATCAAAGTGCAGCAGGTGGCACTGGAAATGCAGCTGACCCCCTTCCTCATCCTCCTCCGCAAGACGCTTGAGCAGCTGCAGGAGAAAGACACGGGCAACATCTTCAGCGAGCCGGTCCCTCTGTCTGAGGTAACAGAAATCTACGAAGTAAGAACCCCCTCCCCCAGATTTCTACTTCAACTCAAACTTGTCCCTTGCTCGTGCCAGGGGCTGCCCAGAGTGCTCTCTGGTCCGGAAGCTTCCCCGGGCAGCCTGGTGCTGGCTCGTGCATCCCAGCACCGCTCACCCAAGGGGGGTGTGCAGCGATGCCCCTCCTGGGTGAGCTGAATGCAGAACAGCTGAGGTGGTGCTGGCCGGGAGCACAGCACTCGGCTCTTCCTCTGCACGTGTTGCTGGTGACTCGCCAGCGTCCGTGAGCGGTTGGGGATTCCCGCTGGGAAAGGCAGAATGCCGGCCCTTGGCAGGCGGCACGCTCTTCCCTGTCCTCTCGTGAAGGCCCTTGCTAGGTGACAGACTGAGCACAGCACAGAAACGGGTTTGACCCCCAGACTGTCACTGCTGGGGGCAAGGGAAATGATTCCTGAGACCATCATCAATTCCCCGCCTGGGGAGGTGGGGAAAGGCCGTGCTGGCTCTGCACGGCTCTGGCAGCAGGTCGGCACGGAGGTGACTCGGCAGAGCTGGGGAGGAGAGCTGCGCAGTCCCACCTGCAGCCATTGCTGCCGCCTGGACGGTTCCCTTTTACCTGTCTGCGCTCACCCTCGCCCCCGGGGGCTGCGCCTGGGGCTTCCTCCCCCGGGGAATGCCGTGTACGTTCTGCATCCCAGCTGCCCGCAGACAGGAGGAGAGGACAGGATGCTGGCATGTGCGCTGGAGCCTTAAAAACGCTTCAGAGTGCGTATCTGCTCTAACATGTTGAGTACAGCACATGGGCTCCCTAGTCCGGAGGCGTTACTGTTCCTCAAGCTGCAAAAGCAGACGGCATTCCCCGATGTGCATTTGGGCAGAACACAGGGAACGGATACCTGATTCCTCTAACAACTGTTTTCTTGGAGCAGGTAATGCTAACTGATGGCTCCCAGGCTCTTAGCTCTGGCTCTTTCCTCATGCAGGTCCCAGACTACCTGGATCACATCAAGAAGCCGATGGATTTTCAGACAATGAAACAAAACCTGGAAGCCTATCGCTATCTGAATTTCGATGACTTTGAGGAGGATTTCAACCTGATTATCAACAACTGTTTGAAATACAATGCCAAAGACACAATCTTCTACCGGGCAGCCATCCGTCTGCGGGAGCAGGGAGGTGCCGTTCTCCGGCAGGCTCGCCGACAGGCGGAGAAGATGGGCATTGACTTTGAGACAGGCATGCACTTCCCCCACTGTGTAACGGTGGAAGAGGCTCAGGTCCAAGACATCGAGGACGGTGGGTACTCATCCCCTGTCCTGGGGTATGAGGGCTACTTGGAGGTAAAGCCTGGGCAGAGTCGGGGCACCTGGGGGTCTGTTGGAGCTGCTTCCCGTGGGAGATTCAGTCAGATGCCTGGGCTGTGTGTCCCCACTCCCCGGAGAGGCGGGGGCTTTGCTAGCCAGGCACCTTTCAGCCCCATTAGATTGGTTTTAGGCAGTGGCTTGTCTGCATGTCCTGCCAGTCCCTTGGTCCCTCGTCCTCCTCTTGGTCAGAGCAGGGGGCTGCCTGGGACGTGGCCTCCCTGGCCAGCGTCAGGTACTGTCGCTCGCCCCGTCCCCAGCACTGGCCAAGAGCTGCTGAGGCTCCTGCTGTGCTGCCTGGCTAGAAGGACTGATCTCCCCGGTCAGAGCTGTGTGCTCTCTCCTCTCTCTCTAGCTGCGGGCTTTGCTGGCTGCCACACAGCTCCTGATACCCCTCAGCGAGACCTCCCTGGCTCCGTGGTTGTAGTTCTGCTTGTCTCTGTCTCTGGGCAGTGGGGAACATTGCCAGGAACAGCTTGTCAGAGAAGGATCCTTTTAGGGTCCCCCTCTCCCTGCTCCAGCACGGAACAGGCTCAGACAGGGGAACTTCCCTGTTCTGTAATGCTTCAGGATCCCTTTGACTCTTGTTTTTCCTGTTACAACTCCCTTTCTTTTTCCTGCTGTGTCCTTCCCCCAGCCGATGGGAACCCTGGCATTCTCCAAGCTGCTGATCAGCCTGCTTTCCCCAGCAGTCCCAACTGGCTTGCTTCCACAGGGCTCCTTCTCTAGGTCTTTTAGGGTAACTTCCTGTGTTCACAGGTGTTTGGTACCAAGTCAGCTACTTCCCTCTTGCGGGGAACCTGGATTACCCCATGCCCTTTCAGGTAGAGGAGCTCCAAAGAGTTCCTGATTTCTTTCATGCATCTGCCCCTCTTTGTTACCCCAGAAGATGTGCGGCTGCTGCTCTCAGAGAATCAGAAGCACCTGCCCTTGGAGGAGCAGCTGAAGATACTGCTGGAGCGGCTGGATGAGGTCAACGCTGGCAAGCAGAGCATAGGACGGTCCCGCCGGGCCAAGATGATCAAGAAGGAGATCACAGTCCTACGGCGGAAACTCGCTCACCCACGGGACCTGGGCCGAGACGGGCTGGAGCGGCACAGCTCCTCTGCCAGGGGAGTCCTGCAGTCGCACAACCCCTGCGAGAAGGACCTGCAGACAGACAGCGCTGCAGAAGAGAGCAGCAGCCAGGAGACTGGCAAAGGTACTGGTCCCTCCAAACCACTGCCAGTTTTGGGGAGCGGTGGAGAACCACCTCTGGACAGGCTTGGCTGGGGGAGAGGCCACTCTGCCAGGTGCCTCCCGAGGCAGAAGGGCTGTGCGGGCAGCTCCCCGCACATGCCTCGCTCCTCATTCCTCCTTAGGAGCAGGGCAGATGGCCTCTCAGGGGGCAGTCCCTTATCTCCCATTGCCCTGCGGGGGTTCCTTGTTTCCCGTAGTGCCTCCCGTAGGGGTGGGTGCAGACTACAGCGTCCCTGCCTCCCCGGGCTCCCTCCCGGTGTGCCCATGCGAGGACGGTACCCCGCTAGGTAGCCGATAGTGGGCTGTGCCAGCCAAGCAGGGGGGATTGGCAGGCAAAAGAGGCCACCTCCTGCGTCTGGAACAGCCGCAGCCTGGTGTGCGTTTGCCTCTGGGGAGGGTCGGCAGGGCGCTGGTGTTCGCAGCTGCGGTCAGCGTTCACCCGGTGAGCTCACCTCCCGTGCGGCCGAGGAACTGGATGCTGTTCCAGAGACTGAGAGTCCCAGCTGCGTGATGTGAGGCGTGAGATGGATTGTTTCCTCCTGCCGGCTCTGCCACGCCGCTCGGTTTCTCTAGGAGCATTACGGAGCAGGCTGCCTTCAGCGTCCCTTCCTGCTTGGGGGCACGGGAGGGAATTGCAGCAGCACTGGCCGCTGAGCTCCAAATGCCCTCCTGGGGCTGGGAACTGAACGCGAGCTAGCCACCGGCTCCCTGGCCTCCTGGATGGAGACGCTGAGCTGGGCTCCGTGGGGGAGCACAGCAAAAGCTCCAGGCAGAGCTGCAAGGTGTCACTGGGGGTTTGCCACCTCTGTGTCCCAGTCCTGCCCCCCTAAGCACTGGGAAAAGCAGGCTCTTCCGCAAGCAGGGAGCGTTTTAGGGCCTTTGTCTTTCAAGGGCGCAGTGGAGCTTCTCAGCTGCTGCATGTCGTGGGAAAGGTTTATTTCTGCTTGCTTCCTATTCTTGACTTCTGTTTCTGTGAGGTTGCTGCCTGGGAGAAAGGAGGGCATCCCTGGCTGGTGGAGTGTTCTTTGATGTCCCCATCTAGCTTTTACTGTCAGCAGACTGGATAGTTTGACCCTCAGGGCGCAGGCATGGCAAAGCTGGGGATGGAGGATTTTCCGAGATAACAGTCCCGAGAAATGAAGCTGTTCCTTGACGCCACTGCCATGCGGTCCCTGCCGATCCCGCGGGCTGCAGCCGACGCCTTCTCCTCCCTCTTCCAGGTCTGGGTCCCAATTCTTCTTCCACCCCAGCACATGAAGTTGGCAGGAGGACCTCAGTGCTCTTTTCCAAGAAGAACCCCAAAACCGCAGGCCCTCCAAAACGTCCAGGACGCCCCCCGAAGAATCGAGACAGCCAGATCACTCCCGGGCACGGGAACAGCCCCATCGGGCCCCCCCAGCTCCCGATAATGGGGTCCTCCCAGCGGCAGAGGAAGCGAGGGCGAAGCCCGCGGCCCAGCTCCAGCTCAGACAGCGACAGTGATAAGTCCACCGAAGACGCTCCCATGGGTGGGTGCGGCAGCTCCCCCTGCGCAGCCGGGTGGCCGTGGCCCCGCCGGGAGCGCGTGGCAGGGTCCCGCGCGGTTGTAACGCTCTTCTGGTGGGGTGTTTTGCAGACCTGCCAGCCAACGGTTTCAGCAGCGGGAACCAGCCAGTGAAGAAGAGCTTCCTGGTGTACCGCAACGACTGCAATCTTCCCCGGAGCAGCTCCGACTCGGAGTCCAGCAGCAGCAGCAGCAGCAGTGCCGCCTCCGACCGTACCAGGTACTGTCCCCAGCCTGGCTCTGATGGCGCTGGTGCTGCCCAGGGTGGCAGCGGGTGGCTCTCAGCCTTGAGTTGCCGGATGAGGAGCCCATTTGGTGGTACCCGACTCCTTCACCGTCCTGTGGCCTGGCTGCTGTTAGCTAAACCCTAGAAAGCTGCAGGTTTTATGCCTTTTTTTAACGTAAAACCTAAAGGTGTGAGCGTGCAGCGAAGGGCTAGTAGGGAGCATGAACTGGGGAATAAACTCTCGGCACAGCAGCTGCTCCAGCACTGGCCCTTCCAGCAGTCAGCTCCAGCAGGTTCCTGCCTGCGCCTCTAATTCGGATCAGTGCGTGTCTTCTGGGGCCCCCCCCCGGGTGAAACTGGGTGAGGGTCCGGCCGGCGCCCCGGCAGAAGCACCATCGCACCATCCCCCCTCTCTTCCTGGTGCCCCTGCCGAGTCCCTCCCGGTGCTGAGGCCGGCGGTTGGAGCCCACGAGCCCTGGTGTCCCGCCAGGCTGGCCCTCGGGAAAGTGTTTTCTGGAAGCTTAACGTGGCTCCTCTCCGCAGCACGACGCCCTCCAAGCAGGGCAGAGGGAAGCCCTCCTTCTCCCGAGTGAACTTCCCGGAGGACAGCAGCGAGGACACGTCGGGGACAGAGAACGAGTCCTACTCCGCGGGCACGGGGCGAGGCGTGGGGCACGGCAGTAAGTACCGCGGCTGTGCAGCCACGAGCCCGGCTGGCGCCGTCGCCTGGGGGGGACGCAGCTGACTCCCCTCTCCCCTCTCCTCCGGCACAGTGGTGCGCAAGGGCATGGGGCGCGGCGCGGGGTGGCTGTCCGAGGACGAGGATTCCTCCCTGGATGCCCTGGACCTGGTGTGGGCCAAGTGCCGGGGGTACCCCTCCTACCCGGCGCTGGTGAGTACGGCCGGCCGCGCGCTCCCGCCCCCCCCCCTTGGGGCCTCCAGAATCCACCTCCCCCTCCCGCAAAGCGGCGCTTTGGGGGGTCTCCCTTCCCCTCTCAGCCCTTCCCCGCTCTCCCGGCAGATCATCGACCCTAAGATGCCGCGGGAAGGCATGTTCCACCACGGCGTCCCCATCCCCGTGCCCCCCTTGGAGGTGCTGAAGCTGGGGGAGCAGATGACTCAGGAAGCACGCGAGCACCTCTACCTTGTCCTCTTCTTCGACAACAAGCGCACTTGGTAAGGCCGGGGCGCCGGGGGCTCTGGGGGGGGGTCGTCCGGAGACGATTGTAACCCTCAAACGAGGTGGCCCCCCGCTCCCCGCAGGCAGTGGTTGCCCCGGACGAAGCTGGTGCCTCTGGGGGTGAACCAGGACCTGGACAAGGAGAAGATGCTGGAGGGCCGCAAGTCCAACATCCGCAAGTCGGTGCAGATCGCCTACCACCGCGCCATGCAGCACCGCAACAAGGTGCAGGGCGAGCAGAGCAGCGACTCCAGCGAGAGCGACTGAGCCGGCCCCCGCCCCGCCCCGGCCGCTCCCCCGCCGTTATCTCAGGGCAAACGGGGCCGGGGGACCCCCGTGCAGCTGGTCTGCACCCACCGGGGGACGGGGCCGGCCCCCCCCGCGCCCCCCTCGCTCTCACATTCCCGCTGCCCGCTCTCCCCGGGATCTCGTTCTGGCCGCCGCCGCCGCCGCCGTGCCCCGTGCTACCCCCCCACCCCCCGGGCCCAGCCCCCGGCCGGCCCCGCGCTCGGACGTTGTTTGTATTTATTTTGAAGGAAGAAAAAAAAATCTATTGATTCTTAGAAAATAAACCTCCGCTGCGGAGCCGCGGCCGCTGCGGGCGGGGGAGCGGGAACGGGGCGGACACGTGCGGGCGCCGCCGGGCCGCGCTTCCGGGGTCGGGCGGGCCGCGGCCGGAAGTTGGGCTAGAGCGTCGCCGGCGCGCCGCGGGGCGGGGCGGGCGCTCTGGCTGCGGGGAGGGGAACTCTGTGGTGGGGGAGCGGCGGCACCGCGGGGCCGGTGTGGGCACCGTGGGGCGCGGCCGCGGGCGGGGCGGGAGCGGGAGCGGGGCCGTGCAGCAGCGCCGGGGGCAGAGGCGAGGTGGGGGGCGGCACGGCGGAGTAGGGCCGGGGAGCCGGGGCGGGCGGCACCCGACCCCGCCGCCTCCCGCGGGGCAGCGGGACGCAGCCGGGCCCCGCCGGCCGCCATGGAGCTGCGGGACAGCCCCTCCGCCTGCCCGTCCCTCTGGCGCTGCCTGCCCTGCCCGCCGGCCGAGCTGCGCCTGGACCTGGTGCTGTCGTCGGGGCAGACCTTCCGGTGAGCCCGCCCGGGGGTCCCGGTATCCGTGTCCCCCCCCCCCCCCCCCCCCCCCCCCGCCCCCTGCCCCGGCGGGGTCTGGGGCCGGCCCCGACGTCCCCGTGTGCGGCAGGTGGCGGGAGAGCAGCCCGGGGGCATGGACGGGGGTGCTGGGCGGGCGCGTCTGGACGCTGAGGCAGGAGCGGGAGCGCCTCTGGTACACGGTGTACGGCGAGGAGCGGGCCGGGCGTCCCGCCGGGGCGGAGGAGCCGGGCGGTGCCGAGACGGACCGGATCCTGCGCGACTACTTCCAGCTGGACGTGGGGCTGCCGGCCCTGTACCGCGCCTGGGGGGCGGCCGACCCCCTCTTCCGCAAGGTGGCCGGCGACTTCCCGGGTGAGGTGGCCCCACTGGGGACACGGGGGACGGCCGCGGCACCCGCCCGGCCTCCCCTCACCGCCTCCCGCCCGCAGGGGTGCGGGTGCTGCGGCAGGACCCGGTGGAGTGCCTCCTCTCCTTCATCTGCACCTCCAACAACCACATCTCCCGCATCGCCGCCATGATCGAGCGCCTCTGCCAGGCCTTCGGCCGCCGCCTCTGCCGCCTCGACGCCCGGCCCTTCCACGCCTTCCCCTCCCTCTCGGCGCTCGCAGGTCTGCCGTCGCCCCGCCATCGCCGCCATCGACGCCCCGCCGCGGCCTCGCCCGTGCCCACCCGCGTCCCTCCGCTGTCCCCTCCGCAGGCGCTGACGCCGAGGCCCGGCTGCGGGAGCTGGGCTTCGGCTACCGGGCCAAGTTCGTCAGCGGGAGCGCGCGGGCCGTCGCCGAGGGACTGGGTGCCGAGGGGCTGCACCGCCTGCGTGCCGTGCCCTACGCCGAGGCCAGGAGGGTGCTGTGTGCCCTGCCCGGCGTGGGTGCAAAGGTGGGTGCCGGGACAGGGGGTGACGAGGAGCGGGGACGGCGCGGGGGCTGACGGCGATGCCCGGCATCAGGTTGCCGACTGCGTCTGCCTGATGGCCCTGGACAAGGCGGAGGCGGTGCCGGTGGACACCCACGTCTGGCGCATCGCGCGGCAGCGCTACGGCGTGGCGCTGGGCGGCAGGAGCCTGACCCCCCGGGCCCACCAGGAGATCGGTGAGGGCAGGGCTGGGCCCTGACGTGGGACCCCCCAGGACGGGGATGGTGTCCCCGGTGCTGCCGCTCACCCTCTCTCCGCAGGCGATTTCTTCCGGGGGCTGTGGGGCCCCCGCGCCGGCTGGGCGCAGGCGGTGAGTACCCCCCTCCCGGGCACACCGGGGCTCGGTCCTCGCCCCCCACCCTGGCCGTGCCCACCCCATCATCTCTCCCCGTGCCAGGTCCTCTTCTGCGCCGACCTCCGCAAGGGCCAGGAGCCGGCCGGCAGCCGGGGCAGGGCCAGGGGGGGCCGAGGCCGGGACAGCTGTGGGGATGGGTCCCCCTAGGGCCACCCCAGGAGGGACAGAGCCCCCCGGTTAGCGGCTGGGGGGGGGATCGCTGCGCCTGCTCCCAGCCTGGGATGCGCAGGGCTGTGGGCAGCTGCCTGTCCCCTGCCCGCTGCGTGCTTGGGAGGAGCTGCTGCCCCAGGCAGTGAGGCTGGGGGGGGTCAGGGCTGTGTCCAGCCCCCCCCCAGGGCAGAGCTGAGCCGAGCAGTGTTGGCCTCTTGCCTTTATTACAAGCAATAAAATAGAAACATCCATTTGGAAAATTCTCCTTGAACATGCTGGGGGGGTGGGCAGTGCCAGGGCAGGCGTGGGGGGAGAGGGAGAGGGGGTGTGGGAGGGGGCCCGGGACGCAGCCCCGAGCTCGGGGGGGTCTCCTGCCCTGCTGCAAAGCTCTGCCCCCAGCCTGCGGCGGGGGGCAGCCCCACATGCCCTGGGGCTAGGCAGGGCACCCCGATCCCACCACGGGCTGGGAGATGGGGCAGGGTGTCCCCACGTCGTCGTCCCCTGCTCTGGCACTGCAGGGGCCCCCCCACCCCACGCTGTGCCCACGGGAGGGCTGGGACCCCCGGCTCCCTCCCCAGTCCCCCCAGGATGCGGCCGTGCGGGGCCGTGCTCAGTCTGGCAGGAGGCGCTGAGCTCTGCTCGTGGGTGGGCACCCGTAGTCCGACCCTGCGGGGAGGAGAGGGGTGAGAGCCTGGTGGCAGCCCCGGGGGGTGCAGGACGGGGACGGGGGGGTCGGGGCTCACCGTTGCTGGTGCCCCCCCTCAGCCGCTTGCCGGGGCTGGTGGGAGTTGTCTGCCCAGGGCCCTCCTGGCTGGTTCCCAGCTGCAGCTTCCGCATGTGTCTCACCACCGCCGTGGCGTTGAAGGCTTGCTGCCGACCCCACGGCGTCCGTCACCCAGCACGGGGTGCCCGCGGGGGGCCCCCTGCACCCCCTGACACCCCCGCACACACCCCCGGCGCCCCGCGCTCACCTTCCACTTGCTCTTTGCAAAGTTCTTCTTGATCTGCTCGCTCACAGACTGGTGGATGTTCTTGTCCAGGGCCGTGTCCCCGGCGATCCTGAGGCAGGAGGGGGGTCAGCGGGGCCCCCCTGCCCCACGGCTGCTGTGGGGTGAGCCGAGGGTGGGGGGCAGAGGGCAGCAGGTCCCCCCTTACCAGGGATGCTGCAGGGCTTGCTCACAGGTGAAGCGCTTGCCGGGGTCCTTCTCCATCAGGTGCTGGATGAAGTCCTTGGCTGGGACGGGGCGCGGAGCTGCCGTGAGCTCCTGCGCCCACCGCCACCCTCCCCCGGCTACCGTGACGCTGCACCGGTGTCCCAGCCCCCACCGCCCCGGTGGTCCCGGCTCACCCGAGTCCGAGATGTCATCCCAGTAGGGCGAGTCGAACTCGTACTCGGCCCGCAGGATCTGCTCGAAGAGCTTGGCGTCGTTCTCGTCGTAGAAAGGGGGGTAACCGCAGAGCCTGGGGGGGCAGCGGGGAGGGAGGCGCTGGCCCCGGGTGGCCCCGGGGGGCTGGGTCCCCACAGAGGGGACGGGGCGGGAAGGGGGGGGGGGGTACGTACAGGATGTAGGCGATGACCCCGATGGACCAGCAATCCACCGCCTTGCTGTAGGGCTTCTGCGCCAGCACCTCGGGGGCTGGGGAGGGACGGCAGGGGTGAGGGGGGACCCCAACCTCAGGGGGGGGACCCTAACCCCGCACCCGGGGTGGTGGCAGCCTGTGGCAGGCGCTCACCCACGTAGCCGGGGGTGCCGCAGGCCGTGGACATGACGCTGCCGCAGCCCTCGATCTTCGACAGCCCAAAGTCGCTGATCATGATCTTGGAGTCCTCGTCCAGGCTGTAATAGAGCAGGTTCTCGGGCTGCGGGGGACGGGGGGGTCAGGGAGGGGTGACACCGGGGTCCCCTCCCCACCACCGCAACGGGGGGCTGCGTCCCCCCCACCGCTCACCTTCAGGTCGCGGTGGACGATGCCCATGTCGTGCAGGTACTTGACGGCATCGAGGATCTGCCGGATCAGGGCGCTGGCGTCGCGCTCGGTGTAGAAGCCCTTCTCCACGATGCGGTCAAAGAGCTCCCCCCCCGAGACCCTGCGGGGACGGGCAGCGCCGGTCAGCACGGCCCCCCCGCCCCCGAACCCCCCGGACCCCTCTGGGGACCCCCTCGACGTCACTCACAGCTGCATGATGAGGTAGAGGTGGGTGCCGCTCTCGTAGATGTCATCCAAGGCCACAATGTTGGGGTGCTTGATCCTGCGGGGGGGAGGCGCAGGGGGGGTGAGGGGGCTCCTGGCCGTCCCCCACCCTGGCCCCCACTGGACAGGGAGCAGCCGGGCTCGGCCCCGTGGGGCGTCACGCGCCACCGGCTATTTCGGGCACTGCCGATAACGCCCGGCGATGGGTGCTGGCAGCGGGGAGCTGTGCTGGGGGGGGGGGTGCAGAGCGGGACCCCCACCCTGGCGCTGGGACAGCCCCTACTTGTGGAGGACGGCGATCTCGTTCTCGATGCTGGTCTCCTTCCCCTCCAGCGCCTTCTTGGCGATGCACTTGATGGCCACCAGCTTCCGCGTCGCCTTCTCCTCCGCCAGGACCACCTCGGAGAAGGCTCCCCTGGGGGGGGCAAGGGGTGAGCGGGGCAGGGGGTGCCGCTGGCCAGAGCTGCCGGTGCCGTGCCACCATTGCCATGGCGACGGGCAGAAAGTCCAGCTATTTATAGGAGAAAAGCGAGCGGGAGCCGCCCGCTGGGACGGCCGGACGCTGGCCCTGCCGCGATGGCGTGCCTGGCATCTCCCGGTGCGGCTGCACCGTCCCCTTATCAGGCAGGATTAGGCCATGGCGCTGCCGGCAGCCCGGAGCTGAGCCGGGCCGGGGACAAGACCCCAGGTGGGTTTTGGCAGCCCCGTGCCGTCCCGCAGCACCCAGGGCAAGCAGGGCCACCCTGCCCGGCTCCAGGGGGGCCCCGGGGACCACCCGAAGGCCACGGTGCCCGGTGGGAGCCGGGGCAGAGCCGGCGGCAGTGCCCAGGTGGGGCAGGTGGCGGGCAGCGTGCTCGCACCCCCGGGCCCTAAGCCTTGCCGTAATTAACCCGCTAATCCAGCCTAAGAGCCTTACGGCGCTTTGGGCACCGCCGGGCAGCCCTCTGCTAGCCGGGGGACCACCGCCGCGCACCCTCGGCGCGGTGTCGGGCACAGCGGGACGGCAGCCGGCACGGGGCACCGGCCGGCACCCGGGGGAGGTGGCAGGCAGGGCAGGCAGCGCCGCAAACCCCTGCCCGTACCCCGCGGCGTGGGCCCCCGTGTGCCAGCCCGGCGGCGGCCCCTGCCTCGGGCCAGTACTTGAGCTGGCGCGGGGCCGCACGGCGGGTTTGGCAAAGCCGGAGGGGGCCAGATCGGGTGCCGCGAGTGGGTTGTCACCGGTGTCCCCCCCCCGGCCGCGACTCACGTGCCCAGGACCTCTCGGAAGTCGTAGATGCGCCGAATGTCCTCGGTCCTCTTCTTCCAGCTGGGCCCATCCCGCCCCAGCGGCATGGTGCCCCGTGGGGCCACCCACTCCCACCTGTGACACGAGTGGGGACAGGGCGTCAGCGTGCGGGGGGGGGGGGGGGGGGCGGAATGCCGTGGCCGTGGGGCGAGGGGACACTGGGACACGGGGGTGACGGGGTGCCAAGGGGACGTGGCGGATGGTTGTCATCATGGGGCGATGGGGACAAGCCCCGTGCCTTTGCTTCGGCCCCACGGCCGGCCCCGCCCCCCCCCCCGCAGGAGTCGTGGCGTGGGGTGCCCCACGGGGGTCACACCCGGGCCCCTCCCGGTGCCTGCTGGGGCGGGTGGGCAACGGGAGGGAGAGAGGCACACGCGTGAGCGCGGGGGGGGGGGGCGGGGGGATCCCCACCCACGACTCCCGCCCGCGTGCCAGCTGGAAGAACCGCGCCGGGCGGGACACGCGTGGGAGCGGGGCTGCGCTCCCCGGCGGGCGCGCCCCTACGCCGCCGCCGGTGGGGCTCTCGCGTGGGCACCGGCTCCGCGCGTGGGCACGCCGCCCCCGCCCCGCCCCGCCCTTACCGACGGCGCTGCGGCGGCCCCGGCCCGGCCCCGCGCGGAGCAGCGGCGGCTCCTCCCGGCGCGGCGCCGCCGGACAGCCCTGACGTCACGGGGAGGGGCGGGGCCACGCCCAGCCGCCGCCAATGGGCGGGCGGCGGGGGGCCACGCGTGACCGCGGGTCCACGCGGGAGGGGGCGGCGGGCGGGGGCCACGCGTGGCGCGGGGAGGGGCGGGGCTAATGCGTCCGTTGGGGGGACCCTCGTGGGGATACGAGTGGGTCCCGGGGACACGCGTGGGACAGCCCCACAGGGGGCTGCAGGACAGCCCCAGCCCCGGCGCTCCCCCCGCCCCCTCCCCAGCCCAGGGGACCACCCAGCTCCCCCCACCCCAGACTGAGCCCAGCACGGGCAAGACCCCCCCACACCCACACCCACCGCCACGGCCCCACGGCAGGGCTGTCCCCACCCCCCACGCTGTCCCCGAGGCCACCACACGCCGCCTGCACAGGGCTGCCTTTATTGCCTGTGCGTGGGGCAGCAGAAACCACCGGTACAGGGAGAGTCCGGCTGCCCCCCCCGCCGTGCCCCCCGCCCCGCCGGCCCCTTCCCCTCCCCGCACCCCCCAGCCCACCCCGTGGGGGCCGGGATCCCCCCCCGGGCCGTGGGGAGGGACAGGGGACCGTGGGAGCCGCACCGCAGCAGCCACCACATCCGCCCCCCGCGGTGGCCGGGCTGATGTCACCCTCCCAGAGTAACAGGGAGCGCGGGGGGGACGCGGGAGCGGAAGCTGCCAGCCGGGGCGGGGGGGCCGTTCCCGGGAGGGACCCCTGCACCTCCGTGGGGTCCCCAGCCTGGGTTGGTGACAGCCCCGTGGAGGCAGGGGACAGTGAGGGGACAGCAGCCGGCACCCGGCACCCAGGTGGGGAGGCAGAGCAGGCCCAGGGCGTCCCACGGCGGCAGGGCGAGCGCAGGCAGGGCACAGGCGTGTCACCCTGCGGGTGACAGGGGCACGGCCACCACCCTTGGGTGCAGCGGTCCACGGCAGAGGGGGGGTCCTCGGCCCCCGCTACCCGTCCAGCAGCTTGAGGATGCTCTCCCGCTCCTTCAGGGTCTTCCAGGCCTGGTCCTTCTCCTTCTTGGTGGGCGTGCGCTTCTTCTGCCGGGCGGCCATGATCTTGCGGAAGGCGTCCATCACCTCGTTGTCGGCCATGCGGACGCGCTGCCGCAGCTCCTGCCGGTGCAGCTCCTCCTTGGCCAGCCTGGGGGGACGCACACGGGGGTGTCAGTCCCTGCGGGGCGGCCCCCTGCCCGCGCCTGTCCCTGCCCGCACTCACCGCAGCAGCTCGTGCTTCTTGGCGCGGTTGTGCGCGCTCAGGGCCTTCAGCTCGGCCTGCCTCTTGCGCAGCTCGGCCAGCACCTCGTCCTCCGAGTCCTCGGCCGGCCGGTCCTCCGACTCCAGCAAGCCCTGGGCAACCAGCTCCTCCTTGATCCGCCCCTCCAGCGACTTGGTGTGGGGGACGCTGCCGGGGCGCAGAGCGGCTGCTGCCCACCACACGCCCTGCGCTCCCCCCAACTCGTTGCGGCAGGGAAGCCACCGGCATGTTCGGCGTCCCCGTGGGCAGCGCCGAGCTCCGGGGCCACCTCCGTTGCTCACCTGAAGGGCTTGTTCTGGCTGCGGGGAGATGTGCCGGCGCCGTCGGCTCCCGAGTCCTTGCCGGCGATCTCGGGGATGGGGGAGTCCTCGACGGGGGAGATGATGTTCTCCTAGCGACAGGAGCACGAGGGAAGGATCACTGCGCTGGGCCGTGGTGACGCTGCCCCACACGGGGCCAGGTCATGGCACGGCCCCACAGAGCCCGGCCACCGCACAGCCCCACGGAGCCCCCTCACCTCTACGAGGGCCTGCAGGAGACGCTGTGTCAGGGGCCCGAAGGGACACCCGTCCTCCGGCTGCTCGTGCTGGGCCTCCGACTTCTTCAGCAGAGCGTCGACATCTGCGAAGAAGTGTGAGGGAGGAAAAAAACAACCCCAAACATGCAGAGGTGAGCGGTGGGGCAGGCAGCCTCTGCCCCGGGGCTGTGGGGCGAGGGGCCAGGCTCGGCTCCGCTGGGTGCCGGTGCTCGCAGCCCCTCTGGGCCCTTTACACCGGGCAAAGGCGGGTGGGGACAGAGGCACCTTTGGTGTCCAGCTCGGTCAGCGGCCCCAGGACGCCTTTCTTCTTGTCAGCAGCAGCCGCCGCCCGGGCTCCGTCCTTCTGCTCCTCCAGCAGATCCTCCTGGGCCCAGCGCTGGGAGTAATGCTTCCCCAGGGGCGGGATCTGCGAGAGCAGGGCTCAGCACGGCTCCCGGAGCCCCCCGCCTCGCCTCCCACCTCACCAGCGCCATGGCATCACCCCCAGGCGGGAAGGCTCACTGCGAGGCGCGGGAGGGGACGGAGCAGCCGGGGGGGAGAGGGTAGGGGATGGGCGAGGGAAGCACTGGGTGGGCTCGGGAGTTTTTCACCTTGTAATGTTCAGCCTCATCCTCCGGCGGCTTGAGCAGCTCCTCCAGGACTCTGACCTCCTCGTTGGTGAGATCGGCACAGTACGGCTCCACCGATGCCCAGAACCTGCGAGGACAGAGGAACCTTGAGGGAGAGCTGCAGGGGACCCTGCGGGAGCTGACACCCCCCCCCCCTTCCCCCCGGGGCACCTCTTCCCTCGGGCTGGAGGCAGCCCTCGCACCGGGCGCTGCAAGGAAGGAGACGGACGATCCCAAGGCCCCCCAGCACCCAGGCACCTGTTTGGAGCATCATTTTTGGGAATGCGGGGCACATCAATGGGATCATCCTGGAACTCGTATTCCTGGATCTTGGGCTGCAGGTTCTTGGACTTGGGCCGGCCGGGGCCAGGCCCGGTCCCGTGGCCGCCTTTGCCCTCCAGCTTCTGCTTCTTGGGCTTGCCGTGCTTGACAGAGGTGCCCACATCGTGGTCCTTGCTCAGCTTCAGGAAGCGCCGGTCACCCTTCTTGTCCTGCCAGTCTGTCAGGATCTGGAAAAGAGCGATGATGCCTCGTCGGGTCCCGCACCCGGCGCTGGGCAGGGACGGACCGGAGGCAGCCCCTCGGCAGGAAGGAGCGGCACAGGGGGGCCACCCTACGGCTGCGGTCCCGGCACCTGGGTCTCAGCCTCCAGGACGCGGAGGCGGCGGCTGGCGGAGGAGAGCAGCGTCTCCAGCTCCAGCTGCAGCGTGTCCAGCTCCTCGATGCCGATGCCGTCGTCCTCCGAGCGGGCCAGCACGGCCGTGTACCGGGGGCACACCTTCACGTGGTCCACCGACTTGAAGTCGTGGAACTGCAGCGGGCAGTCCTTCAGCTCGCTCATGGCAGCGGGCACCGGGGGGGGCACCGGGGGGGCTACGGGGGAACTGAGGGGGGCCCGGGGGGGCTACGGGGGAACCGGGGACAGGGGAAGCTGAGAGGAAAGGGAGCAGAGCGGGGGGCACCGGGGCGCTGAGGGGAACCGGGGGGGCGGGGGGAGGATCACCGGGGCGCTGAGGGGAACCGGGGGGCTCTGCAGCGGGGCGCTGAGGGGAACCGGGGAGGGGGGGGTGATCACCGGGGCGCTGAGGGGAACAAGGCGGGGGGGCGGCACCGAGGCGCTGAGGGACACCGGGGGGGCTCTGCACCGGGCGCTGAGGAGGCCGCAGGAGGCCCCGGAGGGCGGAGGGGCGCCGGCGGGGCAGCGGGTGTCGCGGGTGCCGCGGGCGGGCGGGCGGCGCCGCGGGGCGGGGGCGGCGGCGGCGGGAGCGCCGCGGGGCCGGGCCGGGCCTAGGCCGCTCGCCCCTTCCGGCCCCCGTAGGCGGAGAGCGCCCCGCCCCGCGCTCCTCCATTGGCGCAGCCGCGCCCAGCGCCCAGCACCCGCCGCTCATTGGTCCGCCTCGCTCTCCATCTCCCTTCCCTAATATGGAAGCGCTGACAGGAGCGTACCAAGCGCGGCAGGGCGCGGGGGGGGGCCGTGCGAGATTCCGCCGCCGCCGCGGGCCACCGCCGCCGCGCCCGCTCTCCAGCGCCATCGCGCCACTGCTCTGTGCCGCGGCGAGGCCTCTCCGCCGCCGCCCGGGCCCTGGACGTGAGGCGGGAGCCTCCCGCCTCCCCCCTCCCGCCGCAGTGGGAGGTCCCGAGCATCCCGGAAGAGGGGACCGGCCACTTCCGCCTACCGGGACCGGACCGCAGCCGCCACCATGGTAGGGCGGGGGGCGCCGGGCCGGGCCGGGCCGGGGGGCGGCGGCGGCGGCGGCGGGCGGGGATGAGGGGGCCGGGGGCGGCGGGGTGTGAGCGGGGCCGGGGGACTGTGGGTCGGGGGGCAGGCGGCGGGGCCCGGGCCGGGGGCTGACAGCGCCGTGTCCCCGCAGACCGCCACGCTGCGCCCGTACCTGAACGCGGTGCGCGCCACGCTGCAGGCCGCGCTGTGCCTGGAGAACTTCTCCTCGCAGGTGGTGGAGCGGCACAACAAGCCCGAGGTGGAAGTCAGGTACGGGGGCGAGGGGCACCGGTGGAGCTCTGCTCCGGCCGGGCTGCCTGCCCCAGGGACGCCGGTTCGCTGGGCAGCCCCGGGGGCAGCCGAGCAGGCCTCCGCACCCGCCGGCTGCCGCCCCGTAGTCGCAGGGCTGGTGCCGGCAGGGAGCCGAGGAGCTGCAGGGCGGAGGGGGATCGAGCTCGGGATCTGCCTTGGGGGCGGACGCCTCCAGCAGGCGGAAAGCGTCGTGTAGCAGCACGAAGCAAAACCTCCGCATCTCCGTGATCCCTGCGGCTCGCAGCTTGCGAGCTCCCCATCCCCATTTCTGCCCAGTAAACGCTTCCTTCTGAGTCAGTCCTGCCCTTCCTCTGCTCGCAGGAGCAGCAAGGAGCTGCTGTTGCAGCCGGTGATCATCAGCAGGAACGAGAAGGAGAAGGTCCTCATCGAGGGCTCCATTAACTCTGTGCGCGTCAGCATCGCCGTGAAGCAGGTGAGGCGAGGGGTGCGGGCAGCGGGCTGGCAGCTCACGCCTGGCGCGGGGGAAGCCTCACTTCCCTTTCCTCTCCCCAGGCCGACGAGATCGAGAAGATCTTGTGCCACAAATTCATGCGCTTCATGATGATGAGGGCCGAGAACTTCTTCATCCTGCGCAGGAAGCCTGTGGAGGTGAGGTGACAGGGAGGGGCCGGAGCAGCTCCCAGCTCCACTCCTGGCACCGGGGGGGTCTCCAGTGCCGAACTGGGATGTGAGGTCGCGTGGTGGGTGGCCTGGGTGCTCATCCCCGGTGCGCTTCTCTCTTCCGCAGGGCTACGACATTAGCTTCTTGATCACAAATTTCCACACGGAGCAGATGTACAAGCACAAGCTGGTGGACTTTGTCATCCACTTCATGGAGGAGATCGACAAGGAGATCAGCGAGATGAAGCTCTCTGTCAACGCCAGGGCCCGCATCGTGGCAGAGGAGTTCCTCAAGAACGTGAGGCTCTGAACCGGGAGGAGACGAGTCCCTTTGGGAGCGGGGTGGGGGCTCCAACCCGCTGTGGCCTTATTCCCAGAGCCCCCCTGTCCCGTCTGCGGGGACGGTTGGGACGCTCTGCCCGGGGAACCTCTTGGGGATGGAGAGGAGGACGCCCAGGGGAGCTCGCACCCCCTTCGCTCGTGAAGCGTCAGCTTTGAGACCCCCAGAGTGTGCTCAGGGGTGGGCAGCAGCCGGGGGACGTGGCCCTTTTGGCGGCTGCTGCGATGGGACGGGCGAGGGAGTGGGAGAAGCTGAGCCCGGAGCTCGGTGAGCGGCGGCTGCCCTCGGCCTCCCCACCGCTGAGGAGGATGATGGCCCAGCTGGGAGGGTGGGCGAGGGCCGGAGGAGCGCCCGCGGGCAGCGACTGACGGCCGCCCGTCTTCTCTCGCCTTTCAGTTTTAGGCTGTGGCGCAGGACCCCGCGTCTCCCCAACGCTTGTGCCCGCCGGGCACCGTGCCCGCTCCCGCTCCCCCGAGGACGGCCGGGCCGGGCCCCCGCCTGCCCCTCTCCGGGCCGGGCGGCCGTGCTGGGAGCAGCCCCCGCTTGCGGCAGAGCGGCCCGGGTCGTTGCCGCTGTCTCGTCTCGTTTTTTAAACGGTCTCGTTTGCTGTAACCACCGCCTCCTCCCTCCCTCCCTCCCGCCGCACCGGCGGCACCGGCGGGGCCTGGCGGGGAGGGGGGCGGGGCCTGGCGGGGAGGGGGGCGGGGCCTGGCGGGCGCCATGGCAACGGCAAACAGTGGGGGCGGCCCTGAGGGTGCGGGCAGGGTTGGGGGTGCGAAGGGAGGGGTATGGGGGGGTTGGAGGGGGCTGTGGGGCACCAAGGGGGCTGTAGGGGGGGTGTGGGGCACCAAGGGGTTTGTGGGGGGGTGCGGGGGGGATGGGGGGGCTGTGAGGTTTTGGGGGGGGGGGGGCTGTAGGCTGGGGGGTGTAGGCACAGGGGGGCTGCATGCGTGGCACTGGGTGTTTGTCGCCAGTTTCGGGGCAGTGGAGCCAGCGCGGTGGCCAGGCCCGGGGCTCTGCCGTCACAGCGGTGCTGGGGTTGGGGGGCTGCATCCTGCGCTGGACCCCCACCTCAGTCCCCAGCGGGGCAAGGGGACAGGGGACCCGCTTGGCATCTGGGGGAGGCAGAGCCACCCGCAGCTCCCCTCGCCCTCAGGCCACCGTGGGACGGTGCCTGGGGAGAGCAGCACCTCGGGCACGCAGCCCCCCGGCCAGGGACAGGGACTACCGGAGCAGGAGGTGTCCCGGCTGTCCCCTGGCCTGCCAGGCTGGGGACGAAGGCACGGCAGGGGAGCGGGTCGTCTTGGGGGGCACCGGCATGAGGCTCGGCAGGTCGGTGAACGCTGTGTCGGGGACCCCCGGCTCGGTCGGGCAGAGGCAGGCAGGTAGGCACCTTCTCCCCCTCCCTGCCCACCCCGCGGGGCTGGGGACCTGGGGTCAGCTGGGGCTGTCCTCGCAGGGCAGGCGGCCACCACCGGCCACCGCAGCTGCCATCACCCCTCGCTCAACCGTGAGCGGCTGGAGAGGGCCAGGCTGCACGTGGAGAGGGCCGTCAAGGTGAGGGGCCTGGTTTCACACCCTCCCCAGCGCGCCATGCACTTGCATTTATCGCATTTATTTATGGCTCGGGGGTGAGAGCTGAGCTGCAGGGACCAGGGGTGGAGGGGGCTGAGCTCTCGGGTCCCTCCCCAGGAGAAGAAGATCTTCACGGTGCAGGGTCCCTACCCCATCATCCGCAGCCTGCTGCGGGCCCGGGGCTGGGTGGAGAGGAAGCTCCCTGGTGCAGGCAGGGTGGGCAGCCGGCCGGAGAAGCATCATGGCAGGCAGGAGAAGCAGCTGCAGGAGGAGGAGGAGGAGGAGGGAGGTGATGATGCTGCTGAGCAGGGGGAGGCAGGGCTGGACCCGCAGCCGG